>NC_133620.1:77234955-77889955 GCF_048593235.1 Sminthopsis crassicaudata
AGCCTGTATGCCTACCGAAAGCTATGAGCAAAAATGCTCATGACAATGTAATTGCAACTTATAGGAAAAGATCATGATATCATTATCAGTGGCTTTTTTCTCACCATTAACACTGATGGAGTGAAAGAATAAAAATATTGTGAAGACCTGGAGAACTTTATGATCAATATGCCAGAGGAAGACAAACTTATAATGCTGGTGACTTTAAAATTAAAGTAGTCTTAAGAGTACTAGACATGGCAATAAGTCCTTGAAAGGAATCAAGTTGAAAATAGCAACATCAATGATCATTAATAATGAAGACTTGTACATCTCATGATCCCCACAACACCACAACTGTATTTCATTTACCTAAATGAAAAAAAAATAACATCATGAATGCACCCCTATAGTGAACATTGGCATTTAATAGGCTGTATAACGGTAAGGAGAAGAGGCATGACAGAATGTGAAAATGATAAAAGCAACGCATAATGCAGAGTAGGGGATTAATCATAAAAATTATCTTCTCTGCTGGTGGAGTTGCGAAAGAATCCAGCCATTCTGGAGAGCAATCTGGAATTATGCCCAAAAAGTTATCAAACTGTGCATACCCTTTGACCCAGCAGCGCTACTACTGGGCTTATATCCCAAAGAAATACTAAAGAGCAGAAAGAGACATATATGTGCCAAAATATTTGTGGCAGCTCTTTTTGTTGTAGCTAGAAACTGGAAGATGAATGGATGTCCATCAGTTGGAGAATGGTTGGGTAAATTATGGTATATGAAGGTTATGGAATATTATTGCTCTGTAAGAAATGACCAGCAGGAGGAATACAGAGAGGCCTGGAGAGACTTAAATCAACTGATGCTGAGTGAAATGAGCAGAACCAGAAGATCACTGTACACTTCAACAACAATACTGTATGAGGATGTATTCTGATGGAAGTGGAAATCTTCAACATAAAGAAAAACCAACTCACTTCCAGTTGATCAATGATGGACAGAGGTAGCTACACTCAGAGAAGAAACACTGGGAAGTGAATGTAAATTGTTAGCACTAATATCTGTCTGCCCAGGTTGCATGTACCTTCGGATTCTAATGTTTATTGTGCAACAAGAAAATGATATTCACACACATGTATTGTACCTAGACTATATTGTAATACATGTAAAATGTATAGGATTGCCTGTCATCGGGGGGAGGGAATACAGGGAGGGGGGGATAATTTGGAAAAATGAATACAAGGGATAATATTATAATATATATATATATATATATATATATATA
This sequence comes from Sminthopsis crassicaudata, assembly GCF_048593235.1. Taxonomy (NCBI): domain Eukaryota; kingdom Metazoa; phylum Chordata; class Mammalia; order Dasyuromorphia; family Dasyuridae; genus Sminthopsis; species Sminthopsis crassicaudata. The sequence goes on from NC_133620.1 coordinate 77,236,226, forward strand.
TATATATATATAATAAAAAAAGAATTATCTTCTCTAAGCTAAATATTTACATTCAACAAAACAAGCAAAAATATTTCCAGGAGCATTAATGTTAATAGATTAGAGCACTTCTTGGAGAAGAAACAGTTTTTTGCTAACTTGAAGGTAAGTTGGGCTAACACATAGTTAGCAACTATGGAGCAGAAAAGGATGGGGCAGCTTTCAGAGATTTTTTTTTATAGAACTGCATTTCCTCATTTGAGTCAGAGTACTTGCAGATGTAAAGACTGGTTTGATGTGGGGGCAAGTAGGTAGCATAATGGATAGAGTAATGGCCTTGGAGTCAGGAGGACCTGAGTTTAAATCAGGCCTCAGACATTTAATACTTACTAGCTGTGGGACCCTGAACAAATCATTAAACCCCAATTGCCTCTCCAACCTCCAAACCAAACCAAACAAAAACACTCACACAAAACAAACAAAAATTAAAATTAAAGGAAACAAAGACTAATTTAATGAAAATTATGGGGAAATTCATAAGCTGATAAATGAATAAGAAGATTTTCACAGGGTGTAGAAGGAGGGTAGTTTATCCATCTGAAAGGAAGCAACATTTAATTCCATCAAAAGTTTAAAAAAATACAAAAATACAAAAATAAAATATAAGTAAAATTTAGAGAAATACAGTATACTTGCCTCAGGAAGAGGGCAGATATAATTAAGTTTTACACTGATAGTAACAATTCAAACCATTTTTATGAGACTCAAAGCTATTTATGGGACAAAGACTTTTGGTGTATCTCAACTACTCAGAAGTGATGACTCCACATTGATGAGTGAAAAGGATATTTTCCTTGAGAGACAGACTGAATAATTCCAAAGAGTTCTCAGCATCATCAATCAGTGATGAAGGTGACCATTTACCTCAGGTCAAAGTCAATATTTCCCTAACTGAAGTTCGAATTGAAAGAGATTTGTGAATGCCATTAAGACAAACTCTTATATGGCAATGCACCTAATGTTAATTCTATTATTAGTGAGATTGATTACATGGTGGTTATATTGCTCAAACGAAAACTGACTGAAATTTTCTGGGTTACATGGTGAGAGTTATCCCTTACAAGATCAAGGACATGGTTTAAATTAGGCCAGCTTCTGTGAGCAAATTCTTCAACATGAAAAAGCTTCAAGCTAAAACTAAAGTAGAGGGATTGTTAGTGAATTTTTGGTTTGCATATAATTATGTACTCAATGCACCTTTTGAAGCTGAAATACATCAAAGTATGGATTGATTATCTAGTACTTATATTGATTTTGGCCTAAAAATTAACACCATAAAAACACAGATGATTCATAAAACAGAACTACACTATTCCTATGCCGAATTATTGGTTATAGCAAATGGAGAAGATTTGAAAGTTGTGAAAAAAGTTCACCAGGGATGTACACACTGATAATGAGACTGATTTACATACTGCCATAGCAAGCTGAGTTTTAGGGAGGATCTGAAGACAACTATTGGAGAGAAGAAGTATTAGACTGGCTACTACCTGAAGGTCTACAGAACTGTTAGGCTGACCTCATTATTGTATGTCTGTAAAACCTGGACTGCATACCAGTACTATAATAGGAAAGGTAATCATTTCCATTTGAATTATTTTAGGAATATCCTAACTATAACCTGGCAGGAGAAGATATCAGACATTGAGGTGTTTTCTTGGAGTGAGTTGCCAAGCACTCAAACTCTACTGTGTAGAGTGCAATTATGCTATGCTGGTCATATTGTTCAAGTGCCAAATACACTTGCCAAAAAGAACTCACACAGGGAAAGTGCTCACATAGTGGTAAGAAAAAGTGACACAAGAAAACTCTTAAGGTCTCTCTTAAGAACTTTGGAATTGATTGTGCAACATGAGAAACACTGGCATGGAATACCTAGCATGGCGTGCTCTCATCAGAGAAGGTGCTGTGGTCTATGAAAAAAGCAGACCTAAAGTAGTTCAAAAGAAACATGAGGTGTGAAAGTTGAGCAAATCCATCCCAAATGTTCACATGGACTATTTATACCTGATGTGTGGTAGGGTATTCCAACTTCAGATTGGTCTGATCAGCCACATTTGGATACACTATAATTTGACTCTAACATGGTCATGTCATTTTGGTCCTCTTTGAGAATGAGGGATAACAAGCAAAATTCAACCAAATTAGCATTTTAATATTTTAAGTTCATATAGTTTGTCATTAATTTTAATTAGTTACGTATGTTGTTGCTGAAGTATAAATATGGTAAAGTTTACATTTTGCAATGGCAACTAATTATCTGATAATGTTGAGGGCTTATAACCCTTTTTAATATATACCAATAATTGTCTGTGTGTATTCCATGAATTATGTTATATTGTTGATCAATGGAAGTGTGCAGAAATAGTGCTATATCCCTGAATTTAGAGAATTCAAGTAAAAGGTTTACTAAAATAGAAGAATAATGCTGGAACTCCTATTTTTTAGTCATGTAATGTAACACTGAAAAAATGGGAAGCCAAATTTAGGCACCAGAGAATATAAAAATATCAGTTCCTTATAGGCAAGGATTGCTTAGTTTGATTGTTTATTTTTGGCCATCTATTCCCACTGTCCAAATACATCATGCATAGTAGACAATCAATGCTTATTTACTTAATTGTATAGAATATTAGTGAAGTAGCAAACCTATGATCCTCAGTCTTCTTTATATGAAGTGACATTGGTAGTCTGTGCCAGCACCATCAGTTTCCAAGAATATTTCCTTTTATCTTTTTAATTTCCATTACTGAATGTCAGTGGTGATAAAACTTTTTCTGGTGAAGCCCCTTCAGCCTCTCATTCATCCTCATTTTCCCTTCAGTGAACCTAGATATATATTTTTGTAAATAAAGAAATGAATGAATAGCTCTGATTTTCTCCTTTTAATTAATGTCTTTAAAAGATATGTTGGTGTATCCCATAGTGACAGAAAATCTCATGGTTGCTTCCAAAAACCATGAAGACAATCTCCTAAGATATCTCTTTTGGGTCTATAAACTGAATTGGAAATTTTTCACATTTTATTTCATCCATTCTTTGTAGCAATATAAAAGAACAAAATAAATCATTTTTTACATTATCTAATGTAAAGTTGAGGTTAGGGAAGAGAGAGAATTTTTAAAAATTCATGTGAATGAATGATTTTCAACTTGCCTGTTTCTTCTTTGGTCAGGCAACAAATAGGTAAATCAATATTCCTCAGAGCTATGTTTCAAATGTTCTATTTGTAAAGCACTTCTGTTTTACTGTGATTATAGCCTACCAGCATCATAAAATAATTGAAGAGGCAGAAATACATCATGAAAAGAGTGCTTAACAAAATGAGGAAAATCAGTTGCTTTTGTTCAATCTGTAAAGAGAAGCCTTCTCAGAAATCAATTATGTGTTACATACATATTTCTAATCAACACTTCTCCACCTCCAGAAATCCTGGTAATGAACTATAAGAAGTTTCTTGCCAGCAGATGCAATCAATACATTATATGAGTGTTGTAAACAAGAGAACTCTTTATGACTTTTGATACTTTTTGAGGACACAGTCCTACTATTTCCTCATGAGAAAAATTTTACATTTGATTTTAAAATGCAAGGTGATTTGAGAAAATAATTTATGCTAATATTTTCTAAAAACATTTAATATATTAGCATTAACAACATACATTTTACCACACAATAAAGAAAAAACAGATTCAGATCATTGCTCTAAATAAGCAAATATTTTATCCAGAAAGACCATCATATTCAATTTGAATATATACTAATGATGGAATTTTAATCTGTAGTTATTAAAATAGCATATAATATAGCATCTGAGAAAAACGAGAAGAAACTTCTATCCAACAATAATTAGAAATAAACCTAAACTGTAGCTAGAGTTTAAAATCAAATGTGAAATTAATGAGTTGACTGTGTGGCAGATAGCTCAATTTAATTGGACTTGCTAGATTGGAGCTAGTGGGAGGGTTGTAAACATGCACCTGACAAAGAAGCTTCTGTAAAATCGAAGCTCAAAATCTTAATTAACATAGAGATGCCACAAATAAAAAGTTTAAAATTCATAATTTTATTAGCATTTTTAACTCAGCATTATACTACTATTATTTAAAGATAACTTTTTTTGGTAGATTTTATTTTAATACAAATACTGCTGCCAAGTATAACTCAGAGAAAGCTGACATTAACCTGTCTTAAAAGACAAGAATAAGAGATTTTTCAAGAGAAATGGCATATTGATTGTTCTTTTTAACTATCAAATATTATTGTTTTGTTATTGAAAATCATTGTGCCAAGAGAGACCTTTTACTTTCATTTTTATCAAATTCAGATTAGCATTGGATATTTCTCCTGTACTTATCTAATTTTCTTTTGACTATATCCCTATAATACAGATGCTTAAAACATAACTGAATGGATTTTTAAAAAATTATAATATTTGGCCTATATATAGAACTTTTAGATTTTCAAAACACTTTGAAAATATTAATCTATTTAGTGCTTAAAAAAAATTCTGGCATATAGTTGCTACATAAATGGATTAATTTAATTGCCAATGTGGTCATATAGCCAGATTTGAACTCAAGTTTCCTGGTCTAGTGATCTTCCCACTGCGACTGTACCATATGGATGCTTCCAAAAACCATCAAGACAATCTCCTAAGATATCTCTTTTGGGTCTATAAACTGAATTGGAAATTTTTCACATTTTATTTCATCCATTCTTTGTAGCAATATAAAAGAACAAAATAAATCACTGACATTTATGATTTTTTTTATTTTATTGCCTGAAGCAGAGACATGAAACTTGTGACATCACAAACAAATCTTTTTGGTTATCCATCAGTGTTCCTTTCCTTTCCCTTCTCTTCTACTTGAAATTTACTCTTTAATTCCCCTTGTTGTTTATCTACAAATTCCTATGAAGTTTATTCTTGAGGCTAAAGTCTATGCATTTGAAAATCCATGCACCTATGCATATATAAATATACCTAGGCACCTGCACATATAAATACATATATTCATTTACATGTATCTATCTTGTGTATACAAAAGTGGAGAGAGAAACAGAAACAAAGACATACATATGCCAGAGACATACAAAATGGGGGAAAGAAAGAGACAAAAATACACAGAGAGAAGCACAGACAAAGACATAGCATATATACACAAAGAGAATTGCAGGCAGATAGACATAAAAAAGAGACAGACAGAAAGACAGATATACAGAGATACAGAGACATAGAGACAGACAGAGACAGAGAGCTATAGAGACACAAAGGTAGAAAGACAGAGACAATAAGAGACAGAGAGAAAGATTAATTGTAGATTATATAATGATCAATTTCCCCCCAGAGTTTGATACCTTTCCCTTTGATTGTCTTTGTAAAATGAATGATAGTATTTTTAAAATCATGCTGTCCCTGTTATACATTCCCCTGTGTATTTAGTCTGATACAGCTGCATTCTTCATTTATATTGAAAAATTCAATTTTAACCTCTTCATAGATCATTAAGGAGAGATTCACCTTTAAAATCATGACTTACATAAAGTCCTACAATAATTTTAGTCTTCAAAGTAACATAGAGATAGTTTTAGGTATGGAGAGACTGAGGTAAAAATACCAGAATTCTCTTATTTATGATCACATAACTAGTACTTAGTGGAGATGATATCTGAACCTGAGTCTTCTGAATTAGTCCTTCCAAGTAACTGCCTAATTCTGCCCTATTATCTCCAATTATTATAGATAAAGGTCAAAGAAGCACTATACATTTAGAAGTAGAAGAGATAATAAAGATAATTTTCCCCAACAATTTCATTTTAAAATAAGGAAAATGAAATTTTAAGAGGGTAAATGACATGCCTACAGTCACATAAAAATTGGTTGCAAATCTTTGGACTCCAAATCTTGTGTGTGTGTGTATGTGTGTGTGTGTGTGTGTGTGTGTGTGTGTGTGTGTGTGTGTGTATGTGATCAATATTCTACATAATGATATACCAGCAGGGATGTTTTCTTTCCCTGAACAATTTCTATTACATGTAAGATGTTCTGTATTTCCTCTTGCTGGTTTAAGGTCCTTCCTCTCAATCCATCTTAGATTCTCCCAAAAGTTTTCTTCTGAATGTAAAATGAACTTCTTATAAGTTCTTGTCAGGAATTAGTTCTTAAGCTGATATTAAATTACTTGCAGTTTTGCAATTGCTTCTGTGGATAAATTGCAGAAAGGTGATATTGTAATAAGGTATTAATTAAATTATTCAGTCATTTCTGAAAGCTGAAAAACCTTCAATATTTCAAGTCATTGGAATCATTTGTGTATATCCTAAAGCATTATACATCAGCAACTTTAGGTTCCATTTACTATTTTTTTAAATTTTCTCTGACTTTCTGTCTTTATTGACTCTCCCTCTTTTTCTTTTTCTTTTTTTTTTTTTTTGAGTCTGGGGTTAAGTGACTTGCCCAGGGTCACACAGCTAAGAAGTGTTAAGTGTCTGAGACCAGATTTGAACTTGGATCCTCCTGAATTCAAGGGTGGTGCTCTATCCACGGTGCCACCTAGCTGCCCCCTCCATTTACTATTAATAATTTTTTCAAGCCCCCAACTCCTCCATTACTTTCATGAGGTAGAAGGAATGACACGAGGTTGCCCATCACAATTAGACATAAACAAACATGTGCAATAAGTAAAATATATTTTATAGCATGCATATATACATACATGCACACATTAACATATACATAATACTACATGACATATTTCATATGGGTCATCCTTGCATGCGGATATTCGGAAACAAAGAGACAAGGAAACAGAAAATTTATAGCCTATATGATGAATTGATTTTATATATATATATATATATATGTGTGTGTGTGTGTGTGTGTGTGTGTATAAGTATGTACACATGTGTGTATATTCATATATATATGTGTATATATATATATATACACATACACACATACACATTGCATTATGCAATGCCATGTATAGTGCCATTATGTCCCTCTGTCTCTACTTCTCTAATTATATGATTATCTCCCAGCCGGCATAAATTTCTAGATATACATATATTTTATGATTTTCTTTTGGATATTTCTTCTAGATACAAAATGACTGAGGCAATAACTAACAAATTTTTCTGAAGGAAAAAAAAAAACACAGTGGTTTTAGATGGACTTCATGCTCTATAAAAATTAAGTGTGATGTCAGCCCTCTAAAAGCTATTGTGACTTTGATCTTCATTAAGAGGAGTGTTATTTTCAGAAAGAAAGTGAGAATCTTCCTCTACTATGCCTCTTCAGAATACATAAGAAGTTTTATGAACTCTACTGTGGAGAACACAATGTCATATTATGTTATGCCAGAGTTTAGGCAAATGTATTTCCAAAGTAAAGGGAACAAGAATGAAAAGGAGCCTCGAGTTGATTTTTTTCGAAAAGCAATTAAAGAAAAACTGAATGTTTAAATTGGAGAAAAAAGACTGGGAGAGCAAGGTGGAAGTAGAAGAGTAGAAGATAATTAAAGAAAAGATAATTATAATGAGGTAAGAAAAACATTATAAAATAAAACATGCATTATCATTCTACTTTTCTGTAATGGATAAAAACTAGGATCCAATTTGACAGTTACAAGAGGAGAATTAAAAACCTCAAAAAATCTTACTTTTTAAAAAAAATGTTCTATTTTTTTCTTGGTTATACATCTATATTAACTTTTTAAATACATATTTTTAATGAAACATGTTAGGAGAGAAAAATCAGAACAATAGGGAAAATCAAAGGAGAATAAAAAAAAATTAAACTGGAAAAAAAAGAAGTGATCATAGCATATGTTGATTTACATTCAGTTTTCATAGTTATTTCTCTGGATGTAGATGGCATTTTCAATCCAATGTTCATTGAGATTGCCTTGGATTACTGAACTACTGAGAAAAACTAAGTCTTTCATAATTTATCATTGAATAATTTTGCTATTACTATGTACAATGTATTTCTGGTTCTGCTTCTTTCTAAAAAGGCTTCCTTACAATTAGAACTATCCTTAACTGGAATCATCTGCCTCTAAAGAAATGTTGAGCATTCTCAAGCAAATGTTAAATCATGACTTTCTAGTTTTGTTGCACTAGCAATTCATTGTGCGATATAGATTGCACTAAATTCCCTTGAAGGGTTTTTCAATTTTTAATTTTTCAGAATCTCTAGTGCCTTTAAATCTATATAGGATCATCAAGTGTTTGTTATCCTTGAGTGAAATGAATTGCTCATAAATGATAGTATTGAGAAATAATCTATTTCCATCAGAAGTCATGTTGACCTCATATACAACAATATATTTATAGCAACTTTTTTTCTTCTTTTCTTTTTTATTGTAGCAAACAATATAAGTATCCAGTGGGAAATGATTAAGAAAAAAAAAAACAGGACAAAGCAAAATGAAGTCAGTAGAATCAGGAAAATATACATAGTATAACAACACAAATGGAAAGAACAATAAAAATAAAACTGAATGCTGTATGATTACAGTGACCAAGAAAAAGAGATAAGAAAGCATACATTTTTAATTCTTTAATAGAATATAGGCGGGACACTATTAGCTTGTAACAAATTAGCTTGGACAAATATTTTTCTCTCTAATTTTGATTCTTTGTAAAAAAGGAATAGTCTTTTGGAATGGGGAAAATATACTTGAAACTGAAGGAAATGATATCAAAATTTAATTAATGAATAAAAGAAGTAGAAAAAGACTGTCAGAAAGAACTAGTTGTTCTGATAGGATTTTTGTTTTGTGGAAACAAGTCAGGATTAAGGGAGACATATCTAACTCTAAAATAAACTTACAGAATTGGCTTTTCTGAATTTTTCTTTTTGCCATCCTGATTTAAATTATAACTTTGAGACTACCTCTTCAAATGTCTTCAATAGAAATGTGTTTGAAATATTGTAATTCCTATGTTTCGGTAACCATTAGACAAGATGGCCTTTGAGGTCCCTACAAATTCTGTGATCCTGTGAGTTTGATTATGGGTACATCCACATTTGACCACTGATTCTTTGAAAGGAAAGAAATGTGAAATCTAAAACTGAAAGGAAAAGTTCACACATTATATTATTTGTATCACATTGCAATGTTTTGTTGTCAAACATGAAAGATTCATATTTTCTGTATCCCTTACAGGTTGGTGCCTTCTCTCTGATCGAAAAGCCTCTATGTATATAACTTCTTTGAACTATTCAATATCCAAATCTGTGTTTTCAGATAGCTGCTAAACAAATTTCAGATGCAAAGCATGGTATTGAGCTTGAAAGATGCCCTTTGACCAGCTAAAATCATTTTACAACTTTCTTCATACTCAGAGTTTGCCAAGATAAAACATTTCTCCTTTGGATTGAACTCTCACATATAACTTCAATTTTCTCTGAGAATATTTTTTAAAAAGATTTGAAATTACTATAAAAAAGAGAGAGGAGAACCTGCATTACTCTTTTTTGATTTATGCCCAAAGCAACAAAGGTAAGAGTTCAGAACATAATTAACTTAAAATATACCCTGGAACCTATCTAGCTCATCATGTTTTAATGAGTCTCTCTAAGTAGATGATCTTGGCAAAAAATAAAACAGAATACTGATTACCAAGGTCTTAGCTTTTACCTAAGAATAAAAGCCTTATGGGATGAATCTTTGGAAGCACAATTATAATGTCACTGAGTAAAAACTTTTAAAATGTGGAAAATAGATTTCCTTGGAGACTTAACCTTCGAAAGTGTTAGCATAGTAGATAAGATTTGACTAGGGAGACTCTGGGTATTTTCCGATCCTCATACAAATGAGAGCTGTATTAACAGAAGGAGATTCAGTGGCATATGAAGAAAATGGATGAGATATCTTAACCCAAAGTACTGTCAAATTAAAGGAAAGCAATGAATAAGGTTTGAAATTAGTCCTGTGCTTGGCATACACCCTATACTTACTTCTATCTCTCCTTCTTTCAAAAAAAGACAAAATTTCAGAGTTTGAAAGAACTTTAGCAATCATTGACTCAAAACCACAACTAAAAGTAATCTTTAGTCCACTCATATAATGACAATGTGTCAACTAGTCACCTCTTGATGATGAACTCACCTTCTCTCAAATAAATCAATATCACATTTGGATAGCTCTCATCATTTAAAAGTATTTAAAGATCAGGACTAATTTTTCCTTCTTTCATTACTCTTGGCTCCTTATCCTGAGGTCAAAAGAGATTTGATTCTTCTTGAATGTAAAAAAACATTTAACTACTTGAAGATATCTACCATATTTATTTCCTTTTCCCATGCACTTTCAATTTTCTAGGCTTGATTTCTGTAATGCTTGAAATGACATGTATTAAACAGCCTTCCTCTTGGCAAGAGTGAAGGCAACTATCAGAAATAAAATCACTGATCACTTTCTACTGTTTATAGTTTCACAGTAGTTAACTTTTTGTTGACTCTTGGCACTCAAAATTTTAATACTTTGGAGACTGAGAACATTGTATATTGATTATTTATTTCATATCTCATTTATTTAAAAACATTCTTTACTGAAGAAAGAAGTGAATAATTAGCACATCAGATTGGTCAGATGTGACAAAACAAAACAAAACAAAACTGGGAAATTAGGAAGTAGATAGCAATAGGACACATCCAAAATAAGAAGGAAAAACAATGAAGAATATTAAACACTGAAAGCAACTGAGCTGAGAAGCTAGCAAAAGCATAAACCAGCCTATTAAAAACAGACATAGTTTACAGTTGCTATGGCAAGCTGATTCATTTGAAGGAAACTTCTAGTACTGAAGTCTGATTGGAGAAAACAGTATATCAATATATTCTAATGTTTGAAGAGCTGACTGGAAAAAAAGGCTGCCTGCTCTCCTTTGCCATCTAATGGGTTAGGAGTCTCTTTCATACATAGTTTGACTGCACTCTTTTCCAGGACACCTATCTGCTCTTCCCACTGTGGATGTCACGAATGGAACTTGCTAAAAGGATGAAATGCTCCTTCCCCTGTTTACCTGATTTTTTTCCTCTCAGAGAAATGGGCCAGAGGATATTTGTGTTTGTTTTGTGCTGTGTTCTCAGTTTTTGATGCCAGACTAGGAGTTACAGCTAAATAACCTTACAGTCTGGATTACAAGTGGGGTGGTGCAACCAGCCAATTGGCATGTAGAAGGTAGGGTAAGTCAAACTCAAACTCAGGCTACAACTGACCTAAATTGAGGACCAAATCATCTCTTTCTCCCTAGGTACTTAGGCATAACGAAGAAAGGGGATTATGCTTCAATATGTTGAGCATAATAAACACATATTGTGATTATACTTGCTGAAATAGTAGTTTTTAAAATGTGGCTGTGTAACATATACTAGAGTCCATGTGAAGAAGATAGAGAGATGGCTTTGTAGTAAAGAAAACCTGAAACCTGATTTCAAGGTCTGCCTCTGATATGTATTATGTGATTTTAAATCCTTTAACCAAACTTTAAAATATCAGTTGCTGATCTCTACTGATAGAGAAAATATACTCAATGAGAATTCCCTACACCAAAGGAATCATACATTTGAACCTTTTCTCTCCCTTCACCCAACAATATACAGCATAAAGTGATTTCTTATAGTACAATAAAAAAAATAACAACAACAACAAAATAAACTGCAACATTTTTTAATCAAAAAAGTGACTTTGTAGTACATTTTCTTTATATTCTTTTTCTATAGGGCACTTTTCATTCAAAATCTTTTTCTGAAGGTAACAAACAATAGGAAATTTAGGAAATGGCTTTGAGTTAAGAATGACTGAAGAAATCATGATATATAAATGTTTTGAATTCCTAGTGTACTATAAGAAATAATGAATAGCATGGTTTTAGCAACTTCTGGGAAGACTTGAATGAACTAATGCATATCAAAGTGAATAGAACCAGGACAAATTATACAATATCAATATTGTAAAGGCAAACAAATTTGAAAGACTTGGGAACTCTGATCAGCATAACAGCCAACCCCTATTCCAGAAGACTACTGATGAAATAAACTAGACACCACTTTAAAATGAGGGGAAAAATTCTGTGCAAAACCATATTCAGATAAACATATTCATGTGCATATATAAAATAGATATACACACATGCACACATATAAAATAGTACATGTAAAATATACATGTAATTCACATACTACATATAAACACATGGTGCAGCTAAGTGACACAATATATAGAGCAGTGGGCTTGAAATCAGGAATATCTTATTTTCATCTACTCAAATTCAGTCTCAGACACTAACTAGTTGCATGAGCCTGAGCAAGTCACATAACCCTGTTTCACTCAGTTGTTCATTCATAAAAATGACTCGGAGAAAGAAATGGCAAACCACTCCAACTTATTTGCCAATAAGAGCACATATGAAAACACAGACACTCAGACACAACTGATATAACAGAATAATATACATACATGTATAGTTCACATACTTACACACAAATATATGTATATAATATTATTATGGATGTATAAGTAAATCTATTTACCTTTAAGACATGATCAGTGAAGAAATTTTCTTTAGCTTGACTACACACGTTCAAAGTAAATACTTTAGTTTTGGTTCAGTCTTAATTGAAGTTAAGGGTGGGAGAAAGAACAAACTTTTGTAGATTAGTTTTCTTTGTTTTTGTTTTTATGTTCAATAAAATATAATTTATAATTAATGAAAAAAGTAAAATTTTACCAAGAGAACTCTTAGGAACTTTAATAGATTACCTTTTCCTTCTATGACACAAGAGACTCTTGGAAAAGGAATTAATGTAAATGGCCTCAAAGAATCTAGGCTTAATGAGTGGCTAGATGGCACAAAGAAGGAGAATCAAAGTTCAACAAATCCAGCCTCAGTCACTTAACATTTATTTGCTGTGTGAATCTGGGAGAGTCACTTAGCACCAAATGCCTTGGGGGAAAAAAAAAAGAAGAAAAGGATAATCTAAGCTTAAAGGAAATACTATGACTACCTAGATTGCTAAATACATCTAAATAGTTTCTTGTTTACATATGTGTGTAATCATATATATTTTATATATATATATATGTATATGTATGTGTGTGTCTATACATATATATATATATATGTAATATACAATCATATAAATATAACTACATGATTTTATAGATTCTGGATTAATATAGAAAAGGCCAATATAAGTAGAATTTTCATGAAGTTATATATTCTCAACACTGTTGGATATTTAAAATTGACAAAAATAGGAACGCTGAACAATATTAATAACTATTTTATATATTTCTAAAATTTTGTGAAGCCCCTAAGAAATACTCTTCAATTTAATCTGTATAATGAACTAAGCAGGTGGTAATAATAATAATCATAATCATAATCATAATAATCATAAAGATTATGATGGTGTAGAAGAGGATTTGATACCTGCAATGTGGTATAGACTATGCTAAGAGATTAATGAATATAATCTCATTTGATCTTCAGAACAAATTTGGAAAGTAAGTTATTTCCTTCCAGAATTTGATTATTAACTTTTACATATGAGGAAACTGAGAATAAGTGATTTATCTGGAGACAGACAGATAATAATTTTCTTATGCCAAATTTGAATCAGATCTTTTAAATGTCTCTACTATTACTATATTGACTACACCATCTAGACAATTGTCAATCAGTAATCTTGTGGAAGAATTTATAATTCCAAATTTCAAAAATAAGAAACAACTAACAGGGTACAAAAGATATTATAAATGACTAAAATAAATAATGAGAAATAATCCAAAAATAGGATTTAGATTAGCTGAAATTCATGATGTTTTGATTTTTAAATTCCTATTCATTTATAATTAAAAAGAATAAAGATATTCTTAAAAGGATGTAAAGGGATACAACTGAACACATGCAAGATAACCTAGCACTTGAGGCTAATTACCAATTGGACAATTCTCTATTAACATGTTTGGAGGATGACCCTACTTAACTATTCTGTGCTGGCTGGATCAGTAGATGTGCACAAAGAAGGGGAAGTTAATCAGGGGATGGAGTAGGAGGAGGAGATTCATTCTTTGGCAGTAGAGAGGGAGGAAGAAGGTGGAGAGATTCCTATATCTAATCCCCTGAGAGTGACCCCAAAAGAACAAGGATAAAGACTTTTGCTTATCCTGACTCTGGCTGATTCTAAGATATCCAGGGTCACAATTTAAGGATATCATAGGAGTTTCACTTTTGCCCTAACTTCCCTTGGGAAATACCAAAATGAAAAAAGAAAAAAAAAAAAAAAAAGAAAAGAAAAAGAAAAAGAAAATTCAAAATGAGGGAAGACTCAACAATTTGTTCAATTCTAAAAAAAAAAAATATTAGAAATAATATATGAAAATAGAGCACATTTTCTCACTAGCCATTGGATATCCATTTATTCTATTTGAATCAATATAACAGCAATATTAATTTTATCTTTCAATACAAATATTATATTTTTTTAATTAGGAAAAACAAGAAAATGTAACAGAGGCAATGAAAGATACTAGAAATATCACTTAACTGTATTATTAATTCCATAATGTTACTAAAATTATTTCAGGGATGTTTCAAAGAAAATTCTACCTCCGTAGGTAAAGAATCAGACCCAAGAGGAAAGTTAGTAAAATGTGGCATCATCAGGCTTTGTAAAGCATCTGTTAATGCGTAGTAAAGCTGATGTTCTCGGTCTTAGAAAGGGAAATAGAAAGAAAGATAAACTCTTTAATTTGAGACTAAGGGAAGACTAATTATGAGAGTGATGGCTTTTCTGTTATTCTATTTCATAACAGTTTGAAGGAGAGATTTTTTATTTAAATTGGAAGGTTGCTATAATATCTAATGTAGGGCTTCATAAGCACTATGAAACATATCAGTATTCCCATGTATTAAGACTTTTTTAAAGGAGTGAATCAGAATAAAATGTTAAGCAACCTGAAATTCAGGTGCAGTGAGGGTAATATTTCAGTTTATTGGAAGCAAGACAACAGAGAAATTTATGGAGAAATATTAGGACAAGATATGTTGACTGTCTTAGGTGTTATGTACAAAAAAAACAAATATTTTAAACAAGAAATTCACTGATTTTGACAGTTGCAGAGTCCATTGTAAAAACAGATTTTGGTTGACTAAAGCTCTAAAATGCTTTCTTTGATCCATTTTTTTTTTCTAACATGTGGCCAGTAATATTAACCTGACAATTTCAGGCCAAAATCTTAATCTTTTTGTTGTCATAGCTATCTCGTTTTAATCTATCCAAGTCCCACTTTAACTTTAAACATAAGTCCTGCCTTTTCAATGTAATCTTCCTGGACTAATAGAGTCTATATATTTTTCTTCTTTCTGAACTGTTCCACTCAGTGTCTGAACAACAAGCTTAATATTTAATAACAGAAATGCTTGTACTATTTCCTGTTTGTATTTAGGTGTTGTCTGCTTAACATTATCATAACTTTTGAAAAGTTGGAATTATTCCTTTTGCCTCTTTTTTATACTTCACTGAATTCAGGATGACATATAAATCAATTTATGAGTACAATATTACTAAATAGTAGGCTCTGTGCTAGGCTCTGGGGAGATAAGTACAAAGAACCAAATAACTCTACTGAAAATAACTTATATTTTAATATAGAAAAAGATAAATACACAAAGTTGTACAGCAAAAATCATAAAGTGAGTAAAAGCACATATATTTATCTATATAGAAATATGTATGTATATATATATATATATATATATATATATATATATATGTGTGTGTGTGTGTGTGTGTGTGTGTGTGTGTGTGTGTGTGTGTATCACTCTATCATCCTATAGGTAAAGTAGAAGATGGTATAGGATTTAAAGTACTAGCCATTGGGACATGAGAAAAATGTTCACATACAACATCGTGATTTAACTGAAACAGGAAGAAAAGGAAATCTGTGTGACAAATTTAAGTAAGAAGTACATTCCAGACAGGGAGGATGGCATTATTAATAGAGTGGCTTTAGAGTCAGTAAGGCTACAACTGACACATAGCATGCATGTGAACAACCAAAACTCTTTACTCTCAGTTCCTTAGGAAACTCTAAGACTATAATTTGCAGAGAAAATTCTGAAGAGTTCTGAGAAAGGAACTTTGCTAATTAGAATGGAATGATTTGTTAGTTTCCCTTCCCTTTCAAGGATGTATTGTAAGATGATCAATGGATAATTGTTAGGTATTATGCAGGTGTGGTCCATTAAGATGCATAGATACATATGATATGTTTAAACGTGCTTAAAGACAGTTTAATTCATTACAGAGATCCACCCCCAAAGATAAAAAATAACAGCATGAATGACCCTCTTGTAGTAACTTCAAAATAATATGTAGAGGTTAAAAAAGGGTAAAAGAAACAGTAAAAAAAAAAACAAAAAAGGGGGGGGGAAGGCCAGTGCAGTAAAGAAGTACAAAGAGAAATTGTCTGTGGTATACAAACCCCAGCAGAAAAAAAAAGGATAAATTATTGGATAATATTTTATCATCTTATTGAGAATGAAATGAAAAATGGTCAATCATCTTTAAAATTATAGATAATATTTCTCAGAAGGAAATTGTTCAATCTTCTACTTTTTCTTCATATAGAAACTTGAGGGCATTGAAAAATCCACTATGGAAGTTGACATAACACATTGGGATACTGAAAATTCAAAGATAACTTTCTCTCCCTAATTATTTGACACTGATACTAAGTCTTACTTGAGGGACCTAAAGACATATTGAAAGTAGGCAATTTATAGAGCTGCTGTGTACAATCTTAGCCCTGAGTATTGCTGAAAAGGAACTATTTAATTAAGCCCTTGAATCAATTGATAGGTCCACAGAGTATATTGGGCCCCAAACCATTTTGTGATCTGTCATTGTTATTCCTTTCTCTGGAATGGTCTAAAATGCTAAAATATAGAATTTTGTTTCATAAAGGAATTACCCAGATGAACTTTATATCGAAATCTGTGCTAAAGGGAAAACAAATAATTCTCATAAATTATACAGGGATATACTGAACAAGTTCTCATATTTAGCTATCAGTCAAGTTGATGTTTTGGATTTATTTTTTAATATTTCCCTTTTAAAAGGATAATGAAATGGGAGATTAGTCAGATCTAGTTAATAATATCAGAAAAAAATATTCTAATATTTTAACTACAGGATACATTCTTTCATTAGTAATTATTTGAAATACATGATATTTGATATAAACCCATATATATTAAAAATCATCAATGCCTTTTAAGAATTAGAGTTTTTATTAGCACTACAAGGACTACCATCATCACAGTTCTTGTAAAATAGAAGAATGGTTGTTGCCTGTAGGCGTAATTGGTTCAAATTTGTCCATGATTGCCTCCTCTTTTTGCTTTTAACTTTTATTTTTATCCAAGTATGAACCATATGCTATCTAAAATGACTCTCCTCATCTTTCTTTTCAAATTATCATATTTATTATCTACTTATTTAAACAATTTCATGATTGATCTATTAGAAAACATTTATGAAACATTTTACTTGTAAAAAACATTGTGTGGGTTTCTAAAGATAAAAGAACAAAGACTGAAACTATCCTTATTGTCTTTATTTCCCTTGACCCCCCTGAACCCCTTCCCCAATATTTAGTTTATAGACCCCACTTGTTATGCACAGCCCTCCCTTTTTAATATCCCTACCCCCTTCTTCCAAGTCCCTTCCCTTTTCTTGTACCCTTCCCTTATTCCCCATTTCCTTTTCCCTTTTCCTCTCCCCCCTTTTAATGAGGTGAGGGAGAATTCTCTGAAAAACAAATATGTCAATTATTTACTCTTTGAGCCTACTCTGATGAGAGTAAGATTCACACAATGTCTCTCCCCCTCTCTAAATTCCCTCAGATATGGTAGATTTTCTATGCCTCTTCCTGGGATGTAGTTTCCATCTTTTTATCACTCCTTCCCCTTTTTTCTGATAATAACCCCTTCCCTTTACTACTCCCCCTTTTTTATATCAGTAAAATCAAATTATACATGAGGACTTTCTGTAAATCCACAACAGAGATACAGTACTCAAGAGTTCTTTTTGCCTTTTTCTGTTTCTCTTCAGTCTTTTGCATATAGATCAAATTTTTTGTTTAAGTCTGTTTTTTTTTTTTTGTTTTTTTTTTTTTTTTTCTTAGAAACAAATGGAATTCCTGTTTCATTAAATGACCATCTGCTTCCATGGAAGAAAATGCTAAACTTATCTAGGTAGTTTATTCTTGGTTGCAATCCTTGATCTTTTGCCTTATGGAATATCAGGTTCCAGGCCCTGTGATCTTTTAATGTGGAGGCAGCCAGACCTTGAGTGACCCTTATTGTGGCACCTTGATATGTGAATTGTTTTTTTTTTTTTTTTTTTTTTTTTTTTTTTTCCTAGCTGCTTGCAATATTTTTTCCATTGTTTGGTAGTTCTGCAGCTTAGCCACAATGTTCTGTGGAGATCTTTTTCAGAAGGTGTTTCGATGAATTCTTTCAATGCCTATTTTCCCTTCTGTTTCTATTATATCTGGAGAGTTCTCTTTGATGATTTCTTGTAAAATAGAATCTAGGCCCTTTTTGTGATCATAGTTTTTGGGAAGTCCAATGATCCTCAGATTATCTCTCCTAGATCTATTTTCCAGGTCTATAGATTTTCCCAGTAAGTATTTGACATTATTCTCCAGCTTTTCATTTTTTTAAATTTTGTTTGACTGATTCTTGTGTTCTCAATGAATCATTCATTTCTATTTGTTCCGTCCTGATTTTTAATGATATATTTTCTTCATTCACATTTTTAGTTCTTTTTGTATATCCCCAAATGAGTTTTTAAATGAATTATTTTGCTCTATTGATTTTTTTTTCCATTTCCCTATTTTTTAGAGAGTTATTTTCTTTTTCCAATTCAGAAATCCTGCTTTCTTGAGACTTTTTTTATCTTTTCCAATTCAGAAATCCTACTTTCCTGTGATTTTTAGCCTTTTCTAATTCACAAATTTTGTTTCCCTGCATGTCCTGTGAATTCTTTATTTTTTTCCAACTCAAATTTCAGGACGTTGATTTCTCTAACATAACTTCTCTTTCCTTTTCCCATTTTTCTTCAAACTCTCTTAACTTTTTAATAGTCTCTTCTAGGAGAGAGTTATATGATGGGTATCATTCCCCTTTGGAGTGTTATCTGCTGACTCTCTGCTGTTAGCTTCCTCAGGATTGGATACCCACTCTTTCTCTGTGTAGAAGGTATCAATAGTTCTCTTCATCTTTTTTTTTTTTTAATTTTTGTGAATGTTTTATTTTTCTTGAAGCTTCAAATTTAATTACAATTTGCCCCATTCAGATTTCACATTAGTCCAGTGTACAAGATTTCCTGTCATTTAGTGATTCAAAAACTGAAATGTTTTTCTTTAGACTTTTATATTTAAAGAACCTTGCTAGCTTGTTGTTTTAAGTGATCCCCAATGTTGCAACCTTCTCTTATAGCCTATTTCAATTTTTAAAAATTTTCTGACACTTTGATATTCTGATATTTTCACAAATTTTGCATATATACTATCTATGAGATCAATCAGGTGGATTTTTCCCATTTCACAGAAAAGGCCTAAAAAGATTATGCCTTTCAGCAAAAGAATCTTGATTTCCACTATTCTCTTGTTTCTTTTTTTTTTCTTTTCTTTTTTTTTTAATTTTTTTATTATATATATATATATATATATATATATATATATATATATATATATTTATAATAGTATCCCTTGTACTCATTTTTCCAAATTACCTCCCCTCCCTCTATTCCCTCCCCCCGATGACAGGCAATCCCATACATTTTACATGTGTTACAATATAGTCTAGGTACAATACATGTGTGTGAATATCATTTTCTTGTTGCACAATAAACATTAGAATCCAAAGGTACATGCAACCTGGGCAGACAGATATTAGTGCTAACAATTTACATTCACTTCCCAGTGTTTCTTCTCTGGGTGTAGCTACCTCTGTCCATCATTGATCAACTGGAAGTGAGTTGGATCTTCTTTATGTTGAAGATTTCCACTTCCATCAAAATACATCCTCATACAGTATTGTTGTTGAAGTGTATAGTGATCTTCTGGTTCTGCTCATTTCACTCAGCATCAGTTGATTTAAGTCTCTCCAGGCCTCTCTGTATTCCTCCTGCTGGTCATTTCTTACAGAGCAATAATATTCCATAACCTTCATATACCACAATTTACCCAACCATTCTCCAACTGATGGACATCCATTCATCTTCCAGTTTCTAGCTACAACAAAAAGTGCTGCCACAAACATTTTGGCACATATATGTCTCATTCCGCTCTTTAGTATTTCTTTGGGATATAATCCCAGTAGTAGCGCTGCTGGGTCAAAGGGTATGCACAGTTTGATAACTTTTTGGGCATAATTCCAGATTGCTCTCCAGAATGGCTGGATTCTTTTGCAACTCCACCAGCAATGTATTAGTGTCCCAATTTCCCCACATCCCCTCCAACATTCATCATTATTTGTTCCTGTCATCTTAGCCAATCTGACAGGTATGTAGTGATATCTCAGAGTGGTCTTAATTTGCATTTCTCTGATCAGTAGTGATTTGGAACACTCTTTCATGTGAGTGGATATAGTTTCAATTTCTTCCTCTGAGAATTGTCTGTTCATATCCTTTGACCATTTATCAATTGTTGAATGGTTCGGTTTCTTATAAATTATGGTCAGTTCTCTATATATTTTGGAAATGAGACCTTTGTCAGAACCTTTGTTTTTAAAAATATTTTCCCAATTTGTTATTTCCCTTCTAATCTTGTTTGCATTAGTATTATTTGTACAGAAACTTTTTAGTTTGATGTAATCAAAATCTTCTATTTTGTGATCAATAATGATCTCTAGTTCTCCTCTGGTCATAAATTCCTTCCTCCTCCACAAGTCTGAGAGGTAGATTATCCTCTGTTCCTCTAATCTATTTATTATCTCCCTCTTTATGCCTAAATCATGGATCCATTTTGATCTTATCTTGGTATATGGTGTTAAGTGTGGATCCATATCTAATTTCTGCCATACTAATTTCCATTTTTCCCAACAGTTTTTTCAAAATAATGAATTTTTATCCCTAATGTTGGAATCTTTGGGTTTGTCAAAGATTAGATTGCTATAGATGTACCCTTTATTGTCCTTTGTATCTAATCTGTTCCACTGATCTACCGGTCTATTTCTTAGCCAATACCAAATGGTTTTGGTGACTGCTGCTATATAATATAGCTTTAGATCAGGTACACTTAGACCACCTTCCTCTGAGTTTTTTTTCATTAGTTCCCTTGCAATTCTCGACCTTTTATTCTTCCATATAAATTTTGTTGTTATTTTTTCTAGGTCATTGAAATAGTTTCTTGGGAGTCTGATTGGTATAGCACTAAATAAATAGATTAGTTTGGGGAGTATTGTCATCTTTATTATATTCGCTCGGCCTATCCAAGAGCATTGAATGTCTTTCCAATTATTTAAATCTGATTTTATTTTTGTGGCAAGTGTTTTGTAATTTTTCTCATATAATTCCTGACTTTTCTTTGGTAGATGGATTCCCAAATACTTTATACTCTCAACATTTGTTTGGAATGGAATTTCTCTTTGTATCTCTTGCTGTTGCATTTTGTTAGTGATATAAAAAAATGCCGAGGATTTATGTGGATTTATTTTGTATCCTGCCACTTTGCTGAAATTTTGAATAATTTCTAGTAGCTTTTTAGCAGAGTCTTTGGGGTTCTCTAAGTATACCATCATGTCATCTGCAAAAAGTGAAAGTTTAATTTCCTCATTTCCAACTTCTCTGGGACTTCCTGGAGCTGAGTTCCACTCCCTCCAGCTAAGCTAGGCATGTGTGTTGCCTTGGGCCGTATCCACCCACTTGTCAATCTCTTAACTATTCTCAGGTGGGAGCTGAGGCCACACCCCCTGGTGCTGAGATCTGCTGAGTCACCTCCAGGGTCTGGGGAAAATCTAATCTGAGTTTTAAAATATTTTGGCTTTCTCTTCTGAACTGCTAAATAATTAGCAGAGAAGAGCTAACAGCCTGTGCCAGATTCCTTTACCTCAGTGGCTTCTCTGATCCCAGAGCCCTTCCCAGCTCAATGGGCACAGTGTGCCACTACCCCACCGTCTGTGCTGGTCTCTCTTTTTCCTCCCCTGGGAAGTGACCTTTCCTGTTGAAACTCTAGATTCTCTTCAGCTGGTAAGTCGTGCTTACAGTCCTTATGGTATCTATCAGTCCTGAGCTAATTCTGAGACTTAATTTATCTAATTGGTTGTGAGGGAGTGAGGACATTCACAGAGACGTGTGTTTCTTCTCTGCCATCTTGGCTCCGCCCCCCCAGTTCTCTTCATCTTTCTACTCATTGTTAAAAATCTTTTGGGGTCTGCCCTTGGGGTAAGAAATTTATTTATTTATTTATTTACCATCTTCCTCCCAGTCTGGATGGATGCAGTGGCTCCTGTACTTGAGCTAAGAGAGAGCTCTGGGAGAGAATTCCCCTCCCCCTCCTTGGAAATGCCTCAGAGGTGATATCGCGGCACTGTGAGGATTGCCCAGTGAAGGACATTGCTGTGTGTCCTAGCGACTTCTCTGAGGTTTAAGACTGAACAGTAAAAGCAACACAGAGCCTAGCCAATGAGTACCGTGGGGCATGGATATCAGTAGCTCATGTGAAAAGACCCTGTGCTCAAATCGGAAGTGACTGCCCGGAAACTATGGTCCCTATTTCAAATGTTCCACTTCTCTGGGAATTCTGTGGCTGTTAGAGTTCCATAGGCTCAGGCCAAGCCTGACCCTATGTAGATTAGATGTTGCCTCAGGGTGTGTCCCTACTGTTAAGGCTCTTAACTACCCCAAGGTGAAGCTCCTTACAGCAGAAGGCGGCTTCACAGCTATGCTGAGATCTGTTAGGTTACTTCCTGATTGGGGTGGTTCTAGGATCTGCTTTATATTTTAAAGTGGCTTGATTTCTCTTCTGAAATGCTGTTTTATAAGCAGAGAAGAGCTAACAGTCTGTGTCAGATTCCTCTATCTCAGTGGCTTCTCTGATTCCACTGTTCTCCCCAGCCTGATCAGCATAGTGTGTTAGCACCTAGCTTTGTCTGTGCTGGCCTTTTTTCTTCCTCCCCTTGGAACTGACCTTTTCTGTTGAAACTCCAGATTCTCTTCAGCTGGTAAGTTGTGCTTTTAATCCTTGTGGTTTCTATCAGTCCAGCATTATTTTTGAGGCTGATTTAACTAATTGGTAATGAGGGAAGAAGGAAGCTTACACATTTGTGTGTATCTTCTCCACCATCTTGGCTCTGCCCCATCTATCCTTATTGTCAAGGAACTTACATTCTAAGAAGGAAGAAAAGTACAACTACATACAACATAAACATATATATAAAGAAGTTTATTTCAAGGTGGAAGGCATATAACTATCAGTTAACTTAGAGAACCAAAGCATGTCCTACTTAAGTTGCTGCTTGAGTTGTTTCTTAAATTAAAAGATGCATTCTATGACAAGAATGATGAAATATTGGATTCAGGGAGAAAAATCAGGAGGTAATTGTTATATTTTTTCTTAGAGGTGATGTAGGTCTGAACTCAGAAGGAGTATCTTTATAAGTAGAGAAAATAGATCAAATGCAAGTAGTACTGTAGGGTTAATAATGCCAATATTTGGCAACTATTTGAATATGTGGGGTAAGAAAGATAAATGTTGAAGATAAAAACAATTTGTAGAACTGGATATGTAGAAGGAAAAAATAGGAATTTGGAAGAAAAAAGTTTTTGTGTGAAAAGAGAGTTCAGTTGTAAACATGGTGAATTTGTATTATTTTATAGGTAAAATATGATTTGGGATACACACCCATATATACATACATATATACATATAAATACACATACACACATACACACATACACACAAGTAACCTGCAAATAAATGATAAGTAAATCCATGAGGGGTAATAAGATTACTGAGACAGGATAGAAGAGAAGAGACTAATCTAGAAAGGGATCTCAAGAAACAATTACTATTGATTTTCATGTTATGGTTAATGAGCCAAACAAGAAAAGGAAAAAAAAATGGACAGTCACACACATGCACAACCACATGCACACCATGAAGAAAAAAAAGAAAGAAAGAAAGAAAGAAAGAAAGAAAGAAAGAAAGAAAGAAAGAAAGAAAGAAAGAAAGAAAGAAAGAAAGAAAGAAAGAAAGAAAGAAAAAAGAAAGAGGAGAAAGAGATCAACAGTGTAATTGGAGGAGAGAAAAAATAAAAATAAATTTTTGAAAGATCTATGTGTAGTCTACAACAAGATTATTTAATGGTCAATTCTGATGGAAGTGGCCCTTTTCAATATTCAGATGATTCAGGCCAATTCCGAAAGATTCATGATTGAGAGAACCATCTACATTTAGAAAGAGGTTTATCAGGACTGAATGTGGATCATAACATAATATTTTCACTTTTTATGTTATTGTTTGCTTGTTTTTTTTTGTTTTCATTCTCATTTTTTTTCTTTTAGATGTTTCTTATGCAGCATGATAATTGTGGAAATACATATAGAATTGCACATACTTAACATACAATTGATTACTTTCTATCTAGGGGTGAGGGAAGGGGAAGAGAGGAAGAAAATGTTGGAACATTAGGATTTGCAAAAGTGAATGTTGAAAATTTTTTCTGCAAATATTTTGAAAATAAAAAGCTACAAAAAAAGAAATATGTGTAGTTAACTAAAAAAAATTCTCTCAGTGACTGTATGCAAAAATATGTATTTCTCATTCCACACACAAAATTTATCACCTCTCTATTAGGTGGTTTATAGTATGTTTTAACAATTTTTAGGAATCATGGATGGTGATGTATCTATTTTATGTATTTTAACTTGGCAAAATTTTCTTTACAATGTTGTAGTTGTTGAATGATTTATTTTCCTGATACTATTCATTTTATCTTTGTTCAGTTTTTAAAAAATCTTCAAAATCATTTTTTATAAAATTTAGTTTATAGGATATTTTAAAATTTTATAACGAATATTCCTGTATATATGTATAATTTGTTTCTTTTTTTAACTTTTGGAGAGCTATAAACCTACAAATGGATCTCTGGTTCAAAGACAAAGATGATTTTTGTAACTTTTAAAACAATTTGAAAATACTTCACCAATTTTTTAAAATTAAAATTATACTAATAACATATGAGTAGATTGGCTATTTTTATGTGGAAATGTTCCATTTTGGCATTATTTGCTTCATCTTTGTCAAATGTGACCCTTAGATTGCTTTAATATCCATTTATTTTATTAACAATAATTTGGGCTAATCATTTATATGATTTTTTTTATTTGCAATTATTTTGAGACCTCTTAGTTTACATCATTTGTCCACTATTTGGGGTGAAGTGGTAAATAATAATAGCTCATTGTTATGTTATTTACATAAATATATCAAGTAAATCGGCCTCATATTTTATGGAATAATATTTTCCTACTTGACAGTTTCCCTCTTATCCTAAGTACATTAATATGCAAAAACTTTTGATTTTCACATAATTGAAATGGTTTATTTTATCTTTGCTGGTTTTTCACTTTATTTCATTATTAATTTCATTCATATTAGTAACTGTGAAAGATTCCTCTTTTCATTTTTCTCTATTCATAAAATATTTGATGTGATCACACCTATAATTCAAGTCCATTTGGCTGTTAATCTGGAATATATTCAGACAATATTCTAAATAATTATTTTTTTTCCTCTTCACATGGTCTTGACATATAAGAAGTTTGTCCTAGATTAACATATAGTCTTGAATTTTTAAAATTATTAGATTATTAAGTTCATTCATTTCTCATTCTCATTTGTCTAGCCTTTCAACTGACCACTATCTCTTATCTTTTAAATGGTACCCAATATTTTTCATAATTTTGTAAAGAGAGGGAGGTAAATGGAACAGTGAATAGACTTTTGGGGTTAGAAAAAGCATTGAGGAAAACAACAGGTACTTTCCAGTTATATGATACTGAATAAGTCCTCTAACCAATTTCCCTCCATTTCTCATTTGTAAAAAAAAGGGGAAAATAACAGTACTTCCCTTACAGGTTTGTAGTGAGAATCAAATAAGATATTATTTGTAAAATGCTGAACAGTGTCTAGCATTTACAAGATATAATCATAAAAAGCATAACTTTGTGATTCAATGATCTCCTATTATCCACTCTCTTCAGAAAAAAAGAAAAAAAAAACATTAACAGGGTCCCTATCTCTCATCACAAACATATATTTTAAGATTCTTCTTTCATTTTCTTTTCTGAAACATTGCATTTCCTCTCTTCATCTTGCCTTCTCAATTACATTGTTTCTAGATTATTATCAAACAAAATTATATTATTAATTCTCTGATCATATCCAGATTGGGTGTATTTAGGATGTCTTCCTAACATCTTTGTCCATAGCTTTTATTTCCTTTTTTTTTTTTTTTTTTTTTGGTGATTTTCATTGTACTTTCCAACTTGTCTCCAAATTAGAAAAATATTTATTAATTTAAACAGAAGAATTACATTTTTAATTCAATACAATATTAATTAATTTTCTTCTTTTTTTTTTTCCTTAAACTTTTAAAAATCTTCTCTTAGATTTTTACTTATATACTTTTTTGCACTTTACAAAACATTTTTTTTGGATTTCTAAATGAGTTGTAAATATATTGTTTTATGAAATAAGCTTTTGGAAATGTGACAGCCTGGAGATTAACAAACATTTTTTTTAAATATCTTATAAAATATAATCAAAGATGATAAAAAAAATTAAGGGTTATGTTGGAAAACTAGACCATCAATGCATTGTTGATGGGATTGTGAAGTGATCCAAAAATTCTGGAGAGTAATCTGGAACTATCTTCAAATTTAATAAACTGGTCATGACTTTTGATCCATCAGTCTCACTTTGGTACCTATCTTAAAGGACTCATAACAGAGAGGAAAGGATCCATATGTGTCAAAATCTTTGTAACAGCCTTTTTTGCACTGACAAAGAATTTTTAATTGAGTGGCTGCCCGCTAGTTGGAGAATGAATGAATAAAGTTATAGGGTATGAATATAATGGAATTTTATTTTTCTATAAAAATTGATAAGCAAGCAAATTTCAGAAAAGCTTGAAAAGAACTACATGAACTGATACATAGTGAAGGCAGAAGAACCAGCCAGGAAAACCTTATACACAGTAACAGTAAGATTATGTGATAATCATCTATAATAGATTTAGCTCTTGTAATGGTGTAATTCAAGAGTTTCCAATAGACTTGTGATTTAAATAGCCATCTGCATCCAGAGAGAGAACCATAGAGACTCAATATTAATGGATGTATAGCATTTCACCTTTTTTGTTTGTTTGTTGGCTTTTTCTTCCATTTGCTTTTTTTCCCCTTTTTGGTCTGATTTTTCTTGCACAATATAACAAATACAGAATTATGTTTAAAAGGACTGCACATGAGTAATTTATATCAGATTATTTGCTCTCTTGGTGAAGAGGAGGTAAGGGAAGGAGGGATAAAACATGTCAAACACAAAATCTTACAAAAATGAATGTATTTTTTGGGGAAAATTATAATTGAGAAAAAATAACCTAAAAACCCCATTCATTGTTTAATATTTTCTTGAGGATTTTATCAAATTTAACTGCTGTTTTATATGTAATATATCAATTAACTTATGTACATAATATACATACATATATGAATATATTATATAGATTGCATATTTATAGAATGTATACATGTACAAATTTAAGTAAAAGTATGTATACATTCATACATACACATAGATAAGCAGTAAAAATAATCTGAAAGAGTTACCAGAATTGCAATACAATTAAAATCATATGAAAGAATGTTACTTCACTAATAATAAATGAAATGTAAATCCAAACAACAATGAGTTTTCATTTATCATCCAACAATTGGCAAAAATGACATACCAAAAATAGAAACATTCAATATGAGAAGAGTTGTAGGAAAATAGACACATTAGTTCATTCTTAGATCAGCTGTAAATCTATAAAATCATTGTAGAAAGCTGTTTGGAATTATGTACAAAAGTTACTTATATGTTCAGATCTTTTGAGTCAAGGAAGTCATTGAAAAAGAGTTCACCACCTAAAACAATATATAGAAGTACTTTTTGTCAAAGAAAATAAGTAGAGACAAATACTTGCACACAGATTGGAAAGGAATAAATAAATTGAGATATATGAAAGAAATGAAATAATATTGTCCTGAAAAAATTGTTAAATATTATGAATATAGAGAAGCACAGAAATATTTAAGTTCGATAAAGCAATTTAAAATTACCAGAATGAAGAAAGTACAGTGGATTTAACAATTTAAATGGAAAAAACACAAAACAATAAACAATTACAAAATTATAAAAAAACAAACAAACAAACAAATAAATGCAAGAAAAATGAGCAAGTTCCCACTCATCCCATTTCTTTGCTGAGGGGAAAGGTCCAAATGTGTTGTATATCGAATATATTGTCATTGAATTATTAGTTTTCTTGACATTTTTCTTCCTCCCTCCATCCCTTTTTCCTTCCCACTTTCCTTCCTTCCTTGCTTTTTTCCTTCCTTCCTTCCTTCCTTCCTTCCTTCCTTCCTTCCTTCCTTCCTTCCTTCCTTCCTTCCTTCCTTCCTTCCTTCCTTCCTTCCTTCCTTCCTTCCTTCCTCCCTTCCTTTCTTTCTTTCTTTCCTTCTTTCTTTTTGTTCTTTAAAAGCCTTATTTGATATGGGATGATGACTATTAAGATGTAAAGGGGAGGAGAATGAATTTGGAAGTAATGCAGGTGTTACAAATCCATAAATAATATTAAAGCTATTCTGGAGTTCCTTGTAATTTTTTCCAATATTCTCTTGTTTAAGAATGGCACTGTGGTGAACTATCTTCATGGTATGATACTTATTCAATGTTTTAAACTTTTTTGTTTTGCTTTTAAATGTTTATTCGTTTTTTGTCTCTATTACTATTATATATATATATATATATATATATATATATATATATATATATATATATATATATATATATATATATGGTTAGTAATTAGAACCATACCCAGGTTTTCTTTCATACTTTATCTTTCAATTACTTGAATTACTAATATTTTGTCTCTGATTTTCCTTCTCACTTCTCAGTCCTTCTCCATTTCAGTAGTTGTGACACTGGCTTATTCTCCTTAATTAATTGCACCTTTAACCTATTTCACTTAGAATATAAAGTTTTTCTCGACCTTGGTCTCTATGGTAATGTTTCCATGAAAATAGAATGAACCTAGATGACTTTTCAGTTCCCTTTATTTTGGTCAGAAAGGCCCAAACAAACAAATAGTCTCCTTGCTACAATATCTCTTTGATACAATGGTTATATTTGTTTTGTGTGTGGGGAGAATCAATGTCTCCTTCCTCTACAGGGTATGCAGGAGTTTCATTTAAGGAGAAAAGGGAAGGCTTCTATAGCTGAACATAAAAACATAAGCCTGGGAAATTCCTTGTATTCATTGAAGACAACATATTGAACAAGATGAAAATGGTGAGTGGATGCCTTAAGTATTTTATTAATATCATTTAAATGTTTTTATTTTGCATACTGTTTCAGTCTTCTCATTGCATTATTGGTGGATAATTTATTTTCTATAACTTTTGATTAGAGAACATTTAGTAAAATACAATTTCCAACATATCATACTGATAATTGTTTAGGGGGTCAGGGTTGTCTTAGAATCACTTAAGAATTTGATTTATTACATTAGAATATAGTCAAAACTTCCCTATTAGAAAGGATGCTAGAAAAAACAACAACAGTAAATGCTGTTTCATTTCTTATATGAAGTGTTTCAATCAATGAACAAATGTTATTAAACACCTAGTTTGAAGCAGTTAGGTTTTTTAACAGGTAGAATGCTGGGTCTGAAAAGAGGAAGACTAGATTTCAAGGCCAGCTACACACACTTACTGTGATTCTGGACAAGTCACTTAAGTTCTTTCCCTTAATTCTCTAGAGAAGGGATTGACAAACTAATCCACTATCATTGTTAAGAAATCCTCAGAGACATCATTACATGCTATGGTTCACAGGTCAGGAAGATTCAGACATGACTGATATACTGAATAAAAAGTTGTCAGGTACCATAATAAATGATGAGGCTATCACATTAGATAAAACATAGTATCTAACCTCAAAACAGTTACAGTTAAACAAATACACTCATAGTTTATACAAGCACAAAAATATATGTTTATTATGTATATATATATATATATATATATATATATATATATATATATATATATATGTATATATATAAATATATAAATATGTGTATATATATATATATTTATTTACATATTTGTGTCATGTATACAGTTTATCCTTTAAATATCATGCTTATCCATAACTGTTTATATGTTACCTTCCTTTTTAGACTACAAGTTTCTTGAAAGCAGAAACTGCTTTTTTTGTATTTACTTGTACCAACACACTGTTCCTTCCTTGCCCCATAATGAACACAGTACCTGGTACGTAGTAAATGCTTAACAGATACCTGTAGATTGGTTCAATGTTATTCTTTTATTTGAGTAAATGGAAGGCTGGCATCCTGGATTTATTGATAGGAAAGTAGATGAGAGGGTAAAAAAAGAGGTGCTTTAAGTTTAAGTTTTTGATTATACAAAATTTGTATCCATTTTTCCTGCACATTCTACTCTCTGTAATTGAAATTATTTTCTTCCACTTAATTTTTTCATCTAATCAGAATCTTTGTTTAAATCCCAATAAGAATTATATCGTGTATCCTAAGAAAGCATGAGATTGTCTACGATGAAAAAGTCTTCACATTTGTGAATGTTAAAAAGCTGAGAATCTGATATGCTAATGTTACATTCATGTCTTCTGATATTTCATTAAGTGGGACAAACCCTGAACTATATTTGAAGAAATGCGTATTCTTCTACTTTTGAAGCTGTTTATGTGTAAAGTGGAGGAAAATTTATTTTAAAGGGTTATTTTATGATTCAATTAAATATATACATATATATGTATATATATATGTAAATATATACATATATCCTATATTTAATTCAGATATATTTTATCTACATATGCATACACATACATTCACACATATATACATATATCTGTATGTACATAAAAGCCCTCTGAAAAGAAAAACATTATTTGAAGGTGTCTTCTAGTTGACATTCACTATAATTATATTTTTTATGGAAAAGTTAAAATAATTTTTATCTTGAGTTTCAAAAGATCATGAAGACTTTATGATGATCCCATAGAATTTCAAGTTATTATCAATTCAAGTTAATTTCATTTCTCAAGGAGTGATAGAGTGTGGTAAAAAAAAAAAAAAAAAAAAAAAAGAAAAGAAAAGAAAAGACATTAAGTGAAGGTTTAGCATATCATACTTCCAAACAGAATTCCAAACCAAGATAACTCATTTTTATCTAGTATTGCAACAGTGTTATATACTGGACAATTAAAAACCTCACTAAACATTAATTTCCTTATTTATAAAGGAGTAATAACATTATCCTTTTTTGCCTAATAGGTTAAGTGTAAGGAACATGTTGATTTTTTGAGAGCATTTAGATAGAAGTCAAATCTAAGCTTTAAGTAATTTTCCCAGTGTCCTCTGCCCCCAATCGATAAGATAAAGAATTAAAGAATGTTTGTCTGACTGTTTTCTTTGCTGACTGACTGACAATATTTAACCTAGTCTGCATAAGTCCAGATGTTCAGCCCTTTTATAGGAGAAGAAAGATCAGGGATGCTTTTAGTAATTCTTTGATGTACAATATTTAAAGAAAACTGAAAATATTATTAATTTTCTCCACTACAAAAAGAAATCATCTCAAGTGAGTATTGATAAAGATTTAAAACATTCACAAAGAAAATAATTATGTGTAATTCACAAAGAAAGTAGGAGAAGGAAGAGCCAAGATGGCGGAGAAGATACACCCAAATTTGTAAGCTCGTTTCTTCCCTCATTACCAATTAGTTAAATCAGCCTCAAAAATAACACTGGACTGATAAAAACCACAAGGATTAGAACTTAACAGGTGAAGAGAATATGGAATCTCTACAGAAAAGGTCGGTTCTGAGGGGAGGGAAAAAAAAAAAAAAAAAGGCCATCACAGACAAGGTTAGGTGCTTACACACACTGCTCCGATTGGGCTGGGGAGAACTCTGGGATCAGAGAAGCCACTGAGATAGAGGAATCTGACACAGACTGTTAGCTCTTCTCTGCTTATAAAACAGAATTTCAGAAGAGAAATCAAGCTACTTTAAAATATAAAGCCAGATCCTTAATCCACCCCAATCTGGAAGTGACCTAATAGATCTCAACACTGCAGTGAAGCAGCCTTCTCTGTCCTGGGGCTTCTCCTTGGAGTAGTTAAAAGCCTGAACAGCAGGGACACAGCCTGAGGCAACATCTAATACACATAGTGCTGGACTCAGCCTGAGGCTGTGGAAATCTAGCAGCCACAAAATTCCCAGAGAAGCAGAACTCCCAGAGAAGCAGAACCTTTGAAATAGGGACCACAGTTTCTGGGCAGACACTTCCAGTTTGAGCCCGGGGCTTTTCCCATCAGCTGCTAATATCCATGCCCCATGGGACGCATTGGCTGGGGTTTGTGACTTCACTGTTCATCCTTAAATCTCAGGGCAGTCTTTTGGCCACACAGCGGGTCTGTCACTGGGCACATCTCAAAGCTTCTGCAGTGTGAACCACCTCTGAGGCATTTCTGGGGAGGTAGATAGGGAACTCTCTCCCAGAGCCCTCTCTTAGCTTAGGCACAGGGCCCTCTGCATCCATCCAGTCTGGGAGAAAGCTGGTAAATAAATAAATAAATGAACTTCTCACCACAAGGGCAGACCCCAACAGATTTTTACAATGAATAAGAAGCTGAAGAGAACTATTGATACATTCTACACAGAGAAAGAGCAGGTATCCAACCCCAAGGAAGTTAACAGCAGAGAGTCAGCAGATAACAATATAAAGGGGAACAATACCTGCCTCCCATCACATAACTCTCTCCTAGAAGAGACTATTAAAAAGTTAAGAGAGTTTGAAGAAAAATGGGGAAAGGAGAGAGAAGCTATGATAGAGAATAACAATGTCCTGAAATTTGAGTTGGAAAAAATAAAGAATTCACAGGAGGTGTAGGGAAACAAAATCTGTGAATTAGAAAAGGTTAAAAAATCACAGGAAAGTAGGATTTCTGGATTGGAAAAGATAAAAAAAAATTCAAGCAAGTGGGATTTCTGAATTGGAAAAGATAAAAAAAGTCTCAAGAAATTAGGATTTCTGAATTAGAAAAAGAAAGTAACTCACTAAAAAAATATGGAAATGGAAAAAATCAATAGAGTAAAATAATTCATTTAAAAACTCAATTGGGCATATATTAAAAGAACTAAAATGTGTGAATGAAGAAAATAACTCATTAAAAATCAGGATGGAAAAGATAGAAATGAATGATTCATTGAGAAACCAAGAATCAGTCAAACAAAATTTTTAAAAAAATGAAAAGCTGGATAATAATGTCTAATACTTACTGGGAAAATCTATAGACCTGGAAAATAGATCTAGGAGAAATAATCTGAGGATCATTGGACTTCCTGAAACCTATGATCACAAAAAGGGCCTAGATTCTATTTTACAAGAAATAATCAAAGGGAACTCTCCAGAGATAATAGAAACAGAAGGGAAAATAGGCGTTGAAAGAATTCATCGAACACCTTCTGAAAAAGACCCTATGCTATGTGCTGTTGTCTCCAGAAGCTGCCAATAGCTCTCTGGGAGGAGATCTGCTGTGTCAACTCAAATCTCTCAGACAGATTCTTCTACCTGTAGAGAGCCGACTTCCCTTCCTGCAGAGAGTATCCTCAAGTCTTGTCCAGACAAAAGTATCTTTTCCTCCAGAGCTGCCCTCTTTTATCCTCCCAAAGAATGGGCGTGGGATAATGCAAGGGCTTCTGGGAAGAATTACTTCAACCAATGAACTTGCTCCTCCTAAGCATGAAAGCTCTTCCCCAGGAATTCACAAGCAAAACTCCCAGTAAAGGCCAGAAGTAGAGAATTGTCAAGTACTGACTTAGCACTTAGTAAGAACCTAATATCTCATTATCTCATTAGCACTCAGTAAGGACCTAACAACCCTAAAAAAATGACTCCACGGAACATAGTAGCCAAGCTGCAGAACTACCAAACAAAGGAAAAAATATTGCAAGCAGCTAGGAAAAAAAAAAAACAAAAAACAAAAAACAAAACAAAACAAAACAAAAAAACAATTCAAATGTAAGGGTCACTCAAGATCTGGCTGCCTCCACATTAAAAGATCGCAGGGCCTGGAACCTGATATTCTGAAAGGCAAAAGATCAAGGATTGCAACCAAGAATAAACTATCCAGCTAAGTTTAGCATTTTCTTCCATGGAAGAAGATGGTCATTTGATGAAATAGAGGAATTCCATTTGTTTCAAAGTAAAAAAAAAAAAAAAAAAAAAAAAAAAAAAAAAAAAAAAAAACAGATTTAAACAAAAAATTTGATCTACATCCACAAGACTGAAGAAAAGCAGAAAAAGGTAAAAAGAACTCTTGAGAACTGTATCTCTGTTGTGGATATACAGAAAGTCCACATGGATAATTTGATTTTACTGATATAATATAAAAAAGGGAAGTAATAAAGGGAAGGGAGTAGTTTCAGAAAAAGGGAAAGGAGTGATAAAAAGAGGAAACCTACATCCCAGGAAGAGACATAGAAAATATACCATGTTTGAGGGAATTTAGAGAGGGGGACAAACATTGTGTGAATCTTACTCTCATCAGAGTAGGCTCAAAGAGGAAATAATTGACATATTTGTTTTTCAGAGAATTCTCTCTCACCTCATTAAAAGGGGGGAGAAGAAAAGGGAAAAGGAAAAGGGCAATAAGGGAAGGGTAGAAGAAAAGGGAAGGGACTTGGAAGAAGGGGGGAGGGATATTAAAAAGGGAGGGCTGCATATCACAAGTGGGGGTCTATAAATTAAATATTTGGGATAAATATTGGGGAAGGGGTTCAGGGGGGTCAAGGGGGAAAAAAACATAACCTGGGGATAATATGATGGCAGGAAACACAGAATTAGTCATTTTAACTGTAAATGTGAATGGAATGAACTCTTCCATCAAATGGAGACGGATAGCAGACTGGATCAAAAGTTAGAACCCTACAATAAGTTGCTTACAGGAAACACACTTAAAGCAGGGAGATACATACAGAGTAAAGGTAAAAGGTTGGAGCAGAATCTATTATGCTTCAGGTAAAGCCAAAAAAGCAGGGGTTGCTATCCTTAGCTCAGATCAAGCAAAAACAGAAATTGATCTAATTAAAAGAGATAAGGAAGGAAACTATATCCTGCTAAAAGGTAGCATACCCAATGAAGCCATATCAATACTAATCATATATGCACCAAGTGATATAGCATCTAACTTCCTAAAGAAAAAGTTAAGAGAGTTGGAAGAAGAAATAGATAGCAAAACTATAATAGTGGGAGATCTCAACCTTGCACTCTCAGATTTAGGCAAATCAAACTACAAAACAAATAAGAAAGAAATTAAAAAGGTAAATAGAACATTAGTAAAACTAGGTATGATAGACTTTTGGAGAAAACTGAATGGTGATAGAAAGGAATATACTTTCTTCTCAGAAGTTCATGGAACCTATACAAAAATTGACCATATATTAGGACATAAAGATCTCAAAATTAAATGCAATAAGGCAGAAATAATACATTCCGTCTTCTCATATCACAATGCAATAAAAAACTACATTCAATAAGAAGTTAGGGGTAAATAGACCAAAAATAATTGGAAACTGAATAATATCATCTTAAAGAATGACTGGGTGTAACAGCAAATTATAGAAACAATTAATAATTTCACCCAAGATAATGACAATGATGAGACATCATACCAAAATCTGTGGGATGCAGCTAAAGTGATAATAAGGGGAAATTTTATATCTTTAGAGGCTTATTTGAACAAAATAGAGAAAGAGAAGATTAATGAATTGGGCCTGCAACTTAAAAAAAAAAAACTAGAAAAACACCAAATTAAAAAACCCCCCAAAAAATCAAACTTGAAATACTAAAATTAAAAGGAGAAATCAATGAAATCAATTATATTGAAAGTAAAAAAAAAATAAGACAACTCTGAGATACCACTACACACCTGTCAGATTGGCTAAGATTACAGGAACAAATAACGATGAATGTTGGAGGGGATGTAGCAAAACTGGGACACTAATACATTGTTGGTGGAGCTGTGAAAGTATCTGGCCATTCTGAAGAGCAATTTGGAACTATGCCCAAAAAAGGTATCAAACTGTGCATACCCTTTGATCCAGCAGTGCTACTACTGGGCTTATACTTATATACTAAAGAAGGGATAGGGACCTGTATGTGCCAAAATGTTTGTGGAAGCCCTTTTTGTAGTGGCTAGAAACTGGAAAATGAATGGATGTCCATCAATTGGAGAATGGTTGGGTAAATTATGGTATGGATTTTATGGAATATTATTGTTCTGTAAGAAATGACCAGCAGGATGAATATAGAGAGGCTTTGAGAGACTTACATGAACTGATGCTGAATGAAATGAGCAGAACCAGGAAATCATTATGCACTTCAACAATACTATATGAGAATGTATTCTGATGGAAGTGGATGTCTTCAACAAAGAGAAGATCTAATTCAGGTCCAATTGATCAATGGTGGGCAGAATCAGCTACAATAAGAGAAGGAATACT
Organism: Sminthopsis crassicaudata; assembly: GCF_048593235.1. NCBI lineage: Eukaryota > Metazoa > Chordata > Mammalia > Dasyuromorphia > Dasyuridae > Sminthopsis > Sminthopsis crassicaudata. The sequence continues at coordinate 77,273,179 of NC_133620.1, forward strand.
GGGAAATGAGTGCAAACTGTTTCCATTTTTTTTTCTTCCCAAGTTATTTTTACCTTCTGAATCCAATTCTTCCTTTGCAACAACAACAACAACAAAATTCGGTTCTGCACCCATATGTTGTATCTAGGATATAATATAACATACTCAATATCTATGGGAATGCCTGCCATCTAAGGGAGGGGATGAAGGGAAGGAGGGGAAAATTTGGAACAGAATGGAGTGCAAGGGATAATAAAAAATTACCCATGCTTATGTATTGTCAAAAAAAGTTATAATTATAAAATTAATAAAAAAATCAAATGAAGGTGGCCTAGCTGTACCAGATCTAAAATTATATTATAAAGAGGCAGTTACCAAAACCATTTGGTATTGGCTAAGAAATAGACTAGTTGATCAGTGCAATAGGTTATGTCCAAAGGATAAAATAATAAATAACTTTAATAATCTAGTGTTTGACAAACCCAAGGACCCCAGCTTTTGGGATAAGAACTCAATATTTTACAAAAATTGCTGGGAAAATTGGAAATTAATATGGCATAAATTTGGCATTTTCCCACACTTTACACCATACACAAAGGTCAGGTCAAAATGGGTTCATGACCTAGGCATAAAGAATGAGATTATAAATAAATTAGAGGAACATAGGGTAGTTTACCTCTGAGACCTGTAGAAGAGGAATGAATTCATATCCAAAGAAGAACTAGAGATCATTATTAATCACAAAGTATAAAACTTATTTTTTTTACAAACAAAACCAATGCAAATAAGATTAGAATGGAAACAACAAACTGGAAAAACATTTTTATAGTCAAAAGTTCTGATAAAGGCCTCATTTCCAAAATATATAGAGAATTGACTCTAATTTATAAGAAAACAAGCCATTCTCCAGTTGATATATGGTCAAAGGATATGAACAGATAATTCTCAGATGAAGAAATTGAAACTATTTCTAGCCATATGAAAAGATGCTCCAAGCCATTATTAATCAGAGAAATGCAAATTAAGGAAACTGAGATACCATTACATACCTTTCAGAGTGGCTAGAATGACAGAGAAAGATAATGCAGAATGTTGGAGGGATTGTGGGAAAACAGGACACTTATACATTCATTGTTGGTGGAATTGTGAATACACCCAGCCATTCTGGAGAGCAATTTGGATCTATGCCCAAAAAGTTATCCAAATATGCATACCCATTGACCCAGCAGTGTTACTACTGGGCTTATATCCCAACGAGATCTTAAAGAAGGGAAAAGGACTTGTATATGCAAGAATATTTGTGGCAGCCCTTTTTGTAGTGGTCAGAAACTGGAAACTACGTGGATTCCCATCAGTTGGAGAATGTCTAAATCAATTGTGGTATATGAATATTAGGGAATATAATTGTTCTGTAAGAAATGACCAACAGTATGATTTCAGAAACGCCTGGAGAGACTTACATGAACTGATGCTGATCATTGTATATTTCAACAACAATACTATATGATGATCAATTCTGATGGATGTGGCCATTTTCAACAATGAGATGAACCAGATCAGTTCCAATAGAGCAGTAATTGAACTGAACCTGCTACACCCAGCAAAAGAACTCTGGGAGATGACTATGAAGCACTATATAGAATTTCCAGTCCCTCTAATTTTGTCTGCTTGCATTTTGGATTTCCTTCGCAGGCTAATTGTATATTATTTCAAAATCCAATTATTTTTGGACAGCAAAACAACTGTTTGGTCATGTATACATATATTGTATTTAATTTATACTTACCATATTGAAAATGTATTGTTCCACCTGCTATTTGGGTAGGAAGGGGGAAGGAAGGGAAAATTAGAACAAAAGGTTTGGCAATTGTCAATATTGTAAAAGTACACATGCCTATATCTAGTAAATAAAAACTATTAATAAAAAAAATGCTTGTGGCAGCTCTCTTTGTAGTGGCCAGAAACTGGACACTGAGTGGATGCCCATCAATTGGAGAATGGCTGAATAAATTGTTGTATGTGAATATTAAGGAATATTATTGTTCTGTAAGAAATGACCAACAGGATGATATCAGAAAGTCCTGCAGAGATTTACATGATTGGATGCTGAGTGAAATGAGCAGAACCAGAAAATCATTATATACTTCAACAACAATACTATATGATGATCAATTCTAATAGACGTGGCCATTTTCAACAATGAGATGAACCGAATCAGTTCCAATAGAGGAGTAATGAAGTGAAACAGTTATACCCAATGAAAGAACTCTGGGAGATGATAATGAACCACTAAATAGAATTCCCAATACCCCTATTTTTTGTCCACCTGCATTTTTGATTTCCTTCACAGGCTAATTGTACACCATTACAAAATCTGATTCCTTTTTTACAGCAAAATAACTGTTTGGACATTTATACACATACTGTATTTAATTTATACTTTAACATATGTAACATGTATTGGTCAACCTGCCACCTAAGAGAAGAGGGTGGGGGGAGGAAGGGGAAAAATTGGAACAAAAAGCTTGGCAATTGTCAGTGCTGTAAAATTACCCATGCATATATCTTGTAAATACAAAGCTATAATAAAAATATTTTTTATAAATTTTTAATTGAATCACTCTCTAACCATGCTTTATCTATTGAACTTTAATATTCATTTTTAATGAAGAAATTAAATCTGTCTAACAGTGCAATGGGAACATCTGTAAGATTCTTAGTTATCCCTTCATTAGAGCTCGTTAAGTAGAAAGATGATATTAATTTTAAAGCTTATTATATTATTTGGATTAGTTGACATATTATAGAGTCTATTATAATTTTTAGATTTTGTGATTCTCATAGTAAAATAAAAGTAAACTTTTAATTTCCTAAGGTAGTTTGATATTGTTATAGATATCTTCATTTGCTATTTCTTTGATGACAATTTTTAGTTTTAAAAAGTTATTAAAATTTATACATAAATATTGCCATTATGAATTAAAGAAACATTTGCCTTGTGATTTTAGAGTAATCTTTTTCCATTAAATTAACTTGAGCTCTTTTTTTTTTGAGAAAATTCAAATTTCATCAGTATCTTATATATAAGATTATAGGAAGAATAACCTGGATATCTTAAAACTACACCTTTCAAGTATCATAAATCTCTATTTTCTGGGAAAAATCAATATTAACAAGTGAATTTCATGTAATCCATAAAATGGCAGAGAATTCTCAATCTGAAAATAAAAGTAACCTTTTTCACAAATATAATCACAAAAAAGATTGAATAAGCATTAATGATTTCCTTGATAAGAACTATGTAAGCAACAATAGACTTTGAATACAAGCAGTTTATTTAGTTTAATGAGGTGATGTAACCTGTTAATATTTCAGGTCACTACATTGAGAGCTTTCAGTACTTAAGCAATTTAGACTCACAGTAAATAAGTAGAAAGAGTGAACAAATAGATCAATATGTGATTACTAAGGCAATGACAAATTGGCAGCATTTCACTTTTGAGTATAAAAGATCCACAGAAAAGACAAATGCACTGTAAAAATGCAAATAATTCCAAAGTAAAATAGCTTGGGATATTAAAAGGTTAATTCTGGCTATATGCAGCTGATCTGTCAGCAAGGTATTTTGTAATATAGGAAGATATTTCAGAAGTGCAAAGAAATATCAATGGAATACTGTTATTTTTTAAATTATTATACTATATTATATTACATCTTATTATATGTTAAAAACACTAGAGTATACTGTTATCTGTCTTATTGTCAAAGCAAGACTCATTGGGGAGTTTTTTCTTCCATCCTTTATTACTTTATTTTTCCTTCGTATTAAATGTGTTCTTATATTTTCTTTCTTTCTTTTTAAACATCTATTCACAATATGCCCACTCCAAGGTTAGGGTTGATTCCTCCTAATGACTACTGTCTAATGTCTCCATGAATCTATTCTCTGTCTTACCTCATAAAACCCTCTTTCTCTTATTCTTGTCTCTTTTTCTTCTTTTTTGAGACTGATCAGTGTTTCTCACTTGAAAGTCAAGACTCCATATGCCTGGGGAGCAAAATTGGAAGAGCAGAGCTGTTTACATAAATTTAAGATTATATTTCGTTTTAAAGTTTGTATTCTTATAAACTGAGGAATCCCCTGGAAAATGAAGTATTTGAAAAATCAAGGAAGTCTTCTCATATATGAACTCAAATGAAAGTCTGAGAACATATTTATAAAATATCATTCAATGATAACTAATTTCATAATTATTCTAAGCATGACATTTTGGTACACAGATACAAAAAGGTCCTAATTTAAAGACAATTTCATTAGAAAGAGAGTTAGTACATTATGTGAAGTCTGATTATAATGAAGCTTCAAAATATTTTCTTTCACTTTTATTTATGATAACAGGTTCATTATTTCAAGTGTAGATCCACAAATATGTTCCAAAAGAAAACCTTTCAAGTTTATAAAGTTTAGTTTATAAAGGTTGATTTGTTTTCTGATGGAGATATTATGGATATTTTCTCATTACTCTTTGTGGATTATTTTGTGAGTGGGGCAGAGATTAAAAATAATCTAAAAATTATGGGCTAAATTCATAGGTCAGTTTGTACATAGGTTAACTTACACATTTTTTTAGACAATACCACCAAAAGTAATGCATTATTAGAATGTTGAAAATTTTTTAAATGCAAACTTCTTCCACAATCATGCTGAAGATTATGATGCTAATTTAAATGTGTAAATATGTAGCTAAAAATGTGAGATCAAGATTATTTTTCATATTCTAAATTCAGGGATACCAAATTTTGTTCTATTAGCTGAAGAACTAATGGCTGAATAGGAATAGCTGTTGGATGACACTTTCCAAATTAGTGCCCAATTTCTCTAAGATGGAAATCCAAATACTATTGATATTAGTTAACTGGGGTGGTGGTAGGGAAAAACATGGATTGATTTGCCTGAGATCTCATAGATACTAAATTCTATTCCACTGAGTCTTTTTCTTCTAAGTAAAACTTCTACTTAAGATTTTATAAAAACATGAAAAGCTTGTATGTATTTAATTAATAATCTTGTTTTAAGCATATACATTAATTCACGAACCTTCAGTATTGTAGAAAAAACTCTTTCTATGTTTAGGTGGGATAGTAGATAGAGCATTGGGTTAAGAATCATGAAGATGGAAGATTAAAGTTCAAGCTTGATCTCTGGCATTTATTAGCCAAGTCACTTAACCTCTTTCAGCTTGAATGAGATGAGGTAAGATCTTTCAAGACAGTTGTGAAAATCTAGTAAGGCTTCATCTACTTCAGAGTTTGAGTAGGCCTGAAGGACTTTGAGCATTGATTCAAGGGCATAATCAAGTCCCCTTCCTGCTACCCTCCCATGACACAATCTTCTCCCTATTTCAGTCAAATATGGGCAACTATGTACTTATTGGTGAAGTTCAATTTTGTGGGTAGATCTCGAATTTGAATGTAAGACTCTCAGCCAATGAGGATGAGGGTCAATGGTGGGAGGGGGTGTTTGTGTTAGGGATTAAAGGGGCTGTCCTGCCCACAGGAGGTGCTTCCTCTCTTCTATGTCTGCTCAAAGCCTGGGATGCCCTTCTTGGGAGAATGTAAAATAAACTTTGCTTTACTCTAGAGTAAAGAGATCTCTCTATCTTTTTTATTAAATGGTGACCCCTCACCATTTCTGTACCACACAAGCTTTAATAGCCCAACTATAAATTAGGGATAATAACAATAGTTTCATATAGTTGTGAGAATCAAAAAAATTGTAAATATATTAGCATGATTTTTGTATATAGTAGGTACTCAATACATGTTTATTCCTTTCCCTCTTTATTGTGTTAGTCTTAACCTAGATTTATAATCATATTAGCATGAAATGACAAGAGTTAAAGCTAATATTCCAGATAGTTTATAATTAATTTGTTATTAACATTCCATAAATCCAAGTTTTTGCTTAGATTTTATTTTTTCATTTCAGGTTTTACTTTCATGATATCTAACCTAGTATACTTTATAAAAATATGTGTGTGTATCTCTCTGTGTGTGAAGTTTATAAAGCCTTTTGAGCTAGAGAATAAGAGCTCAAATTCTATGATTCACTCTTGTGATGGGAATAATCTCTCAGTTCTATAGGAAATTCTCTAAAAATATAAATCGGAGGAAAAGTATGCTGGAAATTTACTCATCTACAGAAGAGTTATACTACTGAAATCACAGTTCCAATTTCTATACCTAGTTTAGTTTTTTAAAAAATATTTTAAGGGGGAAAACTGATTTTCATTTAAAGTTTTATTTTAAAAACACCCCTCAATTTAAAGAACGTAAATCTAATTTTAAAGAATGAATCTGAAAAAGGAAGTCAACATAGAAAATGGAATATTTCATTTTTTACTATGTCAATACTGAATAGAAATGATGCCAGTAGCTTTATAGAGGATATATATTAAATTTCTTATAATAGTAGTCTAACAACAGCACAGCAGCAGGCCTCAAGGAGAACAAGGATACTGTGACAAAGTAAAGAAACCTTTCAGGCAACTTTTTTTGCAGCCAAAGAAAATGGAAAAAAATAGAATGATTTATCTGGAATGTTCTCATTTCTAACATCCTCTTTAGGACTTCTTAAGATCAGCACTCTCAGATTTATAAACTGCATTGACTGAATTGTGTTAGGCACTCCTATTCTGCTAGAAATAAAGTTCTTGCAACAAACCATTATTGATGGGAAATACTAGGTTGGTTGGAATATCTATTAGCTTTAGGGAAAGGTGGCCACAAAATATCTTAAGAAACAGGGTAGCTGATATTATTTAACTCATATTTTGGTTCAAATTTATTTCAGATTCCTTAAGTAGAATGAGCCTAAAATATTTTGTATAACATTATATGTAAAGGAATTTATCTATTTCATCAGGACCAAAGCATCTTTAAATAGTAGGTATTGTGTTCACAATAGGTGATTAGAACAATGCTGATGATATTGAATCACAACACTCTACATTGGCTCCTAAGAAAACAAAACACCAGGAGGAATTCAATTTTACAAATTAATATAAAGGATGGTGGATAAGGGGATTGTAATTTATAGCACCAAAACAATTGCCCCCATTTTCCAGTTTTTATCCTTATTAACATGTAAAAACAATTTTAAACATTTTTTTTTGAATTTTGATTTTCAAATTCTTTCTTGGTTTATTTTTCTCCCCCACCTTGAGAAGGCAAGTAATTAGAGAATAATTATAAAGATGTAGTCATAACAAATTTATATCTGTATTAGTAATTTTATAAAAGAAAACATAGCACTTGCACAAAAATAATAATTACTTGCCCATTGAAAGAGAGTAAACATCATCAATGGGATTTGAATCCAGGGCTTTCTGGGTCCATGTAAGGTAGTCATATGCCTTATCATGCATTGGTGCAAACATTCTTTCTAGAACCTGTTTAATTGTACTGGTTCTTAATAGTTTTTTAAAACCAATTAACTTTTTTAGATTGAAGTAGAACATATATACACACATATACACAAATATGCATATATATATATATATATGTATATACATACATACATACACACATACATATATGTATATGGAATCAAAAAGCCTCTGTTGCAGTTGAGGTTCTCCTATGCATACATAACACATAAAATACTCATATAATTTATGTGTATATGTCACTTTATATAAATTATCTCCTTCTAAATCTACCAAACATTAAAATGCCATCCTTATTTTAGGGATTCCTTGCCAATTTTAAAATACATACAAATTGTAAATAGAAATTAAACCCAATTAGCATTTGGATGAAATAGAACTTTAATGTAGGCTTTATGACTCTAAACACAATATTCTTTCAACTGAACCTTGATGCTTTTTGGTTTGCTTTTGAGGGAGAAACAAATAAATAGATAACATTTTTTATTCCTGATGACTCCATATTAAACTTTTATTTTAATAAATATTTTGCAAATATATTATTCTTTTAAAATATAACAAATCCAATATTTAAATAATGGAAGTTTTCTTTTTTGTTTCTCTTTCATATGAGGAGCTCTATATAGGAACCTTTTAAAAATCACTTTAATTGATGAAGGATATATTAGAAGTACCAGGACACTTTCCATAACCTTACAGTTGAAAAGTCATGCCAAGATATCCTCAAAACACATTTATCTTTATAAATGAATCTTCTAGAAGTTCATGTTAATTTGACTGGTATCAAGGCTATCAAACTACTTATAAATGTTTTGTATTGTATGAGTTTCCTGAAAGAAATAATGTTGATTTTTTTCACTTATTTTGGAATGACCATTGAAGCAATAGTTTGCATTCTGGAAACATTTCTATTCAATTAAAATTTAGGTATGAAAAAAATTATCATTTAACATGCTATCAAATGTGCATTTTTGGTGTTCTGATTTTAGGAGATTGTTACACAGAAAGAAATAGTTTCATTTCTTATCTTCTAGGAACCAAATCAAATCAAATCATAGGTTTTAGAAGAGAAACAAATATAAATGATGTTTAAATATATCCTTCATTTTTCCAATAAGACCCAATGTAATTAACTTGCTTGACCAAAATCATGCATGATGAATTCATCAAGTCTAAATTTGAATTCATGTTTTCTGACTCCAAATTGATGTCCTTTGATAGGAAAGTAGACTTTATAATCAGCAACAAATTTATCCTTGAATTTTATTTTCAACAGGGGAATTAAGCTGAGACTTCAAAAATTTTAAAGTGTAGTTTTCAGAGGATTAACCATGTCTCAGAGAAGCAATCATTGCTTCCAGATTCCCACAATATTCCATCAGTTATTAATCAATAGTCATAGTAATTCAAGTTTATTTTAGCCAATCAATGAACATATTTACAGCAGGTCTGAAGCAGATTCAGTATAAATTAATAGGTTCCTTTGAGTATATAGGAAAATTTTTAAACATGATCATTTTCTCAAAACCCATAGCATCTAAAATATTTAATTAATGCTGATAATGTTTCAGTAACTATTATAAAGAAAGTCAAAAGTAGCCCTACCTTGAAAGAATTTACTATCAAATTGGAGAGACAAAATTCAAACAACTATTTATAAAGAAGATAGAGAGAGATAAATAAGAGATAATCTCATAGGGAAGCCATTAGCATTAAGGAAAAGTGGAAAAGGGAGGCAAATTTAATTCAGTTAGCATACAAGTAAGAACAAAATTGTATGATACTGGTCATAAATGTATAAAGATTTAATAGTAATAATCTTAAGGCTGAAGTAGTAAAAATAATAGACTTTAATATAGGACTTGAAAAAGAGCAGACTTGGCCAAGTAGAAGGTACATGGAAGATAATTCCCTTTTCTGACATTTACAAGACAGATCCCATGTTACAATCTAGCTTCAACTACTCTGCTGATTTAACCTTTGAAAATACAACATCACCTTCATAACAAAATGAAATAAGAATTACACTGGCTACATTTTTGGAAATAATTTATAGCAGGAAGTCCAGCTCCATTCATTAATTCATTTATAATTTTTTCAGCTGGATTCAAAGGAAACTTTTGCAAAATGAATAAAAAATCATAAAATACACCAAAATAAGGATTACACAAAAGAGAACAACTAAGAGAATGGTAAGGAATACATGTTAACAGACCTTTGAGATGAACCTGGATATAGCACTCCAAGATTTTAAGAAAACCTATTAATTTTATATAGCATTCAGCATATGGTGTTTCTCTCTCTCTCTCTCTCTCTCTCTCTCTCTCTCTCTCTCTCTCTCACTCTCTCTCTCTCTCTCTCTCTTTCTCTGTCTCTCTCTCTCTCTCTCTCTCTCTCTCTCTCTCTCTCTCTCTCTCTCTCTCTTTCTCTCTCTCTTCCTCTTATTCTAGATTGTAAACCCCTTAAAGATAGTGACTATCATTTTTTTTTCCTTTTGCATCCTTACCAATTAACACATTGTCTGGCACATATTAATAAATGGTTATTCGTTGGCTGATCTTGATCATTCTGAAGATTAAATTACATACTTACATATATTTACATAGGTAAACATCTTGCTAACTAAATACTGTAGTTAACAAGAATTTTACAAAGATGCTCCCTCCCTCCACACAAACACAGAAATGCTGCATAATTAGAATATTTTTATTTCCATTGCAAAATTATAGCATGTTGATAGTTAATATAAGCCTGTGATCCTAGGAACAATCTGGTGGAACTAGGTCGAGAAGACAAGTATTGTGAATTCAGAGAAGAGAGTTGAGAAGGTAGATCATGCAACATATGAAATTTGCCAAATTGGAGTGGAGAACTTAACAAGAGCCTAGTAAGCTCTGGAACTTTGACCTGGGGTTAATCTGAACTAATTGATGGATGAGAAGATAAAAATATTCTTAAGCTATTATTTATCTATCTTTGAGATCATCAGGGCTAAACATCTTACAATCTGCCCTTTATTTCCCATTCTCCATGCTTTCCATCACACTCACATTCTGTGGTATTTCTTATCTGAAACTTTCCATCTCATTCTCTGAAAAAAAAAAAAAAAAAAAAAAGAAAGAAATACACTATTTACTGATTAGAATAGCTGTTCCTGGAAAGGCCCTGACAACTGAATTCCCTCTAACTCTTTTCACACAGTCTATGTTCAGGCCAAAATTTTTCAGAATATGACTCACCTAGAGGATGTTTCTTCTTTGACTTTGTTTGGAAAATGCCATCTGTATCAGAACTATGGAGATTGAATGTGAATCAATACATCCTATGTTCACCCTTTACCCCCTCTTTTTTTTAATTCTCATGTTTTATTTTTCCTTTTATTCTCTCCTAACACGACTCAGATGAAAATATAGAAAAAATGAATATATGTGTATAACTTAAAATAAATAAATACTTTTAAATGTATGCTCAATGAAGTTAGGAATGCCTAACTTTCTGTTTTTGTCCTAAGTAGATTATATAATAATTACACAAAAAAGATTAAACTGGTTATATATTTTTCATTTATAAATTATTTCAAAGAGGTCAGAATAAAACTTTGAAATTTGAGCTAAGAACTAGATTACATTGAGAATAAGAATCACAATATTGTGATACAATAGTGTTTAAAAGTATTTTTCTTTTTTTTTTACTTAATAATTTTTATTATATATATATATAATTTTATAATATTATCCCTTGTATTCATTTTTCCAAATTACCCCCCTACCTCCCCCCGATGACAGGCAATCCCATACATTTTACATGTGTTACAATACAGTCTAGGTACAATACATGTGTGTGAATATCATTTTCTTGTTGCACAATAAACATTAGATTCCAAAGGTACATGCAACCTGGGCAGACAGATATTAGTGCTAACAATTTACATTCACTTCCCAGTGTTTCTTCTCTGGGTGTAGCTACCTCTGTCCATCAATGATCAACTGGAAGTGAGTTGGTTTTTCTTTATGTTGAAGATTTCCACTTCCATCAGAATACATCCTCATACAGTATTGTTGTTGAAGTGTACAGTGATCTTCTGGTTCTGCTCATTTCACTCAGCATCAGTTGATTTAAGTCTCTCCAGGCCTCTCTGTATTCCTCCTGCTGGTCATTTCTTACAAAGCAATAATATTCCATAACCTTCATATACCATAATTTAACCAACCATTCTCCAACTGATGGACATCCATTCATCTTCCAGTTTCTAGCTACTACAAAAAGAGCTGCCACAAACATTTTGGCACATATATGTCTCTTTCCGCTCTTTAGTATTTCTTTGGGATATAAGCCCAGTAGTAGCGCTGCTGGGTCAAAGGGTATGCACAGTTTGATAACTTTTTGGGCATAATTCCAGATTGCTCTCCAAAATGGCTGGATTCTTTCGCAACTCCACCAGCAATGTATTAGTGTCCCAGTTTCCCCACATCCCCTCCAAAATTCATCATTATTTGTTCCTGTCATCTTAGCCAATCTGACAGGTGTGTAGTGGTATCTCAGAGTTGTCTTAATTTGCATTTCTCTGATCAATAGTGATTTGGAACACTCTTTCATGTGAGTGGATATAGTTTCAATTTCTTCCTCTGAGAATTGTCTCTTCATATCCTTTGACCATTTATCAATTGGAGAATGGTTCGGTTTCTTATAAATTAGGGTCAGTTCTCTATATATTTTGGAAATGAGACCTTTGTCAGAACCTTTGTTTTTAAAAATATTTTCCCAATTTGTTACTTCCCTTCTAATCTTGTTTGCATTAGTATTATTTGCACAGAAACTTTTTACTTTGATGTAATCAAAATCTTCTATTTTGGGATCAATAATGATTTCTAGTTCTCCTCTGGTCATAAATTCCTTCCTCCTCCACAGGTCTGAGAGGTAGACTATTCTCTGTTCCTCTAATCTATTTATTATCTCCCTCTTTATGCCTAAATCATGGACACATTTTGATCTTATCTTGGTATATGGTGTTAAGTGTGGATCCATATCTAATTTCTGCCATACTAATTTCCAGTTTTCCCAACAGTTTCTTCCGAATAATGAATTTTTGTCCCTAATGTTGGTATCTTTGGGTTTGTCAAAGATTAAGTTGCTATATATGTATCCTTTTTTGTCCTTTGTATCTAATCTGTTCCACTGATCTACCGGTCTATTTCTTAGCCAATACCAAATGGTTTTGGTGACTGCTGCTATATAATATAGCTTTAGATCAGGTACACTTAGACCACCTTCCTCTGAGTTTTTTTTTCATTAGTTCCCTTGCAATTCTCGACCTTTTATTCTTCCATATGAATTTTGTTGTTATTTTTTCTAGGTCATTGAAATAGTTTCTTGGGAGTCTGATTGGTATAGCACTAAATAAATAGATTAGTTTGGGGAGTATTGTCATCTTTATTATATTCCCTCAGCCTATCCAGGAGCACTGAATGTCTTTCCAATTATTTAAATCTGATTTTATTTTTGTGGCAAGTGTTTTGTAATTTTTCTCATATAATTCCTGACTTTTCTTTGGTAGATTGATTCCCAAATACTTTATACTCTCAACATTTGTTTGGAATGGAATTTCTCTTTGTATCTCTTGCTGTTGCATTTTGTTAGTGATATAAAAAAATGCCGAGGATTTATGTGGATTTATTTTGTATCCTGCCACTTTGCTGAAATTTTGAATTATTTCTAGTAGCTTTTTAGCAGAGTCTTTGGGGTTCTCTAAGTATACCATCATGTCATCTGCAAAAAGTGATAGTTTAATTTCCTCATTTCCTACTCTAATTCCTTGAATCTCTTTCTCGGCTCTTATTGCCGAGGCTAGCGTTTCTAGTACTATATTGAATAGTAATGGTGATAGTGGGCAACCTTGTTTCACTCCTGATCTTACTGGGAAAGGTTGCAGTTTATTTCTATTGCATATTATGCTTACTGAAGGTCTTAAATATATGCTCCTGATTATTCAAAGGAATAGTTCCTTTATTCCTATACTCTCAAGAGTTTTTAGCAGGAATGGATGTTGGATTTTGTCAAATGCTTTTTCCTGCATCTATTGAGATGATCATATGGTTTTTATTAATTTGATTATTAATATGGTCAATTATACTAATAGTTTTCCTAATATTAAACCAGCCCTGCATTCCTGATATAAATCCTACTTGATCATAGTGTATTATCCTGGGGATGATTTTCTGAAGTCTTTTTGCCAATATCTTAGTTAAGATTTTAGCATCCATATTCATTAAGGAGATTGGTCTATAATTTTCTTTCTCAGTTTTCGATCTACCTGGTTTAGGTATCAGTACCATGTCTGTGTCATAAAAGGAGTTTGGTAGGACTCCTTCATCCCCTATTTTTTCAAATAATTTATATAACATTGGGGCTAATTGTTCTTTAAATGTTTGGTAGAATTCACGTGTGAATCCATCTGGCCCTGGGGATTTTTTCCTGGGGAGTTGATTAATAGCTTGTTCTATTTCTTTTTCTGAAATGGGACTATTTAAGCAATTTATCTCCTCCTCTGTTAATCTAGGGAGCCTATATTTTTGGAGGAAGTCATCCATTTCACTTAAGTTATCAAATTTATTGGCATAAAGTTGGGCAAAGAAACCCCTTATTATTTCTCAAATTTCCTCTTCATTGGTGGAAAGATGCCCCTTTTCATTTGTAAGACTATCAATTTGATTTTCCTCTTTCTTTTTTTTGATCAAATTTACCAAAGGTTTATCTATTTTATTGGCTTTTTAATAAAACCAACTCTTGGTTTTATTTATTAATTCAATAGTTTTTTTTTTTTTTACTTTCAATATTATTGATTTCTCCTTTTAATTTTTGTATTTCAAGTTTAATTTTTGTTTGGGGGTTTATAATTTGGTCTTTTTCTAGCCTTTTAAGTTGTAAGCCCAATTCATTAATCTTCTCTTTCTCTATTTTCTTCAAATAAGCCTCTAAAGATATAAAATTTCCCCTTATTACTGCTTTAGCTACATCCCAAAGATTTTGGTATGATGTCTCATCATTGTCATTATCTTGGGTGAAATTGTTAATTGTTTCTATAATTTGCTCTTTCACCCAGTCATTTGTTAAGATGAGATTATTCAGTTTCCAATTACTTTTTGGTCTATTTACCCCTAACTTTTTACTGAATGTAGCTTTTATTGCATTGTGATCTGAGAAGAAGGCATTTATTATTTCTGCCTTCCTACATTTAATTTTGAGATCTGTTTGTCCTAATATATGGTCTATTTTTGTATAGGATCCAGGAACTGCTGAGAAGAAAGTATATAACTTTCTATTGCCATTCAGTTTTCTCCAAAGGTCTATCATACCTAGTTTTTCTAATGTTCTATTTACTTTTTAAATTTCTTTCTTGTTTGTTTTGTGGTTTGATTTGTCTAAATCTGAGAGTGCAAGGTTGAGATCTCCCACTCTTATAGTTTTACTGTCTATTTCTTCTTGCAATTCTCTTAACTTTTCCTTTAGAAAGTTAGATGCTATACCACTTGGTGCATATATGTTTAGTATTGATATGGCTTCATTATTTATGCTACCTTTCAGCAGGATATAGTTTCCTTCCTTATCTTTTTTAAGGAGATCTACTTCTGCTTTTGCTTGATCTGAGATAAGGATAGCTACCCCTGCTTTTTTGGCTTTACCTGAAGCATAATAGGCTCTGTTCCAACCTTTTACCTTTACTCTGTATGTGTCTCCCTGCTTTAAGTGTGTTTCCTGTAGACAACATATTGTAGGGTTCTGCTTTTTGATCCAATCTGCTATCCGTCTCCGTTTGATGGGATCGTTCATCCCATTTACATTTACAGTTAAAATTACTAATTCTGTATTTCCTGCCATCATATTATCCCCAGATTATGCTTTTTTTCCCTTGACCCCCCTGATCCCCCTACCTGATATTTAATTTACAGACCCCCCTTGTGATGCGCAACCCTCCCTCTTTTTTTTTTTAGTATCCCTCCCCCCTTCCTCCTAGTCCCTTCACTTATTCTCCTTTTCCTTTTCCCTTTTCCTCTCCCCCCTTTTAATGAGGTGAGAGAAAATTCTTTGAAAAACAAATATGTTAATTATTTACTCTTTAAGCCTCTCCTGATGAGAGTAAGATTCACACAATGATTCTCCCCCTCACTAAGTTCCCTCAGATATGGTGTATTTTCTATCCCTCTTCCTAGGATGTAGTTTCCCTCTTTTTATCATTCCTTCCCCTTTTTCTGAACCGACCTCCTTCCCTTTACTACACCCCCCTTTTTTTCTTTTATATAAGTAAAATCAAATTATCCTTGAGTACTTTTTATATACCCACAACAGAGTTACAGTTCTCAAGGTTTCTGTGTACCTTTTTCTATTTCTCTTCAGTCTTGTGGATGTAGATCAAATTTTTTGTTTAAGTCTGGTTTTTTTCTTAGAAACATATAGAATTCCTCTGTTTCATTGAATGACCATCTTCTTCCATGGAAAAAGATGCTAAACTTAGCTGGGTAGTTCATTCTTGGTTGCAGTCCTTGATCTTTTGCCTTACGGAATATCAGGTTCCAGGCCCTTCTATCTTTTAATGTGGAGGCAGCCAGATCTTGGGTGACCCTTATTGTGGCACCTTGGTATTTAAATTGTTTTTTTCTAGCTGCTTGCAGGATTTTCTCCTTTGTGTGGTAATTCTGCAGCTTAGCCACTATATTCCGTGGTGTTCTTTTTTTAGGGTCTATTTCAGAAGGAGTTCGATGAATTCTTTCCACATCTACTTTCCCTTCTGTTTCTATTATCTCTGGACAGTTCTCTTTGATAATTTCCTGTAAAATAGAATCTAGGCTCTTTTTTTGGTCATAGTTTTCTGGAAGTCCAATGATCCGCAGATTATCTCTCCTAGATCTATTTTCCAGGTCTATAGATTTTCCCAGTAAGTATTTGATGTTGTTCTCCAGCTTCTCATTTTTTTTTTTTTTTGTTTTGTTTGACTGATTCTTGGGTTCTCTGTGAATCATTCATTTCTATTTGTTCCATCCTGACTTTTAAGGAGTTATTTTCTTCTTTCACAGTTTTTAGTTCTTTTTATAAATGCCCAATTTCGTTTTTAAATGAATTATTTTGCTCTATTGAATTTTTTTCTATTTCCCTAATTTTTTTTTGAGAATTATTTTCTTTTTCCAATTCAGAAATTCTATTTTCTTGAGACTTTTTTATCTTTTCCAATTCTGAAATCCTACTTTCCTGTGTTTTTTTAACCTTTACTAATTAATAAATTTTGTTTCCCTGCATCTCCTGTGAATTCTTTATTTTTTCAACTCCAATTTCAGGACGTTGTTATTCTCTATCATAGTTTCCCTTTCCTCTCCCCATTTTTCTTCAAACTCCCTTAATTTTTTAAGAGTCTCTTCTAGGAGAGAGTTATGTGATGGTGTACAGGTATCATTCCCCTTTAAGGTGTTATCTGCTGTCTCTCTGCTGTTAACTTCCTCGGGGTTGGATACCCGCTCTTTCTCTGTGTAGTAGGAATCTATGGTTTTTTTGGCTTTTTTGCTCATATTTTAAAAATCTTTTGGGGTCTGTCCCTGGGGTAGGAAATTATTTATTTACTTCTTTACCAGCTTCCTCCCAGACTGGATGGATGCAGCGGCTCCTGTGCCTGAGCTAAGATAGAGCTCTGGGAGAGAGTTCCCCACCCCCTCCCTGGAAGTGTCTCAGAGGTGACCAGCACTGTTGTGCCCCGAGGGTGCTGTGTTTTAGTGGCTTCCCTGAGGTTTGAGACTGAACAGTAAATACGGCACAAAGCCTAGCCTATGTGTCCCGGTGGGGCGTGGATGTCTGCAGCAGGTGACATGAAAAGCCCCTGTGCTCAGACTGGAAGTGTCTGCCAGAAACCGAGGTCCCTAGTTCAAAGGTTCTGCTTCTCTGGGACTTCTGGAGCTGAGTTCCACACCCTTCAGCTGAGCTAGGCAGTGTGTGTTGCCTTGGGCCGTATCCACCCACTTGTCAATCTCTTAACTATTCTTAGGTGGGAGCTGAGGCCACACCCCCTGCTGCCGAGATCTGCTGAGTCACCTCCAGGATCCGGGGAAAATCTAATCTGAGTTTTAAAAGTATTTTAGCTTTCTCTTCTGAACTGCTAAATAATTAGCAGAGAAGAGCTAATAGCCTGTGCCAGATTCCTTTATCTCAGTGGCTTCTCTGATCCCAAAGCCCTTCCCAGCGATATCGGCAGAGCATGCTAGCACCCAGCCGTCTGTGCTGGCCTCTCTTCTTCCTCCCCTGGGGACTGACCAAAACTCCAGATTCTCTTCAGCTGGTAAGTCCTGCTTCCAGTCCTTGTGGTATCTATCAATACTGGGCTTATTTTGAGGCTTAATTTATCTAATTGGTTGTGAGGGAGTGAGGACGTTCACAGAGTCGTGTGTTTCTTCTCCGCCATCTTTGCTCCGCCCCCAAAAGTATTTTTCAACAGAGAAAAATAATTACAGAAAATATGGATCAAATATTAATTTGTTAACCTTGACTATACCAACTCACAAGAGTAAAATCACGGACAGAACTAGCTAGTTGTCCCTGTGTCTCAAGAAAGTTTTGCAATTGTGTGACATGTAATTCTTACAGGGAAAAGTTGTAATGATTGAGATTTTCTAAAAAGTTTCATTTTTGAACAATATGTTTCAGTGTTTATCTGACAGTCTTGACCTATAATCAATGACCCATGGTTTAAGAAGAGCCACTTCCTCCAGTGGCTGCCCTCAAACTGCTAACTCATAGTTAAGTTATTCTTGTTTTATTTGTTTTGTTTTGTTTACTGCAACTTCCTGGAGTCTCCGGTGAAAATCAGAATTCTTGATCCCTTTAGCATTGACATGTGTGCTATACCCATAGTCAATTACTCCACTCAATTTTTTAAGAAGTGATAAAATTATAGATACTCTGCTTTCTTGAATTAAGTAAGATTTCTATGTCTTTAGATTCCAGAAACCATAGGAGGCATGTTTAATCACAATTTAAGAGCAGGTATTAGCAATGAGCTATCTTCTTAACTAAAATTTGCTTTTAAGAAAATCTGCAACCTGTCAGATGAGTTACTTGTAAAATATAATCACCTGTAATTGAAAGAATTGATATAGTATAAAACAGTGTTTGAGATTGCTGATTTAAAATTAAAGTATTCTGTCAAGTGTCACCTTTTTACATTGCATAGAATTCATCTTTCTTCTGCTCTTATGTCTCATGGAGGTGAATTTCTTAAATATGAGAGCCTGCTGAACTGAATAAGCCTCATATATGGATTTGAAGTTGAACTTTTCTGTCCCGGGTATAACCAAATTAATTATGGATTGTCTAATTTGATGGAAGGATAATAAATCTTTTTGGCTTTAGTAATTCTTGAGAACCATTTACTAAGGCATAAAACAGTTATGACCTACTATGATAGTGAGAGTACTTATACTGAAAACAAATATATAGAATCTAAGGAACTTATGCTAAGCTATTTCTTCTGACAGTAACCAGATAACAGTATTGCAGTAACTAGTAAACTAGTAACTAGTTTAATACATTTTTAACCAAAAATAATAAATCCATGTAATTAGCATAGGAAAGGATGAATATTATCTTCTTTGGGAAATGATACAGACATGTATTCAGCTCGTATAATTTATGTATCAAAGTGTTTATATATATATATATATATATATATATATATATATATATATAATTCTAAAATCATATATATATATATATATATATATATATATATATATAATTCTAAAATTATATATATATACAATTCTAAAATTAATGGAGTTTGGAGAAATCCCTATTTGAAGCCACACTCAAGTAGACTTGGAAGAATAGTTCCTGCTAATTCTCATATTAGTGGGAGAATTATGATACATGCTCTAAAGAAGCATTAAGAATATTTGATATGGACTTCTGGTCAAGATGCGGAGAGGAGGCGCACAGCTGCTTGAGCACCCCATTTTCTCTCAGAATTTACTTCATGACAAGCCTCAGAATTAACGCTTGACCGGAAAAAACCCCCACAAATAATCACCAACAGAAGACTTCCTTGAAATTCCTCAGAAATAATCTGTATTTGCTTGGGGGAGGGGATGAACAGACTGGGCACAAGCTGAGGGCAAGCAGGGAGAATGAGGCAGGAAGCTCACACTGCTCAGACCACAGGGGTGGCGGGGTGCTGTCTCTGCCATTTCTGCAGATCGACCTTTACCCCAGTGTGGATATTCCATCTTGGCAGCAAGCCAGGATCAGCAGAGAGGGTGCAAACACCAGAGGTGAAGAATAAAACCCTGGAAAGCTAGTGTCTCTCCAGACCTGGCCACTCCCACCCCCACCCAGGAATGACTCAGCACATTCTTAGAGCTTCAGAGATAAGACACAGCACAGCCATCACTGTCCTGCTAGTGCCTCTCTGCTGTCTCCCGCAGTTGGTAGAGAAAGTCCAGTAACACCATCCAGCCCCATCCCCCTGGCCAGAAACAGACCAATTATTTCTTTTATCAATTTGTTTTATTCAATTCCGCTCTGGCAAAATGAACAAAAAACTTAAAAGGGCTCTAACCATTGAAAGCTTCTGTATTGATAGCAGATTTTAAACCCTGAGGAGGCTAAAAGCAGACTATCTCCAGAGGAATCCCCTAAGGGTGATATGACCTGGTCCTCAATATGCAAAACCCTCATAGAGGAAATCAAAAAGGCTCTCACAAGAGAGCTAGAAGAGAAATGGAAAAAGGAAAGGGAAACTTGGCAAGAGAGTCTGGAGAAGTCACCCAGAGTGGATGAAGAGATCAAATCATTGAGAAATAAAATTAGTGAGTTGAAAAAAGAAAACAGCTCTCTAAAAAATAAAATTAATGAAATGGAAAAAAAAATCCATAGAAGAAAAAAACTCACTCAAAAACTCAATTGGACAATTACAAAAAAAAAAAAATTAAAAAGTGAGTGAAGAAAATATATCATTAAAAATTAGAATTGAACAAGTAGAAATGAATGACTCAAGGCGAAACCAAGTAGTCAAGCAAAACCAGAAAAATGAAACAATTGAAAAGAATGTCAAGTACCTTATTGGGAAGACAAGAGACCTGGAAAACAGATCCAAGAGAGACAATTTGAGAATAATCAGACTCCCTGAAAAATGTGAGGGAAAAAAGAGCTTGGATACTATTTTCAAGGAAATTATCAAAGAGAACTGCGCAGACGTTTAAGAAACAGAGGGTAAAATAGACATTGAAAAAATTTATTGATCACCTACTGAAAGGGATCCTAAAATCAAAACACCAAGAAATATAGTGGCCAAGTTCAAGAACTATCAGATGCAGGAAAAAAATATTGGAAGCTGCTAGAAAAAAAACAATTCAGATATGGAGGAGCCACAATAGAGATAACCCAGGATCTAGCAGCATCCACATTAAAGGAATGAAGGACCTGGAATATGATATTCCAAAAGGCTAAGGAATGCAGCCAAGAATAACTTAGTTAGCAAATATGAGCATCCTTTCCAGGGAAGAAGATGGACATTTAAGAAAATAAATGAATTCCATCTATTCTTGATGAAAAAATCAGATCTACAAAAAATTTTTGATCTTCAAATACAGAACTCAAGAGATTTATAAAAAGGTAAAAAAAAATCTTGAGAACTATATTTCTGCCCTGAAGATATGTAAAGAACACATGTATAATTTGTACTAGAAACTAGATGTGAAAGGAAATTATATCATAAAAAAGGGTAAAGTGGTGGTACTATATTTCATGAAGAGGCAAAGGTAACCTATTATATCTGAGAGAAAGAAAGGAGGGGGATGAACATAATATGTATCAGTAGACATATTCGATTTATGGTGAAACTTCTTCCACTTCATTGAAAAGTGAGAGGGAAGGAGTAAGTTAAGGGGAAGGCAATACAGAAATTGTGAGAAAAAGGTAAAACAGGAAGAGGAATTTAAGGTGGGGGAGTGATACCAAAAAGGGAGGGCTGTGAAAAGTGGTGTTCACAAGTTTAATACGGGGTATGGGGATAAGAGGAAAGGAAAGGAGAAAAGAGCATAAGCAGCAGTTAACAGGATGGCAAGCAATATAGAATTAGTCATTCTAACCTTAAATGTGAATGTGGTAAATTCCCTCATAAAGAGGAAGCAGTTAGCAGACTGGATTAAAAGTCAGAATCCTACTATATGTTGTTTACAGGAAACACACCTGAAGCAGGCTGATATATTCAAACTAAAAGTAAAAGGGTGGAGCAGACTCTACTATGCTTCAGATGAAGCCAAAAAAGCAGGGGTAGCCATCCTCATCTCAGATCAAGCAAAAACAAAAATTGGCTAATTATATCCTGCTAAATATCCTGCATTATATCCTGCTAAAAACATATACACACCAAGTGGTGCAGCATCTAAATTCTTAAAAGAGAAAGTAAGAGAGCTACAAGACGAAATAGATAGCAAAACTGTAATAGTGGGAGATCTCAACCTTGTACTCTCAGAATTAGATAATTCAAACCACAAAATAAATAAGAAAGAAGTCAAAGAAATAAATAGAATACTAGAAAAGTTTGATATGATGGATCTTTGGTGAAAGCTAAATAGAGACAGGAAGGAGTATACTTTCTTCTCAGCAGTTCATGGAACCTATACAAAAATTGATCATATACTAGGACATAAAAACCTCAAAGTCAAATGCAGTAAGACAGCAATAGTAAATGTATCCTTTTCAGACCACAATGCAATTAAAATTAAATTTAATAAAAAGCCAGGGGAATATAGACCAAAAAATAATTGGAAACTAAATAATCTTATACTAAAGAATAATTGGGTAAAACAGCAAATCGTAGACATAATTAATAACTTCACCCAAGAAAATGACAATAATGAGACATCATACCAAAATGTGTGGGATATAGCCAAAGCAGTAATAAGGGGAAGTTTTATATCTCTAGAGGCCTAATTGCATAAAATAGAGAAAGAGAAGGTCAACGTATTGGGCTTACAACTAAAATTGCTAGAAAAGGAACAAATTAAAAACCCCCAGACAAACACGAAACTTGAAATTCTAAAAATAAAAGGTGAATTAATAAAATTGGAGGAAGGAATTTGTGACCAAAGGAAAATTTTGATTACATCAAATTAAATAGCTTTTGTACAAACAAAACTAATGCAGACAAGATTAGAAGGCAAGTAACAAATTGGGAAAACATTTTTTACAGTTAAAGGTTTTGATAAAGGCCTCATCTCCAAAATATACAGAGTACTGACTTTAATTTATAAGAAATCAAGCTATTCTCCAATTGATAAATGTTCATAGGATATGAATAGATAATTTTCAGAGGATGAAATTGAAACTATATCCACTCATATGAAAGAGTGTTCCAAATCACTATTGGTCAGAGAAATGCAAATTAAGACAACTGTGAGATATCATTACACACCTGTCAGATTGGCTAAGATGACAGGAAGAAATAACGATGAATGTTGGAGGGGCTGTGAGAAAACTGGGACACTGATGCATTATTGGTGAAGTTGTGAAAGAATCCAACTATTCCAGAGAGCAATCTGTAATTATGCCCAAAATGTTATCAAACTGTGCATACCCTTTGATCCAGCAGTACTACTACTGGGCTTATATCCCAAGGAAATACTAAAGAAGGGAAAGGGACCTGTATGTGCCAAAATGTTTGTGGCAGCCCTTTTTGTAGTGGCTAGAAACTGGAAAATGAATGGATGTCCATCAATTGGGAAATGACTGGGTAAATTATGGTATATGGATGTTATGGAATATTATTTTTGTGTAAGAAATGACCAGCAGGATAAATACAGAGAGGCTTGGAGAGACTTACATCAACTCATGCTGAGGGAAATGAGCAGAACTAGGAGATCATTATATACTTCAGCAAAATACTAAATGAGGATGTATTCTGATGGAAGTGGATATCTTCCACATAGAGATGAGCTAATCCAATTCCAATTGATCAATGATGGACAGAATCAGCTATACCCAGAGAGGAAACACTAGGAAATGAGTGTAAACTGTTAGCATTTTTTGCTTTTCTCCCCAGGTTATTTTTGCCTTCAGAATCCAATTCTTCATTTGCAACAACAACAAAAACAAAATTTGGTTCTACACATATATATTGTACCTAGGATATACTATAATATAAATTAAAATGTATGGGAATGCCTGCCATCTAGGAGAGGGAATGGAGGGAAGGAGGGGAAAATTCAGAATAGAAGGGAGTACAAGGGATAATGTTGCAAAAAATTACATATGCATACATACTGTCAAAAATGTTATAATTATAAAATTAATAAAAAGAATATTTGATATAATTTTCAATTAAATGACATGCTCCATTGATAGTTCCCTTTTATTAAGTCAAAGACTAAACAATGATCAATAAACTCTATGAAAAGTTTCATATTCTCCTTAAATGTTAAATGAAAAATGTTATCAAGATGATTAATGGCATAATAAATTATTCTTAGAAACTCCTATTTCCTCATGAATGTTTAAAATTTACAAAATCTAGCAATACAATGTGTTGAGTAAGTAGAATAAAATTTGAATGGATTTTTCAAAAGGACAAATCAATCTATTATATCTGTCTGGAGGCAGTAGAAGAAACTATTTGATATTTATCTTAAGCATAGTGTATTTCTATAGGTAACTGGGTTAGATTAGAGCCCTCCTTTGACACCTTATTGCTACATGGAATGGCCAAGTTTATATGTTTTGCTAAAGCTGAAAAGCTTTTCAATGTATCCAAAGCAAAGATGTTTTTTGAGGACTCTCAAAGATAAGGGGAAATATACTTATAGAATATTGTAAAGGGGACATAGAAATTTTCTGAAAAAAAATTTCAGATTGATCATAAAACATGAACGTACTTTAAATATTAAAGATGGGGGCAGCTAGGTGGCACAGTGGATAGAGCACCAGCCGTGAAGTCAGGAGGACCCGAGTTCAAATCTGATTTCAGACATTTAACAGTTCCTAGCTGTGGGACCCTGTGGGCAAGTCACTTAACCCCAGCCTCAAAAAAAAAAAATGTTAAAGTTGTATACTAAAAATTAATAGGTGTACCAGAACAGAGATGAACCCATACATATGTTTTTTTCATTCTAAATATAATATTTTTTAAAACTTGGAAGTTGCAGTTAACTAGAAGTATAACAGTTTTTTCCTTGGAATAACAAACAAAGAAGTTAATATAACTGATGGTTTCACTATGAATTAAAGAATAGAAAAATAATTTTAAGACATTTGGTTGCCTTCTAATGGTAGAGTCCATGAAAAATATTTAACAAACCATGGAAATAATTCCAATATACATATTTAAAACTTGTACCAAAATAAACAGGTAGAGAAAAATGGCAACTTTATTTTGGAAAACAGGTACTGAAAAATTGTATTTAGGAGTAAGACATGAAAGATATTCAAGCCCTATATCGGCCTATTTATTATGTAATTTTGTTTTAATTTTTCAAATTATAAGCAAAAATAATTTTCAATTTTCACCCTTGCAAAACTTTATGTTGCATATTTTTCTCCTCCTTCCTCATTTCCCTTCTCCTCTAGACAGCAAGTAATCCAAAATAGGTTAAAATGTGTAGTTCTAAATATATTTCCACATTTATCATTCTGTAAAATAAAATTCCAATCAAAAAAGGAAAAAAAAACAAGAAAATACAAACACAAAAAGAACAACAAAAAATATGAAAATTCTATGTTGTGATTCACATTCAGTCCCTATAGTACTCTCTCTGAATGCAGATTTCATTGCATTGCAATTTGAATAGACCTGAATTACATCATTGATGAAAAGAATATAGCAGTCTATTTAAATGGTCAAGGAATGATTGGACACTGATGTGGAAATTATATATGAATTAGCTGTATGATACATTTACTGTCAACTTACTATTGAAAATATCAAAATTAAAATAATTAAAATAAATTAGAAGAAACAATGAACTTTAATGGGAGTATGACATAATTTCCAACAGAAATAGAAGAAAATAAACATAAAAAGGAGAAGAGAAACAAAGAAAGATAGATAGAAAGACAAAAAGAAAGAGAGAGGGGGGGGAGGAAGGGAGAGAGGGGGAGGGAGGGAGGGAGGGAGAGGAAGAGAAGAGAAGAGAAGAGAAGAGAAGAGAAGAGAAGAGAAGAGAAGAGGGAGAGAGAGAGAGAGAGAGAGAGAGAGAGAGAGAGAGAGAGAGAGAGAGAGAGAGAGAGAGAGAGAGAGAGAGAGAGATGAGGGAGGGAGGAAGGGAGAGAAGGAAATTTTAAAAAGACATTCTAGGCATTGGAGAAATTATTCATTTTTTTTCTGTTCTCTCTCCACTTTGGAAGACCTGAATCTCACTTGAGTCTAACCTTATGTCATGAAATATTTCCACCTTGCCTCTTTCAATTTCTTTTAAATGCCTGCAGATTTAATCAATCATACTGTTTTAACAGCTCAAACGTTTTTTGCCTTTAAGCGATTTAGCAATTTCAGGACAATAAAGTCCATCTTCTCTGCTGTTTTATTTCAGTTATATCAGATTGAATGTTACTAGAATAATAGTAATAACACAGAAAACTCTGTTACAAAAATTCCTAATATCCAAATCAAGGTTTTAGCTCTCTGTCCTCACATAATCAGTCAGCATCTCTACCTAATCCATGGCTTAATTTTGCTTGGATCAAAATCAGATTATAACAACTGATTAGGTAAAAATAATGAGAAGACTATATTATAGCACTTGTTAAGAGACAGGTATGGGAAGAGCAATTGGGGGAAAATGAAGATCATTTTGGAGAACTTCTCTAAATTATTTTTGTAACTTTCATAAGGTTTCCTTTTTTTTCTTTTTTATTATAGCTTTTTATTTATAAGATAATATGCATGGATAATATTTCAGCATTGACAATTGCAAAACCTTTTGGTCCAATTTTTCCTCTCCTTCCCCCCACCCACTCCCACAGGTGGCAGGTAGACCAATACATGTTAAATATATTAAATACAATATATGCATAGACTTATTTTGCTTCACAAGAAGAATCAAACTTTGAAATAATGTGCTATTAACCTGTGAAGAAAATAAAAAATGTAAAATGTAAGTTGACAAAAACAGAGGGATTGCAAATGCTATGTAGTGGTTCACACTCATTTTCCAGTTTTTTGTTTGTTTGGTTGTTTTTGTTTTGTTTTGTTTTTGTTTGTTTGTTTTATTTTTTTTTTTGGCTTGGTGTAGCTGATTCTATTCATTATTGAACAAATGGAACTGATTTGGTTTATCTCATTATTGAAGTGAGCCATGTATATCAGAATTGATCATCATATAGTATTGTTGTAGAAGTATATAATGATCTCCTGATCCTGCTCATTTTACTTAGCATCAGTTCATGTCTCTCCAGGCCTTTCTGAAATCATTCTGCGGTCATTTCTTATAGAAAAATAATATTTCATGACATTCATATACCACGATTTATGCAACCATTCTCAAATTGATGGACATCCATTTAGTTTTAACTTTTTGGCCACTACAAAGAGGGCTGCCACAAGCATTTTTGCACATAGAGGTCCCTTTCCCTTCTTTAAGATCTCTTACAAATATATGCACAATAGTAACATTGCTGGATCAAAGGATATGTACAGTTTGATAACTTTTGAGCATAGTTCCAAATCACTCTCCAGAATGGCTGAATGTATGCACAATTCCCCCAACACTGTATCAGTGTCCCAGTTTTCCCACATCCCCTCTGATATTCAGGATAATCTTTTTCCTATCATCCTAGCGAATCTTTCAGGTGTGTACTGGTATCTCAGAGTAGTCCTAATTTGAATTTTTTTCTGATCAATAATGATTTGGAACAGCCTTTCATATGAGTAGAAATAGTTTCAATTTGTTCAACTGAAAATTGTTTATTCTTATGTTTTGACCATTTGTCAATTGGAGAATGGCTTGATTTATTATAAATTAGAGTCAATTCACTATATATATATATATATATATATATATATATATATATATATAGAGAGAGAGAGAGAGAGAGAGAGAGAGAGAGAGAGAGAGAGAGAGAGAGGAAATGAGGCTTTTAATTGAACCTTTGATTGTACAAATGTTTTCCAAGTTTATTGTTTCCCTTCTAATCTTGTATACATTAGTTTTGTTTGTACAAAAGCTTTTCAATTTGCTACAATCAAAAATTTCTTTTTTGCGATCAATAATGATCTCTAGTTCTTCTTTGGTGACACATTCCTTCCTCTTCCTCAGGTCTAAGAGGTAAACTATCCTATGTTCTTCTAATGTACTTATAATATCATTTTTTATGCCTAGATCATGAACCCATTTTGGTCTTAATTTAGTGTATAGTGTTAAAGTGTGGGTCAATGCCTAGTTTCTGCCATACTGATTTCCAATTGTCCCAGCAGTTTTTGTCAAATAGTGAATTCTTGTCCCAAAAGTTGGAATCTTTGGGTTTGTCAAACACTAGATTATTAAGGTTATTGATTATTTTGTCTTTTGAACCTAACCTATTCCACTGATTAACTAGTTTATTTCTTAGCCAATACCAAATGGTTTTAGTTAGTACTGCTTTATAATACAGTTTTAGATCTGGTACAGCTAGGAAATTTTCATTTGATTTTTTTTTCATTAGCTCCCTTGAATGCCTTGACCTTTTGTTCCTCCAGGTGAATTTTGTTGTTATTTTTTTCTAGGTCACTAAAATAGATTTTGGAACTCTGATTGTATAGCACTAACTAAATAGATTAGTTTATACAGTATTGTCATCTTTATTATATTTGCTCCACCTATCCAAAAGCATTCATTATTTTTCCAATGGGTTAAATCTGACTTTATTTGTGTGGAAATTTTTTCTTTCTTTCTTTTTCTTTCTTTCTTTCTTTCTTTCTTTCTTTCTTTCTTTCTTTCTTTCTTTCTTTCTTTCTTTCTTTCTTTCTTTCTTTCTTTCTTTCTTTCTTTCTTTCTTTCTTTCTTTCTTTCTTTCTTTCTTTCTTTCTTTCTTTCTTTCTTTCTTTCTTTCTTTTTGTAGTTTTGCTCATATAATTCCTTACTTTCCACTTGGCAAATAGATTCCCAAATATTTTATACTATTGGCCATTACTTTAAATGGAATTTCTCTTTGTAACTCTAACTGTTGGATTATGTTTGTGATAGACAAGAAAGATGATGACTTATGTCGGTTTATTTTGTACACTGCAAATTTATTAAAGGGGTGGATTATTTCTAATAGCTTTTTAGTAGAATGTCTGAGGTTTTCTAAGTATACCATCATATCCTCTTCAAAAAATGATAATTTGGTTACCTCAGTACCAACTCTAATTCCTTTAATCTCTTTCTCAACTTTTATTGCCAAAGCAAGTATTTCTTTTTTTTTTTTTTTTTTTTTTTTAAATTTAAATTTATTTATTTATTTTTTTATTATACTGTAACATGCTCTCCTGGCAGTTACTATTATTAGTCTGTCCTAGACCCACCAGAGTACCTTTGACCACTGTGCTTAGCAGTGTGAACTCTACCCGGCTCGCCTCCTCTGAGGCCTTCAAAAGTCTCTGGCCACAATCTTTTGAATCTATAGCTTAATAACCAGTAGTGCACTCAAGAACAGCCACGTGTAATCTTAAAAGCCTTTATTATACCTACTCACATAATGCCCTGACTGATGCCCTGAATTGATGGTTCCTGAGTGAACACCTGGTCAGAAGACCCACGTGTTCACTACTAAAATCCTTACCTCTTTTGGCTATCCATCTTGGCTTGGCCACCCAGGCTAGGGAGCCAGGGTGAAGAGCATCAGGTTAAAGAGAGCGACTGCTGCCTACAGTGGGCTTATCTAGGGCCTGTGAGGTCACACACACAGCCAATCAGCGAGAGAGTCACCCATTATGAAGCTATCTCATCATGGACAGGATCCCACCTACAAGGCAGTCCTAATATCCACAGAAATTACTTCTGGACCACTCAATCTCCCGTTGCACTGTGGCGCCCATTTAAAGGGCTCTTACAATTCCCTTTTTCTTGTTTTGCGGGAACCGCACATCTCACCAAGCTAAACTTTTAGCACCAGCTATAGTTCACTTGATCCATGAGATGACAGAGTGTTATGCCCAAGGAGGTACAAAGCAGCAGATCGGTAAATAGAAGTATGACAATAAGAACCAGGCTCAACAGTGGCCCAAGTGTTCAACCCATTCATCAAAGTCATACTCGAGATAATATGCCAAAGAGGTTGGATGCCAATGAGGTAGGATGTCAACACTGAGGTGGGAAGTCAACAAGGTAAAACATCACAATTCTAGTTAACAATTAAATATCAGTGAGGTAGGTTGTCACAATTCTAGTTACATTTATCACAATTCTAGACCAATTCTAGTTTCTTACAATTCTCTGTTGCACTTGTCACAATCCTAGAACAATTCTAGCTTATCACAATTCTCAATTGCACTTTTCATAATTCTAGAGCAATTCTAGCTTATCACAATTCTCTATTGCACTTTTCACAATCCTAGAGCAATTCTAGTTTCACAGGTGCACATAAGCAAAGTCATGTCCAGTAACATTGTCCCAATAACAACGGCAGGTGGGTGCATTGGTTTTTCACCCACTAATTTAAAAGCATAGTCCTTCAATAGAAAGCATAGGGCAAAGCCTCTTCCCAGGCACCATATGGCAAGTAGCCAAGGGAGAAGCAAGCAGGCCCATTGTCCATTTATAGTCTTTATATTGCATATCACCCAAGACAGTCCATTTCAGCTGCAACACTGGAACTGGGTCTGATGTCACTGGTGTCACGGTCAGGAGGGACATTTCTGTCATCAGCGTCTGAAGGGCTGCGGACATCTGGCTGGTCCTTCTGGGCGGTTATCTGGTCTTTCTCTTGGATCCCCAGGTTACAAATGTCTCTGGTGGGAATGAATTCTACTGCTGGATCTGCACCTAGGAAGGAATGTACCCGGGGCCCAACTTGGGCCTTTCCATATGCCATCCAGGCCTTTCCACATCACAGTGGAAACAAAGTTGTTGTCAAAAAGATTAACAAAAGTCAGACAAAAGTTAGTCAGTCTGTCACTTAGCTGCACTTTCTGTGTATGCCCGAAGTGCATTGCTAAGGTAAAAGGCAAAGAATTTAAAAATGTAAAATCAAAATAATTTAAAAGTGTAAAACTGAAACAGATTAAAAATGTAAAACCAAAATAACTTTAAAATGTAAAATCAAAAGTGTTTAAAAATGTAAAATCAAAATTTTAAAATTGCAAGCAATCACATATATGTATTGCCACATCTTGTACATATCCCGAAATTATACCTTTTTATTTACCAGATATAGGCATGTGTACTTTTACAATATTGACAATTGCCAAACTTTTTGTTCTAATTTTCCCCTCCTTCCCCCTTCCTACCCAAATAGCAGGTGGAACAATACATTTTCAATATGGCAAGTATAAATTAAATACAATATATGTATACCTGACCAAACAGTTGTTTTGCTGTCCAAAAATAATTGGACTTTGAAATAGTATACAATTAGCCTGTGAAGGAAATCCAAAATGCAAGCAGACAAAATTAGAGGGACTGGAAATTCTATATAGTGGTTCATAGTCATCTCCCAGAGTTCTTTTGGTGGGTGTAGCTGGTTGAGTTCAATTACTGCTCTATTGGAACTGATCTGGTTCATCTCATTGTTGAAAATGGCCACATCCATCAGAATTGTTCATCATACAGTATTGTTGTTGAAATATACAACGATCTTGTGTTCCTACTGATTTCACTCAGCTTCAGTTCATGTAAGTCTCTCCAGGCCTTTCTGAAATCATCCTGTTGGTCATTTCTTACAGAACAATAATATTCCCTAATATTCATATACCACAATTCACTCAGCCATTCTCCAATTGATGGGCATCCACTCAGTTTCTGGCCACTACAAAGAGGGTTGCCAAAAACATTCTTGCACATACAGGTCCCTTCCCCTTCTATAAAATCTCTTTGGGATATAGGCCCGGTGAAACTATCATTTATATTACAATATTGAATAGTAATGGTGATAGTGGGCAACCTTGTTTCACTCCTGATCTTATTGGGAATTGGTTCAGTTTATCTCCATTACATATGATGCTTACTGATGGTTTTAAATAGATGCTACTGACTCTTTTAAGGAAAAGTCCATTTATTCCTATACTCTCAAGTGTTTATAATAGGAATGCACGTTGGATTCTTTCAAATGTTTTTTTTCTGCATGTATTGAGATCATATGTTTTTTGTTAATTTTTTTAATTGGCATGGTCAATTATGCTTATAGTTTTCTTAATATTGAGCCAGTCCTGCATTGCTGGTATAAATCCTACTTGGTCAATTGTATATATCCAGGGGATGATTTTCTGTAATGTTTTTGCCAATATTTTATTTTAAGATTTTAGCATCAATATTCAGGGTGATTGGTCTATAATTTTCTTTCTCTGTTTTCAACTTACCTGGTTTAGTTATCAGTACCATGTCTGTGTCATAAAAAGAAATTGATAAGAGGCCTTCATTCCCTATTTTTTTTCAAATAGTTTTTATAACATTGAAGTTAATTGTTCTTTAAATCTTTGGTAGAATTCATATATAAAATCATCTGGTCCTGGGGATTTTTTTTTTATGGAGTTGATTAATAGTTTGTACTGTTTCTTTTTTCTGAAATGTGACTATTTAAGCAGTTTACTTCCTCCTCTGTTAATCTGGGAAGCCTGTATTTTTGAGGGTAGTCATCCATTTCATTTAGGTTATCAAATATATTGGCGTAAAGTTGGGCAAAGTGACTAATAAGTATTGCTCTAATTTCCTCTTCATTGGTGGAAAGTTCTCCCTTTTCATTTTTTAAGACTAACAATTTGATTTTCATCTTTCCTTTTTCTAGTCAGATTTACCAAATGTTTTCCTATTTTATTTTTTTAATAAAATCAATTCTTAGTTTTATTAGTTCAATAGTTTTCATATTTTTAGTATTATTCATTTCTCTCTTTAATTTTAAAATTTCAACCTTAGTATTTGATTTGGGGTTTTTAATTTGGTCTTTTTCTAGCTTTTTAAGTTGCAAGCCCAATTCATTGATCTTCTCTTTCTCTATTTTATTCAAGAAAGCCTCTAAAAATATAAAATTTCTCCTTATTACCACTTTGGCTGCATCCCGAAAATTTTGGCATGTTGTCTCATTGATGTCATTCTCTTAAGTGAAATTATTAATTGTGTCTATTATTTGCTGTTTCATCTAGTTATTATATAGGATGAT
This sequence comes from Sminthopsis crassicaudata, assembly GCF_048593235.1. Classification (NCBI taxonomy): domain Eukaryota; kingdom Metazoa; phylum Chordata; class Mammalia; order Dasyuromorphia; family Dasyuridae; genus Sminthopsis; species Sminthopsis crassicaudata. Next base: position 77,305,902 of record NC_133620.1, read on the forward strand.
ATTATTTAGTTTTCTGTTTTTTCCCCTGAGGCTGGGGTTAAGTGACTTGACCAGGGGTCACACAGCTAGGAAGTATTAAGTGTCTGAGACCAGACTTGAACTACAGTCCTCCTGAATTCAGGGCTGGCGATGTATCCACTGTGCCACCTAGCTGCCCCCAATTATTTACTTTTCAATTACTTTTTGGTCAATTTACCTCTAGCTTTTTGTTGAATGTAGTTTTTATTGCATTATGATCTGAAAACAATTCATTTACTATTTCTGCCTTTCTGCATTTGATTTTGATGTCTTTATGTCCTAATATTTGGTCAAATGTTGTATATGTTCCATGGACTGCTGAGAAGAAAGTGAACTCTTTTCTGTCTCCATTCAGTTTTCTCCAAAGATCTATCATACCTACGTTTCCTAAAATTCTATTTACCTTTTTAACTTCTTTCTTATTTATTTTGTGTTTTAATTTATCTAGTTCTGAGAGTGCAAATTTGAGATCTCCCACTATTATAGTTTTGCTGTCATTTATTTTCTTTTTTAAATTTTATTAATTTTATAATTATATATTTTTGACAGTATATATGCATGAGTAATTTTTATAACATTATGCCTTGTATTAATTTTTCCAGATTTTCCCCTCCCTCCCTCTATTCCCTTCCCTAGATGACAGGCAATGTCATACATTTTACATGTGTTACATTATAAACTGGATATAATATATGTGTGTAAATCCAATTTTCTTGTTGCATGTTACGTATTGGATTCCAAAGGTACAAGTAATCTGGGTAGATAGACAGTAGTGCTAATATTTTACATTCAATTCCCAGTGTTCCTTCTCTGGGTGTAGTTGTTTCTGTCCATCATTGATCTTGCTGTCTATTTCTTCTTGCAACTCTCTTAACTTCTCCTTTAGGAAGTTAGATGCAATACCACTTGGTGCATATATGTTTAGTATTTATATTGCTTCATTGTCTATGCTACCCTTTAGAAAGATAAAATTTCCTTCCTTACATCTTTTAATTAGATCAATTTCTGCTTTTGCTTGATCTGAGATAAGTATGGCTCCCCCTGATTTTTTTTAATTTACCTGAAGCATAATAGATTCTATTCCAGTCTTTTACGTGTACTCTGTATGTATCCCTCTGCTTTAAATGTTTTCCTTAAGCAACATATTGTATGGTTATGGCTTTTGATCCAGTCAGCTATCTGCCTCTGTTTTGTGGAAGAGTTCATCCCATTCACATTTATAGTTAAATGACTAATTCTGTATTTCCTGCCATCTTATTATCCCTAGATTATGCTATTCTTTTTTTTTTTTTTTTTTTTTTTTTTTTTTTTTTTTACTCCCCTTACCAACATTCCCACATTCCCAATATCAAACGTATGGACACCACTTTCCTCAAACAACTCTCCCTCTTTATAGTCCCTCCCTCCCCCTTTGAATTCCTTCCCCTTTCTTATACCTTTCCCCTATTACTCTTTTCTTTTTTCCCTTTTCCTCTCCCACTTTTTAGAGAGGTGAGAGAAGTTCCTTTGTAAGCAAAATATGTTTAGCATTTTGTCTTTGAGGCAAATCTTATGAAAGTAAGATTCATACAATGTTCCTTCCCCTCTCTAAATTCCCTCAGATATGATAGCTTTCCTCTGCTTCTTCGGGGATGTAGTTTCCCTTTTTTATCTCCTCTTTTCCCTTTTTCTAATACTATACCCTTTTCATTTTTATTTCTCCTTTTTATATTATTTCAGTAAAATCAAATTATACATGCACTCTTTATATATGTGCACAATAGAAATACAGTTCTCAAGAGTTCTTTTTACCTTTTTTCTGCTTCTCTTGAGTCCTATATTTGGAGGTCACTTTTTTTTTTTTTTGTTTTGTTTTGTTTTTTCATTAGAAAGAAGTAAAATGCACCTGTTTCATTAAATGTCTGTATTTTTCCCTGGAAGAACATGTTTAGATTAGCTTGGTAGTTTATTTTTGGCTGCATTCCAAGTTCTTTTGGCCTTTAGGAATGTCAGATTCCATACCCTTTGTTCCTTTTATGTGGAAGCAAATAAATCCAGAGTAATGCTTATTGTGATTCCTTGGTATTTAAATTGTTTTTCATGGCTGCTTGTAATATTTTTTCTTAGTCTAGTAGTTCTGAAATTCAGCTGCAATATTCCTTGGGTTTTTATTTTAGGGAATTTTAAGAAGGTGTTCAATAAATTATTTTAGTGCCTATTTTACCTTCCGATTCTATTACCTCTGGGCAGTTTTCTTTAATGATTTCCTTTAAAATATTGTTTACGCTCTTTTTTTCATCATTATTTTCAGGAAGTCCAATAACCCCCAGAGTATCTTTCCTAAATCTATTTCCCAAGTCTGTTGTTTTTCCAAATAGATATTTAACATATTTTTTCTATTTTTTCATATTTTTGGTTTTTGACTGATTCTTGGTGTCTCAATGAATCATCCATTTCCATTTGTTCAGTTCCAATTTTAATAAGTTATTTTCTTCATTAGCTTTTTTTATTTCTTTCTGTATGTGTCCAGTTGAGATTTTAAGTGAGTAGTGAATTGTTTTGCTCTACAGAATTTTTTATTTTATTTTATTTTTTTTACTGAGTTGTTTTCTTTTTCAAATTCACAAATCCTACATTCTTGGGAGTTCTTTACCTTTTCCAATTCACATTTCAGGAAGTTGTTTACTTTTTTCACTTTATCAAATTTTTCTTTAAGTAAATTATATGTCTGTTCTGTACTATTTTGCAGAGCTCTCTTTCCTTTCCCCATTTTTCTTCTAGTTCTCTTTTTAGATATTTTATAATTTCTTCTAGGAGATCCTTGTGTGATGGGGACCAGGTTTCATCCCTCTTTTGTGTTTTGTCTGGAGACTCTCTGCTATTAGTCTCCTCAGAGTTGAAAACTTTTTCTCTTTTTGTATATAAGCTATGGATTGTGAGTGTACACTTGGCCTTCTTACTCATTTTTAAAAGCCCTTGGGAGTTTGCCTTCAGGGCAAGGAGATTACCAGGTTTCTCTGCAGAACAGGGATAGCTATATGGACAGTAGTTGTCCTACAAACTGGCTGCTAAGAGTGACCAAGCTGTGGAAGTACTCTGGGAATAGCCCCACACTGGAAGTATCTCTGCTCTGGGAATAGTCTTACTGTGCAGATCAGTGGTAGTGGTGCAAAACTTCTATTGCCCCAGGCAGAGACCCCACTGTTGTGCAAATTAGAGGCTGCCCCAAGAAGTATGACTGCCTGGGCAAAAACCCTGTGCTGCAAAATGCAGCTGCATAGCTGTGCTGTGGTCCATGCTGAGTCACATCTGGGTGCTGTGTGGGTGTAGCCAGATCCTGTTAGATTCTGCTTTTTAACTTCTCAGCTTATCTACTGCTTTGCAACTAAATCAGAGCAGCCAACCTGTGGTAGAGTTCTCTCTGAAAATTTTTCATCTATAGAGACCACCCCTAACCCTGTTTGCTCAGTATGCTAGCCTCTGGTTTTACTTCCCTGTATGTGCTGGCCTGCTCCCACCAATCAAGCAAACCTTCTCTGCCAATCTTCGACATTATCTTCGGTTGGTAAGTTGTAGTTCCAACATTCGTGCATTTTCCCAGTCAAGCACTATTTTTGAGGCTAAATTTGGTAATTAGTAGTGAGGGTATGAGAGGAACTTAGAATTCTGATTGTGTCTTCTCTGCTATATTTTTGTCCTTCTGAACTACAAAGCTTAGTATACAATTTATTTCTCAAACCCCAATTATAAGAAGAAGGGCTGAGGTTCGTGAAGAATCTTAATGAACTTAATTTAAGAGTAGGTAATTAGGCATCTTTGATGTTGATTGAGATTAAGGGTAAATAAGATTTTAGAACATTTTCTTCTATATCTCTCTAGAGTATGAATTAAAGTGGAGAGGAACTGGAGGTAGAGGGAACAATTACAGGGTGTTATAATAGTTTTGGCAAGGTGTGAAAAGTGCCTATTGAATGGGAAGGAAGGAATACAATTAAGGAGATGTTGTGAAAATTGAAGTAATAAAGATTTGACAACTGGTTGCATATGGGCAGAAAATGAAAATAAGAAATTGATGATGAAAACAAATTCAAGACTACAGAAAGATCTCAATGTTATTAACATTACTAGATAAGCTTAAAAGAGTAGAGTTTTTTATAAGAAAAATAACAAATAATTTTGGGGCACATTGAGCTTGAGTTATCTAGGGAACATAAAGTTTGACATGTTCAACAGTCATTTGAACCACATACCACAATAAAGTCAAAATGGGTACATGATTTAGATATGAAGGGTGATAGTATAAACAAATTAGGAGAATAAGAGATAGTTCTCATCAGTCACAGTGAGTCAATACCTTGTTGTAAATATTCTTGTTTTAAGTATATTTTTCCAGAGTTCCGACCCTATACATCTCCTGCTTTCTTTTCTTTTAGACCACAGGTTGTCGCTTCCTTGGTGACTTCTCAGGAAGAAATGTGAGAACACCAAAGGTAGGTGATCATACCCTCCATGACTTCTCAGGAAGAGTGGTGGCACCAAACGAAAATAAGAAATCAAATCAGATATGACTAGCAGGTTTCCCCTAGGCTGAAAAAAGTATACATAAATCCATCAGCATGGGAGGTATTACACAAGCACATAGTAATATACCACAGGCTAGTGGTGATGAACAAACAACATGAATCAACATGTGGAATTATACATGTTCATAAGTACTAGAAGGAGGGTATATAAATAATGACACATATATCTCAAGAAATAGTCCCAAACCAATCTATTCTCCAATAGAATCCAATGATTCCTGCAAGTTTAGAAGTCCTGATGCACTCTCATCAACAGTTTTTGATGTTCATGAGACAATTTCCATATTCATGGGATTAACAATTATGCTTTTTTAGTGGCATAATAGTCAGAGATGGAACTACCAGATTTTTCTTGGGTCTTTTCTGTTGTTTCAAGTTTCCTCTCTTTTTCTGTCTCGCGTTGATAGACAAGGCAGATATGGTTCATCATAATCCATCTGATTCCTTTTCCATCTGTAGAGATACAAGCAAACTCTCTCCCCCAAGAAGTTAACCTATCCCTTCCCTTCACCACTTTCTGGATCTCACCACATTACCTGACAATTATTTAAAGATAGTGGAACTGTTCATACTGGACTCTGCACTTCTAGTGGGCTATGAAACCTGTCTGTTGGAGATAGTTTATCTTTATTAAAAATCAAAAAAATTAATAGTATAAAGAGATAAATTTAAAAATTCTCTAGGGTTACCTGTGGCTCCCTCTTTCTTTTGTTTTGGAGGAGCATCTTGATGTCTCTGTTTCTCCTTTCTACTATTGCCTGTCCTTGAGGATTAAAAGGTATGCCAGGGGTGTGTAAAATCTGATACTGTGCCCCAAAATGTGCGAAATGTTTAGAAGTATATATGCAAACCCATTATCTGTTTTTATTGCTTGTGGCAAACCCATAATTGCAAAAGCTTGTATAAGGAATTCAATGACTACTTAAACAATCTCTTTTGTTGCTGGATTTGCAAAAATAAATTCTGAAAAAGTGTCTACTACAACATCAATAAAACACAGACAACCAAAGATTTATAATGGGTCACATCCATTTGCCAAATTTAATTGCATCTCAAACCATGAGGGTTTTTTTTTTTTTTCTGGAAGGAGCATAGGTGTGTGGAAAGGAAAGCAAGATGTACAGGCTTTTACTATGCTCCTAGCTTCCTCTTTTGTTATTTCAAATTGCAAATTTAAATCTCGAGCAGCCTGATGATATTTAAAATGAGATTATTGGGTTGCCTGAAATAAAGGAATATTGCCTAACATGGCTAGAAGACTATCTGTCTTTGCATTTCCATAAAAATAGGAACTGAAGGTCCACTATGAAAGTGGACATGCAAGATATAAATCTTGCCCAACATTGGGTATCAAAAGGTATTGTCCAGACTAGCTTTCTGTAGGATGTCTGGATGGGGCTTGGTCTTAGGTGGAGAGTCACCAAGACAATAGACAAGAATAAAGTCTGTAGTCTTGAGTTGGGAGTTGAGTCTGGAGTCTGGGGTCTGAGAAAGAGCTCACATACAATCTAGTCTGCTTATTTCAAGTCCTCTCAGCCCTTAAATACCTTAGTACAATTACATCACTACAGCACACTGAGCATGTGTCAACTGTAGAACCATTACATCACAATAACACAATAAGTACTAAGTGTATGTGAACTAGAGAACCATTATCTCATCAATCACACTGGGTAAACACCTTGTTGTAAGTATCCTTGTTTCAAGTATGCTTTTCCAGAGTCCTAGCCCTTTACAATTTCTGATAAAGGTATCTTTCTAAATATAGAGATAATTGATTCAAATTTATAATAATACTAGCCATCCCCCAATTAATAGTCAAGAAATATGAACGATTTTTAGAAAAAGGAATTTAAACTATTTATACACATATAAAATGTTTTAAAACATTATTCATAATAGCAATAAAAATTACAACAACTCTGAGATATCACCTCATATCTATCAAATTGGCTAATAGGACAGGAAAAGATAATGTTGAATATTGGAGGGGATATGGTAAAACTGAGATACTAATGCATTGTTGGTGAAGTTGTGAAATGATCCAACCACTCTGGAAAGCAATTTGGAACTATTTCCAAAGTGCTATCAAACTGTACATATTCTTTGATCCAGCAGTGACACTCCTGGGTCTGCATGTCAAGGAAATCACAAAGGAATAAAAAGGACACACATGTGCAAAAATATTTAGAGCAGCTCTTTTGTTGTAGCAAAGTTTTGGAAAATGAGTAGATGTCCATCGATTGGGGAATGGCTGAATAAGTTTTTATATATGAAGGTAATGGAATATTATTGTACTATAAAAAATGATGAATTGCTGATTTTAGAAAGGCCTGGAAATATTTACTTGAAATAATGCTGAGGGAAATAAGCAGAACCAGAATATACATTGTACATAATGACAGAAGGTTTGCATGATGATTCAATATAATCCCAATAAAATTTGGATCCAGAGAGAGAACTATGGAGACTGAATGAAAATCAACACATTCTATATTCGCTTTTGTCCACCTTTTTCTTCTATTTTATTTTTCTATTGTAATTTTCCCCTTTTCTTCTGACTTTTCTATCCCAACCTAATTTATAAGGAAATATATTTTTAAAAATGAACATGTATAATCAAAAGCCTGTTTTAAATATACTTGTTTTATTTTTATGTCTGGGTGATATAGATTACAAAAAATACAAAAAATATTTTGAGAATGTACATATATAACCAAAAATATGTTGTTTTTATGTTTAACTGGGGAAAATAAAAAATAAGTCAATTGAAGATAGAAAAATTTAAGCTGTAAGTAGATCTTTGGGCTAGGACCTTTTGTACCTGTAACTTGGTTTGAAGAACCTTTAAGCATGTTGAATTGCTTACCACATAGCATGCCATATGGGAGTAAGAAGCCTGCTTTGATTAACTTCCTATGTTTTTAAAAATGTCAGGAGTAAATAATTCCTTGTTTTCCTTCATCTTTTTTGTTGACCTCTATTAAGTCACTGTTATCTGCTGGGTACAGAGTGTGGATGCCATGAACATGATTGACTGCACTTGAGAGGGAAAGGACTTGCCTTTCTTCCTTGGGTCTCTTTTACCTGTGTTCAGGGTGGAGGAGATGGAAGGATATGTTTGCTTTTGTTTTATGTTGCTTGTTCTCAGTTTCAGGTGATCCCCACTGACTAGGTGTTTCAGCCATGATGTCCTTGGAGCCAGGATCCCATGTGAGATAGTGCAACCAGCCAGGCAGCATAGGAGTGCTGAAAGGACAGTATTCTTAGACTTGCATTTGAATCTCAGGTATGTTTTGGACTTGGAACCAGAACTGTGCTCTCAGAATCAAAGTAACTTGTGAACCTAATTCTCTTTCATTCCTCAAGTGGTACATGAATAAGAAAATATTATGCATCCTATATATTGAGAGATTCCTTTGGTTTATTTGGGATTGTACTTAGGAAAAGAAACACTTCTTTGTGAAAGTTTGGCTGTATAGTATATATGAAACAGGTGGTAAACTAAGTTTTTGGTATATCTTCTAACCCTGAAGCTGGCACTATATATGATCACTACAATAGCTAGTCCCAGATATGCTTTGAGATGCAAACATATAGATGTATAAATTATGAAAAGAAAGTCAAACAACTAGAAAATGATATCCTGAATCTTAAATAAGAAAATGATTCTTTGACAATTAGAATTGAGCAAGAGAGAGCCAGTGAAGTTATAAGATACCAAGAAATAGAACAAAATATAAAAAATAAAAAAAATAGAAGAAAAAGTGAAACATCTTATTTAAAAAAAACATATCTGGAGAAACAGATTAAGAAGAATAAACAAACTACCTGAAAGCATTGAACAAAAAAGAACCTTGACACAATAATAGAAAATCAAATAATTTTTTTCTGAAATGATAGAACAAAAGAGGAAATTAGAAATAGAAATAAAATAGAAAAATCCACTGATCACTGCCTCAAAGATATTCTACAATGAAAACATGTAGGAACATTATTACTAAATTCTGAAACCCTGAGACAAAAATTGAATGTTTCTACAAGAGGAACAGCAGCAACAACAACAAAAACAATTAAAATATGCTGGAGCTTCAATTAGAATTGTGCAGGATTATTATCACAGCTACAATTAAAAAAAACTGTAAAGTTCTAGAATATTATAGATCAAAAATCAAAAGAACTAGGCCTGTGCCCAAAATATTATATGGACTAAAATTAAGTATAGTCCTGAATGAAAAATCTAACATTCAGTGAACTCTCAGATTTTCAAGATTTTTCCTTAAGCAAACACAAACTCAATAGTAAATTTAACACAAAAGAGCAAACATCAAATACTCAGTAAGGCGAACTTATGTTTTATTCATCAAATATAAACCATATATCTGAGAAGAACATTAATAATTATGCAGTCCAAAAGATATATTGATCAGAGATAAGTAGGATTTCACCTTATAAAGGAAAGCCATCAAGAAAAAGTTAAAAATAATAATTATGCTACACAAATAAGGTGCTGAAGAAGAACCCACCTGATGGTATATGAGGGGGGAAAAGGGTTTATATGAAAACTTAATTACATCAGGAAAGGATTAAATAGAGAATCATCTATCTATCTATCTATCTATCTATCTATCTATATCTATATATGTGTATATACGTATATATATATATATATATATATATATATATATATATATATATATATATATATATATATATATATATATAATCAAGGAGGCTATAGTACCCTCAAAAATCCATAAAGAAATAAGGAGGAGAGCATTCAATAAGGTGAAATATAGAAGAGTGTAAAGGTCTGAAGCTCTTGAGGTAATGCACTGAGGTCAGAAAAATTGAGCACTTAAGGCTAATTACCGATTGGACAATACTCTATAAGAATATGCCTGGAAAATGACCCTTTCCACTATCCTGTGCTGGTCCAATCATTTGGTGTATGCAGAGAATTGTAGGAGGGACTAGGGGGTTGAGTAAGACTAGCTAGAGTTACTTCTGGGTGGGAGACAAAGAGTGCGGTCATGGATATCCTGAGTCCATCCCCTTGACTTCTACCACTGAAGACCAAGAATAAAGAATAAAGACCAAGTACTTTTGCTTATCCTGACTCCAGCTGATTCTAAGGTTATCTAGGGTGCTAACGCAGTCATCACAGTAGAGTGTGCAGATTTATGATTCTGGAGTAAGAAATGTAGATTAATGAGAATGTAATAAAGAGGAAGGGAAAGAGTAGAGAGAGAAGATAAAGGATGGATCAATTATGCAATAGGCAAGTTAAGGAATAGAAATAAATAGAATTAATAGGGTCAGGAAATAAATATATGGAGATACTATAATAAAGATCAGGAGTAGAATTTATTAGAAAAAAAGTAGAAGTAGTAATCATTGATGTAGTAATAGTCATTGATCTCAAAGTCAAACTTTAAGATTCAATCAAGAGAGAAATCCGTATTTCAGCCATATTAATATTTTGAATTTGTTTCAAATAAATAAATTTAAAAAAGAAAAGGAGACTAAGGTTAATGTTTGAAGGTTGTTGTGTTTGTTTGGTTAGTTCATTTTTTAACATTATCAGGATTATTTGGAACTGTGTCATTCCATCTGAGGAAGTAAAGTTTGTAAAAGAGCCAGTACTTTACAATTGTGAAATTCTGTTTTCATAATTATAGGATAGGAGGAAAGACAGGAATTTGTGTAAATAGATGCAAGGATAAAAGTAGGAATTCACATCATCTATGATGGTTTTTAATTTTATGTTGATTTACTTTAAATTTTGTTGTAATTATAATGAGAAAATGTTACGCTGTCAAATTGTTTCTTGATCAGCACTGAGAATAGTCAAATGCAGGATAATAATAAGATAAGTAATTAATCTTCTAGGATTTCTTTATAGTCACTTTTTATATGAATCAGTCCACAATTACTTGAGAGATGCAGAGAGTTGGTTGAGCCACAGAGATGTTGATAAAATAGCTAAAGTAATAAAGATAATTAGTAAACATAAGAAGTGAGATCTGAGCACAGATCTTCCTGATTCCAATCTCATTATTCTATGGAGAAAGCTATACTAATGAATTACATTTGTAGAGATACTTAAATTCTATAAAGCACATAAACCATGCTGTTCTGTACCTGTAAATTAGATGCATCAAAATCAGAAAATTGTAGCTTAATAAAATGAGGGCTGAACATGGGAATTTAGTTCAACAAAATTGTTCTTGAATATTTTATTCTGATTGCTGTCCAATTATTTTACTGATATAATTATTTTTAGGACCCACACCAATTACCTTACTCTGTGAAGTAGTCTGTTGGAATTAGTTTTGGTCTTGATTTGATTTCATCTTTAGTCACAGCCAAGACTAGTATTTTACTGACATTTAATATATCCTTTTCTCTTCGCTCTGAGTGACAAATTCACTTATGTTTTTACCAACAGATTCTTTTTCTTGAAAAATTTTGATATTACATTTTAACTTCTTAAATTTAAAATAATATTAAAATTGGGGAATTAGACTTAAAAATAAAAATTTGAAGGTAATAAAATAACAAATTTCCAAATGAAATACTTTGCTTTTCATAATAACAGATCATTGTCTTTTCTGAGGTCATTTTAGTTTGGGATTTTTAATATCATAAAGTCTCAGTCCATCATCCTGTCAAAGTAATTGAATTAAGCATGACAATCCAAGAGTATAATCAGATAATAAATTGGGAAGTCCAAGGTTGTCTATTTCCTTCTGAAAAACTAAATTATTTTAGGATAGAAAGTAATTTATATCATTGAAATTTGAAACCTACATGCATATATAGATAGATAGATGGATATATATATGTATATATATATATATATATATATATATATATACATATATGTATATATATATACATGTATATATACATATATACACATTCTATCACAATATTTGATAGATAAAAATTAGCAAAACATGTTCTATATTGGCCTATAATATGCATTAAAACATGCAAATTAAATTACATTAATCATACACTTATCTGGAGCAAATAGTTCCTAGTTGTACTGATTAACTCTGAGATAATCAGATTTTTAAAAATAACATTAAAATTTGTACTAGTTAGGTAGATCTATGTCTATATTGATAATATTTTTGGACTTATCCTTGATATAGGTTACATGGCATTAAGAAGATACTCTATATTGATAAAGATTTCTAGCTGGTATGTAACCTAAAATCTGAGAAGTAGCAACCTAAAAAGCCTTTATATTTGGTGCAGGTAATAAGGCTATTAATTATCAGTAGCAGAAATAAAACCCAGGTATTAGTAACTTTTAGTCTAATACTTTATTCACTATATTTTATTCCAATTTAGTTATTTACACTAATACTATATGATGACCATTTTGATATTAACAATTAAAAGCATTTGTTGTCTGATAAGTATTTTAAATATATCATAACAACTTCATTCTTACTGTCAAAGTCATCCTTTTTAGACACCTAGGGTCAGTATCTCTGTGGCATTCTTGATTCCTCTTTCTTACTTATCTCACATATCTAATAAATTTAAAATCTTGTTATTTCCTTTTTGATATGATTTCTCACATATTCTACCTTTCCTCCCCTTTTTAATTTTCCATCTTTCCCCTATCAAAGCATTCAACTACTATCATAAATCAAGGTCTCAATAAAGTAGTACAGTAGTCCATTCAATGATTGATGGATAAACTTTAAAAAATAATTGGGGAACAAAGAGGAAGGGAAATAAACAGAGAATTCCCCATATATGTAAGTTAAATTTTAAAATGGGGAAAAATAAGATGGGAGTTGGGGATGACTACTAATCCTAATGGGATTTTTATCACATTTAGGGAAGTATCGAATACCTCTGAATAACTCTTAATTTAGCCAGTAAGCAAATGAATTGTTCCTTTTTTATAATTAAATAATTCTTCCAAAATCATTTATTTACTGTCTGATATTTAATAGGCAAGCATCATCATGAAAGTATTTGATGAAGTTACTAAAGAAGAAGGCAAAGCATAGCCAATGAATGTTTGTTAAGGGTCCCCAGCTGGTCTTATTTTAGTAATATGTAATTTTGATCACCTATTGTCAATTTATTAATAATGTTGCTATGCGAAGATGGCGGAGAAGAAACACACGACTCAGTAAACGTCCTCACTCCCTCACAACCAATTAGATAAATTAAGTCTCAAAATTAGCTCAGGACTGACAGATACCACAAGGACTGGAAGCACGACTTACCAGCTGAAGAGAATCTGGAGTTTCAACAGGAAAGGTCAGTTCTCAGGGGAGGAATAAGAAAGACCAGCACAGACGGTGGGGTAGGGGCACACTGCGCCCATTGCGCTGGGAAGGGCTCTGGGATCAGAAAAGCCACTGAGGTAAAGGAATCTGGCACAGGCTGTTAGCTCTTCTCTGCTAATTATTTAGCAGTTCAGAAGAGAAAGCCAAAATATTTTAAAACTCAGATTAGATTTTCCCCAATCCTGGGGGGTGACTCAGCTGACTCGGCACCAGGGGGTGTGGCCACAGCTACCTCCTGAGAATAGTTAAGAGACTGACAAGTGGGTGGATACGGCCCAAGGCAACACACACTGCCTAGCTTAGCTGGAGGGAGTGGAACTCAGCTCCAGGAAGTCCCAGAGAAGCGGAACCTTTGAACTAGGGACCGCGGTTTCTGGCAGACACTTCCAGTTTGAGCGCAGGGGCTTCTCACGTCACCTGCTGCAGACACCCACTCCCCACCCGGACACATAGGCTGGGCTTCCTACAGTCTTCACTATTCTACGCCCTCGAAGCACAGTAGTGCTAATCACCTCTGAGGCACTTCCAGGGAGGGGGTGGGGAACTCTCTCCCAGAGCTCTATCTTAGCTCAGGCGCAGGGGCCACTGCATCCATCCGGTCTGGGAGGAAGCTGGTAAAGAAGTAAATAATTTCCTACCCCAGGGACAGACCCCAAAACATTTTTTAAGTATGAGCAAAAAAGCTAGAAAAACTATAGATTCCTTCTATACAGAGAAAGAGCGGGTATCCAACCCCGAGGAAGTTAACAGCAAAGATTCAGAAGATAACAACCTAAAGGGGAACGATTCCTGCCCCCCATCACATAACTCTCTCCTAGAAGAAGCTCTTAAAAAATTGAGGGAGATAGAAGAAAAATGGGGAAAAGAAAGGGAAGTTATGATAGAGAGTAACAACGTCCTGAAATTGGAGTTGGAAAAAATAAAGAATTCACAGGAGATGCAGGGAAACAAAATTAGTGAATTAGAAAAGGTTAAAAAAACACAGGAAAGTAGGATTTCTGAATTGGAAAAGATAAAAAAGTCTCAAGAAAATAGAATTTCTGAATTGGAAAAAGAAAATAATTCTCAAAAAAAAAAAAATTAGGGAAATGGAAAAAAATTCAATAGAGCAAAATAATTCATTTAAAAACGAAATTGGGCATTTACAAAAAGAACTAAAAACTGTGAAAGAAGAAAATAACTCCTTAAAAGTCAGGATGGAACAAATAGAAATGAATGATTCACAGAGAACCCAAGAATCAGTCAAACAAAACAAAAAAAAATGAGAAGCTGGAGAACAACGTCAAATACTTACTGGGAAAATCTATAGACCTGGAAAATAGATCTAGGAGAGATAATCTGCGGATTATTGGACTTCCAGAAAACTATGACCAAAAAAAGAGCCTAGATTCTATTTTACAGGAAATTATCAAAGAGAACTGTCCAGAGATAATAGAAACAGAAGGGAAAGTAGATGTGGAAAGAATTCATCGAACTCCTTCTGAAATAGACCCTAAAAAAAGAACACCACGGAATATTGTGGCTAAGCTGCAGAATTACCACACAAAGGAGAAAATCCTGCAAGCAGCTAGAAAAAAACAATTTAAATACCAAGGTGCCACAATAAGGGTCACCCAAGATCTGGCTGCCTCCACATTAAAAGATAGAAGGGCCTGGAACCTGATATTCCGTAAGGCAAAAGATCAAGGACTGCAACCAAGAATGAACTACCCAGCTAAGTTTAGCATCTTTTTCCATGGAAGAAGATGGTCATTCAATGAAACAGAGGAATTCTATATGTTTCTAAGAAAAAAACCAGACTTAAACAAAAAATTTGATCTACATCCACAAGACTGAAGAGAAACAGAAAAAGGTACACAGAACCCTTGAGAACTGTAACTCTGTTGTGGGTATATAAAAAATACTCAAGGATAATTTGATTTTACTGTTATAAAAGAAAAAAAAAAGGGGGGTGTAGTAAAGGGAAGGAGGTCGGTTCAGAAAAAGGGGAAGGAGTGATAAAAAGAGGGAAACTACATCCCAGGAAGAGACATAGAAAATACACCATATCTGAGGGAACTTAGTGAGGGGGAGAATCATTGTGTGAATCTTACTCTCATCAGAAGAGGCTCAAAGAGTAAATAATTAACATATTTGTTTTTCAGAGAATTTTCTCTCACCTCATTAAAAGGGGGGAGAGGAAAAGGGAAAAGGAAAAGGAGAATAAGTGAAGGGACTTGGAGGGAGGGGGGAGGGATCCTAAAAAAAAAAAAAAAAAAAAAAAAAAAGAGGGAGGGTTGCGTGTCACAAGGGGGGTCTGTAAATTAAATATCGGGGAGGGGGATCAGGGGGGTCAAGGGAAAAAAGCATAATCTGGGGATAATACGATGGCAGGAAATACAGAATTAGTAATTTTAACTGTAAATGTAAATGGGATGAACGATCCCATCAAACGGAGACGGATAGTAGATTGGATCAAAAAGCAGAACCCTACAATATGTTGCCTACAGGAAACACACTTAAAGCAGGGAGATACATACAGAGTAAAGGTAAAAGGTTGGAACAGAGCCTATTATGCTTCAGGTAAAGCCAAAAAAGCAGGGGTAGCTATCCTTATCTCAGATCAAGCAAAAGCAGAAGTCGATCTCGTTAAAAAAGATAAGGAAGGAAACTATATCCTGCTGAAAGGTAGCATAAATAATGAAGCCATATCAATACTAAACATATATGCACCAAGTGGTATAGCATCTAACTTTCTAAAGGAAAAGTTAAGAGAACTGCAAGAAGAAATAGACAGTAAAACTATAATAGTGGGAGATCTCAACCTTGCACTCTCAGATTTAGACAAATCAAACCACAAAACAAACAAGAAAGAAATTAAAAAAGTAAATAGAACATTAGAAAAACTAGGTATGATAGACCTTTGGAGAAAACTGAATGGCAATAGGAAGGAATATACTTTCTTCTCAGCAGTCCATGGATCCTATACAAAAATTGACCATATACTAGGACATAAAGATCTCAAAATTAAATGTAGGAAGGCAGAAATAATAAATGCCTTCTTCTCAGATCACAATGCAATAAAAGCTACATTCAGTAAAAAGTTAGGGGTAAATAGACCAAAAAGTAATTGGAAACTGAATAATCTTATCTTAAAGAATGACTGGGTGAAAGAGCAAATTATAGAAACAATTAACAATTTCACCCAAGGTAATGATAATGATGAGACATCATATCAAAATCTTTGGGATGCAGCTAAAGCGGTAATAAGGGGAAATTTTATATCTTTAGAGGCTTATTTGAAGAAAATTGAGAAAGAGAAGATTAACGAATTGGGCTTACAACTTAAAAGGCTAGAAAAAGACCAAATTATAAACCCCCAACCAAAAATTAAACTCGAAATACAAAAATTAAAAGGAGAAATCAATAAAATTGAAAGTAAAAAAACCATTGAATTTATAAATAAAACCAAGAGTTGGTTTTATGAAAAAGCCAATAAAATAGATAAACCTTTGGTAAATTTGATCAAAAAAAAGAAAGAGGAAAATCAAATTGATAGTCTTACAAATGAAAAGGGGGATCTTTCCACCAATGAAGAGGAAATTAGAGAAATAATAAGGAGTTACTTTGCCCAACTTTATGCCAATAAATTTGATAACTTAAGTGAAATGGATGACTTCCTCCAAAAATATAGGCTCCCTAGAATAACAGAGGAGGAGATAAATTGCTTAAATAGTCCCATTTCAGAAAAAGAAATAGAACAAGCTATTAATCAACTCCCCAGGAAAAAATCCCCAGGGCCAGATGGATTCACATGTGAATTCTACCAAACATTTAAAGAACAATTAGCCCCAATGTTATATAAATTATTTGAAAAAATAGGGGATGAAGGAGTCCTACCAAATTCCTTTTATGACACAGACATGGTACTGATACCTAAACCTGGTAGATCGAAAACTGAGAAAGAAAATTATAGACCAATCTCCTTAATGAATATTGATGCTAAAATCTTAAATAAGATATTAGCAAAAACACTTCAGAAAATCATCTCCAAGATAATACACTATGATCAAGTAGGATTTATTCCAGGAATGCAGGGCTGGTTTAATATTAGGAAACATATTAATATAATTGACCATATTAATAATCAAATTAATAAGAACCATATGATCATCTCAATAGATGCAGAAAAAGCATTTGACAAAATCCAACATCCATTCCTACTAAAAACTCTTGAGAGTATAGGAATAAATGGATTATTCCTTAGAATAATCAGGAGTATATATTTAAGACCGTCAGTAAGCATAATATGCAATAGAAATAAACTGCAACCTTTCCCAGTAAGATTCAGGAGTGAAACAAGGTTGCCCACTATCACCATTACTATTCAATATAGTACTCGAAACGCTAGCCTCGGCAATAAGAGCCGAGAAAGAGATTCAAGGAATTAGAGTAGGAAATGAGGAAATTAAACTATCACTTTTTGCAGATGACATGATGGTATACTTAGAGAACCCCAAAGACTCTGCTAAAAAGCTACTAGAAATAATTCAAAATTTCAGCAAAGTGGCAGGATACAAAATAAATCCACATAAATCCTCGGAATTTTTATATATCACTAACAAAATGCAACAGCAAGAGATACAAAGAGAAATTCCATTCCAAACAAATGTTGAGAGTATAAAATATTTGGGAATCCATCTACCAAAGAAAAGTCAGGAATTATATGAGAAAAATTACAAAACACTTGCCACAAAAATAAAATCAGATTTAAATAATTGGAAAGACATTCAGTGCTCTTGGATAGGCCGAGCGAATATAATAAAGATGACAATACTCCCCAAACTAATCTATTTATTTAGTGCTATACCAATCAGACTCCCAAGAAACTATTTTAATGAACTAGAAAAAATAACAACAAAATTCATATGGAAGAATAAAAGGTCAAGAATTGCAAGGGAACTAATGAAAAAAAACTCAGAGGAAGGTGGTCTAAGTGTACCTGATCTAAAGCTATATTATATAGCAGCAGTCACCAAAACCATTTGGTATTGGCTAAGAAATAGGCCGGTAGATCAGTGGAACAGATTAGATACAAAGGACAAAAAAGGGTACATCTATAGCAATCTAATCTTTGACAAACCCAAAGATTCCAACATTAGGGATAAAAATTCATTATTCGGAAAAAACTGTTGGGAAAACTGGAAATTAGTATGGCAGAAATTAGATATGGATCCACACTTAACACCATATACCAAGATAATATCAAAATGGGTCCATGATTTAGGCATAAAGAGGGAGATAATAAATAGATTAGAGGAACAGAGGATAATCTACCTCTCAGACTTGTGGAGGAGGAAGGAATTTATGACCAGAGGAGAACTAGAGATCATTATTGATCACAAAATAGAAGATTTTGATTACATCAAACTAAAAAGTTTCTGTACAAATAATACTAATGCAAACAAGATTAGAAGGGAAGTAACAAATTGGGAAAATATTTTTAAAAACAAAGGTTCTGATAAAGGTCTCATTTCCAAAATATATAGAGAATTGACCATAATTTATAAGAAACCGAACCATTCTCCAATTGATAAATGGTCAAGGGATATGAACAGACAATTCTCAGAGGAAGAAATTGAAACTATATCCACTCACATGAAAGAGTGTTCCAAATCACTACTGATCAGAGAAATGCAAATTAAGACCACTCTGAGATACCACTACACACCTGTCAGATTGGCTAAGATGACAGGAACAAATAATGACAAATGTTGGAGGGGATGTGGGGAAATTGGGACACTAATACATTGCTGGTGGAGTTGTGAAAGAATCCAGCCATTCTGGAGAGCAATCTGGAATTATGCCCAAAAAGTTATCAAACTGTGCATACCCTTTGACCCAGCAGCGCTACTACTGGGATTATATCCCAAAGAAATACTAAAGAGCGGAAAGAGACATATATGTGCCAAAATGTTTGTGGCAGCTCTTTTTGTTGTAGCTAGAAAATGGAAGATGAATGGATGTCCATCAGTTGGAGAATGGTTGGGTAAATTGTGGTATATGAAAGTTATGGAATATTATTGCTCGGTAAGAAATGACCAGCAGGAAGAATACAGAGAGGGTTGGAGAGACTTAAATGTACTGATGCTGAGTGAAATGAGCAGAACCAGAAGATCACTGTATACTTCAACAACAATACTGTATGAGGATGTATTCTGATGGAAGTGGAAATCTTCAACATAAAGAAGATCCAACTCACTTCCAGTTGATCAATGATGGACAGAGGTAGATACACCCAGAGAAGAAACACTGGGAGGGGAATGTAAATTGTTAGCACTACAATCTGTCTGCCCAGGTTGCATGTACCTTCGGATTCTAATGTTTATTGTGCAACAAGAAAATGATATTCACACACATGTATTGTACTTAGACTATATTGTAACACATGTAAAATGTATGGTATTGCCTGTCGTCGGGGGGAGGGAATAGAGGGAGGGGGGGTAATTTGGAAAAATGAATACAAGGGATAATATTATAAAATATATATATATATATATATATATATATATATATATATATATATATATATAAATAAATAAATAAAAAAATAATGTTGCTATGCAAAGCAGAATTACAGGTTCAATCTTTCTTCACCTAACAAGATATTTTAGAGGTCATAAATGAAGATACACACACACACACACACACACCTGTTCTTTTGGGGCTACTGCAAATATATATGAGATACCTATTTGTATACTCCCCAAGAGGATCTTAGCATAACTTCTTTTTTTTATTAAAAACAAAGTCACTTTATTATAAAATTGTTGACACTATATATGCATGAGTAATTTTTATAACATTATCCCTTATAATAATTTTTTCCAAATTATCCCTTCTCTCCCTCTACTCCCTCCCCTTGATGACAGGCAATCCCATACATTTTACATGTGTTACAGTATAACCTAGATAAAATATATGTGTGTAAATCCAATTTTCTTGTTGCACATTAAGTATTAGATTCCGAAGGTATAAGTAACCTGGGTAGATAGACAGTAGTGCTAACAATTTACATTCACTTCCCAGTGTTCCTTCTCTGGATGTAGTTGTTTCTGTCCATCATTGATCAAGTCGAAGTGAGTTGGATCTTCTTTATGTTGAAGATATCCACTTCCATCAGAATACTTCTTCTTACAACATTGAAGTGTACAGCGATCTTCTACTTCTATTCATTCCACTCAGCATCAGTTGATGTAAGTGTTTCCAAACCTCTCTGTATTCGTCCTGCTGGTCATTTCTTACAGAGCAGTAACTATATTCCATAACCTTCATATACCATAATTTACCCAACCATTCTCCAATTGATGGACATCCATTCTTCTTCCAGTTTCTAGCCACTACGAAAAGATCTGCCACAAACATTTTGGCACATACAGGTCTCTTTCCCCTCTTTAGTATTTCTTTGGGATATAAGCCCAATAGCAGCAATGCTGGATCAAACGGTATGCACAGTTTGATAACTTTTGGGGAATAGTTCCAAATTGCTCTCCAAAATGGCTAGGTTCTTTCACATCTCCAGAAACAATGTATAGTGTCCCAGTTTTCCCATATCCCCTCCAACATTCATCATTATTTGTTCCTGTCATCTTAGCCAATCTGACAGGTATGTAGTGGTATCTCAGAGTTGTCTTAATTTGCATTTCTCTGATCAGTAGTGATTTGGAGCATTCTTTCATATGAGTGGATATAATTTCAATTTCATCATCTGAGAATTGTCTGTTCATATCCTTTGATCATTTATCAATTGGAGAATGGTTTGATTTCTTATAAATTAGAGTCAGTTCTCCATATATTTTGGAAATGAGACGTTTATCAGAACCTCTAACTGTAAAAATATTTCCCCAATTTGTTACTTCCCTTCTAATCTTGTTTGCATTACTATTGTTTGTACAGAAACTTTTTAGTTTGATGTCATCAAAATCTTCTATTTTGTGATCAATAATGATCTCTACTTCTCCTCTGGTCACAAATTCCTTCCTCCTCCACAGGTCTGAGAGGTGGACTGTCTTCTGTTCCTCTAATCTATTTATGATCTCATTCTTTATGCCTAAATCATGGACCCATTTTGATCTTATCTTGATATATGGTGTTAAGTGTGGATCCATATCTAATTTATGCCATACTAATTTCCAGTTTTCCCAACAGTTTTTTCAAAATAATGAATTTTTATCCCTAATGTAGGTATCTTTGGGTTTGTCAAAGACTAGATTGCTATAGATGTACCCTTTTTTGTCCTTTGTACCTAATCTGTTCCACTGATCGACTGGTCTATTTCTTAGCCAATACCAAATAGTTTTGGTTGCTGCTGCTATATAACATAGCTTTAGATCAGGTCCACCTAGACCACCTTCATCTCACTTTTTTTTCATTAGTTCCCTTGCAATTCTCGACCTTTTATTCTTCCATATGAATTTTGTTGTTATTTTTTCTAGGTCATTGAAATAGTTTCTTGGGAGTCTGATTGGTATAGCACTAAATAAATAGATTAGTTTGGGGAGTATTGTCATCTTTATTATATTCGCTCAGCCTATCCAGAGCAATGAATGTCTTTCCAATTTTTTAAATCTGACTTTATTTTTGTGGCAAGTGTTTCATAATTTTTCTCATATAATTCCTGACTTTACTTTGCTAGTTGGATTCCCGAATATTTTATATTCTCAACATTTTTTGGAATGGAATTTCTCTTTGTATCTCTGGCTGTTGCATTTTGTTGGTGATGAATAAACATGATGAGGATTTATGTGGATTTGTTTTGTATCCTGCAACTTTGCTAAAATTCTGAATTATTTCTAATAGCTTTTTAACAGACTCTTTGGGGTTCTCTAAGTATACCATCATGTCATCTGCAAAGAGTGATAGTTTGATTTACTCATTTCCTACTCTAATTCCTTGAATCTCTTTCTCGGCTCATATTGCAGAGGCTAGCGTTTCTAGTACTATATTGAATAGCAGTGGTAATAGTGGGCAACCATGTTTCACTCCTGATCTTACTGGGAAAGTTTCCAGTTTATTTCTATTGCATATTATGCTTACTGATGGTTGTAAATAAATGCTCCTGATTATTCTAAGGAATAGTCCATTTATTCCTATACTCTCAAGCGTTTTTAGTAGGAATAGATGTTGGATTTTATCAAATGCTTTTTCTGCATCTATTGAAATGATCATATGGTTTTTATTAATTTTATTATTAATATGGTCCATTATACTAATAGTTTTTCTAATATTAAACCAGCCCTGCATTCCTGGTATAAATCCTAGTTGATTATAGTGTATTATCCTGGGGATGATTTTCTGAATTCTTTTTGCTAATATCTTATTTAACATTTTGGCATAAATATTCATTAAGGAGATTAGTCTATAGTTTTCTTTCTCGGTTTTGGATCTACCTGGTTTAGGTATCAGTACCATGTCTGTGTCACAAAAGGAGTTTGGTAGCACTCCTTCATCTCCTTTTTTTTCCAATAGTTTATATAACATTGGAGCTAATTGTTCTTTAAATGTTTGGTAAAATTCACATGTAAATCCATCTCATCCTGGGGATTTTTTCCTGGGGAGTTGATTAATAGCTTGTTCTATTTCTTTTTCTAAAATGGGACTATTTAAGCAATTTATCCTCTCCTCTGTTAATCTAGGAAGCCTATATTTTTGGAGGAAGTCATCCATTTCACTTAAGTTATCAAATTTATTGGCATAAAGTTGGGCAAAGTAATTCCTTATTATTTCTCTAATTTCCTCTTCATTGGTGGAAAGATCCCCCTTTTCATTTGTAAGACTAACAATTTGATTTTCCTCTTTCCTTTTTCTGATCATATTTACCAAAGGTTTATCTATTTTATTGGCTTTTTCATAAAACCAACACTTGGTTTTATTTATTAATTCAATAGATTTTTGGTTTTATTTTTTACTTTCAATATTATTGATTTCTCCTTTTAATTTTTGTATTTCAAGTTTGATTTTTGGTTGGAGGTGTTTAATTTGGTCTTTTTCTAGCTTTTTAAGTTGCATGCTCAATTCATTAATCTTCTCTTTCTCTATTTTTAGTCTAACTTCTAATTATAAATTCTTTTACTGTCCTCAGAATCTCAGCACAATAAATCTAACCATTTTATACAATATAATTCTTAAAATGTTTATTATACATTTATAAAATTTACATTTATGTAATTTATACATTTAGACCTGAAAATAATTTGAACAATAATCTAATCCAATCATCTCATTGTGCAGATAAAGAATTAAGTCTAGAGAGGTTAAAGAGTTTGCACCCCACCCATAATACAAAACTGGGGAGACTCAGGCCCAGATACCCTGACTTGAAATGCAATGATTTTTCCAATAAAATAATATGCCTTGCAAGATCCCAAGAAAGTTATCATGGCTACACCTCATTAAGCCAAATATTCCCAGTTTTTTCAATATATATTGATGTGGAAATAATTTATTTTAAAGAATATTTCCATTCTAATATTAAAGAGAACCATATT
Source organism: Sminthopsis crassicaudata (assembly GCF_048593235.1). Taxonomy (NCBI): domain Eukaryota; kingdom Metazoa; phylum Chordata; class Mammalia; order Dasyuromorphia; family Dasyuridae; genus Sminthopsis; species Sminthopsis crassicaudata. The sequence goes on from NC_133620.1 coordinate 77,329,332, forward strand.
TCATTTATAATCCTATTTATTGGTAAAGAATCCTTATGAAAGGAACCGAATCCCCTTTGGACTATGCCTCTGAAAGTAGGTCAATTTGTCATGCCTGCTTTTGAATTTGCTTTTTTTTTATTATTTTTTGTCCATGTGTTATACTTCCATGAATGCTACCTGCAATTAAATTTGCCTTTTTCCTTTTAGAAATGACATAATACTGCTGACTTATATCGAAAGCTAATGTCATGGGAGATTAGAGTATTTTTTATTTAACAGTATCTTATTATTTATAAGGGGTTGATTTAATGAAAATTTAAAATAAAAAAGTTGTTATCATTGCTTATATTGGTTTGTTCCTTTTCCCCATCCCCCTCCTCTACACTTCCATTTATTTTTCTAAAATCTTTTGCAGATACATTAGAACCTTTTTTAAAAAAAAAAGTCCAGTTCCAAAATGCAGCAGTTGCAAGTCAATATTGTTATAACAGAAAATTAAGGATTCAAATAACTTTCATCTGAGTTCAATTCAACAAAAAGGTATCATACACCTGCTATGTATGAGACAATGTAGAAAACAACTTTAGCAGGAAACTTTGGTTTTGGTATGACTTTTGGTATGTATAAGTTCTTAGACTCAAGGCAAGGGAATTAACCTCTTCATGCTGTAAGGCAGTTCTTTAATTTGCAAAAGTACTTATGGTCTATAAACAGACACACAAACACACATATGTTTGTATGTTCATATCTGCGTGTATGTAAAAGGTATTTATTCACCTGGAATTTTCTTAATCTTGATGAAATAAACAAAAGACCTAATTTCTATTCTTATCTCTGTTCTTAACCTTCACTAAAAAATAAATAAATAAATATACAAAACATAACAACAACAACAACAACAATACTCTTAATGACATTTCCAAAATTGAAAGGCCAGTAATACTGGACACTGCCTTCTGATTCTGAACTAAATTCAAATTCCATTTCATGCCTCTGAAAGCAGAATATGACTAAGCAAGAATATGCTATCTGACATACTTGATTTTCTCATCTACATTCAAATATATAGAATATTGCAATAGAGACTGCTGGGCCCATATATAAGATACCAATTGATTAAAACTATTTTCTTAAGAAGCAGTGCTGTACATATATAAGACAAATCATTATATTTAGAATCAGGAGAAACTTGTATTCAAATCCTATTGCATACACTCATTACCAATGGGACCCAGAGCAAGTCATTTTAACTTTCAATGTCTTTTTTTTTCTCTCATTTTTAAAATGAAGATAATTATAGTTTATCACATTATAGTCAATTTTTCATTACTTTTCATATTATATTTTAAGTGTGACTTATCAATATGTGTTTTAGCAAATATTTCTGAGATAGTTCAGTTTCAAAATTGGAAATAAATTGTGAATTTAATATGGAAATATTAGACTAACATGTTACTTTCATTTATATGTAATTAAATTTTTTTCTCATAAATATTTTAGTCCTCTAAAAATGAGGGGGGACCCTTAGAAATTGTTTTGAAGTTTGGAAAAAGTTCAGTCTGCAAAATTTCCAAGTATGTGAATGTATTTGCATTTCAGAAACATGAATTACTTTATTTTCTCAACCTTTGAACTTGGCATAAGTTGACAGATATAATGAGTCTTCAGATTCAAGCCATTTCCAGTTTCTTAATAGCACCTTTGTCATACTGGAATTGGGAGGAAAACCATCAATGGAAATTTTATTTTATCAACATCCTGACTTACAGTCAAACCATGTTTTATTTGTGGCCCACAAACACCATAGAACACAGCAGTATGTTGAATAACTCTTTTAATTAGGCTCTTGAGCTCTACTAAAATCATTTTTCTCCATTTAGCTTAATCAGTTGGCTCTGAGAATCTTTTATACAGAAAGGAAAACTCCAAATAGAGAACTTTCAATTTAAAAATATAGACAACTATAAAAAATCTTGAAGCTAAAGTTTCCCATAAAGTTGCTTTCCCAAACTCCTGCATTTTTTCCCAACCAAAAAGCCATTCCTAATTGCACAATGACAAATGATATTGGCCTTTCATGCTATCAAATTAGGGCACAATGAACTAATTACTTCCATAACTAGATGGCCTGTGATCAGCCTACCATGCCCTGAATTCTATAGCCTGTAGACAATTACAGTTGTGAAATTATGGAGGGGGGCAGAATGGAAAAACACCCCTTAACAATGTGTCTTTTAAATATAATTATTGTCATTTAGTTCACTAGTTCTAGTATTTAGAGCATAAGATATATATAATCTTTCTGACTTAGAGAAAGTCAAATGGCTTTGTGGAGTGTCAGCTTATTTTCTATAAATGTAAAGAATGTTTTTTTTTTTTTTTTTTAATCTCCTATTTTGATATAATGCTTAAAGGCTATCTCCCATGTAATCTCATTAATTGCTCAATTTAACTCTTAAGGAAAAGACTGCAGTTAATTTATGAGACACAGGACAGCATTGGATTAGAAACATTTTCCTAATTGTCACTAACAATAAATGTTATTTCTTTAGCTGAAAATCATTAGAAATTTAGGAACTTTTTTTTAAATATTAAAAAATCCTGTATTCTCCTTGTCCATTCTATTTATGATCATAAACTTTAATTGAAGAGGCAGCTAAATAGTGAAGTGGATAAAGCAATGAGACTGAACTCAGGAAGTACTGAATTTAAATTTGACCTTAGGCATTTATTAGCTATAGGATTTTAGACAAGTTACTTAACCTGTCTTCCTCAGATTTTTTAGCTACAGCGAGAGGATAATAGCACCTTTTCCCTGGGTTATTGTGAAAATCAAATAATGTAACATTTGTAAAATCCTTAGCACAGGGCAAAGGCATATAATTAAACTTTATTATTTTAATTTTTTTCAAACTTCTTGCTTTTATCTCATGCCATCAGAATACTGCTGACCTCTAAATTGTATTCAATAGTAAATCCCCTTTACCAATGCATTTAGTAGATTCTATGCAATTTATTGTCTTAGAATTATTTGGCTGGACTGAGAAGTTATGACATGCTCAAGGTCACATAGGCATATTTATTAGAGGAAGATGTCAAAGAGATGTTGCTGACTCCAGGGTCAGCTCTATCTAGTACCAATTGCTATGTGTCTAATGATTTAATACTATTCATTAAGGCTACCTCTGCACCTCAGACCTCTCCTCCTCTCAGAATAAATAATGTTGCCTAAGAAAACATGGCATATTAGAATATATGCTAGAACATTAAAGAATACAAAATTATTTTACTTGCTTCTACTACCTACTCTTATTCAAGCATGTCTGGTGACTACTCAAAATTTATTCTCTTTTATTGTTTAATGACAAAAATTTTGGCAATCAAATTTTGGATTTCTAATTTTCTTCTTCACTTCTATGCCCTACCAGTCCTGAGAAGGGAAGCAATAAGATATGTTATACAAGTGAGGTCGTGAAGAACATTTCATAATTAGCCATGTTGTAAAACAACACCAACAAACAAAAAAAGAGAGGCAAGAAACGAAAAGAAAATTAAATGAAGTTTCAATCTGTACTCAGATATTTCTTGGATTCTTCTGAATTGGATCATTTTCTAGAACAGAGTAGCTCAGTCTTTCACTGTTGATCTTACTATTGCTATTTCTGTGTATAATGTACTTGCTGTTCTGTGAGTACCATTTTTAAAAGTTTTCCTGTTTTGAAACCACATTTCTGATTATTCCTTATAACAAAATAGTATTCCTTCAAAATCATATACCACAACTTAATCATTCCCAACTTCAAAATATTTTGTGTCATATGCAATTACTTTATGTCCTAAGAGATAGTTAAATTTTTGTGGAAGTGCCAGATGTGATTGAGAAAATATATACTTTTTTTATATTTCCATTCAGCTTTTCTCCAGAAAGCTGTCATATTTAACTTTTCTAGAAATTTATTCATCCCTTTACCTTTTTTTCCTTATTTATTTTATGATTAGATTTCTTTAGCTCTTTGAGGGAAAAGTTCAAGTTCTCCACTAGTAGGTTTTTATTATTAATTTCCTTATATAATTCATTTAACTTTTCCTCCAAGAATTTGAATATTATACAATATGATGCTTGTGTTTAATATTTATATACTTCATTGTCTATGACATCTTTTAGAAAGATATCATTTCCTTGATTGTTTATTTAAATTGAGTATATTTTTGTTTTTCCTTTATGTAAAATAATGATTGCTACCTATGCTATTTTTAAATTTTAACTAAAGTATAATATATTCTATTGCAGACCTTTATTTAATTCTAGATAAGACTTTTTTTCAAGTGTCTTTCTTGTAAAAAAATATACCACGGAATTTTGTTTTCTAATCCATTTTGCTATGTTTCCATTTAATGGATCTGTTCATCTCATTCACATTCACAGTTATGATTACTGTAAATACACTCCATTATATATATCCTCTTTCTTTCTTTCTTTCTTTCCTCCTTTCCTCTTTTCTTTCTTTCTTTCTTTCTTTCTTTCTTTCTTTCTTTCTTTCTTTCTTTCTTTCTTTCTTTTTTTCTTTCTTTCTTTCTTTCTTTCTTTCTTCTGTCTTTCCTCTATAGTCAATTTTGTCTTCTTTTATGTCCCCTCCTTTTCACCAGCCAACCTTTTTCTTAGCTCCTTTCTCTTCTACTTTCCTGCCTGGGAAAGCTATAGAGATAGTTCTATTACCAATTGTAAGTATATTCTATCTTTGAACTAATTTACATAAGTAAGATTCAAATGCTTCCTGCCTTTCTATTTTCTACACATTAAAACTTTGTTGTACAATTATTTTAGCTGAAATAATTTTACCAATTCTTTTTTATTCCTCCCCCCTTCTCCCAGGGCATCTCTCTTTCTCCTATCCATTTTCACTCTTGGTTCACTCTTGAAACCACTTTCTATGAAGAATCCTTCTAATTGCCCTATTACTGGTAAATATTTGGGCAGCAACATGAATGGTCTTTCCATATAGAAAAAAACATATAATATAATATTTCTCTCCATTAAGATTTCTCTTTCATACTTATCTTCGTATTCTTCTCTTCAGTCTTGTATCAAAAGTGAAATTTTATATGCAGCTCTCTTGTTTTATTTTTTTTAATAAATGAAACTTGAAAATCCTTTAGTTTATTAAATTTCCATTTTTTCCTTTCATGAATAATAATTTATTTTATTGTATAGTTTATTCTTGGTTATAATTTCAACTCTTGCATTCTGAAATATAATTTCTTTATGGCTACTTTAAGTATTTTCTTTAGATATGGGAACACAAATTTGATTCTAATATTCTTAGGAGTTGTCATTTGGGGATCTCATTCAAGTGGTATTTTGCTTACTTTTTTCAATTTCAATTTTGCCATTTGCTGCTAGGATACTAAGGTAGGATTTTTCTTCATAATTTCTTAACATATTATGTCCAGTCTCTTATTTAAGGTAGCCCAATAATTCTTCTATTGTCTATCTTGATCTATTTTCTCCGCCTGGAATATGATATTCCAAAAGGCTAAAGAACTTGGTATGCAGCCAAGAATAACTTACCCAGCAAAAATGAGCATCATTTTCCAGTGAAGAATATGGACATTTAACAAAATAAATGAATTCCATCTATTCTTGATGAAAAAACCATACCTACACATATACATAATTCAAGAGATTTCTAAAAAGGTAAAAAGAAATCTTGAGAACTATATTTCTGCCATAAAGATATGTAAAGAACACATGCATAATTTCTCCTAGAAACTAGAGGTAGAAAGGAAATTATTTCATAAAAAAAGGGTAAAGTAGTGGTACTACATCTCATGAAGAGGCAAAGGTAACCTATTATATCTGAGAGAAAGAAAGGAGGGACATGAACATAGTGTGTATCAATAGATATTCGATTTATGGTGAAACTTCTTCCACTTCATTGAAAAGTGAGAGGGAAGGAGTAAGCTAAGGGGAAGGAAATACAGAAATTGTGAGAAAAAGGGGTAAAATAGGAAGAGGAATTTAGGGTGGGGGAGGGATACTAAAAAGGAAAGGTAGTGAAAAGTAAGGGGTGTTCTCAAGTTTAATACTGGGTATGGGGTTAAGAGGGAAGGAAAGGAGAAAAGCATAAGCAGGGTTAACAGGATGGCAAGCAATATAGAATTAGTCATTCTAACCATAAATGTGAATGGGGTAAAACTCCCTCATAAAGAGGAAGCAGTTAGCAGACTGGATTAAAAGTCAGAATCCTACTATATGTTGTTTACAGGAAACACACCTGAAACAGGGTGATACATTCAAACTAAAAGTAAAAGGGAGGAGCAGAATCTACTATGCTTCAGGTGAAGCCAAAAAAGCAGGAGTAGTCATCCTCATCTCAGATCAAGCAAAAACAAAAATTGATCTAATAAAAGAGATAAGGAAGGTCATTTTATCCTGCTAAACAGTAGCATAGATAATGAAGCAGTATCAATATTAAACACATATGCACCAAGTGGTGCAGCATCTAAATTATTAAAAGAGAAATTAAGAGAGCTGCCAAAAAGAAATAGATAGCAAAACTATAATAGTGGGAGATCTCAACCTTGCACTCTCAGAATTAGATAAATCAAACCACAAAATAAATAAGAAAGAAGTCAAAGAGGTAAATAGAATACTAGAAAAGTTTGATATGATTGATCTTTGGCAAAAGCTAAATGGAGACAGAAAGGAGTATAATTTCTTGTCAGCAGTTCATGGAACCTATACAAAAAGTGATCATATACTAGGACATAAAAACCTCAAAATCAAATGCAGTAACAGAAATAGTAAATGCATCCTTTTCAGACCACAATGCAATCAAAATTACATTTATAAAAAGCCAGGGGAAAATATACCAAAAAATAATTGGAAACTAAATAATCTTATACTAAAGAATAATTGGGTAAAACAGCAAATCATAGACATAATTAATAACTTCACACAAGAAAATGACAATAATGAGACATCATACCAAAATGTGTGGGATACAGCCAAAGCAGTAATAAGGGGAAGTTTTATATCTCTAAAGGCCTAATTGCATAAAATAGAGAAAGAGAGGGCCAATGAATTGGGCTTACAACTAAAATTGCTAGAAAAGGAACAAATTAAAACCCCCCAGACAAACATGAATCATTAGCACTTAATAAGAACCTAACATCTCCCCCTTTCTTTTGATTTAGAACATAGGGTGGGCATGACCTTGAAACATAAATCCATCAATATGGGAGGCATTACACATAATTACATAGATTACATAAACACATAATAGCATAGTAACATAGTAACATAACACATGCTAGAATTATGTCACAAATAACATGATCAAATAATCATAAATTGAGAATTTATAAATATCCATAAGTCCATTGTCTATTAGTCTCATCTTGTGTTAGGAAATCCAATGATTCCTGCTGGTTTTTAAAGTTCTTTAATAGTCTTCTTATTAGCCATGCTCTTTCAGTGTCAGATGTTTCTTACATTTTCTCCTTTGTTTTGAGGTCTTTCTCTTTTTCTGTCTCTCTCTGATGGACAAGGCAAATACAACTTGTTGGCACCCATCTGATTCCTTCTCCATCTGAAGAAATACAAGCAAACCCTCTCCCCCAGGCAGTTAATCTATCTAATCCCTTCCATTCACCACTTTCTGGGTCTCTCCACATCACTTGGTGATTATCTAAGGACAGTGGAGCTGATCTCATTGGACACTGCTCTTCTGATGGGTTCTAAAACCCCGGAGCCAGTGCATCTTTGTCAAAAATTAGAAAATTAATGGTATAGAAAACTAAATTTAGAAGTTCCCTAGGGCTACCTGTGGCTCCCCTTTTCTTTTGTTTTTGAAAGAGTGTCTTAATGTCTCTGTTTCTTCTCTCTACTATTGCCTGACCTTGAATATTAAAAGGTATTCCAGTAATGTGTAATATCTTATACTGTGCACAGAAGTACGCAAAATGTTTCGAACTATATGCAGGTCAATTATCTGTTTTTATTTCTTGTGGCACACCCATAATTGCAAATGCTTGGATAAGGAATTCAGTGACCACTCAGGCTGTCTCTTTTGCTGTTGGCACTGCAAAAGCGAATCCTGAAAAGGTATCTACTACCACGTGGAAGAAAGACAGATGACCAAAAGATTTATAGTGGGTCACATCCATTTGCCAGATTTCATTGGGTCTCAAACCATGAGCATTCTTCCTGTTCAGGTGCCAAATTGCAATGGTCCAGTTTAGGTCCTCTGAAGTGCTCAGAATAAGTCCTTGTCAGGATAAGCAAAAGTCCTTGCCCCACATTGGGTGCCAATGTGTAATGTGCTGTTGTCTCCAGAAGCTGCTGATCACTCTCTGGGAGGAGAACTGCTGTGTCAACTCAAATCTCTCAGACAGATTCTTCTTCCTGTAGAGAGCTGACTTCCCTTCCTGCAGAGAGCTGCCTCAAGTCTGTCTAGAGCAGAGACAGACTTTTTTTCTCCAGAGCTACCCTCTTTATCCTCCCAGAGAATGGGCGTGAGATAATGCAAGGGCTTCTGGGAAGAACCACTTCAACCAATGAACTTGCTCCTCCCAAGCACACAAGCTCTTCCCCAGGAATTCACAAGTCAAACTCCCAGGAAAGGCCAGGAACTAGAAAATTGTCAAGTACCGACTTAGCAATTAGTAAGAACCTAATATTTTATTATCTCATTAGCACTTAGTCAGAACCTAACAGGAGATGAGGCCTTTATCAGAACTTTTAATTGGAAAAATGTTTTCCCCATTTGGTAAGTCCCTTCTAATCTTCTTTGCATTACTTTTATTTGTATAAAAGCTTTTTAATTTGATGTAATCAAAATTTTCTATTTTGTGATCAATAATGATCTCTAGTTCTCCTTTGGACACAAATTCCTTCCTCCTCCACAGTTCTGACAGGTAGACTATCCTATGTTCCTCTAATCTATTTATGATCTCGTTCTTTATGCCTAAATCTTAGACCCATTTTGATCTTATCTTAGTATGTGGTGTAAAATGTTGCTCCAAACCTAGTTTCTGCCATACTAATTTTCAGTTTTCCCAGCAGTTTTTGACAAATAATGAATTCTTATCCCAAAAGTTGGGATTTGGGTTTGTCAAACATTAGATTGCTAATTTTTTTCACTATCTTGACCTGGGAATCTAACCTATTCCACTGATCAACTAGTCTATTTCTTAGCCAATACCAAATGGTTTTGGTGACTGTTGCTTTATAATATAGCTTTAGATCAGGTACAGCTAGACCACCTTCATTTAATTTTTTTTTCATTACTTCCCTTGAAATTTTGGACCTTGAAGATATGATGGTATACTGAGAAAACCCCAGAGATTCTAGTAAAAACTTATTAGAAATAATAAGTTGCTGGATACAAAATAAATCCACATAAATCCTCAGCATGTTTATACATCACTAACAAAATGCAACAGCAAGAGATACAAAGAGAAATTCCTTTCCAAACAAATCTTGAGAGTATAAAATATTTGGGAATCCATCTACCAAAGAAAAGTCAGGAATTATATGAGCAAAATTACAAAACACTTGGCAAAAAAATAAAGTCAGATTTAAATAATTGGAAAGACATCCAGTGCTCTTGGATAGGCCGAGCGAATATAATAAAGATGACAATATTCCCCAAACTATTCTATTTATTTATTGCTATACCAATCAGACTGCCAAGAAAACTATTTTAGTGACCTAGAAAACATAACAAAGTTCATATGGAAGAATAAAAGGTCAAAAATTTCAAGGGAATTAATGAAAAAAAAAAGTCAAATGAAGGTGTTCTAGGCATACCTGATCTAAAGCTATATTATATAGCAGCAGTCACCAAAACCATTTGTTATTGGCTAAGAAATAGACTGGTCGATCAGTGGAACAAATTAGGTACAAAGGACCAAAAAGGGTACAACTGAAGCAATCTAGTGTTTGATAAACCCAAAGATACCAACATTAGGGATAAAAATTCATTATTTGAAAAAAATAACTGTTAGAAAAACTGGAAATTAGTATGGCAGAAATTAGATATGGATCCACACTTAACACCATATACCAAGATAAGATCAAAATGGGTCAATGATTTAGGCATAAAGAAAGAGAACATAAATAGATTAGAGGAACAGAAGACAGTCCACCTTTCAGAACAGTGGAGGAGGAAGGAATTTATTACTAGAGAAGAACTAGAGATTATTATTGATCACAAAATAGAACATTTTGATTACATCAAACTAAAAAGTTTCTGTACAGACAATGCTAATTCAAACAAGATTAAAATGGAAGTAACAAATTGGGAAAATATTTTTATAGTTAAAGGTTGTGATAAAGGTCTCATTTCCAAAATATATAGAGAATTGATCCTAACTTATAAGAAATCAAACCATTCTCCAATTGATAAATGGTCAAAGGATATGAACAGAGAATTCTCAGATAATGAAATTAAAGCTATATCCACTCATATGAAAGAATGTTCCAAATCACTACTGATCAGAGAAATGCAAATTAAGACAATTCTGAGATATCACTACATACTTGTCAGATTGACTAAGATGACAGGAACAAATAATGATGAATGTTGGAGGGGATGTGGGAAAACTGGGACACTAATACATTGTTGGTGGAGTTGTGAAAGAATCCAACCATTCTGGAGAGCAATCTGGAATTATGCCCAAAAAGTTATCAAATTGTGCATACCCTTTGATCCAGCAGTGCTACTATTGGGCTTATATCCCAAAGAAATACTAAAGAGGGGGAAGGGACCTGTGTGTATAAAATGTTTGTAGCAGCTCTTTTCGTAGTGGATAGAATGTGGAAGATCAATGGATGTCCATAAATTGGAAAATTGTTGGGTAAATTATGGTATATGAAGGCTTTGGAATATTATTGCTATGTAAGAAATGACCAGCAGGATGAATTCAGAAAGGCTTGGCGAGACTTTCATGAACTCATGCTGAGTGAAATAAGCAGAACCAGAAGATCACTATACACTTCAACCACAATACTGTATGAAGATGTATTCTGATGGAAGTGGATATCTTCAACATAAAGAAGATCCAACTCACTTCCAGCTAATCAATGATGGACAGAATCAGCTACACCCAGAAAAGGAACACTGGGAAATGAATGTAAACTGTGAGCACTTTTTGTTTGTTTGTTTTTCTTCCCAGATTATTTTTACCTTCCAAATATAATTCTTCCTTTGCAACAACAACAACAACAAAATTCTGTTCTGCACATATATATTGTACCTAGGATATTTAATTGTACCTAAGATATTTAATATGTATGGGAATGCCGGTCATCTAGGGGAGGGGATGGAGGGAAGGAGGGGAAAAATTCAGAACAGAAGGGAGTACAAGGGATAATGATGTAAAAAAAATTGCCTATGCATATGTACTGTCAAAAAATGTTATAATTATAAAATTAATTTTTAAAAAATATTATCTCCAAATCATTTTTCCTCCTTTCTCCTTTGTGGCTTTACTTGTAGATGTTTTCTAATTCATTGACTTCTGAATTTGTCTTAATCTTCCCTGTTATCAAGTATTTTTTTTAGATTCATGCTATTTTTATTATTGTTTGCTCATTTTTCCAGTTTATATCTTGCCTTTGAACTTTATGTTAAGTTTTGACTTTCTATTCAGCTTTGACTGCCATGGATGGGTGGGGACTGTGTCTTTTTCATCCAGTTGTTATCATAGTTAATTCTGGGATTTTGTAATATTGCAATGCTTCTAAATTGTTATATTCTACTGAGAGGTTTTGTAATATTCTTCCCCCTTGGTCCTTGTTCAAGTAGGAGCCTAGATCTCTTACAGCCTGAAGTGTTAATATTTTACTCTATCCAGGAACTACAACTAGTACCCCTGGTACCTTGCAACTGCAAGCACTTTTCTCATTCCTAAAATTCTATTGAATTTTGCCTACAAGTGCTACTCTCTGGCCAGAAACCATGACCCACAAAGGATTGGGAACAACAGAGTTATCAACGAGGCTCTGTACTAGAACCTACTCTGGAAAATGATTTTCCTGTTATTTCTTTCTAACTACTTGTCCAGTACACTTACCATCTCTGAACCAAGAGCTCTCAAGGTGCAATTGACACATAGCCTACTTTTGTTGTTTTGACCATATATGATCTGGAGCAGGGTCAATTCCAATGTCACAGACCTCTCATTCTGTACCCTAAGTGGCTTTGATCTGGAAAATGCCTCAGTCCAATCTTTTGTAGTTTATGTTACTTCAGAACTATATTTAATCCATTATTTTAAAATTGTTTGGAAAGATTTACAGGAGCTATTTGACTGTAACATTGCCTGTACATACTCTAACACCTTGACTCCTCCTGTAGGACATGTTCTCTTTAGGGCTTTCTCTGCACTACCAGATCCTTCTTCCAGAATCTGTTCTAATTATTTTCTTGCTAATTTATCTTATCATCAATTGTCTCCTCTGTGATTCTACTGAACATCCTCGTAACTCAGATGACCAAAACACCATTTCTTGCCAAGCAAGGCATTTGAAAGTGCTTCCTTGAGGACAAGAACTATTAAGCTTTTGAAAACTGTATCTCTACTTCTTAGCACTATTTTAGGCTTATTTTAAGTTTGTTTACATAAGGTATCCCTCTGTGACAGCTGCTAAGACCTTTGCTGAGCATACATTATTATGTTTTATTGCAAAGCTGAGATTTATCATCTAAGATAATTCTAACATCCATATATTATATATAGTGTTAGCAAAGCTAAAGATATTTTAAAAGTCTGTGGTGTAAATTTTCATTGGAGTGATTTTAATAAAAAAATCTGTTAAGGGAGTATTTTTTAACAAATCAAAAATTTTCAAAAATAATTAATAGCAAAACAGCAACCATTTTATAATCATTCTATTTTTCATTCAATTGCGCCACTGGAAAGGTATCATACACTTTTCTCAGAATTGTTATTCTCAAACAATAAGAATTTGCTCATTTGACTGAGTGTACCTATGTATGTGTTTATGTATGCTAGTTATGAAACAGCAAGAGCCAGAATAAATCAATATTCTTTTCCATGATGTTTTTAATCAAAACTGTGCCTAATGAAGTTAATTAGTGATTATCTTTTAGAAAAGAATTGCCAACAGGATCCTGATTTGTGAATTTGTTAATCATTTTTCTCTGCTATAGATGACCTTTCTTAATTTTTCATTATTCATTTTCAAAAATGTTGAAAGATATCACTAATGATGTTAATCATGGTCTATGTGAGCAAGCATGACTGAAAAGGAAAAAAAAAGGAAAAACGTTAAGCTATTTTATGTTTTTAAGTGCTTTTAAAAATTCATTTTTAAATGCTATTTTAAACAAATACAAAATAAGAAAAGAAAAAAAAATTGCCATGTACATAGCAGATGATGAGACAGGTTTCAAAAAAGAAAAGCAATAAATTTCCATTTCAAGAAAAGCTTAATAATAAATGCTACATATTGTGTTCAGAGATGTCCATCTTTTCTTTGCTCCTTTTTAGGTTTTCTTTTGTTCTCTGCTGTACACTTTTTACTTTATTTTTTCTCTTTCCTCCCCCCTGCCAAAGAGACAACAATTAAGAATAGATATACCAATACAGATATATATTCACAAACATACGCATAATATCTATCTATATATTACATATGCACCAACATACATAATGCATATATAGAGATATTTATATTCATATAAATAAACTCATATAAATATATATTCAGATAAACTATTCACAAATAAATTTTATATTCATATAAAAAATTTATATTCAATAAATATTCATATATAAAGACATAGATATTTATATTCATATAAATATACATTCATAGATATATGTGAGACCATACTATGCTTGTTTCCTGTTTTCCTGTTTTGGATAGCATCTTTCTTCATAAATTCAAGCCTTTCCAGATTTCCCCTAATCTACCACATAATAATTTCCTATACCACAGCAGTATTCCAGCCTTATACTGAATAATTATTTTAAATAGCTAAAAAAAATGATGGGTAGCTGACATATAGTGCAGATTTTCCTATTTTTTTTTCACTTCTGATTAAATCTATTTTAGCTTTAACTTGGTCTACGATCATGACTACTAACCATACTTTTTTTTCTTTAAATAATAAATCCTATTCCTTATCTTCATTTTATATTTTTGTATATCTTTCATTTTTATGACTTTTCTTAAAATCAACATATTGTTCAGTTCAAATTTTTAATTTGCTATGTTTTCTTTTTATGGGCAGATTAATACAAAACATATTCTAAGCTATGATTATTTGTTTTTTGTTTTGCTTCCTATTTTCCTTACAACCCTCCTCACACAAAATTTTAATCTATTAATTTCCAGTTTGTCAGTAAGTTCATCTCATTGACCTTCTAAATTAAAATTACTTGTTTTATATTTTCCTCTTTCCTATCCTTTTAACCCTATACCTATCATTTCTCACTCTTCCACTTTACTTCTATTGGCTACCTTGCCCTCTTATTCCTTAACCTATCTACACTTCTGAGATCCTTCCTTTATCTTCCCCCACACACACATACCATGTCTTTTTGCTTGTGTGTGTGTGTATTTGTCTGTGTCTTTGTGTCTATATCTTTCAGTCATGCCAGATGAAATAAGTTATTAATCTTCCCCATCCCCCTATTAACTTCTGAATTAGGTTTTCTCTTTTTCCCTCATTTATATGAGATAATTCGCCCTTTTTATCTCTTCCTACAATTTTATTGTTTTTGAGATCCTATCATGCTCAAATTAGCCCATGTCTCTCTTTCAAACTATCTAAGTAAAAATAAGAGCCATGCACCACATACTAAGATAAGATCAAAATGGGTCCATGATTTAGGCATAAAGAACAAGATCATAAATAAATTAGAGGAACACAGGATAGTTTACCTCTCAGACTTGTGGAGGAGGAAGGAATTTGTGACCAAAGGAGAACTGGAGATCATTGATTACATCAAATTAAAAAGCTTTTGTATAAACAAAACTAATGCAAACAAGATTAGAAGGGAAGTAACAAATTGGGAAAACATTTTTACAGTTAAAGGTTCTTATAAAGGCCTCATCTTCAAAATATATAGTGAACTTACTCTAATTTATAAGAAATCAAGACATTCTCCAATTTATAAATAGTCAAAGGATATGAACGGACAATTTTCAGAAGATGAAATTGAGACTATTTCCACTCATATGAAAGAGTGTTCCAAATCACTATTGATCAGAGAAATGCAAATTAAGACAATTCTGAGATACCACTATACACCTGTCAGATTGGCTAAGATGACAGGAACAAATAGATGAATGTTGGAGGGGATGTGGGAAAACAGGGAAACTGATGCATTATTGGTGAAGTTGTGAAAGAATCTAACCATTCTGGAGAGCAATCTGGAATTATGCCCAAAAAGTTATCAAACTGTGCATGCCCTTTGATCCAGCAGTGCTACTACTGGGCTTATATCCCAAGGAAATACTAAAGAAGGGAAAGGGACCTGTATGTGCCAAAATGTTTGTGGCAGCCCTTTTTTGTAGTGGCTAGAAACTGGAAAATGAACCGATGCCCATCAATTGGAGAATGGTTGGGTAAATTATGGTATATGAATGATATGGAATATTATTGTTTTGTAAGAAATGACCAGCAGCATGAATACAGAGAGGTTTGGAGAGACTTACATCAACTGATGCTGAGTGAAATGAGAAGGACCAGGAGATCATTATACACTTCAACAACATTACTGTATGAGGATGTATTCTGATGGAACTGGATATCTTCAACATAGAGAAGATCTAATCCAGTTCCAATTGATCAATGATGGATAGAATCAGCTACACCCAGAGAAGGAACACTGGAAATTAATGTAAACTTTTTGCATTTTTTCTTTTTCTTCCCAGGTTATTTTTACCTTCCAAATCCAATTCTTCCTTTGCAACAACAATGACAACAAAATTCGGTTCTGCACATATATATATATATATATATATATATATATATATATATATATATATATATATATATATATATATATATATATATATATATATATATATATATATATATATATATATATATATATATATATATATATAATCTAGGATATACTATAACATGTTTAATATGTATGGGAATGCCTGCCATCTAGTGGAGAGGGTGGAGGGAAGGAGGGGAAAATTCGGAACAGAAGGGAGTACAAGGGATAATGTTGTAAAAAATTACATGTGCATCTGTATTATCAAAAATATTATAATTATAAAATTAATAAAAATAATAGCCATAAAAGAACTGATAATACATTCATGAATAAGAAGTAAATTATTTGATCTTGAGTCCTTATAATTTATCATTAATATTTATGTTTTTTCTGAATATGTCACATTTTTTTCTTAAATTTAATTATTTTGTGACAAAACATTGAAAGTCTTTCAAATAAATGTTCATTTTTTTTTTCATTCAGGAATTTATTTTAATGGGTAAATGATCCCTAGTGGTAACCTTCTTTGTGTTCCTCTATAAAATAGAGCATTGCAAGACCCATAGTCCTTCAATATCAGTAGCTGTTGATCTTATGTAAACTTTATTGTGGCTCCATGATATTTAAATTAGTTTTTTTTTCCTTTTTGTTCCCAATATTTTCTCCTTTATTTTAAGCTTGACTATGACATTTCTCTATGTTTTCCTCTTTGGATCTTTTTCAGGTGGTGATAAGTGGAAGGTTTTTTGTTTTTGTTTTGTTTTTTGTTTGTTTCTATTTCTGCTTTTTTCTTCTATAATTTCAGGGCAATTTTCTTTAATAATTTCTTATAATATTGTATAAATTCTTTTTATAATATTTTTCAGGCAGTCCAACTATTTTTATATTATTTCTCCTATATCTCCTTTCCATGTCACATTCTTTTTGATGAGACACTTTATATTATCTTTTATTTTGCCACTTTAAAAATTTAATTTTATTATTTCTTTGTATCTTAGAATGTCATTAATTTCCTTTGCCCAATTCTAGTTTTCAAGGAATTATTTTTCTCCTTTAAGCTTTTGGCTCTCTATTTCAAGTTGCTTGATTTTTCATAATTTTCTTGGATTGCTCTTATTTTAGTATTTTTCTTGAATCTTTCTTATTTCATTTTTAAAATCCTTTTTAAGTTCTCATATATATTTTGGTGCTTGGGGCCATTTCTCATTTAAAAAGGTGTCTTTTTTAGCTTCATTATCTTCTTTTGAATAAAAACTCTGATTTTTTCTATCCCCATAGTAGTTTACTGTTTTACTATTTTGGGGGGAGGAGAGAAAATTTTATTTTGAATAGCTATTAATTTTATTACTTCTAATATCAAGGAATAATGTTCTAAGCTTCAGATACTTCTTATTGTTATTTTCTGAGGTCTGCTCCAAGGCTCAAACTTATTGTATTCTCTCTTCTCCCAAGACATAGCTGAATCCCTGGTTATGCTGTCCATTCTGTGATCTTAGTCCCTGCAAACCCCCCCAGTGGCTATAAACTATAGTGGTCCGCCCCACAGGCAACCAATTCACTGCTGCTCTGCTATTGCATTCACTAGGTGTGTGATAGTTCCTTCTACCAGGTAGCAACCACACAATCCACAACTCCTCTGGTCATAATGACAGTAGAAAGCTTTTCATTCTTTTCCTACTCAGCCTTCATGTCACAACATTGTCAGTGAAATGAAAGTTTCTAAGGTTGTGGCTACCTCCCAAACCCAGCTCACCACAGGGCTTATTGTTAATTCTATTGAATTGGTCTGAAGTGTTTGCACTTCACTCTGGCCAAATCTCTGTCCCTAGAGTTTAATTTTTTTTTTCCCCCTGGGGTTTTATTAGTTTGTCTTGGGAGAAAAATGTTTTAGTCTGACTCTGTTTATTTCTATTTCTCTATTTTCCCTTTGAGAAGGTATTCTGTTGTGTTTTTTGTTTGTTTGTTTTTGTTTTGTTTTGTTTTGTTTTCCTGTAGAGGAAAGTTAGAGAACCAAAAGTTTTCTGATCTACTTTCCATATTACCAGAATCCTCTCCTCTTTGCATAGTAGCTGAAGATAGAATTTTCAAATTTAATTTCCCTTATTGATGAGAAGTGAGATACTTGTGCTTTTTTAAAAGGACTTAGATTATTAACTGTAATTTTCCCCCCAATTTTTTTCTATAACAAATTATTACTATATATAATTAGGATCTTATTCAAATTTATTTGTTTTTGTATTCTTTGAGCAATATTTTAGGTCTTATGATTCACTAAAATAGTAAACTCTTAAAATTTTTTAATTAAATATTGTTTTTAGAATTATGGATGAGAAAAGGGAATCTCTATCAAATTAATGAGGTCCATTCTGACTTTATGGAAAATATTTTAACATGGTACAAGAAAAGACTGAATTGCTAGGACTAGGTTTTAATAGAGTTCATTTGAGAAGTATTATTTCCTTCAAGCTCATAATAACAAAAGTAAATCAATATTTAAATAATGCTTTATAACAGAAAATTAGTAAATATTAAATATAATTTGTATATTGTGACATAAGCATATATGCAGTTTGCCCTTTCTATTGTAAAGCTGAGGTAATGTGACAAGTATTAGAGGTCATGATGTAGTAGAATGGGAGCTTCCAGACATTGTATGTATTCAAACAAGATGAGATTATTCATGTTTTACTTTTTAAAGAGCTTGTTCATATTTTTCTCCAATCAGCTTGGCACAGGTGCAACTTAAGTTGTTTTTGTGGGTTCTTGTTCATGAAAATCAAAAGAAGACATATGTTTGATGTTCAACAAAGGCCTCCATCATTGCATTTTGAACATATCATGTACTATGTCAATGTTTCTTCATGTGCCAACAAATAGTCTTATCTTACAATTGATATGCATTTTATATTGTCTAGTTTGCCTGTAGCTATTGACTGAGACATAAATCCAATCAGATATGACAAATCACAGGGAAACTGCTTCTGGCAAAACTGGCAGCACTGATTTTTTTCTTGCAATTACTTTGTTCATTCTGTATAACTACTGAGATATAACTGTGTTGGAGGGATTGTTTTGCATTAAACATTTTCAATGATACGAGACAGCAAAGAGTAATATAAGATTTCCCTTTATAGACCCAATAATATGTTCAGATGCTGCTTAAATCATATAGAAAATACTATTTGAACAATTTCATACAAATGGTATGAATGTATGGAATAAGAATATCAATGAAATAGTTAAATATTAAGGATTAGAGAGGTTTTGTAATTTGATCACTTTTCATACCGACACTTCAAGGCAGTTATGAAAAGGGATACATAATTTTTCATGTCAAAAAAGTGCAACATAAATTACAGATAATATTTTAATAACTATGCAAGTTTCCTTTATATAACCTGTTTTGAGTGCTATTTTTTATGTTTTAATAATAAACAACAATGATATAAATTTATAATAGTTAGGGAATATTTTTTTTATTTTTTTCATAATTAGCCTAAAAGGCATAATTAAAAATTGAATAGATCCAACACTTCACATTTTTCAATAAAGTTCTACCATAGTAACCAGTGTTATAAAAATGAAATATATGAAATCAATAAGTATAAGATGCCTCAAGCTATACATCACTGTAACACAGTAGACAATTTCTTTTCTTTTTCTTTTACTAACATTTTGCCTGACTTTCCCCTTAGTAAGTGACTATCTAGAGTCTATGCCACATGACTATAATCCTTATATTTACTTTAAAAATAAATGTAGTCTGGATTTCTATTTAAAATTCTGTTCTCTTAACCTCAACTGCAACCTCATTCTATTCTTTTGTACCACATTCCTAGAATTTTTAAAGTATATTTTCAAATGGTAAAACTGTCCAAATGGAGAACTGTACATTATTTCACTTTTCACTCTGGTTGTTTTCTGATATTTTATTGAAAAGAACAATATGTGTATAAATACATCTATACATACATATAAATGTATGTATATATATTTATGGGCCAGTTAGGTGGCACATTGGAAAAAGTGCTGGGCCTTACATATTTATTAGCTGGGTGAACCTATACAAGCTGAATATTGTTTGCTTCTAGTTCCTCATCTATGTGGCAAAATCATATGAAATGACAAACCACTCCAATATTTGCCAAGAAAACCCAAATGGGTTCACAAACAGTCAGATAATAACCTAACTAGATATCTATATAGATATCCATTTTTGTTGTGGTTGTTAAGTTATTTTTCTTTGAATAAAAAACTGGACTTCCTCCTTCCCTCTCCCTCCCTCCTCTCTCTCTCTCTCCCTCCCTCCTCTCTCTCTCTCTCCCTCTTCCTCTCTCTCTCTCTCTCTCTCTCACTCTCTCTCTCCCCTCTTCCCCCTCTCTTTCCCCTCTATTGTTGCTCTTGTTTTGTTCAGTCATGTCCAATTTTGAGAACTACTGGAATGTTGCACATTTTTCTTCTCCAACTTTTTTTTTCTTTTTAATAGGTGAAGAAGTGAAACAAATACAGTTAATAGTGACTTACCCAAATTTGCCATCCATTCAGTACATGAGGTTAGATTTGAACTCAGAAATCTGAATCTTCTTAATTCTAGGCCGCATGTTTTATGATTTAACTCATTCATATCTATATCTATATATGTATATATATATATATCTATATATATATCTATATATATATATCTATACATATGTATGTATATACATATGTATGTATATGTGTATGCACTGTGTGCAAAGAAGAAGCTAAGCACTTTGCTACTATTCCTATTCCTAGACATATGACTATAACTATTACTCTGAATACTGATATTACTAGTTATCATTTATATAATGTTTCCTATATGCTAGGGACTGTACTAATTGATTTGCAATAATTATATTATTTGATCGTCATAACAACCTTGGGATATATGACCTATTATTATCTCCATTTTATATAGGAGAAACAGTCAAACTGGTATAATGATATCCCAAGGTCACACAGGTAGTAAATGTCTGAATTTTAATTTGACCTCAGTTCTTCTTGAATGCTGGTCCACTGCTCTATTCTCTTTGCCACCTAGCTGCCTCCTACACACACACCAGAAAATTTCACATTAATCCAATAACAATCCAATAATAATAATGTAATCCAATTTTAATAGATGCTTATGCATCTTTTACCTTTTAAATGTTTTCTTTCTGATTAAGGAAATATAGAGTCGATCTGTCTATAATATACCTGATACATGATAACAAGGAACTTTAAAATGAGGAACTGTATTAATCTATTTTATGAGTTATACACCAGCAATTTCTTTTTTTTTAATTTTTTATTTTTTTTATTCATTTTTCCAAATTATCCCCTCCCTCCCTCCACTCCCTCCCCCCCATGACAGGTAATCCCATCCATTTTACATGTGTTACAATATAACCTAGATACAATATAAGTGTATACACCAGCAATTTCTTAAAGATTTTTTTTCTGGATTTTCCATCCTTGGTAGGTTTGATAAACCAGAATGATTCCAATGTTTTTTCCCCATCTCCCCTTTCTTTCTTAAAGTGAGATTCCTCTCAAGCCAAAATTAGTCAATAACTGGAGTCTATTTTGGGAGCGGATCATGGGTTACATTATTCTACTTTGGCCAGAACACTGAAGGTTTCCTTCACAGACTTATTTATTCATTTAATTGTTTTTTTGTTTGTTTGTTTGTTTTGGAGTTTTTTTTTTTTAATTTGTTTGTTTTGTTTTGGACTAGGTAAAAAAGGAGATTCTTTGCCTCAATGGCTCCCTAGCCTTAATCACTAAATGTATGCAATCTCAGTCCAATTGAAACCTGCTGAAGACTTTAGTTTAAAAAGTCCCCCACTGCATCCACAACAATCTCCATCGGTCTGATCTATATCTGCCACAGGACCCAGATGGTTCAGGAGGGGAAAATGAGGCATATGACCTTGCACAGCCCTCCCTCACTTAAATCTAATTCACTTGTATGCCCTCCCTGATACCATAGTCCTCTCCACAAATGAAGAACAACTCAAACAAGCATATGGATTTATGAAAAAGCCTTTTGATTTCATCCTTTACCTCCTAGGAGTAGCTTCACTAATCTATTGTCCTTAACACTGGTGAAGTGATACTCCTAAAATACAAGTCTAATCATGTCAACTTTCTTGTCCTAAAAAAACAAACAAACAAACAAAACCTGAATACAAAGGCTTATTGTTTCTAATATAAATTTAAAACTATTTAAAACCCTTCAAAACTTATTACTTGCCCACACATTTATTTTTATTTTTTATTTTATTGTTTATATAGATTTGTATTATAAAAAACATGAATAGATAATCTTCAACATTCACCCTTGCAAATGTTTTACCCTCTCTTCCCCTTACTCCATGCCCTAGATAGCATTCTTAAACTTGTGAAATTCTTCTATACGTATTTCCACAATTATCTTACTGCACAAGAAAAATCAGATCAAAAAGGGAAGAAAATGAGAAAGAAAACAAAATGTAAGCAAACTGAAAGAAAAAAAAATGAGAATACTATGTTGTGATCCACAATCAATTCTCACATCTTTCTGGATGCAGATGACCTGTTCTCCTTTCTAGATTTATTACATATTATTTTTTTTTCTGAAGAGGTCTCTATTTTAGACACAATAATCTCCCTGATAATCTTCTGCTTCCACATATTTTGTACAGGTTACCTTCCCTGCCTACAGGGCTTCATCCTTATTTCTGTTGCTTACACTTATTTTTCTTCAAATCTCATTTTAAGTATTATATCCTATCTGAGGTTTTTCCTTAATTTGTGCAGTTGCTACTGCTACTTCCCCTAACTTTCTTCAATATGTGTATATGCATGCAAATATATTTACATCATATTTATATATTACATACATATGTATATACACACATTTTATATTTTTATATGTATACTATGTGTAATTATTTGTATATACACAGTGTGTACAGTTTTGTATGGACTTAAGAAGTATATGCAAGGCCAATAAATGAAGTAGCAAGTGTAGATTATTTTATTAGGAATAAGTAGTAGGATACAGAGAAAAGCCTATGGGAATAGGGTCTAAAAGGTAAGATTAAAAGCTCATGAGAGAAAGGATGTGATGTCTGATAGAGTAAGGTCTCAGAAAAGAGAAAAACTATTTATGGAATTTAGGAAGACCTGAATTCAAGAACTATTTCACCTTCTCTTGATACTTGTACTGAACTTGGATTCACTTAATGTTTCAGTCCCTTAGGCAACTAAATGTTTAAGACAGTTTAGAGTAGGTACTATGTTGCACTAATAGAGGGGATATCTTTTTCAGGACCTTTTTTTTTTGTTTTTCCTAATGAAATAATAGATCTCTCCTCCTACTTCTTAAAACACCCAAAGTGACAAACAACAAAAAGTTTCAACTAGCAAAGCACAAGATATTATTTATTTTTAAAACTGTACACAAAATAAAGTGCAAGAAACATTGACCTCCAGCAACTTTTCTGTATTTATTTTATACAATCCCTGATCTGTCACTGTTATTTAGAGTTTGTTTTTTCCCTTTCAAAATGCAGTTCCTTTTCATCTTTTAGCTTTCATTTTGATGTCTTGTTATCTTTAAACACTAACCCACAGAGCAATCTCAGTCCTTTCTCATGGTGTTTGGGATAATTAGGTGATATGCTTCAATTGAACTTATTATTTAATGATCTTTTGATTACTGATCCATCGTTATGCCATGTATCAAATTACTTTGACCTGTTCATTAACAGTGTCTTATTTACTCAGATTAATCTGAGCACAGTCAGGTGAAAAAAATGAAGCAAATTTCATAGATGAGGATTAGTATTTTCAGTAAATTGACTGTTGGAAGGCTTCTCTAACCAGAATTTTTAGGAAAGAGTTTGTCTTTTATATGTCCTGTGACATTGGCAATTGCAGTGGTATACTTGGATAAGAGCAATCATGTATGTACTTGACCTATCTTCCTTACTTTAAACACTTTTATATTTTCTTAAAATCATAGGGGCAGTGTGACCCACCTGGTTCAGTAGATATTATTTTTTCATTTTGTTCCTTTATGGAATATTCCATCTCCCATCTTCATGTTTTTGTTTTTTTTTTGTTTTTTTTGTTTTTTGTAAATGCTGGTCCCCTATCATTGTAATTTACTCTCTCCTTTGTTCCCTATTGACTTTTTAGGTTTCCTCACAGTCCACCTCAATTATTACCTCTTTCAGGAGGCCTTTTCTGCTCCACTCCTGAATCTCAAACACACCCATATTACATCCAATTTATTTGATATGTTTAAAATTTTTGTCTTCTCCTTCAGAGCGTATTCATTTTTATCCTTATGTTCCCAGTGTCTAAAACAATTCCTGAAATATGACAGGCGCTTAATAAATGTTAGTTAATTGTTTTATTGCCTCTGTCTCAGGTCTAGGGCTTATTTACAGGTTGGCTGACACTTTTATCACTAGACTGGTTTTGAGACCTTGACATAGTTTGAACCTGCCTATTTTAATTATGACAACTAATCAACAAACAATTAGGAAGTGCCTACCAGGTGCCAAAAATTAGTCTGATGTAATTCTAATTCAGTCTCTCTCTATTAGTTTAGCCTAAATTATTTAAAGGGTGGGGGATGGGGAGAACAATGATAGAAGAATGATTAGAAATCCTGGTCATCTAACTTTATTACCATTGAGAATTTGTATAAGATACAACCACCATCATCACTAACACCTCATTACAGTTCTAGAAATCAGGGATAATCTGTAGGAATATCCAGGACTGAAAGACAAAGAGATGTGTATGTGTATGTTTCTGAGTAAATGGAAAATGTCTGAGGTGGGGAAACCAGACAATCAAATTCCATTATTTAAGAGAAGAATAAATCATTCATGAGCTGAATCAGGCAAGAACAAAATTTGCCATGCTTCCACTTTTAGAAAGTTGGCACAAGGAGTTTAATGATGGGAGGAAAGGAGAGAATAGGAATGAAAAGCCAAGCCCTCTCATACATTTACCAACATTAGAGAAGATGACCCATTAAAGTAATGCAACTACAATGTAACAAATTAAAGCATTATTTAAGTAATTCATCCCTTCCATTTTATCAAATAAGTCTCACAAAATATAACATTCATGATGACCTTGAAACATAGGTTTATATAACTACAATCAGGATATAAGACTGTGTACCTATACTTGGGTACTTACTGGTTCTTTCCCAAGTAAAATCATCAAAATGGGGTTCCATTTGATTTAAATGTGTCCCATAAAATAAATAAATAGCTGACCTTTATACTTATTGGAATTGGACTTGTGATTTCTTTATTATAGGAAATTTCAGTATTACGAAATCCACTATACCAATGGGTGCCTCCACAACCTTCAGTTGCAAAGAATTGGCAAGACTAGAACAGACAGATTAAATGACTTGTCCAAAGACATATAAGTACACTGTTTACATACTGTGTCTCCAATTGACATTTAAAGCAAAACAAAATAAAACAGTAACAGCAAAAAGAATCCTTAAAGACTCAAAAAACCTGTGATTTTATTATTATTAGAGATTTAATTAGATTATCAGAAATTTAATTTAAGTAATTATTGATTAGAGAAATGCCCATATTATATAGCTATTAAATAGCAGGTGCTAGTTTCAAAAGCAGTTCTTAAATGGTAGAATGGGTAGAATATCAGATCTGGAAATAGGAAGAGCTGAGTTCAAATACTACCTCAGGATTCTGGACCAGTAACTTAATCTTTTCAACAACAGTTTAATATTTACAAAATGAATATAATAACATAATATAGCTCACAGGCTAAAATATGATGATATATTACATGTATGCATATGCAAATCACTCTGCAAACCTAAAAGCACTACAAATGCTAGATATTTTATATATATATATATATATATATGTATATATTTTAATTTTAAACCTTGAACTCTATCTATATTATCAACTGCTTCTCATACTTCTGAGGCTGCTCTATCATTACTTCTATTTTAAAATTGTATTTGTTCTCTGGATAGTATTTTCAACAAAGAACATAAGAAACTATTTTTAATGATAAAATGTAACTTTGATCTACATATATATGTACACATATACTTATATATGAAATATCATGTTCTTAAATAACAATGTCAAAGTAAATTAGCAAATTACAACCCAGCAATAAAAATTATGATTTTGGGTACTGGAAAGATGCCCAAAAGTATGCAAAACAGTGTCATCCTAAGATAAAAATATTTAAGTTTAAAGTCAAGAAAAACCTGCTACTTAGGGAGGAAGCAAGTCATGAAAAAGGTTTTGAGATCATGAGATGCATCCTTAGGCAAGCCAGTTGATCATAAACAATGCCACCTTTTATCATGCCCAGATGTACTTGTAAAAAAGACTTAATGGATAGTAGAATTCAGCATATTTTCTTCCCAATTATGTTTGAAGGGATTTTGACAAATGTATTTCTTAGAAAGAAATGGCAGAGTGTCTATTTTATTTTTATAGGATTTTATTTTTGTCTTTTCATGGGAGGCAAAATGGCAGAGATATAATAAGGATATTTTGTATAGCACAATTTCAATTTATACAATTTGTGATAGTTTTATTCATCTGTCAAGAACTGAGCATTTTATCAAAATGGATAGATTTAGGAATATATATTCGTAAATTCTATTCGGACAATCTTTAAAAAGATACTGTTATTTTATGGAAAAACTTTATATAGAAAATAGCCATGAACATAAAATTATTAGAAGGCTTTCTGAAACATTATGCATCTTTTAGAGGCAATATTGTACAGAAAAAGGAAGGTAGGATCCAGAGCTGGAAAACCTAAATTCCTATCTTGAATCTCATACTTAATTGCTATCTTTGGGAACTTCACAATTTGTTTCATTTTCATTTTTATCACCTGTAAATGATAATGGGCTTATTGTTATCCATAGTATTTAAATCACTACATTGTTGTAAAGCTCAAATGAGGTTATTCATCTAAAATCCTTCTCTAATTTTAAACAAATTTATACATCAGATTTTTGCTTCTTTCCTTTGTTGCCCAGTAAATCTATTAATGAATG
Source organism: Sminthopsis crassicaudata (assembly GCF_048593235.1). Taxonomy (NCBI): domain Eukaryota; kingdom Metazoa; phylum Chordata; class Mammalia; order Dasyuromorphia; family Dasyuridae; genus Sminthopsis; species Sminthopsis crassicaudata. The sequence continues at coordinate 77,356,396 of NC_133620.1, forward strand.
TTTAATAAAACTTTTTCAGCATTTTATTTTTCCAATTACAAGTAAAGCCAATATTTAAATGATTTTTAAAAATGAATTGCTGGAACAATTCTGAGATATCACAACATACATGTCAGATTGGCTAAGCTTACAGGAAAAAAATAATGATGAATGTTGGAGGAGATGTGGGAAAACTGAGACACTGATACATTGTTGGTGGAACTGTGAATAAATCCAACCATTCTGGAGAGCAGTTTGAAACTATGCTCAAAAAGTTATCAAACTGTGTATACTCTTTGATCCAGCAGTGTTTCTACAGGGATTATATCCCAAAGAGTCCTTAAAAGAGAGAAAGAAACCCACATGTGCAAAAATGTTTGTGGCAGCCCTCTTTGTAATGACAAGAAACTGGAAACTGAGTGGATGCCCATCAGTTGGAGAATGGCTGAGGAAATCATGGTATATGAATGATATGGAATAACTTGTTCTGTAAGAAACCACCAACAGGATTATTTCAGAGAGACCTAGAGAGACTTACATGAAATGACGCTAAATGAAATGAGCAGAACCAGGAGATTATCATATACAGCAACAATAAGACTATATGATGATCAATTCTGATGGATGTGGCTCTCTTCAACATTGATATGATTCAAACTTGTTCTACCTGTGCAGTGATGAAGAGAACCATCTATCCACAGAGGGAGAACCATGGGAACAGGGTGGGATACAACATACTATTCTCACTCTTTCTTTTGGTATTTCCTTTCATTTTTTTCTAAATTTTCTTTTTCTTCATTCTTGATCTGATGTTTATTGTACAACTAGATAACTGTTTAAATACGTATACACACAAAAATTTGAATTCCAAAGATAAAATTTATTTTAAAAATCAGCTGTCAAAAAAGGGTACATCTATAGCAATCTAATCTTTGACAAACCCAAAGATTCCAACATTAGGGATAAAAATTCATTATTCGGAAAAAACTGTTGGGAAAACTGGAAATTAGTATGGCAGAAATTAGATATGGATCCACACTTAACACCATATACCAAGATAAGATCAAAATGGGTCCATGATTTAGGCATAAAGAGGGAGATAATAAATAGATTAGAGGAACAGAGGATAATCTACCTCTCAGACTTGTGGAGGAGGAAGGAATTTATGACCAGAGGAGAACTAGAGATCATTATTGATCACAAAATAGAAGATTTTGATTACATCAAACTAAAAAGTTTCTGTACAAATAATACTAATGCAAACAAGATTAGAAGGGAAGTAACAAATTGGGAAAATATTTTTAAAAACAAAGGTTCTGACAAAGGTCTCATTTCCAAAATATATAGAGAAATGACCATAATTTATAAGAAACCAAACCATTCTCCAATTGATAAATGGTCAAAGGATATGAACAGACAATTCTCAGAGGAAGAAATTGAAACTATATCCACTCACATGAAAGAGTGTTCCAAATCACTACTGATCAGAGAAATGCAAATTAAGACCACTCTGAGATACCACTACACACCTGTCAGATTGGCTAAGATGACAGGAACAAATAATGACAAATGTTGGAGGGGATGTGGGGAAATTGGGACACTAATACATTGCTGGTGGAGTTGTGAAAGAATCCAGCCATTCTGGAGAGCAATCTGGAATTATGCCCAAAAAGTTATCAAACTGTGCATACCCTTTGACCCAGCAGCGCTACTACTGGGATTATATCCCAAAGAAATACTAAAGAGCGGAAAGAGACATATATGTGCCAAAATGTTTGTGGCAGCTCTTTTTGTTGTAGCTAGAAACTGGAAGATGAATGGATGTCCATCAGTTGGAGAATGGTTGGGTAAATTGTTGTACTATGAAAGTTATGGAAGTATTATTGCTCAGCTAAGAAATGACCAGCAGGAGGAATACAGAGAGGGTTGGAGAGACTTAAATCAACTGATGCTGAGTGAAATGAGCAGAACCAGAAGATCACTGTACACTTCAACAACAATACTGTATGGGGATGTATTCTGATGGAAGTGGAAATCTTCAACATAAAGAAGATCCAACTCACTTCCAGTTGATCAATGATGGACAGAGGTAGCTGCACCCCAGAGAAGAAACACTGGGAGGGGAATGTAAATTGTTAGCACTAATATCTGTCTGCCCAGGTTGCATGTACCTTCGGATTCTAATGTTTATTGTGCAACAAGAAAATGATATTCACACACATGTATTGTACTTAGACTATATTGTAACACATGTAAAATGTATGGTATTGCCTGTCGTCGGGGGGAGGGAATAAGGGAGGGGGGGTAATTTGGAAAAATGAATACAAGGGATAATATTATAAAAAATATATATATATATAATAAAAAAAATTAAAAAAAAAAAATCAGCTGTCATTGGATACCATTGTTTTGATTTACTTGGGTTGGGTGGGGAACAGCCTCATAAGGAATATTTCAGATATATAATTTTGGGTGACAATGCTTAATCCTTGAAATGCATTGACTTTATGTTGATACCTAGTTATTTTTAAAATTACTTTTTCTAAAGAAGAACAACCTCTTCAACCTTTTGAATTTCTCCTAATAAGTTTACCTTAGATAAGACTTTAGCTGTTTTTCATAATGTGTTCAGTGTGAAAATTAAGACAATGACCCATAAGAAGCAGAAAGGGATCAGAAGTCATGCTTTCCCCTTTGTGAAGAAGAATAGAATAGCCTTTGAACAATTGTAGCTAATCTTTAGATAATAGAGTCTTCCTTACAAGACTAGAACATATGAAAAGATCACAGTTTTAAAGATGTAAAGGAACTTGGAAAACAATCAATCACCTCAAGATTACTACAACTTACTACTACTATTGGTTCTGCTGCTGCTGCTGCTACTACTATCACTACTACTAATACTACTACTACCACCACTACCACTACTACCACTACCACTACTGCTACTACTATTACTACTACTACTACTACTACTACTACTACTACTACTACTACTACTACCACTACTACTACTACTACCACCACCACCACTTCATAGCAGGGCTAATGATTTTTAATCTCTATTCCATGGAAGGGGATCTCATTAAAGCCTGTCATAGTAGAGGGAGATGTATTTTGTAATGAATTATGGGGACCTTAACTGTGGTTGTAATTATAGGATTTAATGTTAAGAGAGATGACTACCTTAGAGATGCTGTGCCTGTAAAACTAAGAAACTATTTCATGACAAAGACAATAAGAGCCTGTGGGCACCCAGGAACCAAAAATGTAGAAGGGTGTGGACTCAGTGAGATTTCATGGAAACTGGGAAATAAAAAGGTCATGGATAGTGCTGGATGGTAGGATGAACCATATAATGACAAATTTTTATTAAAATTGGGAGATTTGCCCAAATTTGGAAAGCACTAGAATGGAAAATCCTTCTACTCATTAATAATGTTAAAGCTGAATATCTTTTAGTACCAAGCATTGAAGCATTTACCTTATTTCAGTTCCAATTATGTCTGTTACTATAGCTGCATAACAATGTTTTTACTCTCTTCCCTATTTTGGGGTGATCATAGAAACAGTGACGAGAAACCAGAGAGTACGTTATTTGTGAAAATGTCAAGACAACTTTCCCATAAGCACACACACACAGATACACACACATACACACACACAGAGGCAGAGACAAAGAGAGAGATAAATAGATAAATATATATAAATTAAAAAACTAACATTAAAATTTATTATATGCAAAAAAAAGTCACTTAATGGGTAGCTTTTCCTAGGATCTCAGAAAAAAAAAATTAGTGATTAAGTCAGAAAAATAAATAGTATTCACTATTTCTTATAAAAAAATTCAGTAGAGTTTTAGGTATTTGTGATGCCAGGTATCCTCAGGCAATACCCAGGAAAATTTTCATTGGCAATGATCATTAAATGGTAGCATTATTGATTTTTAAGACAGTCTCTGTTAATCAGGCATGGGTGAATTCCTTCAGGCATTCATTCAAGCATTCTAAACAAAATGCTGCTTTGCCCTTCTGATAGTCTTTCATCTAAATGAATCACTGTGTAGAGAATAAAATAAAATGGTGTTACTTATTCCTAAATACTATTATTTAGAAAACTCATAAAACACCTTTGGCTTCTCCACATTGGGAAGTCCAAAAGTTATATCTAAAACATTTTAGGTCAATCAAATTTTGCCCCAGTTCACATAAGCAGGGAAAGAGTGAGTTCTGCAAAATATGGAACTGAGACACCAGAAAGCAGACAAGAAAAAAAAAAAAAAAATCTCCAGCATTAAAATAATACCCTTTGGGCAATTAGTATTTAATCCAATTCTATGGCAGCATCTTATTATATTATCATATCAATGGAATTCTTCAGCTATAGGGTGTTCTGAAGTTAACAAATATACTATGACATCACTCCAGCCAAATTGGTAAAGTATTACCTAAGGATATGGTTATATTATCCTGATTGTTTAAAGAACCATCTCCAAAATATTGGATAGACTCCAGACTGGAGGGAAAATTAAATTATATGAAAAGTTATTCCTAGTACAAATTAAATCAAAATGAATAATATTACATTTGAAATTGATTATAACCATTACAAATCAATCAAAAATCATTCATTTTATAAATTATTTAAATAGAAGCAGTATGGCTAGTGAAAGCCCATCAGAAAGAGCTGGTTTCATATTGTACTTCAGATAGATAATAGTTATATGATATTGGGCAATTCTCTTAAACATTATCTGACTTAGTTTCCTCATATGTAAAATAAGAGATTGGACTTGATGGTCACTATGGTCCCTTCAAGTTTTAAATCTACAATTTATTTAGTACATATGTAATACATATCTATGATTGTGTTCTAGTATGGTGTAATGAAGGTGCTACATTAATAATTTAATTAACTAGATGGCGGAGAAGAAACACACGACTCAGTGAACGTCCTCACTCCCTCACAACCAATTAGATAAATTAAGTCTCAAAATTAGCTCAGGACTGATAGATACCACAAGGACTGGAAGCACGACTTACCAGCTGAAGAGAATCTGGAGTTTCAACAGGAAAGGTCAGTTCTCAGGGGAGGAATAAGAAAGACCAGCACAGACGGTGGGGTAGGGGCACACTGCGCCCATTGCGCTGGGAAGGGCTCTGGGATCAGAGAAGCCACTGAGGTAAAGGAATCTGGCACAGGCTGTTAGCTCTTCTCTGCTAATTATTTAGCAGTTCAGAAGAGAAAGCCAAAATATTTTAAAACTCAGATTAGATTTTCCCCGATCCTGGGGGGTGACTCAGCAAATCTCTTGGCACCAGGGGGTGTGGCCACAGCTACCTCCTGAGAATAGTTAAGAGACTGACAAGTGGGTGGATACGGCCCAAGGCAACACACACTGCCTAGCTTAGCTGGAGGGAGTGGAACTCAGCTCCAGGAAGTCCCAGAGAAGCAGAACCTTTGAACTAGGGACCACTGTTTCTGGCAGACACTTCCAGTTTGAGCGCAGGGGCTTCTCACGTCACCTGCTGCAGACATTCACTCCCCACCCAGACACATAGGCTGGGCTTCCTGCAGTCTTCACTATTCTACCCCCTCGAAGCACAGTAGTGCTAATCACCTCTGAGGCACCTCCAGGGAGGGGGTGGGGAACTCTCTCCCAGAGCTCTATCTTAGCTAAGGCGCAGGAGCCGCTGCATCCATCCGGTCTGGGAGGAAGCTGGTAAAGAAGTAAATAATTTCCTACCCCAGGGACAGACCCCAAAACATTTTTTAAGTATGAGCAAAAAAGCTAGAAAAACTATAGATTCCTTCTATACAGAGAAAGAGCGGGTATCCAACCCCGAGGAAGTTAACAGCAAAGATTCAGAAGATAACAACCTAAAGGGGAACGATTCCTGCCCCCCATCACATAACTCTCTCCTAGAAGAAGCTCTTAAAAAATTGAGGGAGATCGAAGAAAAATGGGGAAAAGAAAGGGAAGTTATGATAGAGAATAACAACGTCCTGAAATTGGAGTTGGAAAAAATAAAGAATTCACAGGAGATGCAGGGAAACAAAATTAGTGAATTAGAAAAGGTTAAAAAAACACAAGAAAGTAGGATTTCTGAATTGGAAAAGATAAAAAAGTCTCAAGAAAATAGAATTTCTGAATTGGAAAAAGAAAATAATTCTCAAAAAAAAAAAAATTAGGGAAATGGAAAAAAATTCAATAGAGCAAAATAATTCATTTAAAAACGAAATTGGGCATTTACAAAAAGAACTAAAAACTGTGAAAGAAGAAAATAACTCCTTAAAAGTCAGGATGGAACAAATAGAAATGAATGATTCACAGAGAACCCAAGAATCAGTCAAACAAAACAAAAAAAAAATGAGAAGCTGGAGAACAACGTCAAATACTTACTGGGAAAATCTATAGACCTGGAAAATAGATCTAGGAGAGATAATCTGCGGATTATTGGACTTCCAGAAAACTATGACCAAAAAAAGAGCCTAGATTCTATTTTACAGGAAATTATCAAAGAGAACTGTCCAGAGATAATAGAAACAGAAGGGAAAGTAGATGTGGAAAGAATTCATCGAACTCCTTCTGAAATAGACCCTAAAAAAAGAACACCACAGAATATTGTGGCTAAGCTGCAGAATTACCACACAAAGGAGAAAATCCTGCAAGCAGCTAGAAAAAAACAATTTAAATACCAAGGTGCCACAATAAGGGTCACCCAAGATCTGGCTGCCTCCATATTAAAAGATAGAAGGGCCTGGAACCTGATATTCCGTAAGGCAAAAGATCAAGGACTGCAACCAAGAATGAACTACCCAGCTAAGTTTAGCATCTTTTTCCATGGAAGAAGATGGTCATTCAATGAAACAGAGGAATTCTATATGTTTCTAAGAAAAAAACCAGACTTAAACAAAAAATTTGATCTACATCCACAAGACTGAAGAGAAACAGAAAAAGGTACACAGAACCCTTGAGAACTGTAACTCTGTTGTGGGTATATAAAAAATACTCAAGGATAATTCGATTTTACTGATATAAAAGAAAAAAAGGGGGGTGTAGTAAAGGGAAGGAGTGATAAAAAGAGGGAAACTACATCCCAGGAAGAGACATAGAAAATACACCATATCTGAGGGAACTTAGTGAGGGGGAGAATCATTGTGTGAATCTTACTCTCATCAGAAGAGGCTCAAAGAGTAAATAATTAACATATTTGTTTTTCAGAGAATTTTCTCTCGCCTCATTAAAAGGGGGGAGAGGAAAAGGGAAAAGGAAAAGGAGAATAAGTGAAGGGACTTGGAGGGAGGGGGGAGGGATCCTAAAAAAAAAAAAAAAAAAAAAAAGAGGGAGGGTTGCGCGTCACAAGGGGGGTCTGTAAATTAAATATCGGGGAGGGGGATCAGGGGGGTCAAGGGAAAAAAGCATAATCTGGGGATAATACGATGGCAGGAAATACAGAATTAGTAATTTTAACTGTAAATGTAAATGGGATGAACGATCCCATCAAACGGAGACGGATAGTAGATTGGATCAAAAAGCAGAACCCTACAATATGTTGCCTACAGGAAACACACTTAAAGCAGGGAGATACATACAGAGTAAAGGTAAAAGGTTGGAACAGAGCCTATTATGCTTCAGGTAAAGCCAAAAAAGCAGGGGTAGCTATCCTTATCTCAGATCAAGCAAAAGCAGAAGTCGATCTCGTTAAAAAAGATAAGGAAGGAAACTATATCCTGCTGAAAGGTAGCATAAATAATGAAGCCATATCAATACTAAACATATATGCACCAAGTGGTATAGCATCTAACTTTCTAAAGGAAAAGTTAAGAGAACTGCAAGAAGAAATAGACAGTAAAACTATAATAGTGGGAGATCTCAACCTTGCACTCTCAGATTTAGACAAATCAAACCACAAAACAAACAAGAAAGAAATTAAAAAAGTAAATAGAACATTAGAAAAACTAGGTATGATAGACCTTTGGAGAAAACTGAATGGTGATCAAAAGGAATATACTTTCTTCTCAGCAGTTCATGGATCCTATACGAAAATTGACCAAATACTAGGACATAAAGATCTCAAAATTAAATGTAGGAAGGCAGAAATAATAAATGCCTTCTTCTCAGATCACAATGCAATAAAAGCTACATTCAGTAAAAAGTTAGGGGTAAATAGACCAAAAAGTAATTGGAAACTGAATAATCTCATCTTAAAGAATGACTGGGTGAAAGAGCAAATTATAGAAACAATTAACAATTTCACCCAAGATAATGATAATGATGAGACATCATATCAAAATCTTTGGGATGCAGCTAAAGCGGTAATAAGGGGAAATTTTATATCTTTAGAGGCTTATCTGAAGAAAATAGAGAAAGAGAAGATTAACGAATTGGGCTTACAACTTAAAAGGCTAGAAAAAGACCAAATTATAAACCCCCAACCAAAAATTAAACTCGAAATACAAAAATTAAAAGGAGAAACCAATAAAATTGAAAGTAAAAAAACTATTGAATTAATAAATAAAACCAAGAGTTGGTTTTATGAAAAAGCCAATAAAATAGATAAACCTTTGGTAAATTTGATCAAAAAAAAGAAAGAGGAAAATCAAATTGATAGTCTTACAAATGAAAAGGGGGATCTTTCCACCAATGAAGAGGAAATTAGAGAAATAATAAGGAGTTACTTTGCCCAACTTTATGCCAATAAATTTGATAACTTAAGTGAAATGGATGACTTCCTCCAAAAATATAGGCTCCCTAGAATAACAGAGGAGGAGATAAATTGCTTAAATAGTCCCATTTCAGAAAAAGAAATAGAACAAGCTATTAATCAACTCCCCAGGAAAAAATCCCCAGGGCCAGATGGATTCACATGTGAATTCTACCAAACATTTAAAGAACAATTAGCCCCAATGTTATATAAATTATTTGAAAAAATAGGGGATGAAGGAGTCCTACCAAATTCCTTTTATGACACAGACATGATACTGATACCTAAACCTGGTAGATCGAAAACTGAGAAAGAAAATTATAGACCAATCTCCTTAATGAATATTGATGCTAAAATCTTAAATAAGATATTAGCAAAAAGACTTCAGAAAATCATCTCCAAGATAATACACTATGATCAAGTAGGATTTATTCCAGGAATGCAGGGCTGGTTTAATATTAGGAAAACTATTAATATAATTGACCATATTAATAATCAAATTAATAAGAACCATATGATCATCTCAATAGATGCAGAAAAAGCATTTGACAAAATCCAACATCCATTCCTACTAAAAACTCTTGAGAGTATAGGAATAAATGGATTATTCCTTAGAATAATCAGGAGTATATATTTAAGACCGTCAGTAAGCATAATATGCAATAGAAATAAACTGCAACCTTTCCCAGTAAGATCAGGAGTGAAACAAGGTTGCCCACTATCACCATTACTATTCAATATAGTACTCGAAACGCTAGCCTCGGCAATAAGAGCCGAGAAAGAGATTCAAGGAATTAGAGTAGGAAATGAGGAAATTAAACTATCACTTTTTGCAGATGACATGATGGTATACTTAGAGAACCCCAAAGACTCTGCTAAAAAGCTACTAGAAATAATTCAAAATTTCAGCAAAGTGGCAGGATACAAAATAAATCCACATAAATCCTCGGAATTTTTATATATCACTAACAAAATGCAACAGCAAGAGATACAAAGAGAAATTCCATTCCAAACAAATGTTGAGAGTATAAAATATTTGGGAATCCATCTACCAAAGAAAAGTCAGGAATTATATGAGAAAAATTACAAAACACTTGCCACAAAAATAAAATCAGATTTAAATAATTGGAAAGACATTCAGTGCTCTTGGATAGGCCGAGCGAATATAATAAAGATGACAATACTCCCCAAACTAATCTATTTATTTAGTGCTATACCAATCAGACTCCCAAGAAACTATTTTAATGACCTAGAAAAAATAACAACAAAATTCATATGGAAGAATAAAAGGTCAAGAATTGCAAGGGAACTAATGAAAAAAAACTCAGAGGAAGGTGGTCTAAGTGTACCTGATCTAAAGCTATATTATATAGCAGCAGTCACCAAAACCATTTGGTATTGGCTAAGAAATAGACCGGTAGATCAGTGGAACAGATTAGATACAAAGGACAAAAAAGGGTACATCTATAGCAATCTAATCTTTGACAAACCCAAAGATTCCAACATTAGGGATAAAAATTCATTATTCGGAAAAAACCATTGGGAAAACTGGAAATTAGTATGGCAGAAATTAGATATGGATCCACACTTAACACCATATACCAAGATAAGATCAAAATGGGTCCATGATTTAGGCATAAAGAGGGAGATAATAAATAGATTAGAGGAACAGAGGATAATCTACCTCTCAGACTTGTGGAGGAGGAAGGAATTTATGACCAGAGGAGAACTAGAGATCATTATTGATCACAAAATAGAAGATTTTGATTACATCAAACTAAAAAGTTTCTGTACAAATAATACTAATGCAAACAAGATTAGAAGGGAAGTAACAAATTGGGAAAATATTTTTAAAAACAAAGGTTCTGACAAAGGTCTCATTTCCAAAATATATAGAGAACTGACCATAATTTATAAGAAACCGAACCATTCTCCAATTGATAAATGGTCAAAGGATATGAACAGACAATTCTCAGAGGAAGAAATTGAAACTATATCTACTCATATGAAAGAGTGTTCCAAATCACTACTGATCAGAGAAATGCAAATTAAGACCACTCTGAGATACCACTACACACCTGTCAGATTGGCTAAGATGACAGGAACAAATAATGACAAATGTTGGAGGGGATGTGGGGAAATTGGGACACTAATACATTGCTGGTGGAGTTGTGAAAGAATCCAGCCATTCTGGAGAGCAATCTGGAATTATGCCCAAAAAGTTATCAAACTGTGCATACCCTTTGACCCAGCAGCGCTACTACTGGGATTATATCCCAAAGAAATACTAAAGAGCAGAAAGAGACATATATGTGCCAAAATGTTTGTGGCAGCTCTTTTTGTTGTAGCTAGAAACTGGAAGATAAATGGATGTCCATCAGTTGGAGAATGGTTGGGTAAATTGTGGTATATGAAAGTTATGGAATATTATTGCTCGGTAAGAAATGACCAGCAGGAGGAATACAGAGAGGCCTGGAGAGACTTAAATCAACTGATGCTGAGTGAAATGAGCAGAACCAGAAGATCACTGTACACTTCAACAACAATACTGTATGAGGATGTATTCTGATGGAAGTGGAAATCTTCAACATAAAGAAGATCCAACTCACTTCCAGTTGATCAATGATGGACAGAGGTAGATACACCCAGAGAAGAAACACTGGGAGGGGAATGTAAATTGTTAGCACTACAATCTGTCTGCCCAGGTTGCATGTACCTTCGGATTCTAATGTTTATTGTGCAACAAGAAAATCATATTCACACACATGTATTGTACTTAGACTATATTGTAACACATGTAAAATGTATGGTATTGCCTGTCGTCGGGGGGAGGGAATAGAGGGAGGGGGGGTAATTTGGAAAAATGAATACAAGGGATAATATTATAAAATATATATATATATATATAATAAAAAAATGTGTAAGCACAAGCACAATAAAATTTTATTAAATCAAAAAAAAAAAATTTAATTAACTTCTTCCAACAAATTCAGTGGGCAAAGGGAACAAACTTGTTAACAAAGTTTTTTCGGGTGAAGCTGTAATTTTAAAACAATTATTATTACAAGACTTTTCCATCTGTTTTAATAGGATGAGATCTAAAAGTCAATCAACCAGAAATATACATTGTATTGCGTGCTTCATTCATAATGATCATTTTTGAGCCACAGCGAAATGCTCAAGTGTTCTGAATAGTGCAAAGATAGATTGATAATGTCAACTTGGTAGGGAGGAAATATTAAGAGAGACAATATTTTTTGTTTTTTGTTTTGTTTTGTTTTGTTTTGTTTTGTTTTTGAATGACAATATGAAAGTCCTTGTGTTCTCTACTGAGATCTAAGTGCATATGCAATATTGTTTCCAGTTTTCTATACCACATTATGTGAAGGACATTATAACCAGAAAGTATTCAAAGAAGGGCAATCATGCTAATGAAAGTTTATGCCAGATGTACAATTATGTTAGAGGAGAAGATTTGTTATTGATCTTATGCATTGTTAGGCTCTGTACAGTGCCCAGAACATACTAAGTGCTCAATAAATGTGTACTTACTTACTAGACAAAAGAAACAGATGGTCTACAAATGTCAAATGATTTGGAGAAGTCAAGAAAAATGAGGGCAAGAAGCCATCAACTTTGACAATTAATAGATCATTGGTAGGTAGTAATTTCAGTTGAATAATAAAATCAAGAGTCATAAAGGTAGGGCTTGATCATTAAGTGAGGGGGGGAGTAGCTAGGTGGTTCAGTGGGTAGAGCACCAGCTCAGAAGGACCTTAGTTCAAATCTGGCCTCAGACACTTAATACTTCCTATCTGTATGACTTGGGCAAGTCACTTAACCCCAATTGTCTCATCAAAAAGTAAAAAAATAATAATAAAAGCTATTATAAAAAAATAAGTGTGGAGATAAGTTAAGAAATTGAATATAAATGTTTTTCAAGGACATTAGTTGAATGAGAAAAGGAGAAGAAAGATGTAGTATATTTGTGTACCACATGATCTGAAGTGATATCTCAGCCTTCACTTACATTGATCAGGCAGGTCCCCATTGAGTGACTAAATTATTTCCTGAAAATTCTAGACTACACGTACATATCATAGGTTTTAAAACATTTTCTTATATTATCTAGCCCATAAAGTCTCACAAATGTTCTTCCCATTATGATTATAGAATTGACTATCATTTTAAACATCCAAATTTAATTAGATTTTAGAAAGGGATATTTACTAATGTGAAAGAGTTGGAATGAAACATCACTCCAAAAAAAGCTATATGATCTATTCATCAGAAACCCCAAGTACAAAAATAGAACTCAAAATTCATGTTTGTTGGGATTATTTTTCCTTCTTTCATGGGTGATTTTTTAAATTTTCACACAAAATGGATGCCTTTCTTGCTAATCTCTTTGTAGAATTCTGCATCTGTCATCAATCTTGCCTTGCTTCAAGGAGCAAGTACAAGTACCAGTTACTATTGTTGAATAAGAGATAATGCTAGTATATCTAAAAGAAATTAGAAAACCAAAATATTCTAGATCCATCAAATCATAATTTTTTTCTATAATTTAGTAAGTCAGAATTAGAGATGAAAAGGAAGAACTAAGGCTAAACCTGATGTGTTTTTCTTTTGTGGTTGCTGTTCAGTTGTTTCAGTCATGTCTGACTCTTTGTGACTCCACTTGGGATTTTCTTACCAAACATACTGAAGTTGTTTGCCATTTCTTTCTCCAGCTCATTTAACAGAGGGTGAAAGTAAGGAAAATAGGGTTAAGTTATTTATACAAAGTTATCAAGTCATGAGTATCTGAGTCCAGATGTGAATTCAGGTCTTTCTGACTCTAGAAGAGTTTTCTGTGACTATCTTTCTCCCTCCCAATTGAAGGTATGAGTGTATGTCCGCTTATGTTTATGCTTATGTGTGTATGAGTAGGATTATAAAAGCTACCTGCCAGAGGATCAAGGGCTCAAATAGATTGGCTGACCTTAGCAAAGAGAAGAGCTGTCACCTGACCACACCCAGGAAGGAGCAAAGGAGAGCAAACTGGGAGATAATGTCAAGGGAAATTGATTGTTGAGTACAGAAGAAAAGGGGCTAATAGCCTCTATTCTCTTATTAAAGTATGAGTTAATTTTTATTACTTTTTATTAAAGTACATTTACTGAATGAAATTGAACATAAAGGATTTTTCATTGCCTTTTTCAGGAAAGTAAATATAGGTGTAGAGAAACATCTAAAGCATTAATGTATGCTCTTGCTGAACTCTCAGTTCTTCACCAAAGACTTAGGTTGGGTTTCACCCAATCTCTTTCTGTTTAGGTCATTTATGAAGATTTATTATTACTCACTCACACCTACTCATTCTTAAAAGAAAAGAAGAAGAGGAAAGAAAGGAAAATTGTCAACATAAGGTTGATGAAAATCACCACCTTATCTTTTCTAGGGGAAGCTTTTTATTTCCTGCATGATCATCCAGTAAGACTTCAAATGCCATTGTTGCTAGAAGGTTTTTCTGACAGCTGCAACATGACATTATTCTGCTTGTGTACTGCAGTTCCCAAGATCTGTTTCAAAATGGCATGCTTTAACTAAATCGTTCTGTTTCTTAGATATATTTCCTATGAGTTGTCCCCTGGGCCTTGGATAACATCTTTTTTGTAAAGCAATTGATTGACATTGCTGTTGTCAAGGGAAGCCTGCACACTGCATGACTTTTTTTTTTTTTTTTTTTTTTGTAAATTCAGGTTACATTCATCCCCTAAAATTTAGAAAACCCACATCAAATTCTCATTCCTTTTTGTTTTCCTCTTCAGGATACAAATAACCAAATGAAAGAAAAGGAAGTAGAGCAAAACCAAGGTATTCTAAACAGAGATAATAAAATAGTCATCTACCAGGAGCAATAGATATTAACTCTAAAAACTCACAATTCCTCAGCCTACTTCCTAGTATCCCTCTTACTCTATCCTTTTGTTTGAAGAAAGCAAAAAGGTAGACTTCTGAAAGTTGAATCCTGATCCTTCACAGCTTAAGAATAGCACCCAGGGAATTCTTGTCATTTCCTATCCAGCTTATTTTCAGAACTTAATCACTTTCAAAAAGTCCTAATTCTGCAAAATGAAATGAGCTTGGAATTTCTCCTCAGATTATTTTCCACCTCAACTTCATGATTCTTCATTACTCCTTATATCTTCCATCCTTGTCCCCACCCTTGCTGGGTGATCAACCACTCCTCCCATTTTTCAGCTTTTTTGTTTTGTTTTGTTTTGCCTTGCCCATTAGATTGTGAGTATTTTGAATGAACTATCTTATACCCTTTTTTGATATCCCTATTACTTAGTAAAATGTCTGACAGATAGTAGGCACTTAATAAATATCTATTGACTACCTGTTTCAGAAGTTGTTGGTTTTTTTTTTTTTTAGATGTGGTTTCAGCAACTACAGTATTAAACAATTCTATCTAGTAATAACCTGCTAATAAAGATACAAATCAAAGAGAGACAGTTGTACTTTAATTCATCAGCTCATCAATGGTTGCTTCAAATGCTTCAAAATATTCAGTTGGGTTTTAGTTGAAAAAGTTAATTACAAATTTGTTGTGATTTATATAGTCCAAATTACATACTGATAATGATTAACTTTTATTAAATGTTTGTGATATATTGCATTTTCTTAAATCATAGTGGGAATACACAAACATACATAAATATACTTGCATGTAATTATATGCATATATTTATTTAAATATATAATATATAAGAGTATATCAATTATTGTTTCTAGTCCTTTAAAGTCTAGGTTATAAAATTATTTAATGATGCTATCATTTAAATATTATATGCCTAGAATAGGAGTTCAATTGACCACTAAAGACAACTTTCCTTTTACTCTTTTATAGTAAATAGAGTAATATTGAGAAGTATATGTTCAAGTAAATCTGAAAATCAACAATAGGACAGCTATAGATATCATTTTTTTCAAAATGTGAGATTTATATTAAAAAGTTAACTTCATAATTATTGTAGGCTATTTGAAAATGGAAAGGTGATGCAGTATTGTTTTATTTATATCTCTTGATCAACTGAAAGCAATATTCCACTCACCCATTGAAATTATAAAACTCAAAATATTTGCCTATATCACGTAGATATACTTACTATATCCAGAAAGAGAGATAGAGAGAGAGAAAGAGAGAGAGAGAGAGAGAGAGAGAGAGAGAGAGAGAGAGAGAGAGAGAGAGAGAGAATAAGTGAGTGAGAGAAAGACAGACAGAGACAGATAGAGAAACAGAGAGAGAGGCAGAGACAGAGCCAAAGCCAGAGGCAGAGGCAAAAAATAGAATTTGATAAGGTTATGGTATAGGTGAGTAATATTCTAGTTCTAAATGTTATAGTCTTATGGCTATAGTTGCTTAATGCCTTGAGGATATTATGATTGTTACTTTGCATTATTATTGAATTTGGTATAGCATTTCCATATTTAGTATTTTTATAAGAATGCTATAGTAGCCTCTAGATAAATAAAATATTATGTCAATATCACAAAAAAAGTGACTATAAATAAAGTTTATAATCCAATTATTCAACTGGATTGAATTAGCCTTCCCATTTTATGTTGTTTTATTGATCATCAACCAATATAAAAATATAAGATTTATGGAGAGCAAATGAACAGATTCATCAAATTGTATAATTATTAGTTTAACCATTAACAAAGTCTTTACAATTACATTTTATAAGTAAAATTTAAAACTATGAATGAGTTTTTAAAAATTATTTTAGATATCAAAAATATCTTGCTTTGGCTTTAGCTAACGATAAGTAAGCATAACAAATGTAATAATAGAAATATACCTGCTTGACATTTCCTGGAAACTAGCACTTTTCATTATAGTCAATCAATTGACATACCTAACTCTATTGTTTGACCTCAAATATGAATGACACAAGTGGCCTCAATATCAGTTTCTCCTAATGATATTGGTAAAATTATTTTTTCTTTCTTTCTTTTTCTTGGTACTCATTCTCTGACCATTTCTGTAGAGTCTGCTGATGACCTTGATCTCTAGTGATCATATATAAATACTATATCTAGTCCTCATGGCCTGAACTGACTTCTAGCCCTTAACTAACTCTCCTTACTGTTTTACTTCTTTGAAGTATTTTAATACACAGAGAACACCTCTTGATATCCAGGTCACAGACTCAATCTTCTTTAAGTAACCACTAACTTAGCTCACAACTAAAACTTCCCAGTTTTATATCAGTTTATTTTCAGATATTGGCTTTTCAAGTTTTGACCTAAAAGTTAAATGTCAAGCACTCAATTATTTCTTCATATCTACTAATATCTCCCAGGAATTAAATGAATTTTTCTCTAGCGGTTTTTTCTTTCTTTTTCCTTTTTTGGCTGATGCACACTAAAATCACTTACAAAGCAATTTAGGTTTACATAACATTAAAAATCATTATACACTTTCAAGATGTCATAGATGATCATAAAAATATGCTTACTCATTTCATATAGAAACTGTCTTGTAGGGGGAAAGTGAGTTTAAATTAGAAACCTATTTCAACAGTCCATTAAAGATGATGAGTTTTTGCTTAATTTTCTGTCTTTGAAAGGTACTCTATGATTTTTAAAGGGTCTTTTTGAATGGTCTTTGAATTTTTATCAATTTAAAAAGGACAAAGTCTCAGAAGTTTGAGAGATTAAGAAATTATCAACAATTAAAAAGTAATTATAAATGCCTGATGCAATGCAACTATGTTTATTTAACCTCTGGAAAATCCTAATCCTATTACAATGCCCTACAAATTGTAAACCACTCAGTCCTTAACTAACCATTTGTTAAGGCTTTTTAACTACTGGGAAAATCACTTAAATACTGGGGATAAAAAGAAAGTAAAAGACAGTCCCAATCTGAAGGAATTCATTATCTAATGAAGGTGATCATTTTTACATTACTATGTAAAATCTATAGAAAATTATTTGAAAAACAGTCAAAAGAGAAAAATTACTAGAACTAATGGGAATAGAAAAAGGCTTTCCATAAAAGATAGGGCTTTGTTGGGACTTATAGAAACATTTTAAAAGGGCAATTACATGATACAGTAGATAGTGCCAGACCTAGAAGATTCACTTCCCTGATTTTACAACTGGCTTCATGAATTGCTATCTGTGTAACTTTGGGCAATTCATTCAACCTGTTTCTTCAGTTTCCCCTCTATAAAATGAATTGGAGAAGGAAATAACAAATAATTTCAGTATCCTTGCCAAGAAATCCCAAATGGTGTCATAAAGAAGCAAACATGAGTGAAATGATCCAGCCACAAGGAAAAGGAAGACAAGGAAAAATTGACATAGTTGGAGTGTTAAGTCTAGGTCCTCTGACTTTAATTATATTCAAAATCTCCATTGTATCACATTGGCATCTTAAAGACTGATCACATTATTGTGTGGGATGTATTAAAATTTTGGGGAGTTATACCTGGACATTACTAGAGAGAGACATATTTTTGGACTGTATAGTGCTTTTCTTTTCCATGCTTTGGAACTCTTACCTACACTCAGTAAATATATATAAAGCAATGAGTTGGTACGTAAACACTGCTTTTGGCCAGCAGGTATTAGGGGATAGTCAGAAAATATTTTGACACACAGTTTAAGATATCAACAACTACAGTAATTATTGCACAAGGTGTAGCAGTTAAAAAGTACACAGTACACAAACTTGAATATGTTTTGTCAAAAGTTCTTTCTTCAATGATATAAATACTCAGAGGCAAGATCACAATAGTAGGAAAGACAACAGACAATTATTACCCAGCTTACAGAAAATAATTTGTGATCAATGTGTGAACAAGTACTGGTCACTTTTCTTCTCAGCCACACATAATATACAGAGAGGAGGCTGAAAATTGCTGTAGTAGCTATCATTGATCATGGACAATTATGTGTGATAGTTGCATTAGGCAGAGGTATTTTAGGTGATGGACATTCTTCCCTAATGTCATTTTAATCAAAGAGAGAGAAAAAGCATACTACTTAGAGGTTTCTATTTAAAATATCTAGCTCTAGTTCTACTTAGTCTACCTCCTCTTCTATTCTGACTACTCAGAGTAAACTAAGGAAAAGGCATCTTCATTTTTTTTTTTAATTTTTTTTTATTATATATATATATATATATATTTTATAATATTATCCCTTGTATTCATTTTTCCAAATTACCCCCCCTCCCTTATTCCCTCCCTCCGACGACAGGCAATACCATACATTTTACATGTGTTACAATATAGTCTAAGTACAATACATGTGTGTGAATATCATTTTCTTGTTGCACAATAAACATTAGAATCCGAAGGTACATGCAACCTGGGCAGACAGATATTAGTGCTAACAATTTACATTCCCCTCCCAGTGTTTCTTCTCTGGGTGTATCTACCTCTGTCCATCATTGATCAACTGGAAGTGAGTTGGATCTTCTTTATGTTGAAGATTTCCACTTCCATCAGAATACATCCTCATACAGTATTGTTGTTGAAGTGTACAGTGATCTTCTGGTTCTGCTCATTTCACTCAGCATCAGTTGATTTAAGTCTCTCCAACCCTCTCTGTATTCCTCCTGCTGGTCATTTCTTACTGAGCAATAATATTCCATAACTTTCATATACCACAATTTACCCAACCATTCTCCAACTGATGGACATCCGTTCATCTTCCAGTTTCTAGCTACAACAAAAAGAGCTGCCACAAACATTTTGGCACATATATGTCTCTTTCCGCTCTTTAGTATTTCTTTGGGATATAATCCCAGTAGTAGCGCTGCTGGGTCAAAGGGTATGCACAGTTTGATAACTTTTTGGGCATAATTCCAGATTGCTCTCCAGAATGGCTGGATTCTTTCACAACTCCACCAGCAATGTATTAGTGTCCCAATTTCCCCACATCCCCTCCAACATTTGTCATTATTTGTTCCTGTCATCTTAGCCAATCTGACAGGTGTGTAGTGGTATCTCAGAGTGGTCTTAATTTGCATTTCTCTGATCAGTAGTGATTTGGAACACTCTTTCATGTGAGTGGATATAGTTTCAATTTCTTCCTCTGAGAATTGTCTGTTCATATCCTTTGACCATTTATCAATTGGAGAATGGTTTGGTTTCTTATAAATTATGGTCAGTTCTCTATATATTTTGGAAATGAGACCTTTGTCAGAACCTTTGTTTTTAAAAATATTTTCCCAATTTGTTACTTCCCTTCTAATCTTGTTTGCATTAGTATTATTTGTACAGAAACTTTTTAGTTTGATGTAATCAAAATCTTCTATTTTGTGATCAATAATGATCTCTAGTTCTCCTCTGGTCATAAATTCCTTCCTCCTCCACAAGTCTGAGAGGTAGATTATCCTCTGTTCCTCTAATCTATTTATTATCTCCCTCTTTATGCCTAAATCATGGACCCATTTTGATCTTATCTTGGTATATGGTGTTAAGTGTGGATCCATATCTAATTTCTGCCATACTAATTTCCAGTTTTCCCAACAGCTTTTTCCGAATAATGAATTTTTATCCCTAATGTTGGAATCTTTGGGTTTGTCAAAGATTAGATTGCTATAGATGTACCCTTTTTTGTCCTTTGTATCTAATCTGTTCCACTGATCTACCGGTCTATTTCTTAGCCAATACCAAATGGTTTTGGTGACTGCTGCTATATAATATAGCTTTAGATCAGGTACACTTAGACCACCTTCCTCTGAGTTTTTTTTCATTAGTTCCCTTGCAATTCTTGACCTTTTATTCTTCCATATGAATTTTGTTGTTATTTTTTCTAGGTCATTAAAATAGTTTCTTGGGAGTCTGATTGGTATAGCACTAAATAAATAGATTAGTTTGGGGAGTATTGTCATCTTTATTATATTCGCTCGGCCTATCCAAGAGCACTGAATGTCTTTCCAATTATTTAAATCTGATTTTATTTTTGTGGCAAGTGTTTTGTAATTTTTCTCATATAATTCCTGACTTTTCTTTGGTAGATGGATTCCCAAATATTTTATACTATCAACATTTGTTTGGAATGGAATTTCTCTTTGTATCTCTTGCTGTTGTATTTTGTTAGTGATATATAAAAATGCCGAGGATTTATGTGGATTTATTTTGTATCCTGCCACTTTGCTGAAATTTTGAATTATTTCTAGTAGCTTTTTAGCAGAGTCTTTGGGGTTCTCTAAGTATACCATCATGTCATCTGCAAAAAGTGATAGTTTAATTTCCTCATTTCCTACTCTAATTCCTTGAATCTCTTTCTCGGCTCTTATTGCCGAGGCTAGCGTTTCTAGTACTATATTGAATAGTAATGGTGATAGTGGGCAACCTTGTTTCACTCCTGATCTTACTGGGAAAGGTTGCAGTTTATTTCTATTGCATATTATGCTTACTGACGGTCTTAAATATATACTCCTGATTATTCTAAGGAATAATCCATTTATTCCTATACTCTCAAGAGTTTTTAGTAGGAATGGATGTTGGATTTTGTCAAATGCTTTTTCTGCATCTATTGAGATGATCATATGGTTTTTATTAATTTGATTATTAATATGGTCAATTATATTAATAGTTTTCCTAATATTAAACCAGCCCTGCATTCCTGGAATAAATCCTACTTGATCATAATGTATTATCTTGGAGATGATTTTCTGAAGTCTTTTTGCTAATATCTTATTTAAGATTTTAGCATCAATATTCATTAAGGAGATTGGTCTATAATTTTCTTTCTCAGTTTTCGATCTACCAGGTTTAGGTATCAGTACCATGTCTGTGTCATAAAAGGAATTTGGTAGGACTCCTTCATCCCCTATTTTTTCAAATAATTTATATAACATTGGGGCTAATTGTTCTTTAAATGTTTGGTAGAATTCACATGTGAATCCATCTGGCCCTGGGGATTTTTTCATGGGGAGTTGATTAATAGCTTGTTCTATTTCTTTTTCTGAAATGGGACTATTTAAGCAATTTATCTCCTCCTCTGTTAATCTAGGGAGCCTATATTTTTGGAGGAAGTCATCCATTTCACTTAAGTTATCAAATTTATTGGCATAAAGTTGGGCAAAGTAACTCATTATTTCTCTAATTTCCTCTTCATTGGTGGAAAGATCCCCCTTTTCATTTGTAAGACTATCAATTTGATTTTCCTCTTTCTTTTTTTTGATCAAATTTACCAAAGGTTTATCTATTTTATTGGCTTTTTCATAAAACCAACTCTTGGTTTTATTTATTAATTCAATAGTTTTTTTACTTTCAATTTTATTGATTTCTCCTTTTAATTTTTGTATTTCGAGTTTAATTTTTGGTTGGGGGTTTATAATTTGGTCTTTTTCTAGCCTTTTAAGTTGTAAGCCCAATTCGTTAATCTTCTCTTTCTCAATTTTCTTCAAATAAGCCTCTAAAGATATAAAATTTCCCCTTATTACCGCTTTAGCTGCATCCCAAAGATTTTGATATGATGTCTCATCATTATCATTATCTTGGGTGAAATTGTTAATTGTTTCTATAATTTGCTCTTTCACCCAGTCATTCTTTAAGATGAGATTATTCAGTTTCCAATTACTTTTTGGTCTATTTGCCCCTAACTTTTTACTGAATGTAGCTTTTATTGCATTGTGATCTGAGAAGAAGGCATTTATTATTTCTGCCTTCCTACATTTAATTTTGAGATCTTTATGTCCTAGTATATGGTCAATTTTTGTATAGGATCCATGAACTGCTGAGAAGAAAGTATATTCCTTCCTATTGCCATTCAGTTTTCTCCAAAGGTCTATCATACCTAGTTTTTCTAATGTTCTATTTACTTTTTAAATTTCTTTCTTGTTTGTTTTGTGGTTTGATTTGTCTAAATCTGAGAGTGCAAGGTTGAGATCTCCCACTATTATAGTTTTACTGTCTATTTCTTCTTGCAGTTCTCTTAACTTTTCCTTTAGAAAGTTAGATGCTATACCACTTGGTGCATATATGTTTAGTATTGATATGGCTTCATTATTTATGCTACCTTTCAGCAGGATATAGTTTCCTTCCTTATCTTTTTTAACGAGATCTACTTCTGCTTTTGCTTGATCTGAGATAAGGATAGCTACCCCTGCTTTTTTGGCTTTACCTGAAGCATAATAGGCTCTGTTCCAACCTTTTACCTTTACTCTGTATGTATCTCCCTGCTTTAAGTGTGTTTCCTGTAGGCAACATATTGTAGGGTTCTGCTTTTTGATCCAATCTACTATCCGTCTCCGTTTGATGGGATCGTTCATCCCATTTACATTTACAGTTAAAATTACTAATTCTGTATTTCCTGCCATCGTATTATCCCCAGATTATGCTTTTTTCCCTTGACCCCCCTGATCCCCCTCCCCGATATTTAATTTACAGACCCCCCTTGTGACGCGCAACCCTCCCTCTTTTTTTTTTTTTTTTTTTTTTAGGATCCCTCCCCCCTCCCTCCAAGTCCCTTCACTTATTCCCCTTTTCCTTTTCCCTTTTCCTCTCCCCCCTTTTAATGAGGTGAGAGAAAATTCTCTGAAAAACAAATATGTTAATTATTTACTCTTTGAGCCTCTTCTGATGAGAGTAAGATTCACACAATGATTCTCCCCCTCACTAAGTTCCCTCAGATATGGTGTATTTTCTATGTCTCTTCCTGGGATGTAGTTTCCCTCTTTTTATCACTCCTTCCCCTTTTTCTGAACCGACCTCCTTCCCTTTACTACACCCCCCTTTTTTTCTTTTATATCAGTAAAATCAAATTATCCTTGAGTATTTTTTATATACCCACAACAGAGTTACAGTTCTCAAGGGTTCTGTGTACCTTTTTCTGTTTCTCTTCAGTCTTGTGGATGTAGATCAAATTTTTTGTTTAAGTCTGGTTTTTTTCTTAGAAACATATAGAATTCCTCTGTTTCATTGAATGACCATCTTCTTCTGTGGAAAAAGATGCTAAACTTAGCTGGGTAGTTCATTCTTGGTTGCAGTCCTTGATCTTTTGCCTTACGGAATATCAGGTTCCAGGCCCTTCTATCTTTTAATGTGGAGGCAGCCAGATCTTGGGTGACCCTTATTGTGGCACCTTGGTATTTAAATTGTTTTTTTCTAGCTGCTTGCAGGATTTTCTCCTTTGTGTGGTAATTCTGCAGCTTAGCCACAATATTCCGTGGTGTTCTTTTTTTAGGGTCTATTTCAGAAGGAGTTCGATGAATTCTTTCCACATCTACTTTCCCTTCTGTTTCTATTATCTCTGGACAGTTCTCTTTGATAATTTCCTGTAAAATAGAATCTAGGCTCTTTTTTTGGTCATAGTTTTCTGGAAGTCCAATAATCCGCAGATTATCTCTCCTAGATCTATTTTCCAGGTCTATAGATTTTCCCAGTAAGTATTTGACGTTGTTCTCCAGCTTCTCATTTTTTTTGTTTTGTTTGACTGATTCTTGGGTTCTCTGTGAATCATTCATTTCTATTTGTTCCATCCTGACTTTTAAGGAGTTATTTTCTTCTTTCACAGTTTTTAGTTCTTTTTGTAAATGCCCAATTTCGTTTTTAAATGAATTATTTTGCTCTATTGAATTTTTTTCCATTTCCCTAATTTTTTTTTTTTGAGAATTATTTTCTTTTTCCAATTCAGAAATTCTATTTTCTTGAGACTTTTTTATCTTTTCCAATTCAGAAATCCTACTTTCCTGTGTTTTTTTAACCTTTTCTAATTCACTAATTTTGTTTCCCTGCATCTCCTGTGAATTCTTTATTTTTTCCAACTCCAATTTCAGGACGTTGTTATTCTCTATCATAACTTCCCTTTCCTTGCCCCATTTTTCTTCGATCTCCCTCAATTTCTTAACAGCTTCTTCTAGGAGAGAGTTATGTGATGGGGGGCAGGAATCGTTCCCCTTTAGGTTGTTATCTTCTGAATCTTTGCTGTTAACTTCCTCGGGGTTGGGTACCCGCTCTTTCTCTGTATAGAAGGAATCTATAGTTTTTCTAGCTTTTTTGCTCATACTTAAAAAATGTTTTGGGGTCTGTCCCTGGGGTAGGAAATTATTTACTTCTTTACCAGCTTCCTCCCAGACCGGATGGATGCAGCGGCCCCTGCGCCCGCGCTAAGAGAGAGCTCTGGGAGAGAGTTCCCCACCCCCTCCCTGGAAGCGCCTCAGAGGTGATTAGCACTGCTGTGCTTTGAGGGCATAGAATAGTGAAGACAGCAAGAAGCTCAGCCTATGTTTCCGGGTGGGGAGTGGATGTCTGCAGCAGGTGACGTGAGAAGCCCCTGCGCTCAAACTGGAAGTGTCTGCTAGAAACCGCGGTCCCTAGTTCAAAGGATCCGCTTCTCTGGGACTTCCTGGAGCTGAGTTCCACTCCCTCCAGCTAAGCTAGGCCGTGTGTGTTGCCTTGGGCCGTATCCACCCACTTGTCAGTCTCTTAACTATTCTCAGGAGGTAGCTGAGGCCACACCCCCTGGTGCCGAGTCTGCCGAGTCACCCCCAGGGTGGGGGGAGGGGGAAATCTAATCTGAGTTTTAAAATATTTTGGCTTTCTCTTCTGAACTGCTAAATAATTAGCAGAGAAGAGCTAACAGCCTGTGCCAGATTCCTTTACCTCAGTGGCTTCTCTGATCCCAGAGCCCCTCCCAGCGCAATGGGCGCAGTGTGCCCCTACCCCACCGTCTGTGCTGGTCTTTCTTATTCCTCCCCTGAGAACTGACCTTTCCTGTTGAAACTCCAGATTCTCTTCAGCTGGTAAGTCGTGCTTCCAGTCCTTGTGGTATCTATCAGTCCTGAGCTAATTTTGAGACTTAATTTATCTAATTGGTTGTGAGGGAGTGAGGACGTTCACTGAGTCGTGTGTTTCTTCTCCGCCATCTTGGCTCCGCCCGCCGGCATCTTCATTTTTAATAAATCTAATGAAAGGTCTATTTTCTTGGGAAATGTTTATGCATCAATTTAGAGCAATGCCATGGTGAGAGATTTATAGAAGAAACTAAATTAATGTTATTTACAAGAGAAAATTTATAATCATCATTATAACTTATCAAGCTTTGTATTCCACATTATCAAATAACATTTCTCTTTGCAATCTAACTTTGCTTAACTGACTCTTGCCCAGTACCATATTAAGAGAATACAATATTTTTAAGTGAATTCTTGAAATGAATACATTGGACTGAACAAAGCATAATTTTTGCTTTAAGGAAAGTAAATATGATTTTCCACTGGTATTTACTACATAGGCCTAAGCAAAATTTCAAGGGGTATGATACACTATAGAATCTGAAAAGAGTGGAAAAGCATTAGTAACGGGCATCAGTGCGTTAAATTAGCTCATATACTTTGCTAGCTTTGAACAATGAATAATTTTTCTTTTTATATCCAGCAAAGATTGGGAGGAGGGGTTGTATAACAATGTATGTTTTTCTCCCCAAAACACAAAAATTGGATGCTATTACATAGAACAGAGAAAAAGAGAACTTATTTGTTAGAATGCATAACAACATTTTTCCCCAATAGAGTGCTTCAATTAGGATATCTTATTTGTATTTCTTTTAATTAACATTAATTTACTTGTTAGTTTCTCATGAATGACTTTTTCCTTCATTTAGCCTGTTCTCCCTCACTCTTCAATATTTCTTTCTCTAACTTCTTCCTACATTGACTGTAAACAACAAACATAACTATTTCTTCTTTATCCTTGAGAACAAAAAGAAACAAAAACTCCATTCACTTCCTTTTCCCATCAACTAAAATTATCCTCCTTTTCACAATCAAAATTTTGAGGAAAGCCATCTTTATTTTTTGTCTTCTTTTCTTCTCTTTCTACTCATTTCTTACCTATTGCCTTCTAATTTCTGATCTTACCATTTAACAGAAGTTGCTTTCTTCACATATCACAATGATCATTTATTTGTCAAACTTAATGGTTTTTTCTCACTCCTTCAACTTTCTGTAATATTGAATTGCTGACCATCCTGTCGTCATGGATATTCTCTCTTCTTTTGTTTGTCTTCTGATTTTCTGTTTATCTGACCACTCCCTTCAAGTCTCTTAGGCTGAATAAATATCTACCTTTCTTCTAAAAATATTGTAATTTTCATATCTGGAAGGTCTCTTACAAAGAACCACCTCTCTCCATTCCCATAACCTTCATTCTAATCTAGATTTCTTTTTTTCTTGATTGAATTGTGTAAGAGCCCTTTAAATGGGCGCCACAGTGCATAGGGAGATTGAGTGGTCCAGAAGTAATTTCTGTGGATATTAGGACTGCCTTGTAGGTGGGATCCTGTCCATGATGAGATAGCTTCATAATGGGTGACTCTCTCGCTGACTGGCTGTGTGTGTGACCTCACATGCCCTAGATAAACCCACTGCAGGCAGCAGTTGCTCTCTTTAACCTGGTGCTCTTCACCCAGGCTCCCTAGCCTGGGTCGCCAAGCCAAGATGGATAGACAAAAGATGTAAGGATTTTAGTAGTGAACAAGTGGGTCTTCTGACCAGGTGTTCACTCGGGAATCAACAAGTCAGGGCATCAGTCAGGGCATTATGTGAGTATGTATAATAAAGGCTTTTAAGATTACACGTGGCTGTTCTTGAGTGCACTACTGGTTATTAAGCTATAGATTCAAGAGATTGTGGCCAGAGACCTTTGAAGGCTTCAGAGGAGGGGAGCCGGGTAGAGTTCACACTGCTAAGCACAGTGGTCAAAGGTACTCTGGTGGGTCTAGGACAGACTAGTAATAGGAACTGCCAGGAGAGCACATTACAAATGGCGCCCAACGTGGGGCTCTTACAGAATTGTAGTTGGATTTCTTTGCTTTTTGCAATCCATCCTTAACAAACCATTCAAAATAATCACTCTCAAATAAATGTGTGATTATGTCACTGTTTACTCAAGATTTTTCAGAGACCAATTACTTTTCATCTATTCATACCTAGATTATTTCAATAAGCCTGAAGATTGATTTGCCTGTTATACCTTTCACCCCACCAGTATGTCTTTCATTCTAGAATATTCTGAACTTGACTTCTACAATTCTTTATAACCTATCACTAGCCTGCCTTTAGAGATGCATTGCATCTAGACTCTCTTTTGCTCACTCTTTGTTCTACTCTGACTGAACTTCTTGTTGTTCCCTGAACTCAAACCTCTACTATAAATGCTGTCAATTTATGACTGAAATTCAATCCTTTTTCAATTCTGTCACTTAAAATTACAGGATTGCTCCAAGGACAAGCTCTTTTACTATAAAGTTTTCTCAGAGAATTTAGAGTTTAAACGAGCTGTTTATGATCACAAAAATAGTATGTCAGATATAGGATTTCAAATCATGACTTCCTATGTCCAAGGTTATCCTTTGATCCATTAGCCCATACTGCCTTTCAATTCAAACCCCAGTATTGGTTAAATGATGATCTGTATATCACCTCTTGTAATAATGTACAATAAGGCTGGAATAAAGAAAAATATTGCTTTTTAATGATATGAAACATTGATAAAGCATATTATATAATATTATATATATATATACATATATATAATTATTATAATATTAATATATTATATAATAATATTATAAATATTATATAAGGTTTGCTAAGCCACTTAGGTGTTATCTGAGTCTATCAATCCAATCACTCTGTAAACTATTTGTTACTCATCCTTCATTTTTGTTTCTTTTCTTTTCTTTTGTTTTTCTTTTTTTCCCTTTTTTTTGCTGAGCTAATTGGGGTTAAGTGACTTGTCCAAGGTCACAGAGCCAGGAAGGGTAAAGTGTCTGAGGCCAAATTTTAACTCAGTTTCCCCTGATGTCAGAACTGGTGCTCTATCTACTATACAAACTAGCTGCCCCTCATCCTTCATTTTTTTTATTGAAAATAAAGTCACTTTATTATAAATTTCTTTGACAGTATATATGCATGAGTAATTTTTATAACATTATCTCTTGTAATCATTTTTCCAAATTATCCCCTCCTTCCCTCTACTCCCTCCCCTAGATGACAGGCAATACCATACATTTTACATGTGTTACAGTATAACCTAGATACAATATATGTGTGTAAATCCAATTTTCTTGTTGCACATTAAGTAGTAGATTCCAAAGGTATAAGTAATCTGGGTAGATAGACAGTAGTGCTAACAATTTACATTCACTTCCCAGTGTTCCTTCTCTGGGTGTAGTTGTTTCTGTCTATCATTGATCAACTGGAAGTGAATTGTATCTTCTTTATGCTGAAGATATGCACTTCCATCAGAATACATGTTCATACAGCATTGAAGTGTACAGCAATCTTCTGGTTCTATCCATTTCACTCAGCATCAGTTGATGTGTTTCCAAACCTCTCTGTATTCATCGTGCTGGTCATTTCTTACAGAGCAGTAATATTCCATAACCTGCATATACCATAATTTACACAACCATTCTACAATTGATGGACATCCATTCAGCTTCCAGTTTCTAGCCACTCTGAAAAGAGCTGCCACAAAGATTTTTGCACATACAGGTCCCTTTCCCCTCTTTAGTATTTCTTTGGGATATTAGCCCAATAGCAGCAATGCTGGATCAAAGGGTATGCACAGTTTGATAACTTTTTGGGCATAGTTCCAAATTGCTCTCCAGAATGGTGGGATTCTTTCACATCTCCACAAACAATGTATAGTGTCCCAGTTTTCCCATATCCACTCCAACATTCATCATTATTTGTTCCTGTCGTCTTAGCCAATTTGACAGGTGTATAGAGGTATCTCAGAGTTGTCTTAATTTGCATTTCTCTGATCAGTTGTGATTTGGAACACTCTTTCATATGAGAGGATATAATTACAATTTCGTCATCTGAGAATTGTCTGTTTATATCCTTTGACCATTTATCAATTGGAGAATGGTTTGATTTCTTATAAATTAGAGTCAGTTCTCTATATATTTTGTAAATGAGATCATTTTAAGAACCTTTAACTTTAAAAATATTTTCCCAATTTGTTACTTCCCTTCTAATCTTATTTGCATTAGTATTGTTTGTACAGAAACTTTTTAGTTTGATGTAATCAAAATCTTCTATTTTGTGATCAATAATGATCTCTACTTCTCCTCTGGTCATAAATTCCTTTCTCCTCCACAGGTCTGAGAGGTAGACTATCCTCTGTTCCTCTAATCTATTTATGATCTCATTTTTATGCCTAAATCATGGACCCATATTGATCTTATCTTGGTATATGGTGTTGTGTGCATCCATATCTAATTTCTGCCATACTAATTTCCAGTTTTCCCAACAGTTTTTTTCCAAATAATGAATTTTTATCCCTAATGTTGGTATCTTTGGGTTTGTCAAAGACTAGATTGCTATAGATGTACACTTTTTGTCCTTTGGTATAATGGATTTTGGTATAATGTCTCATCATTGTCATTATCTTGGGTGAAATTATTACTTGTTTCTATAATTTGCTATTTCACGCAGGCATTCTTTAAGATGAGATTATTCAGTTTCCAATTACTTTTTGGTCTATTTACCCCTAACTTTTTACTGAATGTAGCTTTTATGGCATTGTGGTTTGAGAAGAAGGCATTTATTATTTCTGCCTTCCTAAATTTAATTTTGAGATCTTTATGTCCTAATATATGGTCTATTTTTGTATAGGTTCCATGAACTGCTGAGAAGAAAGTATATTCCTTTTGATCACCATTCAGTTTTCTCCAAAGGGCTATCATACCTAGTTTTTCTAATGTTCTATTTACTTTTTAAATTTATTTCTTTTTTCTTTTTTTTTTTTTTTTTTTTTTTTTGTTGTTGTTTGATTTGCCTAAATCTGAGAGTGCAAGGTTGAGATCTCGCACTATTATAATTTTATGTCAATTTCGTCTTGCAACTCTCTTGCCTTTTCCTTTAGAAAGTTATATGCTATACCACTTGGTGCATATATGTTTAGTATTGATATAGCTTCATTGTTTATGCTGCCTTTTAGCAGGATATAGTTTCCTTCCTTATCTCTTTTAATTAGATCAATTTCTGCTTTTGCTTGATTTGAGATAAGGATGGCTACCCCTGCTTTTTTTGGCTTTACCTGAAGCATAATAGATTCTGCTCAAACCTTTTACCTTTACTCTGTATTTATCTCCCTGCTTTAAGTGTGTTTCCTGTAAACAACATAATGTAGGGTTTTGACTTTTTATCCAGTCTGCTATCCATCTCTGTTTGATGGGAGAGTTCATCCCATTCACATTTACAGTTAAAATTACTAATTCTGTATTTCCTGCCATCATATTATCCCCAGATTATGCTTTTTTCCCTGGATCCTCCTGAACCCCTTCCCCAAAATTTAATTTATATACCCCACTTGTGACACACAGCCCTCTTTTTTTAGTATCCCTCCCCCCTCCTTCCAAATCATTTCCCTTTTCTTGTACCCTTCCCTTATTCCTCTTTTCCTTTTTCCTTTTCCTCTCCCACCTTTTAATGAGGTGAGAGAGAATTCTCTGAAAAACAAATATGTCAATTATTTACTCTTTGAGCCTACTCTGATGAGAGTAAGATTCACACAATGTTTCATCCCCTCTCTAAATTCCCTCAGATGTGGTATATTTTTCTATGCCTCTTCCTGGGATGTAGTTTCCCTCTTTTTATCACTCTTTCCCCTTTTTCAGATACTACCCCCTGCCCTTTACTACTCCCCCTTTTTTTATATCAGTAAAATCAAATTATCCATGCGGACCTTCTATATATCCACAACAGAGATACAGTTCTCAAAAGTTCTTTTTACCTTTTTCTGTTTCTCTTCAGTTTTGTGCATGTAGATCAAAATTTTTGTTAAGTCTGTTTTGTTTCTTTTTTTTTTTTCTTAGAAACATATTGAATTCCTCTGTTTCATTAAATGACCATTTTCTTCCATGGAAGAAAATGCTAAACTTAGCTGGATAGTTTATTCTCGGTTGCAATCCTTGATCTTTTGCCTTTCGGAATATCAGGTTCCAGGACCTTCAATCTTTTTCTGTGGAGCCAGCCAGATCTTGAGTGACCCTTATTGTGGCCCCTTGATATTTGAATTGCTTTTTTCTTGCTGCTTGCAATATTTTTCCTTTGTTTGGTAGTTCTGCAGCTTAGCCACACTATTCCGTGGAGTTCTTTTTTTAGGGTATTTTTCAGAAGGTGTTTGATGAATTCTTTCAAGGATTATTTTCCCTTCTGTTTCTATTATTTCTGGACAGTTCTCTTTGATGATTTCCTGTAAAATAGAATCTAGGCTCTTTTTTTGGTCATAGTTTTCAGGAAGTCCAATGTTCCTCAAATTATCTCTCCTAGATGTATTTTCCAGGTCTATAGATTTTCCCAGTAACTATTTAACGTTATTCTCTAGCTTTTTTTTTGTTTGTTTGTTTTTGGTTTTTTGTTTTTTGTTTTTTGTTTTTTTTTTTTGATTTGTTTGACTGATTCTTGGGTTCTCAATGAATCATTCATTTCTGTTTGTTCCATCCTGATTTTTAATGAGTTAATTTCTTCCTTCACATTTTTTTAGTTCTTTTTGTATATGCCCAACTGAGTTTTTAAATGAATTACTTTGCTCTTTTGAATTTTTTTCCATTTCCCTTTTTTTAGAGTTATTTTCTTTTTCCAATTCAGAAATCCTACTTTCTTGATACTTTTTTTATCTTTTCCAATTCAGAAATCCTACTTTCTTGACAATTTTTTTTCTTTTTCCAATTCAGAAATCCTACTTTCCTGTGATTTTTTAACCTTTTCTAAATCACAAATTTTGTTTCCCTGCATCTCTTGTGAATTCTTTACTTTTTCCAACTTAAATTTCAAAACATTGTTATTTTCTATCCTAGCTTCTTTTTTCTTTCCCCATTTTTCTTCAAACTCTCTTACTTTTTAATAGTCTCTTCTAGGAGAGAGGTATGTTATGGGAAGAAGGTATCGTTCCACTTTAGAGTGTTATCTGCTGACTCTCTGCTGTTAAATTCCTCAGGGTTGGCTAGCCGCTCTTTCTCTTCAGCTTTTTACTCATGGTTAAAAATCTTTTGGGGTCTGTCCTTGGCGTAAGAAGTTTATTTATTTATTTATTTGTTTGTTTGTTTGTTTGTTTATTTATTTATCAGCTTTCTCCCAGACCAGATGGATGCAGTGGCTCCTGTGTCTGAGCTAAGAGATAGTTCTAGGAGAGAGTTCCCCTCCCCCTCCTTGGAAGTGCCTCAGAGGTCATTAGTATGACTGAGCTGTGAGGGTTGCCCAGTGAAGGACCCTGCTGTGTGTCCTAGTGACTTCCCTGAGGTTTAAGACTGAACAATAAAGGCGACACAAAGCCCATCTAATGCGTCCCATTGGGCGTGGATATCAGCAGCTGATGTGAAAAGCCCCTGCTCTCAAACTGGAAGTGTCTGCCCAGAAACCGGTGTCCCTATTTCAAAGGTTCTGCTTCTCTGGGACTTCAGTGTCTGAGTTCTACAGCCTCTGGCCAAGCCTGGCACTATGTGGATTAGATATTTACTCAGGCTGTTTCCCCACTGTTCAGGCTCTTAACTACCCCAAGGTGAAGCCGTGACAGCAGAAAGTGGCTGCACAGCCTTGCCGAGATTGGTTAGGTCACTTCTGGATTAGGGTGGTTCTGGTATCTGGCTTTATATTTTAAAGTGGCTTGATTTCTCTTCTGAGCTGCTATTTTATAAGCAGAGAAGAGCTAACAGCCTGTGCCAGATTCCACTATCTCAGTGGCTTCTCTGATCCCAGAATTCTCCCCAGCCCAATGGGCACAGTGTGCTAGCACCTAACCCTGTCTGTGCTGGCCTTTTGTCTTCCTCCTCTTGGAACCGACCTTTTCTGTTGAAATTCCAGATTCTCTTCAGCTGGTACATCGTGCTTCCAATCTTTGGGGTTTCTATCAGTCCAGCCTTATTTTTGAGGCTGATTTAACTATTTGGTAATGAGGGAAGAAGGGAGCTTACAGATTCGCGTGTATCATCTCCACCATCTTTGCTCTGCCCCCCATTCTTCTTTTTTGAAGAGGACTAATTATTTCATGAAGTGATATCTTGACGCATGAATGACTTATATTTAAGTGAGTCAGAGTTGTAGATTCATTTTCTCTGCTAGAGTCGTAGAATTTCTATAACAAAAAAAGTCAAGATGTCAGCAGATCCCCAGGATGCATTCAATGTCTGACCATGCTGAAGTATTCCATATTACTTGCTTTAGCCTCCTTCATTGTCATTGGAATAAATTTTTCTCATTTACTCATTCTAATGGGAAAAGTATTTACATGTTTGGGTTAGATATCTCTCTAATTCACTGATAAATTTGAGACTAGTTGTTTAACTTTTAACCCAGTTTAGCTAAGATGGTTTTAATTAGGATATGGGTGCTGCAAAAAAAAAATGTTACAATATACATGGAAGGTAATCTTAGAATAAAGTGATTGAAGGATGGGTGGATTGGGGAATTTGTAAAGACTCCTTTAGAAAGGTAGTAGTTGAATCAGAAGGTTGAATTGTGGGTAGAGAATATTCCAGTCTTGGGAGAAAGTATAAAAAGTCAGAAGACACAAGAAGTTTCTCCTCAGAGGAGCAGTAATGAAATCAGTAGTTCTGGGTTACAGAGTCAATGGAAGAGGGAAAATCATAAAAAGACTATGAATACAGAAAGGGACTAGGCTTTGAAATGTTTTAAATCCGAAATAAAGCTTGCATATTTAGACCTATAAATAAAAAAGAAAAACTGAAAAAAAAAAAGAGGTGATACTCTCTAACTTGTATTTTTTTAAGAATATTTATTTTTCCACTTACAAGTACAAATAAATTTTTAATATTTATATTATAAAGTTAAATCCATTATACATATCCAAGACTTTTTCTAGATCAAGATTTTTTACTGTTGTGTCATGGACCATTTTGGCAGTCTGATACAAACCTTATCCAAATTAATGATTTGAAATACATAAAATACATGATTACAAAGGAAAAATTATGTTGAAATGCAGTTATCAAAATATGTTTTTTTAAAATTGTTAATTTGCCTTAGATTGAAAACCCCTGCAAAATTCTCTGAATTCTATTTTGAAAATTTATTCTAAAATTGGACATTGTGCATACTTCTCTCTCAGAAGAATTTATATTAATTTGATTTGGTTCTGTAATATGCATTGTAGAATTATAATGAAAGCAATAATGATGATGATGATAACATAATTTTCATACCATTTAAAGTTTGCAAAGAGTTTGTTAACACATCTAATCCAATATCTATTCTTGCTTATGACTAAGGTTATACTAATATGAAATTTAAATAATCAATTGTCAATGAAAATGATATTTGTTGGACAGTCTACATGTTAATATAAGATAGACATTGACTTTAGAGACATACATTTTTCACAAAGTAATGATGGAAACTAACAGAAGATGGATATGCCATCAAAATATACCTTTTTAATAGTCACTAACCATTAAACTTAAGTTCA
The DNA here is from genome assembly GCF_048593235.1 of Sminthopsis crassicaudata. Classification (NCBI taxonomy): domain Eukaryota; kingdom Metazoa; phylum Chordata; class Mammalia; order Dasyuromorphia; family Dasyuridae; genus Sminthopsis; species Sminthopsis crassicaudata. The sequence goes on from NC_133620.1 coordinate 77,391,542, forward strand.
GAATTATGACAGATAACAAAAGAGTTTGTGCTTTCACATAACTGGAATGAACTGACTCCTTCCCAATATAAAATATATTGTGAAAGATATCAATGACACTGTGATTCATTCTGGAAATTCTGCCTTATGCATTATGAATCATTACATAAAAATAATTGGCATTATTTATAAGTACTGGGAATATGAAATACTTTGACTTAGTGAGATGATCACTTTTTAAACACCTTTTCATTCTTCTCCATTTAGAAATGTGTAATGTAACTAGATAACCTTGGCATTAAAAAGGAAACATACTCTAACGATCTTTTCTTATAAATCATATACTTAGAGATGATTTTTTTTTATTGGTAAATTTTAGATTTCTGACCAGAAAAATAGTTGCTTCTTGATTATTCCCAGAACAGAGCAGATGTTGTTTGGTTTGGGTTGTGAAGGTATTTATTATCCTTTTTTGCTAGTATTTTCTTACATCACATTAGAATATGAAAAAAAAAATTTCTGTGCTAAGATATGAAAATTCTTAGTCCTTTGATAGTGAAAGAACTTGAGATATGGTGTAGTTAGATTTTAATCATTTAAAATGTGTACCACATACAAATTAGTAAAAAGCAGAAATCTAGTGAAAAGAGCTTAAAACTTTTCCTTTCTATCAAGGTGGCAGAAGAAAAGTGAAAATAAAGACTTGAAAATTTAGAAGTGAACCCCATTTTGTCTCATCAAGTTAGCAGAAATTCTTGGCATCTAACATTTTCCAGGAGAAATATTTCTAAGAAAATATTTGATACTCTTAAAATGTGTATTAAAATTTTCATTCACTGTTTCCTTCACTGTTTCAAAGCCATTTAATAGTGCTAAGAAGTGAGGTCCTATGAATTAATGTTTTGTTCAATAGAACAATAAATTCAACCAGACATTCTGAAAGGCACTTTAGAATTATGCTTGCAAAATCACTCAACTGGGCATAGATACTACCCTTAATATCTATGATAAACCCAAAGAGATAACAGAAGGGAAAGGGAAAAAATTAATTTTTAAAAAATAATACTTATAACAGCTCCTTTGTTCAGGAACTAACAACTAGAAACAGAAGAGATGCTAATCAGCCGGAGAATGGCTGAACAAATAAAGTACATGATTATTTGGTGATACTATAAAACTATATGAAATTATGAAACTGATAATTTGAGAAAAACCTGGGGATATTATATGAACTGATAGAGACGTATTAGAATCAGGAGAATAATTTCCATAATAGCAACAGTATTGTAAAAACAAATAACTTTGAAAGACTTAAAGAATTTGATCGATACAGTGACCAACTTCAATTCAAGATGACCACTGAGAAAGCATGGGCTCAATCGAAAGATAATGCTCATCACAAGGCAAAATGATATGTACTTTATTTTAGAAAACACTAATATGGGAATTTGTTTTGATTCAATATGCATATTTATTTAACTGTTTTTGTTTTTATTTTTATTTTTCTATGGGTGGGGAATCAATGTTTGTTAATTAGAAAAATGAAATTAATTTTAAAAAGAATGAAGGGACTATCATCTAACACCAATAAAACCAGCAAAAATATTGCTTTTATAAGTGTATCTTCTCATGATTGAAATCATAGCCAAAAAAAAAAACCTAGAACCAATATGTAAAGTATCTGGTATCTAATAATAATTTGAATCTTGATAAGTAGAATGTTTACAACTTATTCAAAGCTACAAAACTGGCAAATTGAAAGCTGGGATTCAAACCCAATTAATCAGTATCATAGGTGTATTGTATTGGTCTCTGAACTGTACCGGATATTGTCTCTCTGTACATTTATGTCATTCTTTGGAGACCAAGCAGTCACTTAATTCCCAGAGGGACTTTTTATCTTATTTACAAGAAGACATTGTTTTATATAAATAACTTTCTAAGTACATGCCAATAGTGGCAAAATTTAGTAGTTTTACTTTTTGTGTGTCACAATTTTCTAACCCTACTATCTCAATTCAATTAAATATATATTTGTTAAGTGGCCATTGTATGCAAGGCTAAGAGGTAAGTTAAAAAGATATAAATATAATAATCCTTTCTGTCAAGAAACTTTTATTATATTGTAAGAGATAAGATTTCAGTAGATCAGTATAATACTGTATGTGAGTGTGTGTTATGAATAAAGACAAAATGTCACTTGTGAGTTTAGGGTGATGAAAATAACATTTTAGAAATGCTAAATCAATCACTCAATCAATAAGCACTTGTTCAGCAAGTACTAAATATCACACACTGATCAAGACACTCAGTAGACAATAACAAAAATAAAAATGCCTTCCATTCAAGGAGACTTACATTCTATTGGAGGAAGCAAATAAAACCAAAATGAATATTACATAATTGAGAAGGAGATTCTAATTGCTATGAGGATCAAGGGAAATTTTATATAGATGCTACATATATAGGTGTTTAAAAAAAAAACTAGTTATGATAAAGGTGAGAAATAAGGAGAGAAGGAATACTGGAACTTTAGGAAAGAAAATCCATTCCTTCCAGAATTTTTGTTTGAGAAAGAGAAGAAAATGGATATGTATTCTAGGTTAGGAAAAGAAGATTTCAAGGGAAATGGTGTAGTCACTTTAGATGAAGTCTGAAACTGAAATATATATATATATATATATATATATATATATATATATATATATATATATATATATATATATATATATATATATATATATATATATATATATATATATATATATATATATATATATATATATGAAAAGTGGCATTACTGCTTAGTCACTTCAGTTGTGTCTGTCTGTGAACCTATTTGGGGTTTTCATAGCAAAGATGTGTAATCAGTTGCCAGTTCCTTCTCCAGCTCTCTTTACAGATGAAGAATTACGGCACAAAGGGTTAAGTGATTTGCTGAGGTCCTATAGCTAGTAAATTTGTGAATCTGGATTAGAATATAAATTAGAATTCCCCATCCATTTTCCTGTCTGAAATACATCTAATCATAGAGGTTTTCCATGACAATCTTCTTATCTGAGATTGTCCAATTTCTCTGCTTTGTCTAATTACTTTTGTCTTATTCTCTCTTCTCACCATAATCCCTTGACTCATATTGCAGAATGGTTCCTCTCCCTTTAGGAGGATGTCTTAATTAAGTCAAAAGTGCAGCAAAATATCCTTGATGGATCTGGAAATGGTTTGCGGCTGAAGTCTTTCAGAGAGTACAACACAATCCAGTTCCCCACATTTTTTATTTACACCAACACCCAGATGATATATAGTATATAACTTTAATAGCATATAATTACAATTTAAAAACATACTTAATAGTATATCAAGCTTTTTCACTTTGTAAAACTTTATAAATGAATGGATCAATCAATGAAAAAGCAATTAATAAGTACCCACTATATGTTTGACATGTTGAGTGCTTGAGATTGTAGTTGAAATGAGCTAAACCTCTGATAGGTGATCATTACAGGATGTTGCTACTACTATTTACCTGTTCTCCTGGTGCTGCTCACTTTTTTCAGCATTACTTCATATTCAAGTTTTTCTCTACAGGTTTTTCTGAAATCTACCTGCTCAGCATTTCTTATACTACAATAGAGACTATGATGAACATGGAAAGACAGGGTCCCTATTGGCAAAGAACTAGAGAAATTCATCGATGTTTCCAATGTGAAAAAATTGGACATCTAACAGCTCAGTGTAGATATGGAGATGCAGTGAGAAGACAGGGTGAGAGAAGACCTAAAACTCCATGTCCAAAATGTCACAAGTGCCTCCACTGAGGCTCCAAATGTACATTGACCCTGTGAAATGAGAGGCAGGGCCCAGCTTCAGCCCCCCAAGTGGGGCATGATGGCAGCCAAGGTTACATCCAGAGAATTTTAAGGCATGATCAATCAGCCAAAAGGCAATCAGATGGAAGAAAGGGATTGAAATTAGGAAAAATAGAGTTGTGTGCAGTAGAGACTACTGAGATACTCCCTGGAGAAGTGAAATCTATTCCTGTTGAGCCTATGGATCCTTGGCCTCCAGGCACAGTAGGTTTGACCATTTCATCTTCTGAGAGTGCCTACAAAACAATGTCCATCCCTACACTGATGTGGGAACCTGGAGAATATGTAGCTAATATCCCAGTCCTAACACAGGTAGACAATGTGTGATTTATCAACCAGGAGAAGTAGTAGCATCAGGCTTATTGTTACATACCCCTAATAAGCAACCTGGTGATAGTCGCCTAGATTCTGACTCCAATGAACAAAATTCAGAAATACATTGGGCAGCAGCTGTGACAGCTGACCGACCTATGCTTACTATTTATATAAATGGAATACCATTTGAAGGATTGGTGGACACGGGTACAGATCATACAGTTATTAGAGGTGCCAATTGGCCCAATCACTGCACAAAGCTTAAGGCAGACACCTACATGTCTGGGGTAGGAGGATCAATAGCAGCAGAAGTTAGTGCTAGGCCTTTGAGATAGATATTTAAAAATGAAACAGGAGTTTTTACTCCTTTTGTGGTTGAAAAAATCCCTATCAATCTGTGGGGAAGAGACCTTTTACAATAGATAGGATTACAAATAAGCACTTAGGCTTTTTAGGCTGGGCAGCTGTTGAAGGCCTACCTGCACTTTCACCAGTTCCTATTCAGTGGAAGACTGATTCACCAGTGTTGGTGAGGTGAGACCTTTGAATGAGTAGCAAAGGTAGTATCTTTTGGAATTCTTAGCCTGGAGACATCAGAGAGGACTCAGAAAGTTAGTGTATAGGGTCGATGGCATTGGGATGAGAGTCTGGTAAGCAGTATTGGTGCAGTCCTGGTCAGTGGTATGTGAATCCCCAAATTCAGTTAGCATACTAGATGTCATAGATACAGTGGGGTGGGGACATTCCTAATAGCTAATAAGGAGAGGAATGCCTTAACAAGGAAAATCGGTTAATTGGAAAGGAAGTGTAAAAGCTCACTGAGAAAAATAATTCCTTAAAAAATAAAATAGAGCAAATGGAGGCTAATGACTTTATGAGAAATCAAAATGCAATAAAGCAAAACCAAAAACTGAAAAAAAATATGATAATATGGAATGTCAAAGATTTTCTTAGTTTCTACCTCAATTTACAGATGAAGAAACTAATCCTTACAAATGTTAAATATTGTCCTAATTCACACAGATGATAAATGACAGTTCCAGATTTAAACATTGGTCCTTAGTCTCCAAATCTATTAAACATTTCAATAATAGAGTAAATTAGTGATCTTATTGAATATGAATGTTTCTTCAGAGGAACAGACCATAACTTGAACATGTCTATTCTTTGTAGGTTGACTCCTCTGCAAATTCTCCTATAAATTCTTCACAGGATCTCCATTTCACACCCTGAATTGGAATATAGTTTTTTTTTTTCCTAGTTCTGTTAATATTATAAAGCCCTCAATACAGCATACAGGTTGTACATTGGTTGTCCCTCAGTCTTCATTTGCTTTTAAAACTTCTGAGTTCTAGACTTTCTCCCTTATCCCCAACCAGTATGTTATGTGCTATCGTTTTGTATACCATGTTACCAAGGAAATAGAATTCTGAGTCTATGGTACAATGTAGCAGCACTTAATTGATAATGACAGTTTATAACTCAATCATACAATCATTTCATATAATCAGCAATGATGATTCCAATAATTTGTCCTACATCTTTATGTTTAAAGATATGAATGAAAATAACTTCAAAATTTTGTCCTCAATACTTCAAGTCGGGTTACCTGGGAAGGGGGATTCATGATGAAAATTCTCTCCTGTCTATTGGAAAAACATATATGTATATATATATATATATATATATAATGTTTTCAAAAAATTGACTTTAATATATAGATATTTTAATTTCTTTTATTTTAAAAGGAACATTTTGGAGGAGGAGGAAGAGACAGTTTGTCACTACTTAACAGAGTAGTATTTGTAAATATTATTTGATGTGTAGCACCTTAGTAAACATTTAAAATTAAAAACCACTGCAAAAGTCATTTTAAGAGTAAATAAATCCAGAGGTTATGTTGTTATTGTTGTTGTTTGTAGTGGTGGTGTTTCATGCTGAATGAATTGTACAAAAGAAGCTATCACTTTGTTCTTAGAATGTCTGTGTTTATTCATATTTGCATGGGATGGAAACAATTAATAAAGTTTCTGTTTCTCAGGTACCAACAAATTAACATTGAACATTTTTGAAAATATATTCCTAAAATATATTAATAAAACAGAATCCCTAGGAAGAAAAATATCTTTATCATTTTAGAAATTTGTCTTCTTATAGTGTTGCCAAGAGTATTGAGAGTTAAAGTGACTTTTCCTGGGTCAGACAGCTTGTGTTTAAGAGAAAGAACCTGCACTCAATTGTATTTTACTCTGAGTTCAACATTGCAGTCACCATACCTTGCTTATAGGTATAATTTTACTTGAGTCCTCTATTTTCATTTTTAAGATAGTTATCATATAAAAATTTGTATAGAAAATAATTATTATTGATATACAAGCATGTTTTCATGAAACACTCAGAAAATCAAACTGGGAATATATACAAAATATACCCTTGTCTTCTTAATTAAAAAAGTAATAAATATAATCTAATCACTTCTACTCTTGGTCATTTATAACTTCATTATTAATATTCTGTCATAATATAAAAATATAGAGAGGACATATTTCAATTTTTTTTATTAGATGTTTGCCTGGAAACCCAATGTTTCCTATTATACTTCATTTAATTTTGTTGATTTTGTGCAAATATAAAATTGACTTTCTTATCCTAGATCACAACTCTCCTTTGACTTAATAAACATTTTTTAAATTGCTAAAAAACAAAAAGTCAATGTGTTTTCAGAAGATCCTATAATATACAATTGTAAGATAAAAATATATGTTAGTATTTGTGTCTATATTCCATAACCTATCTTATTTTTGGTTATAGTTCAAACTTTTGGACAAATCTGTTATTTGTTGCTCTGCCATGTAATTGGATTTTCAAATCTGCAATGGATCAGTCAACTGAATAATAAATTTCTAGAATTTGAAGTAGATTGATGTTAATGATTTAAGTCATTAGGCTGTGATAGAAGTTCTGATGGCTTCTGCTGTCAAGCATAATAGTGGTCATTGTTATCATTGTTATATTTTGGAGAACCTTCCAAAAAATCAAAAAGTATCAAAGTGAACTGAAGCTCTCAAAGGTTTAGTCATTAGAACAAAACTCTGGCAGATCCTGTGAAGTTGAAAAATTAGTGAGTATATGACTAATGTTACCCAGTGTGTCTAACATCCAAAAAATAGCCTGGTTATGCTCATAGAGGATTATTCACTATCTGAATATATTAACCATTTTGGGGTCAGAATAACTCAAAGTTTGTTTAATAAAACTATAGTACCAATTCAATAAGTAAGTGACAACAATCAAATTATAGATCCTTGAAGTACTGAAACATGTTTCTAGGAACATGATTTAACTTGTATAAAACAAATCTATCTACTAATGATATTTGTTGCAATGAAGTCACACAAGGAAACAAATAAATGATAAGTTGAGAAAATAAAATTCTATATTACACTCTTATAACTAAATTATTTTTGAGAATTATTCTCTAATAGAAATAGGATGTTATTTTCCTAAATCATTAAATTTAGTCAATTATAATAGCATTTTATGATAATTTTCCAACATAGAGATTCACTAATTAAATTTGAGATTATTTATTTTAAATTAAAAAAAGAAACTACTGTATAATGAATCCACTGTTCCGATACATTTTATTAATCAAATTTTTACTGTAGAATTGTCTCTGTATTTATAACTTTAGGGAGCAGATAGTTGGTATAGTAGATAAAGGACTGGCCTTAGAATCAGGAGGACCTAAGTTCAAATCCAGCCTTTTATACCTACTAGATATGTGACCCTGCACAAGTCACTTAGCCCTAATTGATTCCAAGGAAAAATATATATGACTTTAGAAATTTGTTCAGTAAAACACATTTGTTCTAGGCCATGGACTTTGAAATCCAGGCATTCTTAAATTCTTAAACTCTTTTGTGAGTCATGGCTCTTCTTTGACAGTCTGATAAAAACCTTTTTTTTTTTTTTTTTTTTTTTTTCCTAAATACTATTTATTACTTAAATTCATAATTGAAGGAAATGCTTAGATCTTAGTGAACAAAAATAATTGTTCCTCATCAAACTTCATAACCTTTTGAAATCCTTTAGGATCTATGGAAAACCTAGTTAAGAACCTCTATTCCAATCTAATCATTATATTTATGCAACACTTTCAAGTTTTCAAGGAACTCTTTCTATATCTTCTCACTTAATCTTCACAATATTAGTATGAAGTACATATTAAGACAAATTTTATTCCCATATTAAAAAAAAATAGGGGGACTTCGAGCCAAGATGGCAGCCTGGAGGCAGACAGCTGCTTGAGCTCCTTCTTTTCTCTGAGGACTTACTTCATGACAAGCCTCGGAGTTAACACTTGACCAGAAAAGAAACCCACAAATAATCACCCACAGAAGACATCCTTGAAATTCACCAGAGAACATCTGTGTTTGCTTGTGGGAGGGTCAAACAGACTGGGCACAGATTGAGGGAAGGCAAGCCAGAGTGAGACAGACAGCTCACACAGCTCAGACCAGAGGGGGAGGGGTAAGATCTCTGCCATTTCTACAAAAAAACTTTTCCCCAGTGTGGATATTCCCTTTTGGCAGCAAGCCAGGAGCAGCAGAGAGGGTGTAAACACCAGAGGTGAAGAATAAAACCCCTGAAAGCTAGTGTCTCTCCAACCCGGCCACCCCCAACCTCCACCTGGAGTGACTCAGCATGTTCTCAGAGCCTCAGAGCAGAGAGGCAGCACAGCCATCCCTGTCCTGTTAGTGGCTCACTGCTGCCCTCCCCCCCAGTCTGTAGAGGAAGCCCATTAACAACATCCAGCCCCATCCCCCCCAAAACAGACCAATTGTTTCTCTTGTCAATTTGTTTTCTTTGATTCCCCCTCTGACAAAGTGAAAACAAAATTCAAAAGGGCTCTAAACATTGACAGCTTTTGTATGGAGAGAGAGCAGATTTCAAATACTGAGGACACTAAAAACAGACTGTCCCCAGAGGAATCCCCTAAGGGGGATATGATCTGCTCCTCAATACAAAAGAATCTCATAGAGGAAATCAAAAAGGCTCTCACAAGAGAGCTAGAAGAGAAATGGAGAAATGGGAAAAGGAAAGGCAAGCTTGGCAAGAGAGCCTGGAGAAGTCATCCAGAGTGGATAAAGAGATCAATTCATTCTGAAACAAATTTAGTGAATTGGTAAGGTAAACAACTCCAAGGAAAACAGGATTAGTGAGCTGGATAAAGAAATCAGCTCTCTAAAATATAAAATGGATAAAATGGAAAAAAAATTTCCATAGAAGAAAAAAACTCACTTAAAAACAAAATTGGACATTTACAAAAAGATATAAAAAAAGTGAGCAAAGAAAATACATCATTAAAAATTAGACTCGAACAAGTAGAAATGAATGACTCAAGGAGAAACCAAGAAGTAGTTAAGCAAAACCAGAGAAATGAAACAACTGAAAAGAATGTCAAGTACCTTATTAGAAAGACAACAGACCTTGAAAACAGATCCAGGAGAGACAATTTGAGAATAATCAGACTCCCTGAAAAATGTGAGGAAAAAAAGAGCCGGGACACTATTTTCAAGGAAATTAAGAAAGAGAACTGCCCAGACGTTTTGGAAACAGAGGGTAAAATAGACATTGAAAAAATTAATTGATCACCTACTGAAAGGGACCCTAACATCAAAATGCCAAGAAATATAATGGCCAAGTTCAAGGACCATCAGACAAAGGAAAAAATACTGAAAGCTGCTAGAAAAAGGCAATTCAGATATGGAGGAGCCACAATAAGGATAACCCAGGATCTAGCAGTGTCCACCTAAAAAGAACGAAGGCTCTGGAACATGATATTCTGAAAGGCTAAGGAACTTGGTATGCAGCCAAGAATAACTTACCCAGAGAAAATGAGCATCGTTTTCCAGGGAAGAAGATGGACATTTAATGAAATAAATGAATTCCATCTATTCTTGATGAAAAAAAACAGACATACATAAAAAGATTGATCATCAAATACAGATCTCAAGAGATTTCTAAAAAGGTAAAAAGAAATCTTGAGAACTATATTTCTGCCAAAAAAAATATGTAAAGAACACATGTATAAATTGTCCTAGAAATTAGAGGTGGAAAGGAAATTATATCATAAAAAAGTGTAAAGTGGTGGTACTACATCTCATGAAGAGGCAAAGGTAACCTGTTATATCTGAGAGAAAGAAAGGAGGGAGATGAACATGGTGTGTATCAATAGACATATTCGATTCATGGTGAAACTTCTTCCACTTCATTGAAAAATGAGAGGGAAGGAGTAAGCTAAGGAGAAGAGAATACAGAATTTGTGAGGAAAGGGGGTAAAATAATGGGAGGAACTTTAAGGTGGGGGAGGGATACCAAAAAGGGAGGGCTGTGAAAAGCAAGTAGTGTTCACAAGTTTAATACTGGGTAGGGGGCGTAAGAGGGAAGGAAAGGAGAAAAGCATAAGCAGGAGTTAACAGGATGGCAAGCAATATAGAATTAGTCATTCTAACCATAAATGTGAATGGGGTAAACTCTCTCATAAAGAGGAAGCAGTTAGAAGACTGGATTAAAAGTCAGAATCCTACTACATGTTGTTTACAGGAAACACACGTGAAACAGGGTGATACATTCAAACTAAAAGTAAAAACGTGGAGCAGAATCTACTATGCTTCAGGCAAAGCCAAAAAAGCAGGAGTAGCCATCCTCATCTCAGATCAAGCAAAAACAAAAATTGATCTAATTAAAAGAGATAAGGAAGGGCATTATATCCTGCTAAAGGGTAGCATCAATAATGAAGCAGTATCAATATTAAACACATATTCACCAAGTGGTGTAGCATCTAAATTCTTAAAAGAGAAATTAAGAGAGCTGCAAAAAGAAATAGATAGCAAAACTATAATAGTGGGAGATCTCAACCTTGCACTCTCAGAATTAGATAAATCAAACCACAAAATAAATGAGCAAGAAGACAAAGAGGTAAATAGAATACAAGAAAAGTTTGATATGATAGATCTTTGGCGAAAGCTAAATGGAGACAAAAAGGAGTATATATTCTTCTCAGCAGTTCATGGAACCTATACAAAAATTGATCATATACTAGCGCATAAATACCTCAAAATCAAATGTAGTAAGGCAGAAATAGTAAATCCATCCTTTTCAGACCACAGTTCAATCAAAATTACATTTAATAAAAAGCCAGGGGAAAATAGACCAAAAAATAATTGGAAACTAAATAATCTTATACTAAAGAATTATTGGATAAAACAGCAAATCATAGACATAATTAATAACTTCAACCAAGAAAATGACAAGGATACAGCCAAAGCAGTAATAAGGGGAAGTTATATATCTCTACAGGCCTACTTGCATAAAATAGAGAAAGAGAGGACCAACGAATTGGGCTTACAATTAAAATTGCTAGAAAAGGAACAGATTAAAAACCCCCAGACAAACACAAAACTTGAAATTCGAAAAATAAAATATGAGATTAATAAAATTGAAAGTTAAAAAAATAAACAACTATTGAATTAATTAATAAAAGTAAGAGTTAGTTCTATGAAAAAACCAACAAAATACAGAAACCCTTAGTAAACCTGATTAAAAAAAGATAGAGAAAAAGCAAATTGTTAGCCTTGAAAATGAAAAGGGAGAACTCACCACTAATGAAGAGGAAATTAGAACAATAGTTAGGAGCTACTTTGCTCAATTTTATGCCAATCAATTCGATAACTTAAAAGAAATGGAAGAATACCTTCAAAAATATAGCTTGCTGAGATTAACAGAGGAAGAGTAAGTAGTCTAAATAGTCCCATCTCAGAAAAAGAAATAGAACAAGCTATAATAGAATAGAACAATATATAATAGAACCAACTTTCTAAGAAAAAATCCCCAGGACCAGATGGATTTACATGTGAATTCTACCAAACATTTAAAGAAAAACTAACTCCAATGCTATATAAACTACTTGAAAAAATAGGGGTGAAGGAGTCCTAGCAAATTCCTTTTATGACACAGACATGGTTCTGATACCTAAACCAGGTAGATCCAAAACTGAGAAAGAAAACTATAGACCAATTTCCTTAATGAATATTGATGCTAAAATCTTAAATAACATATTAACAAAAAGACTTCAGAAAATCATCCCCAGGATAATACACTATGGCCAAGTGGGATTTATACCAGGAATGCAGGGCTGGTTTAATATTAGGAAAACTATTAATATAATTGACCATATTAATAATCAAATAAATAAAAACCAAATGATCATCTCAATAGATGCAGAAAAACATTTGATAAAATCTAACATCCATTCCTACTAAAAACACTTGAGAGTATAGGAATAAATGGACTATTCCTTAAAATAATAAGGAGAATATATTTAAAACCTTCAGTAAACATCATATGTAATGGTGATAAACTAGAACCTTTCCCTGTAAGATCAGGAGTGAAACAAGTTTGCCCACTATCACCATTACTATTCAATATAGTTCTAGAAATGCTAGCCTTGGCAATAAGAGCCAAGAAAGAGATTCAAGGAATTAGAGTAGGAAATGAGGAAATCGAACTATCACTCTTTGCAGATGACATGATGGTATACTTAGAGAACCCCAAAGACTCTGCTAAAAAGCTATTAGAAATAATTCAGAATTTTAGCGAAGTTGCAGGATACAAAATAAATCCACATAAATCCTCAGCATTTTTATACATTATCAACACAATACAACAGCAAGAGATACAAAGAGAAATTCCATTCCAAACAAATGTTGAGAGTATAAAATATTTGGGAACCCATCTACCAAATAGTCAGGAATTATATGAGAAAAATTATGAAACACTTGCCACAAAAATAAAGTCAGATTTAAATAACTGGAAAGACATTCAGTGCTTATTGATAGGCCGAGTGAATATAATTAAGATGACAATACTCCCTAATCTATTTATTTAGTGCTATATCAATCAGACTCCCAAGAAACTATTTTAATGACCTAGAAAAAATAACAACAGAATTCATATGGAACAACAAAAGATTGAGAATTTCAAGGGAAGTAATGAAAAACAAATTAAATGAAGATCTAGAACTATATTATACCTGATCTAGAACTATATTATAAAGCACCAGTCACCAAAACCATTTGGTATTGGCTAAGAAATAGACTAGTTGATCACTGGTATAGGTTAGGTTCACAGGGCAAGATAGTGAATAAAAATAGCAATCTAGTGTTTGATAAACCCAAAGATCCCAAATTTTGGGATAAGAATTCATTATTTGACAAAAACTGATGGGAAAACTGGAAAATAGTATGGCAGAAACTAGGCATGGACCCACATTTAACAGCACATACTAAGATAAGATCAAAATGGGTCCAAGATTTCGCATAAAGAATGAAATCATAAATAAGAGGAACATGGGATGGTTTACCTCTCAGACTTGTGGAGGAAGAAGGAGTTTGTGTGCAAGGGAGAACAGGATACTATTATTGATCATAAAATAGAAAACTTTGATTACACCAAATTAAAAAGTTTCTGCACAAACAAAACTAATGCAAACAAGATTAGAAGGGAAGTAACTAATTGGGAAAACATTTTTACAGTTAAAGGTTCTGATAAAGGCCTCATCTCCAAAATATACAGAGAATTGACTTTAATTTATAAGAAATCAAGCCATTCTCCAATTGATAAATGGTCAAAGGATATGAACAGACAATTTTCAGATGATGAAATTAAAACTATTTCCACTCATAGGAAAGAGTGTTCCAAATCACTATTGATCAGAGAAATGCAAATTAAGACAACTCTGAGATATCATTACACACCTGTCAGATTGGCTAAGATGACAGGAACAAATAACGATGAATGTTGGAGGGGATGTGGTGAAACTGAGACACTGATGCATTGTTGGTGGAGTTGTGAAAGAATCCAGCCATTCTGGAGAGCAACCTGGAATTATACCCCAATAGTTATCAAACTGTGCATACCCTTTGACCCAGCAGTGCTACTACTGGCCTTATATTCCAAGGAAATACTAAAGAAGGGAAAGGGACCTGTATGTGCCAAAATGTTTGTGGCAGCCCTTTTCATAGTGGCTAGAAATTGGAAGATGAATGGATGTCCATCAATTGGAGAATGGTTTGGTAAATTATGGTATATGAATGTTATGGAATATTATTGTTCTGTAAGAAATGACCAACAGGAGGAATACAGAGAGGCTTGGAGAGACTTACATCAACTGATGCTGAGTGAAACAAGCAGAACTAGGGGATCATTATACACTTCAACAATGATACTGTATGAGGATGTATTCTGATGGAAGTGGATATCTTCCACATAGAGAAGAGCTAATCCAATTCCAATTGATCAATGATGGACAGAATCAGCTACATCCAGAAAAGGAACACTAGGAAATGAGTGTTAATTGTGAGCATTGTTTTTTTGTTTTGTTTTGTTTCTTTTCCCAGATTATTTTTACCTTCCGAATATAATCCTTTCTTTGCAACAACAACAACAAAAAAATTCTGTTCTGCACATATATATTGTACCTAGGATATACTATAAGATATTTAATATGTATGGGAATGCCTGCCATCTAGGGGAGGAGGTAGAGGGAAGGAGGGGAAAAACTCGGAACAGAAGGGAGTACAAGGGATAATGTTAAAAATTAAAAAAAAAAATTACTTACGCATATCTACTATCAAAGAAAATGTTGTAATTATAAAAATTAATAAAAAAGAAAATAAAAGAGCTGAGTCATGCATAGTTGATCATAGCACAAAAAAATAAAATAGGAAACTACAGTAAAGATAAGAGATGTTTATTCTCATATAACTTTACCTATTAGATTTCTCACTATAAGAGTCATTTTGATAATTATTCTCAACATGCTAATCTTAAGCATAATTTTCATAAAATTCCCTTTATTTGTCTATTATTTTAGCCACCCACAAATATTTTGAGAGCTACAAGAAGTACAAGAGTACTGTTAATATTGAAGATATTGGTCATATGGTATATGTATATAACCCCTGAATAGCACCAATATTCTATTTGAAAATGGTTAACAAAACTTTATAAAGAAAAAAAAATAGAATATATAATTAGATCTTTATCTCTTTGTCTATAAAATTCTATAAAAAAAAATTGTTTTTTTTGTGTTTTTCAGTTGTTTTTTGTTCCATGTCTCTCTTTTTATCTCTGTCTTTCTGCCTTGTCTCTCTCTCTGTATCTTTGGCTCTGGGTCTCTATATCTTTATCTCACTGTCAACTTCTGTCCCTTGGTCTCTGCCATTCTCTTTATGTTTTGCTGTCTTCATCTCTCTTTGTCTGTCTCATTCTCTTTCTTTCTATCTCTGTCTCCCCTTACTAACATAGTCCTTGGAAGTTTGATTCTGATTTAAACATAGAGGAATTTAAGTTTCTATCTTTCACCAATAATATTATATGTTTTTTTTTTTTATATATAGTAAAATACAGCAAGTGTGTAGCTGTGCATGTTCTCCTGCCAGAATGAGGACAATATTGATATAACAGAGACAAAATATGAAAACCATTCAACCTGAGAAGAAAAGTTAATATACTATAAATTGTTCTAAATTTGTATTTACTCAATAACTTGAATTGAAATCCCAGCAATACTACTTCTAATTTGTTCCAGGACAATTGATTTCAATGTTCTGCTATTACGTTTTTGTCCATTTGTAAAAAAAGAAAGGTTGGTGAAGTAGATTGCCTCTTTGATGTCTTCCAGCATGATCTTATTTTTGAAGTTCAAAAGGAGACCCCAAAAGGTTGGGGTTACAGATGCTGTCACAAGGTATCTCAAAAAGAATGTGCAGGCTTGAAACCATCTCCAAGTCATGGGACAAAGTTTATTGTAATTGTAATGCCAATTGAAGCAGGCTAAGTTTCAAAAGGATTTAGCAAAGAACCAAGAGCAAGAAGATAAATTTATAAGAAAAGACAGAAAAATCTGATTCTTAATGTCACTGATATACTAATTTTATGGATTAGAGGAAGAACTAAGGAGTGGACTGTTATGCACCTCAATATTGAATTTTATGCTTTAGAGGTGGAGCAGATGAGTAGTTGGTATTCACCTCACCATTTGTCTCAGAAACCCTGTTATCACTGAATAATTGGTTATTAGATGGTAATCAGCAATGTTTGTAGGACTATATCATAGTATTCCTAAAGTGATGAGACTTTAGGATCATTGACAAATAGATTGTTAAAACAATAGCATTTCTAAAGTCTGGGTATCTCAGGATGACTGTCAGATTTCTCCTAGAAGCTGCAGCCTATTATTCCCCTCTCAAGTTTGAAACCCAAATCCATTTGAGACAAAGGGATGAAGGTCCCATCTTATGGACCTGCTTCAGTCTGATAAGGGACATAGAGCTGGTGACTGAGGAGGAGAGATACATGGCTTAAAGGTGGTTGCAGCAATATCAAATGGGCACTGAGTAGCAGAAACAGGTCTCAGGTTATATTAACTTTGACCAAGTACTTGGGATTTCATGGCTTTGAATTTGGAAGTAAAAACTCTCAAAAGTAAATTCAAAATCCAAGGGCCAAAACTGAGCAAAAAAGAAATAATAAACAAAAGTGGAGTTAAAATAGGGGTTACTAGGGACAGTAACCAGGAACCCAACCTAGAGGAAGACTTAGGGGCTAGATGAGGCTATCATGAATGTCTCACATCCAAGAAGGTTTTCCTAAAATAAATAGTAAAGAATATTTCCCTAAAATCCCTGCTTTTTTGTACTCAAAGGAAAATAGACAATGGGTAGAAGAGTGGCATTACACACAGTGAAAGGAATGTTCAGGTGGCCTAGGGTGCAACCACCATAATGTTTAAAAGTTTTAAGCATCGAGTAGAGAGAATGACAGACAGAGTAGAGATGATAATTAATCTTAAGTGCCTAAGCCTCAGCATGAGTTATTTGAGAAGTGAAATCTGGGCCATAGTTACTCTGTAACCATGGGTAGACCAAAATGAAGTATGATCTCCTTTAACAACAATCTCTGAGCCTTTTCAGTGTTTCTGTGTAAGAATTTTACACAATTAGTAATGTTGTCAACAAAAATCCAAAGCAGTTTAAAGCCCCTGCAAGGGGACATATGTATTATATATAAATTCTGTCAGTCCTTCCCTGGGTATGTACCTCTCCTCTGGATGGGCTTTAGGAGGAGGGTGGAGTTTTAACAGCCCATTAAAGATTTTTGACAAGGGATTGGAGGACCTTTCACGAATTTTAAAGCTCTGATGAGAGCAATAAATTCTGCCCTCTAAGCAGAAGTTTCAGGAGGGTAGTGGTTCAGTCTCCAAGGTGCTATCTGAGGCTCACCACAGAGTAACCTTCTTTCCTTTCCCTGTATTCAAGAAAACTGAGCCAGGCAGTAAACCATTACCTGGATAGGAATGTCCCTCAAGTCATGTTGACTGGAATAGACAGAATCTAAAGTTTCTTCACATTTTAAGGAAAATTTAATTTATTCCTGTATTCTTTAGTGTTTTTAATAGGAATGGGTGTTGGATTTTGTCAAATGTTTTTTCTGCATCTCTTGAAATAATCATATGATTTTTGTTAGTCTTGTTATTGATATAGTCAGTTATGCTAATAGTTTACCCAATATTGAACCAGCCTGCATTCTTAATATAAATCTTACTTGGTCAGAGTATACTCTGTTAGGGATGACATTCTGTAATCTCATTGCTAATATTTTGTTTAGGATTTTTGCATCAATGTTCATTAGGGAAATTGATCTATAATATTATTTCTCTGTTTTTGTCTTGCCTGGTTCAGGTATCAGTACCATGTCTGTGTCATAAAAGGAATTTGGTAGGAGTCTTTCATTCTCTATTTTTTCAAATAGTTTATATAGTATTGGAGTTAATTGTTCTTTAAATGTTTGGTAGAATTCACATGTAAATCCATCCTAGCCCTGGAGATTTTTTCTTAGGTAGTTTATTATTAGCTTGTTCTATTTATTTTTCTAAAATGGAACTAGTTAAATAATTTATATCCTCTTCTGTTAACCTGGGTAATCTATGTGTGTAGATATTCCTCCTTTCCATTTAGATTATCAAATTTATTGGCTTATAGATGGGCAAAATAACACCTAATTATTACTCTATATACCTCTTCATTGATGAAAAGTTTCACCTTTTCATTTTTGAGACTAACAATATGATTTTCTTCTTTCCTTTTTTAAGCAAATTAACTAAAGATTTATGTTTTTTCTTCAAAGCAACTCTTAGTTTTATTTATTAATTCAATAGTTTCTTATTTTCAATTTTATTTATTTCCCCTTTTATTTCCAGAATTTCAAATTTGATATTTAATTGACTGTTTATAGTTTGCTCTTTTTATGTCTTTCTTAGTTGCAAGACCATTTCACTGATGTGCTGTATCTTTATTTTATGTAAGTAACCATTTAGAGATATAAAATTTCCCCTTATAACTACTTTGGTTGCATCCCACAAATTTTGATATGTTGTCTCATTATTGTCATTCTCTTGGATAATATGATTGCTTGTCTATGATTTGTTGTTTCACACATTCACACACTCATTCTTTAGAATCATATTATTTCATTTCCAATTAATTTTGTTCTATTTTCTCCTGGCCTTATATTGCATGTGATTTTTATTGCATCATAATCTGAAAATGCATTTACTATTTCTGCCTTTCTGCATTTGATTTTGAGGTATAATTTTATGTCCTAAAACATGTTCAATTTCTGTATAGGTTCCATGAACTACTGAGGAAAAAATCAAACTACTTTCTCTCTCCATTCAATTCTCTCTTGTTACACAAGATAATTGTATAAAGATGTTCACACATATTTTGTGCGAACATGTTCATTTTAACATGTATGTATTTATATATATATATATAAACATGTAGTTTAACATGTATAACATATATTGGATTGGTTGTCATCTAGGGTAGGGAATAGGGGAAGGAGGTGAAAATCTGAAACACAAAGTTACATAAAGTTCAATTTTTTTTTTAATTATAGATTTTTATTGACAGAACATATGCATGGGTAATTTTTACAACATTGTCCCCTACACTCATTTCTGTTCCAACTTTTCCCTTCCCTCCCTCCACATGCTCCACTAGATGGTAGGCACTCTCGTACATGTTAAAAATGTTAAAGTATATATTAGATACAACATATGTGTGCAGGTGTGTACAGTTCTCTTGTTGCACAAGAAAAAATTGGATTCAGAACGTAAAAATAACCTGGAAAGAAAGATACAAATGCAAGTAGTCCCCACTCAGTTCCCAGTGTTCCTTCTCTGAGTGTAGCTGATTCTGCCCATCTTTGATCAATTGGAACAGAATTATATCTTCTCTTTGCTGAAGATATCAACTTCCATTAGAATACACCCTCATACGGTATTGTTGTTGAAGTATATAATGATCTCTTGGTTCTGCTCATTTCACTCAGCATCAGTTCATGTAAGTCTCTTCAAGCCTCTCTGTATTCATCCTGCTGGTCATTTCTTACAGAACAATAATATTCCATGACATTGGAATACCATAATTTACTCACCCAATCTCCAATTTATGGGCATCCATTCATTTTCCAATTTATAACCACTACAAAAAAAGGGCCAGCACAAACATTTTGGCACATGCATATCACTTTCCCTTCTTTAATATTTTTTGGGATAGTAAAACTGCAGGACTAAAGGGTATAAATAGTTTGATGACTTTTAGAGCATAATTCCAAATTGCTCTCCAGAATGGCTAGATCCATTCATAATCCCATTAAAAAGGCATCAATGTCCCAGTTTTCTTGTATACCCTCCAACATTCATCACTATATTTTCCTGTCATTTTAGCAAATCTGACAGGGCTGTAGTGGTATCTCAGAATTGTCTTAATTTGCATTTCTTTGAGCAATAGTGATTTGGAATACCCTTTCATATGAATAGAAATAATTTTAATTCCATCATCTGAAAATTATCTATTTATATCCTTTGACCATTTATCAATTGGAGAATGGCTTGATTTCTAATAAATTAGAATTAATTCTCTGTATATATTTGGAAATGAAGCCTTTATCAGAACTTTTAACTAAAAATGATTTCCCTGTTTATTGCTTCCCTTCTAATCTTGTTTGCATTTGTACAAAAGCTTTTTTCATTTTATATGATCAAAATTTTCTATTTTGGGATAAATAATGATCTCTGGTTCTTCTTTGGTCACAAATTCCTTTCTCCTCCATAAGTCTGAGAGGTAAACTATCCTATGTTTCTCTAATTTATGTATAATCTTGTTCTTTATGCCTAAATCATTAACCCATTTTGATCTTATCTTGGTGTAGGGTGTTGTGTGGGTCCATGCCTTGTTTCTGTCATACTAATTACTAGTTTTCCCAGCAGTTTTTGTCAAATGCTGAATTCTTATCCCAAAAGTTAGGATCTTTGGGTTTGTCAAACACTAGATTGCTGTAGTTATTGACTATTTTGTCCTGTGAATCTAACCTATTCCACTGATCAACTAGTCTATTTCTTAGCCAATACTAAATGATTTTAGGGACTGCTGCTTTATGCTATAGTTTTAGATCAGGTACAGCTAGGTTGCCTTCCTTTGATTTTTTTTTCTCATTAGTTCCTTTGAAATTTTTGACCTTTTGTTCTTCAATATGAGTATTGATGTAATTTTTCTAGGTCATTAAAATATCTGATTGGGACAGCACTAAATGAATATATTAGTTTAGGTAATATTGTCATCTTTATTATAATTGCTTGGCCTATCTAAGAGCTCTTAATATTTTTCCATTTGTTTAAATCTGACTTTATTTGTGTGGAAAGTGTTTTGTTTTGCTCATATAATTCCTGACTTTCCTTTGGCAGATAGATTCCCAAATATTTCATGCTGTCAAAAGTTATTTTGAATGGAATTTCTCTTTGTATCTCTTGCTGTTGAATTTTGTTGGTGATGTATAAAAATGCTGAGGTTTTATGTGGATATATTTTGTATCTTGTAATGTTGCTAAAGTTGTGAATTATTTCTAAAAGCTTTTGAATAGTCTCTAGGGTTCTCTAAGTATACCATCATATCATCTACAAAGAGTGATAATGTGGTTTCCTCATTACCTACTCTAATTCCTTTAATCTCTTTCTCAATTCTTATTGCCAAAGCTAGCATTTCTAATACAATATTGAATAGTAATGGTGATAGTGGGCAACCTTGTTTTACCTTTGATCTTATTGGGAATGGTTCCAGTTTATGCCATTACATATGATGCTTACTGATGATTTTAAATAGAGCCTCTTGATTATTTTCAGGAAAATCCATTTATTCTTATACTCTCAAGTGTTTTTATTAGGATTGGAAGTTGGATTTTATCAAATACTTTTTTCTGTATCTATTGAGATGATAATATGTTTTTGTTAATTTGGTTATTGATATAGTCAATTATGCTAATAGTTTTCCTAATATTGAACCAACCCTGCATTACTGGTATAAATCCTACTTGATCATGGTGTATTATCCTGGAGATGATTTTCTGTAATCTTTTGCTAATATCTTATTTAAGATTTTAGCATCAACATTTATTAGGGAGATTGCTCTATAATTTTCTTTCTCTGTTTTCAACCTACATGGTTTGGCTATCACTTCCATGTCTGTGTCATAAAAAGAATTTGGTAGGACTCCTTTATTCCCTATTTTTTTCAAATAGTTTATATAGTATTGGGGCTAAATGTTCTTTGAATATTTGGTAGAATTCACATGTAAATCCATCTGGTTCTAGGGATTTTTTCTTAGGGAGCTGAATAATAGCTTGTTCTATTTATTTTTCTGAAATGGAACAAATTTATCATTGTATAGCACCTTGGCTCCTGATTCAGCATCTCCAAGATAGTGAAAAAGTGGCAAAAGTAAGTTTGCCAAGAATTGCAAGAATTTCCAAGTCTTTGTGTCCTCAGCCAAGGAAATGTTGTTGAGAATGAAGCCCAAGATGACCGAGACAAGCTTTCCCCTAGTTAATTGTAAGATCAAGGCACAAAAGAATTGGAGGGCTTACCTTGAAAGGAGAAAGTAAAGCTGTGGGAGACCAGCTTAAAGGGCCAGCAAATATGGAGGTTTCAAAGGATACCTCAAAAATGTAAGGTTACAGACTGGTGAAGATGAATCAAAAGAATTGATAGACTTGAACTCAGCTCTTAGTCAAGGGACAAAGTTTCATGTAAGTGTAATGCCAGTTAAGGCAGGCTAAGTTTTAGAAGGATTTATCAAAAAAAAAAAAAAAAAGAGCAAGAAGATAACTTTAGAGGTAAAGACAGAGAAATCTGCTTCTACATATCACTGATATATTAATTTTATAGATAGAACTTAGGAGTGGTCTGATATACACCTCAATATTGAATTTTGTGATTTTGAGGTGGGATTGAGGAGTAGTCTGGTATAGACCTCAGCATTTTTCTCAGAAACCCTGTTATCACTGACGAACAGATTGTTAACTAGCAATCAGCAATGTTTGTAAGATTATACTATAGTATTCCTAAGGCAAGGAGACTTTAGGATCATTGATAATACCACTCCTAAAGTCTGGGAGTGTGAAGATTATTGTTATATTTCTCCCAGAAGCTGTATCCTATCAATATGAGTGGGTTAATATAGTGGATTTAGGAAATGCTCCTATGGTGGAAAGATGCAGATTTGTTTTCAATACATCAGCACCACTGGCACATGACTAATCTGAATTATTATAACATGTAGCTAATTAAATAATAGAATCATATGTTTATAAAAGGAAAGAGGTAAAATTTTAATAATTAAAGTAAAATTCTTGGGGCGCATTGCATGATTTGAGAATATTAGTTCATGACAAACATGTGGGTCAAATGTTCAACAAGTTGCATTAGGCTTTTACTGGATGTAATTGTTCAGTTTTAGGGGAAGTGATTTGACCTGCATATCTAAATCTATATGGTAATGAGCTGAGTTGTAATGTGTACTTAGGAGTAAAAAGTCATTTATAAAATGAGAAATATGTATGAATAGTCTTCAGTGGCAACAGAAGATTACAGTTACTTTTCACTACAAAAAAAAAAAAAAATGTTTTGCTTTTCTTTTGTGAACTTAATCACCTGTGACTGTGGTGTTAGTAATGAATGATACTGTCTCAATAACGCAATTTTCATAATGATATTCTCATATCAGATATAATGTGTTATACTAATATTATCCTCTTCACACAGATACTTGTACATAGAGTAATAAAGTAGTAAGCATTTCAGTTGGTCAGTTAATAATCATCTTTTTTTTTTTTTTTTTTCCTGAGGCTGGGGTTAAATGACTTGCCCAGGGTCACACAGCTAGAAAGTGTTAAGTGTCTGAGACCAAATTTGAACACAGGTACTCCTGAATTCAAAGCCGGTGCTCTATCCACTGCACCCCTTATAATCATCTATTAGGTGCTTATAATCTTCCAGACATTTTGCTGAGGCCTGGGGAAACAAACAAACAAAAAGACAAAGGATTCTCTTTGTACTCAAGAAACACCCAATCCACTGGGAGAAAACAATATATAAATAATTATGTGCAAACAAATTATATAGAGGATAATTTGGAGATGACCAATAAAAGAAAGGTGGTATCAGCAAAAGGGCCTGCTTTTCTTTATCCTCTTAACTATTTTACTAGGTGTTCTCATCAGCTCCCAGAAATTTAATTGCCATTATTATGTTGATAATTCTCAATTTCGAGTCCTACCTCATCACTTCTCCACTAGGAAAGTATATCTTAATCACCCTAGTGTGGAGGCTCTGGAAAGAAGGATACAACAATATAGTGGAAATTATCAGGCAAAGATTCTTTCATTATTATTTACTCTGGTTCAAAAAGTATATACTTCCTTTCATATTTATCTTTCTTTTTATATCAGTATTTAACAGTTATTGGTATATAATAAACACTTAGTGGTTTTGTTGTTGTTGTTGTTGTTGTTGTTGTTGTTTATTTTTTAACTAAATCATTTGAAAATAGTGAGTGAACTGGTAGAAATGAAGAAAAAGACTTAATAAGTAAGAGGTGAGGAGAATGTGCATTTCAGATAAAAGGCATGGTGATTCAAAAAAAAAAAAGACAAGAGTTCAAGATGTTGTACTATTTAGTATAGATTAGAAAATTTCCTGGGCAGGGGGGAATACATACACACATACACAAAAACACATATACACATGTCTTTGACACTGCCAACTTGACACAAAGGTCAAAATATCAGCTATCTAAACAATAATCAATGTTTTAAAAAATTCTAAGTCTCTCAGTTGGTATAATGACTGAAAAATCAAAGATAGACTGATAGACAAAGGCAAAGACTTAGAGACACACAGAAAGAAGACAATCTGAGAGAACCACTGGTGTTATCTCCTCTTCCTATTGATATATTTTTGGCAATTCAAAAAGTTGAATGACAATAGGGAGGGGAAAATAATGTAACAAATCTTGTGTGATCCCAAGCACTCCATGTTTGTGATTCAACTTTGTCTTAAATGAGACTATAAGAATTAAAAGCAGCTGGGTAAGAGAAAAGCTCTATTATTTTTACTTTACTTGATAAAGAAAAGAGATAGTAGAATTCAGCTCCAGGAGATTTTATTTTCCTAGTAATGTGATTAATCAAGTCCTTAAGTCTAACAGTGAATTGTCATTATTTAGGTAATCAAAATTACAAAAATTAGAGTTAGGTCATAGAGTATCAATAAACTCCTGCCAACAGCCTCAAGGAACAAGAGGGTAAGGGCTGAGGTGAGAGGTCCTGAGACTGATACCTTCATTATTGGTCTTATACTAAGATAATCAGTTTTCTTTAAATTATAACATTAACCAGGAGAAAAATCAATGAATTTATTTGAATCCAGTGTTGTAAAGTTAATCCAAAAGAGCAAGTATTTATCACAATTCAAATCAATTTAGAAAGCAGGTAAGTAATTCGTATGTATTACATATATCTTTTCCTAGCAAAATAAATTTGCCCCTAATGCTAGAATTTCTGGTCACAGCTGTGAGACACAATGATTTGTCTCCAGCAGAGGTTTCAAAGCACTATTCATGGGTTTTGAGGACTGCCCTAACCATGTTAAAATTTAATTGGGAAATTTTTAAGGAAAATAGTTTAAAATCCACTAGAACACACATAATATTCATATTAAGTTTTCTAAGTCAATTTTAGACTGCAGGTAGTTTTCTGTATGGTTTAGTGCCCTTTACTTCTACTTGAGTTTAATTCCACTAATGTAGATTTTCACAGATGGTACAAAGAAGAGATAATATGATTTAATTTAAGCCCAGGATTTATACTACTAGTTTCTGTTACTTTTGTTTTTAACCACAAAATAACCTTCAGAAATTTAAAATTTTCTTTGAAAGAGAACAAAGCATTTTACCTCAAATTTATAAAATGACTGCAGAATCTCTTCATAATTCATTAGATTATTAGACTATCCACTTATCACCAAAAGATAGGTGGGACAATGTTACTAAACTTAAAATTGATAAGAATTGAGCTCAAATACTATCTTAGATTCTACTAATTGCATGATCATTTGCAAGTCATAATTTGTCTGCCTGGGACCAACATACAAGAATTACTTTGAGGATCAAATTAGAAAATATATGTAAAACTTTACAACAAATCTTAAAGCCTTATACAAGACCAGATATAGTCATGATGATGATGATCTCAGAGAGAATATGTGTGAAAGGATGAATAAATTTATATTCCTATATATAGATTGAAGATCTTTTGGGAATGCAAAATTCTGAGAAATTAAATGATTACATTTGAAGTTATAGTGCCTTGGTGAAAAAGGAATAATAGGAGATATAATAGAATGATATCTTTCAAATTTTCAGAGGACATTGAGGCCCCTGAGGCCTAAAGGGGAGATCCAAAGGTCTCATCTCTAATCTTGCTCATTTTCTAACGTCTTGGTGGGACCTCAAAAATATAATGCAGAGAAACTGAGGCAAGATAGAAATTAGAGAGTATTTAATAATTTATTAAAAGGGAGAGATTCACTGGGTCCAAATGGATCATGGTTTGCTCCCAAGGCTGAATGGGACTGTTGTCTCCAAGAATCCAGCAAACAATGTGAGTTCTCAATGACATATATAAACTAAACACATGACTCAGACTCAGGTGGTAGAGTAAGGCAAGGGCAGAGTCAGGGTGCTGAGAGCAGGAACAGGACTCTGACAGGGTAGCCACCGGAGATGGGATGACATAATGGGGGAGGCACCCCAGAGATGGGCAGCGGAATCTTGATAGGATAGTATCTGACATTTTGGTAGCTTGAGATGGGGAGAGGCATTCTGATATTATAAAATGTAAGATTTTTTTATCCTTATCAAATATTCTGATGATTAGGGGGAGAGGTGGTTTTGCAGGATTGAGCAGAATAATTATAAACTGAGGCAGAACAATTAGAAAAACAGAGTCAGGATATTGAGGGAAACAGAGTCAGGACAATAAAAGAGAATTGTGGCATAACAGCAGCACCCAGAAAGTTAATCATCCTCTGCATTTGGTAAAACAACCATTTTCTGTCTCAATTATGGATATATATTAGCTATGAACTTTATGACAAATTATTTTATCTCTGCACAGTTTTCTGATTTGTAAAGAGAAATAATAGTTGTTGTGAAGACCACATAACTGCAAAAGTACTTAACAAAACATGCTATATAATGTTAACTGCTTCATTGGTTATAATTGCTTCACATTTGATAACTTTATGTTTTTGTTTTTGTTTTTTCCTTTTTAATGTGACCAAGTGATTTCTAATGTGTGTGCAAAGTAATTTGGGAATTTGTTTGAGATATGATAGTAAAAGCAATTGTAAAGGAAAGCCAACCAAAGGGATCTTTTGCACTGATAGTGTTAACAGAAGAATTTTGAAATGTTAGGAAAACAGAAAAGAAATTTGCTACTACTTTAAAAACTTTGGTTATCCAGAGTCAGACTTCTGAGGGCCCTGTCAGTAAAGACAGATACCTTTTTCTGGCTCACAAAAGATAAATGATTTGCGTAGATTGGAAAATAACCAAATTTCAATTCAGTTTGTCTGGGCTCATTAACTAAAGTTAAGTCAATTTTTAAATCTGATCTATCTCAATTTTAAGAATTGTCTTAGTTTTTCCCTAACACTAATGTGAAATGTATTTAAGGAAATAAAAATTATGGCTAAGATTATTTGGCTATTACTTAGGAAAATTCTAAAATGTCTAACTTAATTACTTGGAATCATTGTCAAGATGTTAAGCCTTATCAGTTTACCTCCAAGTATGAGGTGTGAATTCCTTTCCCCCATCATAGAGTGGGGGGAAGTATCAAACAGCATAGCCCACAGCCCTAAAATTATTTGTGGTAGACAAATTAGCAAGCTTATCCTTTTCCCTGGGGTCTCTGTCAACATTCCTTAATTTGTAAGCTTGCCAGTTTTCTTGAAACCATCAGGGTAAGCATCATCAATCCAATAATAAGCCTGTTTAGGATTTACAGTTTCTAAACAAGGAATACATTTACTAAGAATTTATGTCTATAAAACTTGATTGATCTTTTGCACCAGTATAAGTTCAAACACAGAAAACGTGATAAACAAAATTTCTTATGTTCTTAAATCCTGGTAAACTTTTAAAATAATGTCTCTAATCCTAAACTGTGATTAGTAGAATTTGCTATTAAAGATATTATTTTAAATTCTGAATTTACCAGTAGCCCATCCTTTGAGAAAGAAAGCTGCAGAAGCTAGCCTTAGGCTGCAAAACTTCCCAAACTCAGCTGTTAAAAACAGCTTTTGGAATCTTTAGTAACAGGGATTGAAACAGTTGCAGAGAAACAGACTGCAAGGCCAGAGCAAGAAACAACGAACAGGATCAAATTTAGCATACTTTAGATGCCACAGCCAGGGTCAATGGGTTTGCAACTCTCCTTGGAGGAAACTCCCAGGCCCTTTCCCCAAGTGCAATCAGGAGGGTCAGTGGAAAAGAGATGGCTTACAAATGTCCTGTTGTCTGGTCCTCAGGACCAGGAGTGATGGTGACCAGGGTTTGGCTAGGCTCCCCTGTACTCCATCATGGTGACTGAACCCAGGGTAACTTTGGATGTGACATATAAGACCATTGAATTCCTTTTTGTTCTAGATGCCTCATTTTCTGTCTTGCTTCAGCACTGTAGTCTCACCCTTCCCTTCCCTCATAAAGTAATGGGGGTTGAAGAGAAACTTAAGAACAGTCCCTCTTGCCAGTGGGTTTGGTGACCTTTTATTTAAACACTCCTTTCTTATTATTCCTTCCTGTCCTGCTCCCTTGTTGGGGCATGAATTAATGGTGAAGTTGAGGACCTAATTTTCCCTTCACAGACCTCTAGGTGAACTATTTTGTGCTTCTCTCAAAGTCCTTCCTTATTTCCTCTGAAATATGGGAAGAAGTAGTTCTCTGTCTGGGAGGGCTACTCATGTTATCCCAGCCTTAGTGTGCCCACAGGACATTAGTGTGTTCTCTCATTGATGTTAATACCCAATAAAGCCAGAGGCCAGGGAGAGATTGCAGCCCCTAATTGAGAAATTTCTTTATGTATAAGATTTTAGTTCTCTATGAGTCTTCCTGCATATATCCACACTCAGATTCTAAGGGACACATGGTTTTCCATTCTAGATCTTAAAGATGCTTTCTTTTGCATATCATTGCATAAAGACTCACAATTTCTTTTTGCCCTTGAAATGGCAAATCCAGGGGAATGTAACCCCCCACCAATGCACATGGCTGGTATGGGTTCCATGGTATCTTGATCTGCAACCCACCTGAGACACTTCTCTGACTGTTCACTTTCTTTATCAGTCTATTAAAATCTTGAAAGCTAAACTAATCTCTTGCTGTAGCTTTAGCCCTATCTAATGAAAGATAGGGCCAAGTCCTAGGGGCCTTGACTCAGGCCCAGCTAACTCCTCTTCGGGTTCAGAGCATTTTTGCCTTCATAGAGTTTTTAAAGATATGGAAAGGAATGATACTGAGCAACTATACTGATTTCACATATGTGTTTCATATTTTGCACATGCTCAGGAAGCTATCTGAAAATAGGTAGGGTTTGACAGCAAAAAGTTCTATTAAATATTCAAGGGAAACAGGCTTGCAGATTCATCTGCCCATGCTGCTACTCCTGACCATGGCATCTTTACTTCCCCAACTTGGAAGAAAGGGGACACACTTTCTTCTTCTGGGTATTTTTCAATATCCCCAGGCCAGCTTCTAATTTAAGTCCAGCTCTTTGTTGAGTGACAAAAGGCCAGCCTTCACTCCTCAAATAACTCAAAATGTGACTGAGGCACTTAAGATTAGCTTTCTTCCTTGTTATTTATTAGAGTTTTTGCTCTTAAAGTATTTTCTGTCCAGCTCTCTCAGTGTCACTCTGTGGGTCCCCTGGGTAGATAGCTAATTAAAATAAATAAAAATAGTCAAACTAGGGAACTCCTTGGGCAGTTAGGATTGTTGGCTGTGACTTCAGAATTCTTTTTTTTTTTTCAAACTTGATATATTTATTTATTTATTTATTTATTTATTTATTTATTTGTTTATTTTTATTATTTTTTTTTTTATTCATTTTTCCAAATTATCCCCTCCCTCCCTCCACTCCCTCCCCCCGATGGCAGGTAATCCCATACATTTTACATGTGTTACAATATAACCTAGATACAATACATGTGTGTAAATACCTTTTTCTTGTTGCACATTAATTATTACCTTCCAAAGGTATAAGTAACCTGGGTAGATAGACAGTAGTGCTAACAATTTACATTCGCTTCCCAGTGTTCCTTCTCTGGGTATAGTTATTTCTGTCCATCATTGATCAACTGGAAGTGAGTTGGATCTTCTTTATGTTGAAGATTTCCACTTCCATCAGAATACATCCTCATACAATATTGTTGTTGAAGTGTATAGTGATCTTCTGGTTCTGCTCATTTCACTCAGCAACAGTTGATTTAAGTCTCTCCAAGCCTCTCTGTATTCCTCCTGCTGGTCATTTCTTACAGAGCAATAATATTCCATAACCTTCATATACCACAATTTACCCAACCATTCTCCAATTAATGGGGATCCATTCAACTTCCAGTTTCTAGCTACAACAAAAAGAGCTGCCACAAACATTTTGGCACATACAGGTCCCTTTCCGCTCTTTAGTATTTCTTTGGGATATAATCCCAATAACAGCAATGCTGGGTCAAAGGGTATGCACAGTTTGACAACTTTTTGGGCATAATTCCAAATTGCTCTCCAGAATGGCTGGATTCTTTCACAACTCCACCAACAATGTATCAGTGTCCCAGTTTTCCCACATCCCCTCCAACATTCATCATTATTTGTTCCTGTCATGGATGCAGCGGCCCCGCGCCTGAGCTAAGAGAGAGCTCTGGGAAAGAGTTCCCCACCCCCTCCCTGGAAGTGCCTCAGAGGTGACCAGCACTGCTGTGCCCTGAAGGCGCGGTGTTTTAGCCACTTCCCTGAGGTTGAGACTGAACAGTAAAGGTGACTCAAAGCCTAGCCTAAGTGTCCCTGTGGGGCGTGGATGTCTGCAGCAGGTGACGTGAAAAGCCCCTGCAATCAAACTGGAAGTGTCTGCCAGAAACCGCTGTCCCTAGTTCAAAGGTTCCATTTCTCTGGAATTTCCGTTCCACAGCCTTCAGCCCAGCCAGGCACTATGACTTACAGCCCCGCCCACCCTTCAATCTCTTAACTACCCTGAGGCAAAAGCCTGGATTTCCTATGTCCTGGTGCTGAGATCTGCTGAGTCACCCCTGGGATCTGGGAAGATCCAATCCAGTTGTAAATTTTAAAGTGGCTTATATTTCTCCTCTGATCTGCTGTTTTATAAGCAGAGAAGAGCCAACAGCCTGTGCCAGATTCCCCTACGTCAGTGGATTCTCCGATCCCAGAGCCCTCCCCAGTGTGGCCGGCGTAGTGTGCCACTACCCCACCACCTGTGATGGCCTCTCTTCTTCCTCCCCTGGGAGCTGACCTTTCCTGCTGAAACTCCAGATTCTCTTCAGCTGGTAAGTCGTGCTTCCAGTCCTCTTGGATTCTATCAGTCCAACGCTATTTCTGAGGCTGATTAAATCTAGTTGGTTGTGAGGGAAGAAAGGAGCTTACACAGTCACGTGTATCTTCTCTGCCATCTTCTCCTTCAGAATTCTTAAAGCAGCTCACATACTCAGCCTGATGCGTTAATTCCAAAGGCCTCATTTTCCAAATGTCACCATCCCTACCCTGGATGCCACCCCATTTGTAATAGCTACCCCCAGGTGAATAACTTTAACCTGACTATTCTTTGTCGTCTTGTCAGAAAGATTATAATTGTAGGATATCTATTCCAAAATTAGTCTGGAAAACTTGTTCATAATGCTTCTACATCACCTTCTTGAAGCTTCTTCAGAACCTCCTGAGAACTAACATTCTGAATCCCAAAGCCCCATGGAAACTTCTCTATGGCATACAACAAAATAATCACTTGGAAAAAAACAAAAACAAAAACAAAAACAAACAACAACAACAACAACAAAAACCAAAACAAAAACATACTCTCTGATCCTTATGAAACTTGTTTTCTCTTATAACAAGCTAGGAGAAACAATTAAACAGATCTATCAAATATGCCTAGTTTGTGAAAGGGCTGCTAAACTCCTCTACCCATCACTCCCCCTCTCCCCCCACCTCTGTCACTGAAATCTATCTGGAAGAGAGGTACATATTTAGTAAGGACTAGCAGATACATTTTATATATATGCCCCCTCTAAGGGGCTTCAAACTGCTTTTTGGTTTTGGTTGTCATCTTTACTAATTGAGTAAATGTGAAGAATCAGATTTTTGCTAAAGGAGATAAACCCATTTAAGATTAATTAATATCTCCACTCTGCATGTCATCTTCTCAACCCACTGCTTAACATCTTTTAAACATGATGCACCCTAGGTCATCTAAGTGCTCCTTTCCTGGATATAATAAAACTGTTTCAGATACTGCCCCTGATGCTGGTTGAGTGGTCTAGATTCCTGGTGGTCTAGAGGTTAGTGGATATAAGAGAGTTGTTATGAATCTCTTTTAAATCAGCCACAGGTTCTAGGAGTGCAAGAATTCACTCATAATTTGGGAATGAGTTTTGGGAATTTCATTTTTTAAAATGAAAATGTATTGTTAGATAGAAGTCAGCTTACTAAGAGACTGACTTCTATAGTGAAAGATCTTTTGGAAAATGCAGTTTTGCACTGAGAGAATGCAGTTCTCAGTAGAGAGAAGGTACTGGCAAATAAGGGAGCTACCAAAGTCCATTTGTAAAAGATCTTTGTGGATGGAAGCTGTTATATTGGGTGTCTTTATGGGGGCTGGGACAGCCCAAGCAGGTCAGACCCAGTGGGGGCTGGGACAACCTGATCTTGTATTGGAATTAAAAACGCTTCAAAGGGATGTTTTTTTGACCAGGATTTCTAATTGAATCAAAGGCCCTGGCATCCTGAAAAGATAATCTGTCTAGGGAGGATATATGCCTTCCCCAGGAATGATTGAGATTCTGAAAGGGATAACAGATCAAAAGGAAATATAGTTTCTTAAAGAGGTCTGTTTCACCCCCCCTCTTTCAAGGAGAAAAAAAGTGGGGGTTTTGGGGAAAACATTCTTTGATATTTATCCTAGGAAAAGCTGTTTGGATGAGAGGCATTCATGATAGCCTCATCTCCCCCTCCTGCCCCCCAACCTCCCTCTGGGTAGGGTTCCTGGCTATTGTCTCTACTAACTCCACTTTTAATTATTCTCTTTTGCTCATATTTGGCCCCTTCATTTTTAACCTACTTGCAAGATTTATTTCCTCCAGGTTCCAAACTATGAACTTGCAACTACTCATTCAATCTGAATACCATTGGCTAACTGATTTTAAGGCCCAACAACCCCCTGAATGCTGCTGTCACCATCTTGCCTCCACTCTTTAGTGTGGACCCCACTAGTTAGAGCCTTATACTATGCCCTTTTTCAGCATGAAGTAGCTCCAGAAGACGAGACCTCTGACCCTTTGCCCCAAATGACTTTGGGGATGACTTCTTGAGGGGGGAAATGATGTAGTATGGTTTTGTGGTACTGATTTTAGCAGGGGACTTCTGTTCTGGCAATCTATCTGATTGCAAAGTCCTCTGGCTTTTGCTCCCCTACACACACCTGGGAATGCTATTGTTATGATAATCTGCCTGAATCCAGAGACTACTCTTCAATTCATTGCTGACTGATAATCTGGTTAGTAATAATCTGATCAATGAGAACCAAATTCCTTCCTAATTACTACCTATACAATTAGTATGTCAATGATAAAAGCTGAATAAATGCCTTTCCTTTTGTCTTTTTCTAAGTTGAATTATCTTACAATAAAATCCACTTGTAATGGTGCTACAATTATAATAAAACTTTGTCCCTTGATTAAGGAGGTGGGTTGATGCCTGCAAATTGCTTTGAGACACCTCAGGATTCCCATCTATGACCCTGAACTTTTAGAGTCCCCCTTTCTAATCTCAACAAAGTGAGTAGAATCAAGAGAACATTGTACACAGCAACAGCAAGATTATACAATGATCAGTTCTGAAGGACTTGGCTCTTTTCAGTAAAGAGATAATTCAGACCAGTCCCAATGACCTTGTCATGGAGAGAGCCATCTGCACCTGGAGAGGACTGTGGGGACTGAATTGTATATCACAACATAGCATTTTCACTTTGTTGTTGTTTGCTTCCATTTTATTTTCTTTCTCATTTTTCTTTTTGATGTGATTTATTTGTACAGCACGATATGTATAGAAGAACTGCATATGTTTAATCCTATTGGATTACTTGTCTGAGGAGGGATAAGGGATGGAAGGCTGAAATACAAGGTTTTTCAAGGCTGAATATTTAAAATTATCTATGCATATGTTTTGAAAATAAAAAGCTTTTAAAACAAAAAATAAATAAATACACATATATTCTAAATATTTAAAGTAGCAAGAATTACAGGAGTTGAGTAATAGAAGGTTTTAAGCTAGTTGCTGAATTATATAATATTAGATTATAATTATATAACAGTTGCAAGAATTTATATAATGTTTAATTCAGAAGATTGATAACCTATCATGTAAAGTAGAGTGTTTATGTGAAAGATGTATAGAAGGAAGTGATCTCACAAAAGGAAGTGACAGTGGAAATTGAGAAGTATGTCATTACTTCCTACCTCTGTATATTTCTTAAAAAAAGTAAACTGCATGGAAAAGGTTGACAAAGATCATAGGATCAAGAGCAGATAGGAAACATGTCATCTGACCCAATTATTTTACTGATGAAGAAATGAAGGTCCAAGAAAATTAAAAGATTTATCATGTTTATACTAGTAAAATTTAAATCAACATCACTTGTTTTATAGCTATAGTTATTAGCATTTGGAAGAAGAATTTTTTCCCCTGAGGCAATTGTAGTTAAGTGACTTGCCTAGGGTCACATAGCTAGGAAGTGTAAAGTGAGGTAGGATTTGAACTCAGGTCCTCTTGACTTCAGGGACTGGTACACTATCCAGAAGAATTGTTTTTAAAAAGTCTTATTTTTGCAAAGTATTGGACAGTCTAAAATGGATTAAAGGGAAGAAATCTGAGAGAAATATAATATGTAGAAATAGTTTAACAAAGAAGATAGTAGTTCTGGGAATAGACAAACAGGATACAGGGATTTATGAATCATGGAATAGGGAGAGATACTTAATGATTAAACAAACCTGAGGTTATTTGAAGAGTTTTCTGCTAATAACACCTCACAGGGGAAGCCCCCTTATTTCACTAAAGTGGAAGAAGAAGATTGTGAATTATTTGGTAAATATGCTAAATTAATGATTGTTAACTATAGCCTCTAGAGAAAATATAAGATGTATTTAGAATTCTCTAATAGGTAAAAAAAAAAGAAAAAATACCAGGCCAGACCAGTTACTTCATATGTAAACGTTTTTGGATTTAACAAATAATGAAATCTCTTGTGGCCTAATCCT
Organism: Sminthopsis crassicaudata; assembly: GCF_048593235.1. Lineage (NCBI taxonomy): Eukaryota > Metazoa > Chordata > Mammalia > Dasyuromorphia > Dasyuridae > Sminthopsis > Sminthopsis crassicaudata. Next base: position 77,426,768 of record NC_133620.1, read on the forward strand.
TAGAATATTATTGCTCTAAACCCATACTTCATATACTATCAAAGAGGAAATTAAAAACTGTACCTATTTTGGTGATCTGGCAACATGATATGTATTTATAGTATCCTGTACCATGTTTTTAAATGGTTGAGCCTAACTATGTAGTTTCTTTCAGATTTATAGATTTATATTCTATTTCCATTCAATTATATTCATAAAAAATCATGTGATAAAGGCAACATCACTTTTATTTAAAATTTTTAAATATCGGTATGATTGATCTTTTTAAGTATTTAGGGAATATCAGTGATATATATATATATACATATATATATATATATATATAATTTTTTTCTTTTGGTAAATGAGTTACTAATGTAAATTATGCACTATCAGGGATCCCATGAGATTTCTATGAATATTGCATCTCATATGAAAAATTATACTTTGCTACCTTGAGTTATAACATATGCTTGAATGACTCATAGTTAATTAATACAATTCAGCCATGAGATTCAAGGAATCAATAGAGTAATTTTGCAAATGGGTTTTATATTGGTTTTATTCATAAGATAAAACAATAGTTAAAGTGTTCTCTCTCACAGATTGGACATCTATAATGCAGAGAGTTCAAAATATTACCAGTTACTTCACTTCAAGTTTGTTAAACATGAGCTATGCCATCAATGATTAATGATGCTGACTATATTAGAATTATTGTGGTGCCAAGTTATTTGGACAGCAACAATTTCCCCTCAGTGGTTCCCTACTTAATATTCTGAAATTTTAAATTTCTTTTTCAATATTGATAAAAGGGGCAATAGTGGTGTCTTTTAGGGGAAAATACTGACAATGGACAGTAGCTTACTCTAATACTAGAACTAAATAAAACTATGTGTATGTACAGATGTATATTTATATACAGATATTTATACATTATATATTTATGTGTGTCTGTGTGCATTTCGTCTTGCATTATATTATATTTAAATGACAATGTCTGTAGTGCAATATACATTACAATGAACTTGGTGTTAGAACATTACTGAAATCAAAGAATCTGAATTAGAGTCAGTTAGGTGGCAAAGTGGATAGAGCACCAGCACTGAAGTCAGGAGGATGTGAGTTCCAATCTGTCCTCAGACACTTAATACCTAGTTGTATGACCCTGGGCAAGTCACTTGACCCCAATTGCTTCAGCAAAAATTAAAAAAGAATTTTTTTTTTTTTTTTTTTTAAGAATCTGAATTAGATCTTAACAGGACTTCATTATGCATGTATTAAGTACTTCATGTGCCAGAAACTGTTCAAGGTACTTAAGCAAAAAACATAAAATGAAATATGTTGAATTTTATTGGGGAAGACTGAGCAGAAAATCCCTATATATAGAAGAGAGTATTTGAGCTGAAAGAAATTATTTCTCTCAGTCACCAGCTGCTTTGATACCCACAGAAATGAACATAATCTTCCATTTTTGTGCCCATCCATTCTTGCTGGCTAATATTCTGTCAACAATGATCATAGGGATGATAAAAGGGAATCTTGATAAGACTAAGAAAGATAGATTGGAACCAAATTGTGTTAGGATTTTTAAGTATTTATTACTGTGAATTTGGGTCTAAAAGTAATAGGGACCCACTGGAGGAAGTTCTGTAGAAGGGGAACAACATAATATGTCCTGTGCTTTAAAAATATCTCTTTGGTAGCTATATAGAATATGAATCAGAAAAGGAAGGGATGTTTTTTTGGGTATTAATTTAATCATCATATTTATTATGAAGGTAGATGAAATGATTTCTAAAATTCTTCAAAACATGTTATATATTTACACTTTTGTAATATTAGATTAAGGTTTAGTCACTTTATGTATCTAATTTTATTTTCTCACTGTAAAAGTTAATTTTTAAAAAAATACCTAACAATAATTTTGAGTAAACAAAATAAGTTTAAAAATATAAAATGAAAGTAAAATTATAACTAACAGATTAGGTTTTATCAGTACAACACAAGATAATCCCCTTAATTTTGTGTCATTAACACTCATGTAAAACAACACATTGCACAAAACAGATTCATAAGAGGTTCACTGAATCATAGCAGAATATTCAGAACATTTCATATTATGTAGAAGTACAATAACACTTAAATAATTTTCTCAAATTGTGTTATTATTTTATTACATATTTTTGCTTTTCTGGCTTTAAAATTATTTCAAGTGACATAGTAATTAAAATATAATGTCAATGGTCCTACATGATACTTAAACATAAAGCAAATTCTTTTAGGATACATAAGCATTTTTATATATACTAAAATTCACACATTTTCCCAATAAATTATATCAACATTTTATAGCTGTTAAATTTAGATTAGGTTCTGACACATATTTTTCAGTTTCTGATAAAAGACAGAAGTTACTTTGCAAATGCAAAAAGAAATAATAAATAGAAAGGAATGAAAAACAGCATTTATTAAGAGTTCATTATGTGCCAACCACATCAAAAAGATTGTGTGAATATAAGAGTGTGAGAGATTTATTTCATAAAGGATATTGAACAACGTACTGAATAATATCTTCAGCGAATGTTTTACAAAAAAATACAGAAATATTGCACAGATGAATGGTCTTTGTATTGATCCTGTGTAAAAGACAGATTGTTACATTAAAACATAAATCAATAATTGCATTTCTATGAGAAATTATATTACTATAAGTGTTGTTGTTGTTATTGTTGTTTTTTTAAGCCAGATCATGACAGTGTTGGATTAATGAATAATTAATATTAAATGATATACTTACTATATAGAGGGCATTAAAATAGATACAAAAATAAATACAATATTGTATTTGTTTTCATGGAATAAAAAAGGTTTATAGAGATAGAAATAAGAAACCTCACCAGTAATCCATGTCAACTCCTTTCTTTTACAGATTAACAAACTGTATCCTAGAAATATAGAATGTTATAATTGTTCGGTCATGTCTAACTCTTTGTGACACCATGCACCATAGCATGCCAAGCTTTTTCATCCTCTACTATCTCTAAAAGTCTGTAGAGGTTCCTGTACCTTGTTTCTCTGATACTATGTATCTATTGAATCTGCTATCCTTTTATCTTATGACTTTAAACTTTCCAAACATTAGAGGCTTTTCCAATGAGTTCCATCTTCTCATAATGTGGCCAAAGAATTTAAGCTTAATGGATGTAGTATTTCACTTTCCAGTAGACAGAATGACTTAATTAAATATTGTCTGATTTTACTTCTTTACTCTCCAAAGGAGTGTCAAAAGTCTTCTTCAGCACCACAATTTGAAAACATCAATTTTTCTGACAATTGGATTTCCATATAGTGTTAGGATTACTTGGTGCTAACTCGATTATCTAATTTAGTATGGTACTTAATTCTCTAGCTCAGAGTTCACACCTTTAGTTCAAACCTTTAAATGAATTTACACCTTTAAAAGGAGCTTGCTCATTGGTCAGTAAGGAGTTCCCACAAGTTCCTGGAGTACCCACAAGCCCATTCTCTAGGAGGATAAAAGGAGGAAGCAGTCTGGAAGGAGGCAGTCTGGATTGGGTCAAAAACAAGACTTCCCAGGAGAACTTCAGGGAAGCTAGAGGAGACTCAGAGACAGGATTCAGGAAGAAGAGTATTTGCGATTCTACCTTCACTCTGGCTGGAGGCTCCAGAAGCCTCCCAAGAAACCTGCTCACAGAGAAAAGGATTTACAGAAAAGAAATCTCCTCCCAGATAAGGATTACAATTGAGAGACAATAGGACACTGCAATTTGGTGCCCAATGTGGGGCAAGGACTTTTGCTTAGCCTGACTCTGGCTGATTATGAACCCTTCAGGGGTGCTAGCCCAGACTTGACATTTTGGCGCCCGAACAGGGACCAACAAGATCCTGATTCCAGTGGAAGCCCTTGTGACATTTTGGACACAAGTTCAGTGATATCCTCCAAAATTATAATCAATCCTTGACTTTTCATAACCTTGACAATGTTCTCTAAACATTTTCTGTGAACAGAAATAGAAGACTGTTTTCTAAAAATTTGCCCCATTTCACTGAAATTCTACTTTAGCTCTTTAACAAAGTTTCCTTGTTACTCACGCTTATTTCTTGGTCAGAGAGACTTTTCCACTGAGATTAGGATTGGAGGCTTTTCCACTGGAATCAGGATCTTGTAAAGTCCCTGTTCAGGCGCCAGAATGTGAAGGGCTAGCTCCTCTGAAGGGCTCAGAATAAGCCAGAGTCAGGATAAGCAAAAGTCCTTGCCCCATACTGGGTGCCAAATTGTAAAATTCTGTCATGTCTCATATGTCATTTTAGCCAATCTGAGAAATGTGTAGTGGTACTACAGCGTTGTCTTAGTTTACATTACTCTGAACAATAATGATTTAGAAAACTTTTATATGCCTAGAAATAGTTTGAATTTCTTTATCTGTAAATTGTCTGTTTATATCCTTTGACCATTTATCAAGTGGAAAATTGATTGAATACTTACAAATTTGAGTAAATTCTCCATATATTTTAGAAATGAGGCTTTTATTAGAGCACTGAAATATATTTTTTAAAATTCCCAGCTTATTGCTTACCTTCTAATTTTGTCTATATGGATTTTGTTTGTACAGAAACTTTTTTAACTTAATATAATACAACTTATCCAATTTGCATTCAATAATATTCTCGAATTCTTCTTTGATCATAAATTACTTCCTTTTCCACAGATCTGAGACATACACTATCCTTTAATCATCTAATTTAGTTGTAATATTACTCTCTACATTTAAATCATGAGTTGATTTCTTATTTTTTTTTAATTTTATTTTATAATTATAACATTTTTTGACAGTACATATGCATGGGTAATTTTTTACAACATTATCCCTTACACTTACTTCTATTCAGATTTTTTCCCTTCCTCCCCCAACCCCCTCCCCCAGATGGCAAGCAGTCTTATATATGTTAAATATATTACAGTATATTCTAGATACAATATATGTGTGTAGAAACAAATTTTTTGTTGCACAGGAAGAATTGGATTCAGAAGGTAAAAATAACCGTTTACATTCATTTCCCAGTGTTCCTTTTCTGGATGTAGCTGGTTCTGTCCATCATTAATCAATTGGAATTGGATTAGCTCTTCTCTATGTTGAAGAAATCCACTTCCATCAGCATACATCCTCATACAGTATCATTGTTGAAGTGTATAATGATCTTTTGGTTCTGCTCGTTTCACTCAGCATCAGCTGATGTAAGTCTCTCCAAGCCTCTCTGTATTTCTCTTGTTGGTCATTTCTTATAGAAAAATAATATTCCATAACATTCATATACCATAGTTTACCCAACCATTCTCCAATTGATGGACATCCATTCATCTTCCAGCTCCTAGCCACTATGAAAAGGGCTGCCACAAACATTTTGGCACATACAGGTCCCTTTCCATTCTTTAGTAGTTCCTTGGGGTATAAGCCCAGTAGTAGTATGGCTGGGTCAAAGGGTATGCACATTTTGATAACTTTTTGGGCATAATTCCAGATTACTCTCCAGAATGGTTGGATTCTTTCACAACTCCACCAACAATGCATCAGTGTCCCAGTTTTCCCACAGGCCCTCCAACATTCATCGTTATTTGTTCCTGTCATCTTAGCCAATCTGACAGGTGTGTAATGATACCTCAGAGTTGTCTTAATTTGCATTTCTCTGATCAATAGTGATTTGGAACACTCTTTCATATGAGTGGAAATAGTTTTAATTTCATCATCTGAAAATTGTCTGTTCATATCCTTTGACCATTTATCAATTGGAGAATGGCTTGATTTCTTATAAATTAAAGTCAATTCTCTGTATATTTTGGAGATGAGGCCTTTATCAGAACCTTTAACTGTAAAAATGTTTTCCCAATTTGTTACTTCCCTTCTAATGTTGTTTGCATTAGTTTTGTTTGTGCAGAAACTTTTTAATTTGGTGTAATCAAAATGTTTTATTTTGTGATCAATAATAGTCTCCTGTTCTCCCTTGCACACAAACTCCTATCTCCTCCAAAAGTCTGAGAGGTAAACCATCCCATGTTCCTCCAATTTATTTATGATTTCATTCTTTATGCGAAATCTTGGACCCATTTTGATCTAATCTTAGTATGTGGTGTTAAATGTGGGTCCATGCCTAGTTTCTGCCATACTAATTTCCAGTTTTCCCAGCAGTTTTTGTCAAATAATGAATTCTTATCCCAAAATTTGGGATCTTTGGGTTTGTCAAAGATTAGACTGCTATTTTTATTCACTATCTTGCCCTGTGAACCTAACCTATGCCACTGATCAACTAGTCTATTTCTTAGCCAATACCAAATGGTTTTGGTGACTGTTGCTTTATAATATAGCTTTAAATCAGGTATTCTTAGACCACCTTCCTCTGACTTTTTTTTCATTAGTTCCCTTGCAATTCTCGACCTTTTATTCTTCCCTATGAATTTTGTTGTTATTTTTTCTAGGTCATTAAAATAGTTTCTTGGGAGTCTGATTGGTATAGCACTAAATAAATAGATTAGTTTGGGGAGTATTGTCATCTTTATTATATTCGCTCGGCCTATCCAAGAACACTGAATGTCTTTCCAATTATTTAAATCTGACTTTATTTTTGTGGCAAGTGTTTTGTAATTTTGCTCATATAATTCCTGACTCTCCTTTGGTAGATATATTCCCAAATATTTTATACTATCAACTGTTATTTTGAATGGAATTTCTCTTTGTATCTCTTGCTATTGGATTGTGTTGGTAATGTATAAAAATCCTGAGGATTTATGTGGATTTATTTTGTATCCTGCGACTTTGCTAAAATTCTGAATTATTTCTAATAGCTTTTTAGCAGAGTCTTTGGGGTTCTCTAAGTATACTATCATGTCATCTGCAAAAATGATAATTTTATTTCCTCATTTCCTCCTCTAATTCCTTGACTCTCTTTCTCGTCTCTTATTGCCAAGGCTAGAGTTTCTAGTACTATATTGAATAGTAATGGTAATAGTGGGCAACCTTGTTTCACTCCTGATCTTACAGGGAAAGGTTCCAGTTTATCACCATTACATATGATGTTTACTGAAGGTTTTAAATATATGCTCCTTTTTATTTTAAGGAATAGTCCATTTATTCCTATACTCTCAAGCGTTTTTAGTAGGAATGGATGTTGGATTTTATCAAATGCCTTTTCTGCATCTATTGAGATGATCATATGATTTTTATTAATTTGATTATTAATATGGTCAATTATACTAATAGTTTTCCTAATATTAAACGAGCTCTGCATTCCTGGTATAAATCCCACTTGGTCATAGTGTAATATCCTGGGGATGATTTTCTGAAGTTTATTTGCTAATATCTTATTTAAGATTTTAGCATCAATATTCAGTAAGGAAATTGGTCTATAGTTTTCTTTCTCAGTTTTCAATCTACCTGGTTTAGGTATCAGTACCATGTCTGTGTCATAGAAGGAATTTAGTAGGACTCCTTCAATCCCTATTTTTTCAAATAGTTTACATAGCATTGGAGTTAGTTGTTCTTTAAATGTTTGGTAGAATTCACCTGTAAATCCATCTGGTCCTGGGGACTTTTTCTTAGGAAGTTGGTTAATATTTCTTTTTCTGAGATGGGACTATTTAGACTACTTACTTCTTCCTCTGTTAATCTGGGCAAGCTATATTTTTAAAGTATTCTTCCATTTCATTTAAGTTATCGAATTTATCGGCATAAAGTTGAGCAAAGTAGCTCCTAACTTTTGTTCTAATTTCCTCTTCATTAGGGGTGAGTTCACCCTTTTCATTTTCAAGACTATCAATTTGCTTTTTCTCTTTCCTTTTTTTAATCAGGTTTACTAAGGGTTTGTCTATTTTGTTGGTTTTTTCATAAAACCAACTCTTAGTTTTATTAATTAATTCAATAGTTTTTTTACTTTCAATTTTATTAATCTCACCTTTTATTTTTTGAATTTCAAGTTTTGTGTTTGTCTGGGGGTTTTTAATTTGTTCCTTTTCTAGCAATTTTAGTTGTAAGCCCAATTCCTTGGCCCTCTCTTTCTCTATTTTATGCAAGTAGGCCTGTAGAGATATAAAACTTCCCCTTATTACTGCTTTGGCTGTATCCCACACATTTTGGTATGATGTCTCATTATTGTCATTTTCTTGGGTGAAGTTATTAATTATGTCTATGATTTGCTGTTTTACCCAATTATTCTTTAGTATAAGATTATTTAGTTTCCAATTATTTTTTGGTCTATTTTCCCCTGGCTTTTTATTAAATGTAATTTTGATTGCATTATGGTCTGAAAAGGATGCATTTACTATTTCTGCCTTACTGCATTTGATTTTGAGGTTTTTATGCCCTAGTATATGATCAGTTTTTGTATAGGTTCCATGAACTGCTGAGAAGAAAGTATATTTCTTTCTGTCTCCATTTAGCTTTCGCCAAAGATCTATCATATCAAACTTTTCTAGTATTCTATTTACCTCTTTGACTTCTTTCTTATTTATTTTGTGGTTTGATTTATCTAATTCTGAGAGTGCAAGGTTGAGATCTCCCGCTATTATAGTTTTGCTATCTATTTCCTCTTACAGCTCTCTTAATTTCTCTTTTAAGAATTTAGATGCTGCACCACTTGGTGCATACATGTTTAATATTGATACTGCTGCACTATTGATGCTGCCCTTTAGCAGGATATAATGCCCTTCCTTATCTCTTTTAATTAGATCAATTTTTGTTTTTGCTTGATCTGAGATGAGGATGGCTACTCCTGCTTTTTTGGTTTTGCCTGAAGCATAATAGATTCTGCTCCACCCTTTTACTTTTAGTTTGAATGTCTCACCCTGTTTCAGGTGTGTTTCCTGTAAACAACATATACTAGGATTCTGACTTTTAATCCAGTCTGCTAACTGCTTCCTCTTTATGAGGCAGTTTGCCCCATTCACATTTATGGTTAGAAGGACTAATTCTATATTGCTTGCCATCCTATTAACCCCTGCTTATGCTTTTCCCCTTTCCTTCCCTTTTACCCTCCTATCCATTATTAAACTGGTGAACACCACTTGCTTTTCACAGCCCTCCCTTTTTATGATCCCTCCCCCACCTTAAAGATCTTCCCCTTATTTTACCCCTTTTCCTCAAAATTACTGTATTCCCTTCCCCTTAGCTTACTCCTTCCCTTTCACTTTTCAATGAAGTGGAAGAAGTTTCACCATAAATCAAATATGTCTATTGATACACGCTATGTTCATCTCCCTCCTTTCTTTCTCTCAGATATAATAGGTTACCTTTGCCTCTTCATGAGATGTAGTACCACCACTTTACACTTTTTTATGATATAATCTCCTTTCCACCTCTAGTTTCTAAGACAAATTGTACATATGTTCTTTACATATTTTTTTTGACAGAAGTATAGTTCTCAAGATTTCTTTTTACCTTTTTAGAAATCTCTTGAGTTCTGTATTTGAAGATCAAACCTTTTATGTAGGTCTGGTTTTTTCATCAAAAATAGATGGAATTCATTTATTTCGTTAAATGTCCTTCTTCTTCCCTGGAAAACGATGCTCATTCTTGCTGGGTAAGTTATTCTTGGCTGCATACCAAGTTCCTTAGCCTTTCGGAATATCATGTTCCAGGCCCTTCGTTCTTTTAATGTGGACGCTGCTAGATCCTGGGTTATCCTTATTGTGGATCCTCCATATCTGATTTGTTTTTTTCTAGCAGCTTCCAATATCTTTTCCTTTGTCTGATGGTTCTTGAACTTGGCCACTATATTTCTTGCCATTTTGATTTTAGGGTCCCTTTCAGTAGGTGATCGATGAATATTTTCAATGTCTATTTTACCCTCTGTTTCCAGAATGTCTGGGCAGTTCTCTTTGATAATTTCCTCGAAAATGGTGTCCAAGCTCTTTTTTTCCTCCCATTTTTCAGGGAGTCCGATTATTCTCAAATTGTCTCTGCTGGATCTCTTTTCCAGGTCTGTTGTCTTTCTGGTAAGGTACTAGACATTCCTTTCAATTGTTTCATTTCTCTGGTTTTGCTTGACTACCTCTTGGTTTCTCCTTGAGTCATTCATTTCTACTTTCAATGATGTATTTTCTTCACTCACTTTTTTTATATCTCTTTGTAATTGTCCAATTGAGTTTTTATCTTCTATGGAATTTTTTTCCATTTTATCCATTTTATTTTTTAGAGAGCTGATTTCTTTTTCCAGCTCACTAATCCTGTTTTCCTTGGAGTTGTTTACCTTTTCCAGCTCACTAATCCTGTTTTCCTTGGAGTTGTTTACCTTTTCCAGCTCACTAATCTTGTTTCTCAATGATTTGATTTCTTTATTCACTCTGTCTTTGAATGCATGGGATGACTTCTCCAGGCTCTCTTGCCAAGCTTCCCTTTCCTTTTCCCATTTCTCTTCCAGCTCTCTTGTGAGAGCCTTTTTGATTTCCTCTATGAGGTTCTTTTGTATTGAGGAGCAGCTTATATCCCTTCCCAGGGGATACATCTGGGGACAGTCTGTTCCTAGTCTGCTCCCTCTCCACACAGAAGCTGTCAATGGTTAGAGCCCTTTTGAATTTTTTGTTCATTTTGTCAGAGTAGGAATCAAAGAAAACAAACTGACAAGAGAAACAATTGGTCTGCTTTGCGGGGGATGGGGCTGGATGGTATCAATGGGCTTCCCCTACAAACTGGGGGTAGGGCAGCAGAGAGCCACCAACAGAACAGCAATGACTGCACTGAGTCTGCTCTCCGAGGCTCCGAGAAGGCACCTATTCAGTCCAGGCAGGGGTTGGGGGTGGCCAGGCTCCGAGAGATGCTGGCTCTCTGGGGCTTCAATCTTCACCTCTGGTGTCTACACCCTCTCAGCCGCTCCCGGCCTGCTGCCAAGACGGAGCATCCACACTGGGGCAAAACCCTTTAACAGAAACTGCAGAGGTCACACCCCTCCCCCTCCGGTCTGAGCTGTGTGAGCTGCCAGTCTTGCTCTGGCTGCCCGCCCTCAGTCTGCGCCCAGTCTGATTGACCCTCCCCGGAGCAAACACAGACCTTTTCCGGCGACCTTCAAGGATGTCTTCTCTTGGTGATCATCTGTGGATTTCTTTCTGGGTCAAGCATTAAGACAGAGGCTTGCCATGAAGCAAGTTCCGAGAGAAAAGGAGGAGCTCAAGCAGCTGTCTGCCTCCACGCCGCCATCTTGGCCGGAAATCCCAATCATGAGTCGATTTCAATCTTATCTTGGAATGGAGTGGTAAGTGTGGGTTAATGCTTAGTTTCTGACACACTAATTTTCATTTTTTGCAGCAGATTTTGTAAATAGGGAGTTCTTATCCCAAAGTTAGGGTCACTACATTACTATAATCAATGTATATTTTGTACTGTGAACCTACCTTATTTCATGGTTTGTCTATTCTATTCCTTAGCCATTTTTTTCATTTTTTATACTAACAATATGATTCTCTTCTTTCCTTTTCCTAATCAAATTAACTAAACACTTATTTAATTTGTTGTTGTTGTTGTTGTTGTTTTTCATAAAAGCAGCTCTTAATTTGCTTTATTAAATCAATTTTATTTTTTACTTTTAATTTAATTAATGTCTTATTTTATCATTAGAATTTTGTTTTTGTTTCTGCCTGTTCTCTTTCTCTATAAAAGCTATTTATGTTAACAGATTTTTGCGGCTTTTTTTTGCTCATATTTTTTAAAAGGTTTTCCTTTTCTTATTGACAAGCTAATATCTAATAAAGTGTTGAATAATAATTGTGATAGTGGGCAACCTTGTTTCACCCCTGCTCTTACTGGGAATGGCTCTAGTTTATCACCATTACAGTTGATACCTGCTGATGGTTTTAAATAGATGCTACTGATCATTTTAAGGAAAACTCCAGGAAGGTGGAACCAAGATGACAGAGAGACACACACCTTTATCTGAGGTCTCCCTGGTATCCTTCAGATTAATACCAAATCAAGCCTTTGAACTGGTTTAGGAGTGATAAAACCTACAAGTACTTGGAGTGTAATAAATTTTCAGCAGAAGATATTTTGAAAGAACTTCAGAAAACATCTTTTTTTCAATCAAGAAGAGAGGAAGGGGCCAAGTGCAGGCACAATGCAGAGACCCAGGTTGGTGTGGAAGCCAAGGAATATAACTGGAGGAATGTACAGCATTGTTGGATACTCAGTCCTGGCTGCAAGCCAGTAGATCAGCATATCAGCTGTAAGACACCCAACACAAATACAAAAGTCAAATAGTGAGCCCTTGAAGCAAAGAATAACATGACTTGGCCACATCCATCCAGCACCAGAAACTAGTCAGCACTCACCCAGTGCAGCACCTATATAGGAAGGTTGGACAGCCTTCCCTATGCCTAAAAAGCAGACCTCAACCTTTAGATTACCTCAAATTAAAAAAAAGTTTTTATACAAACAAAACTAATGCAAACAAGATTAGAAGGGAAGTAACAAATTGGGAAAAATATTTTTTCAGTTAAATGTTCTGATAAAGGCCTCATTACCAAATATATCTATATATCTATATAGCTATATATCTATATCTATATCTATATCTATATATCTATATCTATATATATATATATATATCTATATATCTCTCTATATATATCTATATATATAGATATATATAGAGAGATATATAGATATATATATATATATATACAGAGAGAGAGAGAGAGAGAGAAGTGACTCTAATTTACAAGAAATCCTCCAGTTGGTAAATGGTCAAAGGATATGAACAGACAATTTTCAGAGGATGAAACTGAAACTATGTCCACCTATATGAAAGTGTTCTAAATCACTATTTACCAGCAAAATGCAAATTAAAATAACTCTGAGATACCACTACACACCTGTCAGATTGGCTAAAATGACAGGAAAAAATAATGATGAATGTGAGAGGGGCTGTGGAAAAACTGGGACACTGATACATTTTTGGTGGAGTTGTGAAAGAATCCAACCATTCTGGTGAGCAATCTGGAATTATGACCAAAAAGTTATCAAACTGTGCATACCCTTTGATCCAGCGGTGCTACTACTGGACTTATATCCCAAATAAATACTAAAGAAGGGAAAGGGACCTGTATGTGCCAAAATGTTTGTGGCAGCCCTTTTTGTAGTGGCTAGAAACTGGAAAATGAATGGATGTCCATCAATTGGAAAATGGTTGGGTAAATTATGATATATGAAGGTTATGGAATATTATTGTTTTGTAAGAAATGACAATCAGGATGAATACGGAGAAGCTTGGAGAGACTTACATCAACTGATGCCGAGTGAAATGAGCAGAACCAGGAGATCATTATACACTTCAACAACAATACTGTATGAGGATGTATTCTGATGGAAGTGGATATCTGTTAGGATTACTAGGTGAGAACTCAGGTTGTCTGGATAGTGACAAGGTGAGAATTCAGGTTGGACAATTACAAGGTGAGAACTCAGGTTGACTTGATAGAAGGAGCAAGCTCATTGGCTGAAGTGGTTCTTCCCAGAAGCCCTTGCATTATCCCACGCCCATTCTCTGGGAGGATAAAAGAGACAGCATTGGGCCCAGAGAGCAGATTGGCCTGGAGAAGGATAAGAGTTGGAGGAGATTCAAGAAGAAGACTCTGCATTGCATCAGGCTTGACGGGGCTCTCTGCAGGAAGGGAAGTCACTTCTCTGGACAAGAGTTAACAGCAACTACCTGGAGACAACGGTTCGCTACAGGAAAAAGAATCTGTCTGAGAGATTTGAGTAGACACAGCAGATCTCATCCCAGAGAGCGATACGGCAGCTTCTGGAGACGACAGCTCGCTACAATTGGCGCCCAACGTGGGGCAAGGACTTTTGCTTATTCTGACAAGAGGAGCTAGACCAGACCTTCGCAATTTGGCTCCTGAACAGGGACTTCAACAACAATACTGTATGAGGATGTATTCTGATGGAAGTGGATATCTTCAACAAAGAGAAGATCTAATTCAATTCCAATTGATCAATGATGGATAGAATCAGCTACATCCAGAGAAGGAACACTGGGAAATACGTGTAACCTGTTTGCATCATTGTCTTTCTTCCCAGATTATTTTTACCTTATGAATCCAACTCTTACTGTGCAACAAGAAATTCGGTTCTATACACATATGTTGTATCTAGGATATACTATAGAACATTTAACATGTATGGGACTGCCTACCATCTTAGGGAGGGGATGGAGGGAAGGAGTGGTAAATTTGGAACAGAAATGACTTTAAGGGATAATGTTGTAAAAAATTACCCATGCACATGTAATGTAAATATATATATGGTTTTAAATATATATATATATATGTATATATACATATATATATATATATAGTTTTAAAATTAATAAAAAAGTAATAAAAATTAATAAAAAAGTAATAAAAATAAATAAAAAATTAATAATAAAATTAATAAAAATTAATAAAAAAGTTTAAAAAAGAAAAGAAAATTTTCAGATGAAAAAGTTGAAATCACTTCTAGTCCCATGAAAAGTTTCTCTAAATCATTATTGATTTATTGATCAGAGAAATGCAAATTAAGACAACTATGAGGTACCACCAAACACCTTTCAGGTTGGCTAACATGACAGGAAAATATAATGATGAATGTTAGAGGGGATATTGGAAAACTGGGCCACTTGTATATTTTCTATTTGAGTTGTGAACTGATTCCACCAATTTGGAGAGCAATTTGGAATTATGCCTAAATGATTATCAAATTATGCATATCTTTTGATCCATCAGTGTCTCTACTGTGCCTGTATCTCAAAGAGATAGTAAAAAGAGAAAATGACACATATGTGCACAAATAATTGTGGTAGCCCTTTTTGTAGTGATAAGAAATTGAAAATTGACTGGATGCCCATAACTTTGGAAATGACTGAATATGTTATGGTATATGAATATTATAGAATATTATTGTTAAATAAGAAATGATTAGTAGGATGATTTCACTCAATTGTGGAGAGACTTGAACTGATGCTAAATGGAGTGAGCAAAACCAGAAGATCATCATACACAGCAACAGCAAGATTATGCAATGATCAATTCTGATGGATGTGGCTCTTTTCAACAATGAGATGATGTAGGCCATTTCCAATGGTCTTTTGATGAAGAGAGCTATCTGTACCTAGAGAGAGAGGACTGTGGGGACTGCATGTGCATCATAACATTGTGTTTTATCTCTTTTTCTCTGGTTTTTGCTTGCATTTTGTTTCCTTTCTCAATTCTCCTTTTTTGATCTGATTTTTCTTATGCAGCATGATAATTTTGGAAATATTGTAAAAAAATTGCACATGTATTACATAGATTAGTTGCTGTTTAGATGACAGTGGGAAGGGAGGGAAAATAAGGAACAAAAGGTTTTACAAAGGAAAAGGTAGAAAAGTTTGTATACATATTATCCATGCATACTTTCTATATACCCACAATAGAGATACAGTTCTCAAGGGTTCTGTGTACCTTTTTCTGTTGCTCTTCAGTCTTGTGGATGTAGATCCAATTTTTTGTTTAAGTCTGGTATTTTTCTTAGAAACATATTTCATTGAATGACCATCTTCTTCCATGGAAAAAGATGCTAAACTTAGCTGGGTAACTTATTCTTGGTTGCAATCCTTGATCTTTTGCCTTTCAGAATATCAGGTTCCAGGCCCTTCTATCCTTTAATGTGGAGGCAGCCAGATCTTGTGTGACCCTTATTATGGCACTTTGGCATTTAATTTTTTTTGTTTCTAGCTAATTGCAAGATTTTCTCCTTTGTGTGGTAATTCTGCAGCTTAGCCACAATAATGCGTGGTGTTGTTTTTTTAAGGTCTATTTCAGAAGGAGTTTGATTAATTATTTCAACATCTACTTTCCCGTCTGTTTCTATTATCTCTGGACAGTTCTCTTTGATATTTCCCTATAAAATAGAATCTAGGCTCTTTTTTTTTTGGTCATAGTTTTCAGGAAATCCAATGATCCGCAGATTATCTCTCCTAGATCTATTTTCGAGATCTATAGATTTTCTCAGTAAATATTTGACGTTATTCTCCAGGTTTTCATTTTTTTTTTGTTTGACTGATTCTTGGGTTCTCAATGAATCATTCATTTCTATTTGTTCCATCCTGAATTATATGGAGTTGTTTTTTTTCATTCCCAGTTTTTAGTTCTTTTTGTAAATGCCCAATTTCGTTTTTAAATGAATTATTTTGCTCTATTGAATTTTTTTCCATTTCCCTAATTTTTTTAGAGAATTATTTTCTTTTTCCAATTCAGAAATCCTACTTTCTTGAGACTTTTTTATCTTTTCCAATTCAGAAATCCTATTTTCTTGAGACTTTTTTATCTTTTCCAATTCAGAAATCCTAATTTCCTGTGATTTTTTAACCTTTTTTAATTCACAAATTTTGTTTCCCTGAATCTCCTTTGAATTCTTTATTTTTTCCAACTCCAATTTCAGGACGTTATTATTCTCTATCATAGCTTCTCTTTCCTTTCCCCATTTTTCTTCAAACTCTCTTAACTTTTTAATAATCTCTTCAAGGAGAGAGTTATGTGATGGGAGGCCGGAATCATTCCCCTTTAGGTTGTTATCTGCTGACTCTCTGCTGTTAACTTCCTCGGGGTTGGATACCCACTCTTTCTCTGTGTAGAAGGAATCTATAGTTTTTCTTGGCTTTTTACTCATATTTAAACATTTTTTTGGGTCTGTCCCTGGGGTAGGAAATTATTTATTTATTTATTTACCAGCTTCCTCCCAGACTTGATGGATGCAGTGGCTCCTGCACCTGAGCTAAGAGAGAGCTCTGAGAGAGAGTTCCCCACCCCCTCCCTGGAAGTACCTCAGAGGTGATTAGCACAGCAGTGCTTTGAGGGCAGCACTGTGTGTCCTAGCGACTTCCCTGAGGTTTGAGACTGAACAGTAAAGGCGACACAAAGCCCAGTGTATGAGTCTCAGTGGGGCGTGGATGTCAGCAGCAGGTGAAGTGAAAAGCCCCTGAGCTCAAACTGGAAGTGTTTGCCCTGAAACCACAGTCCTTAGTTCAAAAGTTCTGCCTCTCTGGGACCTCCGGGGCTGGGTTCCACAGCCTCCAGCCAAGCAAGGCACTGTGAGTTATTGCCCACTTTTCAATCTCTTAAGTACTCCCAGGTGAAAGCCTAGAAAGCCTAAGTCGACCACACCCACAGTGTTGTGATCTGCTGAGTCACTTCCAGGTTCTGGAAACTCCTGTGTCTAGTTTATATTCCAAAGTAGCTTAATTTCTCTTCTGAACTGCTGTTTTATAAGCAGAGAAGAGCTAACAGCCTGTGCCAGATTCCTCTATCTCACTGGCTTCTCTGATCCCAGAGCACTCCCCAGCGCTATCGGAGCAGTGTGCCACCACCCAACTGTCTGCTCTGGCCTCTTTCTTCTTTCCTCCCCTGGGGACTGACCCTTTCCATTGAAACTCCAGATTATCTTCAGCAAGTAATCATGCTTCCAGTCCTTGTGGTTTCTATCAGTCCAGCACTATTTTTGAGGCTGATTTTATCTAATTGGTACTGAGGGAAGAAGGGAGCTCACAGAATTGCGTGTATCTTCTCCGCCATCTTGGCTCCACCCTGTATACATATGTTTTGAAAATAAAATGTTTTAAATAAAAATTGTTGCATTGGAATAAAAGGGGATTTTTTCTTAGGAAGTTGGTTAATAGCTTGTTCTATTTCTTTTTCTGAGATGGGACTATTTGGATTACTTACTTCTTCCTCTGTTAATCTGGGCAAGCTATATTTTTAAAGTATTCTTCCATTTCATTTAAGTTATCGAATTTATTGGCATAAAGTTGAGCAAAGTAGCTCCTAACTTTTGTTCTAATTTCCTCTTCATTAGGGGTGATTTCTCCCTTTTCATTTTCAAGAATAACAATTTGCTTTTTCTCTTTCCTTTTTTAAATCAGGTTTACTAAGTGTTTGTCTATGTTGTTTTTTTTTTTTTTTTTTCATAGAACCAACTCTTAGTTTTATTAATTAATTCATTAGTTTTTTTTTTGTTTTTTTTTTTTTTACTTTCACTTTCATTAATCTCACCTTTTACTTTTTGAATTTCAAGTTTTGTGTTTGTCTGGAGGTTTTTAATTTGTTCCTTTTCTAGCAATTTTAGTTGTAAGCCCAATTTGTTGGCCCTCTCTTTCTCTATTTTATGCAAATAGGCATGTAGAGATATAAAACTTCCCCTTATTACTGCTTTGGCTGTATCCCACACATTTTAGTTTGATGTCTCATTATTGTCATTTCCTTGGGTTAAGTTATTAATTATGTCTATGATTTGCTGTTTTACCCAATCATTCTTTAGTATAAGATTATTTAGTTTCCAATTATTTTTTTGGTCTATTTTCCCCTGGATTTTTATTAATTGTAATTTTGATTGCATTGTGGTCTGAAAAGGATGCCTTTACTATTTCTGCCTTACTGTATTTGATTTTGAGTTTTTTATGCCCTAGTATATGATCAATTTTTGTATAGGTTCCATGAACTGCTGAGAAGAAAGTATACTCCTTTTTGTCTCCATTTAGCTTTTGCCAAAGATCTATCATATCAAACTTTTCTAGTATTCTATTTACCTCTTTGACTTCTTTCTTATTTATTTTGTGGTTTGATTTATCTAATTCTGAGAGTGCAAGGTTGAGATCTCCCACTATTATAGTTTTGCTGTCTATTTCTTCTTGCAGTTCTCTTAATTTCTCTTTTAAGAATTTAGATGCTGCACCACTTGGTGCATATGTGTTTAATATTGATACTGCTTCATTATTGATGCTACCCTTTAGCAGGATATAATGCCCTTCCCTATCTCTTTTAATTAGATCAATTTTTGTTTTTGCTTGATCTGAGATGAGGATGGCTACCCTTGCTTTTTTAGCTTTGCCTGAAGCATATTAGATTCTGCTCCACCCTTTTACCTGGGTTATCCTTATTGTGGCTCCTCCATATCTGAATTGCTTTTTTCTAGCAGCTTCCAGTATTTTTCCTTTGTCTGATAATTCTTGAACTTGCCCACTATATTTCTTGGCGTTTTGATTTTAGGGTCCCTTTCAGTAGGTGATCAATTAATGTTTTCAATGTCTATTTTACCCTCTGTTTCCAAAATGTCTCTTTGATAATTTCCTCAAAAATAGTGTCCAAGCTCTTTTTTTTCCTCACATTTTTTAGGGAGTCCGATTAGTCTCAAATTGTCTCTCCTGGATCTGTTTTCCATGTCTGTTGTCTTTCTTATAAGGTACTTGACATTCTTTTCAATTGTTTCATTTCTCTGGTTTTGATTGACTGCTTCTTGGTTTCTCCTTGAGTCATTCATTTCTAATTGATCGAGTCTAATTTTCAATGATATATTTTCTTCACTCACTTTTTAAATATATTTTTGTAATTGTCCAATTGTGTTTTTAAGTGAGTTTTTTTCTTCTATGGATTTTTTTTTCCATTTTATCCATTTTATTTTTAGAGAGCTGATTTCTTTATCCAGCTCACTAATCCTGTTTTCCTTGGACTTGTTTACCTTTTCCAATTCACTAATTTTGTTTCTCAATGATTTGATCTCTTTCTCCACTCTGGATGACTTCTCCAGGCTCTCTTGCCAAGTTTCCCTTTCCTTTTCCCATTTCTCTTCTAGCTCTCTTGTGAGAGCCCTTTTGATTTCCTCTATGAGATTCTTTTGTATTGAGGAGCAGATCATATCCCCCTTAGGGGATTCCTCTGGAGACAGTCTGTTTTTAGTCTCTTCAGTATTTGAAGTCTGCTCTCTCTCCATACAGAAGCTGTAAATGGTTAGAGCCCTTTTGAATTTTTTGTTCATTTTGTCAGAGTGGGACTTGAAGAAAACAAATTGACAAGAGAAACAAGTGGTCTGTTTTGGGGGGGATGGGGCTGGATGGTGTTATTGGGTTTCCTCTACAGACTGGGGGTAGGGCAACAGAGAACCACTAACAGGACAGCAATGGTTGCACTGAGTCTGTGCTCTGAGACTCTGTGAACATGCTGAATCACTCCAGGTGGGGGTTTGGGGTGGCCGGGTTGGAGAGACACTAGCTTTCAGGGGTTTTATTCTTCACCTCTGGTGTTTACACCCTCTCTGCTGCTCCTGGCTTGCTGCCAAGACAGAATATGCACGGGGTAAAAGTCTTTTTGCAGAACTAGCAGAGATTGGACCCCTCCCCCCTCAGGTCTGAGCTTTGTGAGCTGCCTGTCTTGCTCTGGCTTGCCTTCCCTCAATCTGTGCCCAGTCTGTTTGACCCTTCCCCAAGCAAACACAGACCTTCTCTGGCAAATTTCAAGGGTGTCTTCTGTTGATGATTATTTGTGGGTTTCTTTTCTGGTCAAGCATTAACTCCGAGGCTTGTCATGAAGTAAGTCCTGAGAGAAAACATGGAGCTCAAGCAGCTGTCTGCCTCCAAGCTGCCATCTTGCCTGGAAGTCCCGCATTGAAATAAAAGGGAGAAATCAAGATACAATAATCCAAAAGAGCAAATGGCAAAAAAAAAAGGAAAAATAAAAGTATTTCATTGGAAAATCAACTATCATGGAAGAGCCCAGAGAAATAATTTAAATATTATTAATCTACCTGTCAATTATGATAAAAATAGTCTAGACATCATCTTTCAAGAAATTACCAAAGAAAACTTTTCTGATATTATAGAACCAGAGGGTAAAATAGAATTAAAAGAATACACTGGTCATCTTCTGAAAGAAATCCTAAAATGAAAACATCCAGGAATATTATAACCAAATTCCAGAACTCCCAGGTCAAGGCAAAAATATGGCAAACATTCAGAAAGAAACAATTCAAATACAGTTTATCTAAGGTCAGGATAACCCAAGATTTAGTAGCCTTTACATTAAAGGGCTTGGAATATTACATTCCAGAAAACAGGGCGGGGGGGATAAGATTCTAGCCAAGAATCAACAAAACTTTGTACAATTCTTAAGAGGAAAAGGTGGCCAATTAAAGATATGTTGGATTTTTAAACATTTATGATGAAAAGACCAGGGAAATAGGAAAGTAATATCATAAATGACTTAATAAGGTTACTTACATTCCTACATGGGATGATGATACTTGTAACATTAGAATTTTCTCATTATTACAACAGTCAGCACTATATATATACACAGTGGGCACAGTTGTGAGTTAAATTTGAAGGGATAATATCTCTTTTTTTAAAGTGATGAAATTAAAGTATGAGTGATACATTTACTGAAAGGAAAGGAAAGGAAAAAATGGAATGATGGAAATCATTTGCTACTAAAAAAGAGGCAAGAAAATGTGTTTTTTTTCCAGCAGAGGAGAGAAAGGGAAAGAGTGTGAGTGAATGAATCTTACTCTCATCAGAATTGGCTCAAAGAGGAAATAGCATATATTATTAATATGGGTATAAAAATTATCTTACCTTGTAGGGAAATAAGAGTGGAGTGGATTAAGTGAAGTGGAGGGAAGATGATAAAAGGGAGAGCATATTGCATATTGAAGGAGTGAGTAGTCAGTACTAAAACACCTTTGGGGATGAACAGGATAAAAGGAAAGCAAGAATAAATGGGGAGAAATGAAGTGTGCAAGAGTAAATGTAAAAACAATTTTGAACCATGTTTCTCTGATAAGGCCTCATTTCTCAAAAAAGGAAGAACTGATTCAAAGATATAAATATAAGAGATATGTCCCAAATGAAAAATGATCAAAAATATGTGATTTGTGTTATAAGTTCATGTACTTATACCTAACATGTACTTTGAATTAACAACAGCATAGGCCTTAATGCTAAAAGAGATTTTTTTTTAAGAGAAAATGACCTATATGTACCAAAAAACATTTGTAGCAACTCTCTTCTCAGGGCAAAATTTGAAAATTGAGGGGATGCCCACCAATTGTGTTATGACTCAATAATCTATGGTATGTGTTTATGATGAAATGTTATTGTTCTATGGGAAATGATGAACAGGATGAAATGTCCTTTATGAGCCCAAGCAAAGTGTAATGTACTATAAATACAGTGTTCTAGGATGACCAGCTATAAATGGCATTACTTTTCTCAGTACGACCTTCATCCACAACTACTCTGAAGGACTTATGATGAAAAACCCATAGAAGGAAGGAATTTATTATGTCTGAATACAGATTGAAGAATATTCTCTCTCTCTCTCTTTCTCTCTCTCTCTTTCTATCGCTCTAACTTATTTTTTTCTTTTTCTCTTTCTCTTTCTCTCTAACTTATTTTTTTCTTGAAAGTTTTCATTTTCATTACAATGATAGATCTATGATTTATTTTACAAGTTGACTTTTATGGAAGTGTTTAGCATAACTTCACATGTGGTTTTTAATTGTGGCTAGGGATAAGAAAGAACAAAAAACTCAAAAATTTAAAAAAACAAATGTAAGAAAATAGTTTTGAATGTAAATGAGTAAAATATTAAATAAATAAATAAAATACAAGAAAAGAAGTAGGTAAATAAAATATTAACAAAAGAAAATTCAACTTTATAGATGAAGTGTTCATCATGTCTTTAATGTTTGAGGACACCAGAATGAAAGAAATGACATCAAATTATACCATTTTTGATGATAAATAACAAAGGCTATTGAAATGTTTGCAAGACTGACACAAAAAAATTCTTATTTTTGTTCACACTTACCTTTAAGTACTACAAGTATAGTACAAGGTTTGGAAAGGGATAAAGTTTCATTGATATTAAATCTTTGCATTGAGTACCGGAGATGGGAAAGGATCTTAGATTTATAGATTGAGAACTACAATACACATTACACATCCTATACTCTACCTCTTTCTTTTTGCATGGTAAAAAATGAAAAAAATAACTGATCCAAGTTTCCACTTTAGTCAAACCAGGATTCAAAGTCAGTTATTCTAATTTCAAGATCTGTGTTTGTTCTTCAACACTAAGCCTTTGAGATGTAGAATACATCAAAGTCCCATTCACCAAACTATATTTAAGCTATTGCCAGAAGTACATATCTATAAGAAACTTGCTTCTAAGTTATTTTAAATGGTTTGGAATTTTTCTAGGGAAAATTATTTCAGATATAATATGAATATTATAAGTACTGTTTCATACTTTTTAGTTTAATGCTCTGGCCATTGTTCAGAATATTGTTAATTATGAACAGAAAGAATTTCTGTACCTGCAAACTGTGCCTAACATGTTCAATATATAGAGTTTCTTTGCTATGACCAATTTATTTATTTATTTTTATAGCTTTTTATTTACAAGGTATATGCATGAGTAATTTTTCAGCATTGACCCTTGCAAAACCTTCTGTTCCAACTTTTCCCCTCCTTCCCTCCACCGCCTCCCCCAGATGGCAAGGAGACCAATACATGTTAAATACATTAAATTTTATGTTAAATACAATATATGTTTACATATCCATAGAGTTATTTTGCTGCACAAGAAGAATCTGACTTTGAAATAAGGTAAAATTAACCTTAGAAGGAAATAAAAAATGCAATGGATAAAAACACAGGGATTGGAAATGCTATGTAGTGGTTCACATTTATTTCCCAGGTTTTTTTTTTTTGTTTGTTTGTTTTTTGTTTTTGTTTTTGTTTTTGTTTTTGTTTTTTTGTTTTGTTTTGTTTTGTTTTTTTGCTGGGTGTAGCTGGTTCTGTTTTTTATTGAACAAATGGAACAGATTTGGTTCATTTCATTGTTGAAGAGAGCCACGTCCATCAAAATTGATCATTATATAGTATTGTTGTTGAAGTGTATAATGATCTCCTGGTTCTGCTCATTTCACTAAGCATCAGTTCATGTAAGTCTCTCCAGGCCTTTCTGAAATCTTCCTGCTGGTCATTTCTTTTAGAACAATAATATTGCATAACATTAATATTGATGTACCCAATTTAAACAGTTCATTCTTCAAACCCAAGAAATATGAATTGAAGAAATCCAATTTTGGGTAATTCTTGGTTTTGACATACCTATAAAAGGACATGGTCTATAATCAGATAGTCTAAGATAAAACCTGTGAAATTTAGGTACTATCATTGTTTCTGAGGAAGCTATTTCCTAAAAACACTTCATTTCTATTGTACATTCTTACATAAGTAAGCAATCATCTCTTCTCTCATACATCAAGTATTTGTGCACATTTTACATGTGTTTTGTGTTCCTGAAGAATATTATTTTCCCTGTGGCTATGGAGAAAAGCCCTGAATACCCCTCTTTTTATTTCTTTATGCTCTCTTGATGGAACCCAACGTATCATTGGACCTGAGTCTCTGAAGGGTACTGGTCAATTATAGGTATAGCCTATCTCCTATACATATTCAGCTTCTTAGAGATATCTTTGTTCCTTAGACTCTTCAACTATGGACTGAGATGTTGATTAGTCTGTATAGGGTCTTCATCCTGTTCAAAAATTTTAAGAACTAGTTCTCCTTTTATTTGCAATATCCTGTTGTTTGCATAGTACACTTGTATTTATTTTATGTAAAATTAACTTTTTATTGTAATATGTCATGGAAATTCATAAATTAAAAAGAAAACAAATGTTGCTCTCCTGTTATTTTCATGGTTCCATTCCTTGAAACATGAAACTATAAAGGAGATCAAAGCAAAAGAAGAAAGAGTGACAAATTCCACAAGATTAAAATATGATAATAATTACTTCAGCTATTACTAGAACTATTATTACTTCACTTTAACTATGACTGTTTCTATTACAGCTATTACTATATTTTTGTTGGGAATTTAAAAAAAAAGTATCTGGAAGAGAAATATAAATAAACATTTTGAGGAAAATGATTTTCATTCCTGTCTCTGTATTGCTAACTTGGATTGCCTTTTGTCTTTTCTACTCCTTAATACTGAATATCTCTTGGTTTATATTATACCAAATAATAAGCTTATTGAATATGTACAATGTAACAGTGATCAAAAGTATGTGAGTCACAATTATTCAGTTGAAAATAACAAGCAT
This sequence comes from Sminthopsis crassicaudata, assembly GCF_048593235.1. Lineage (NCBI taxonomy): Eukaryota > Metazoa > Chordata > Mammalia > Dasyuromorphia > Dasyuridae > Sminthopsis > Sminthopsis crassicaudata. Next base: position 77,451,715 of record NC_133620.1, read on the forward strand.
TTATGAAGGTAGTCAGTTGAAATGACAATTTTTCACATTGCCAATCTATACAAAAATATAATAATCCCAAGTCAGGAAATTGAACCAAATTCCCAAGATTATCTTAATACTCAGGGGAGACTGTTCATATTTGAACTTTAATGAAAGTTAACTCAATAGACTTAAGTCCATTTTAATAAAGAGATCTTCCAAGATATTCTTAGTACAGGATTCAGCATGCTGAGTTTCCACAATAGAATGCCAAAGGCTTGTCTGCTGAAGATAGGTGATTTAAGTTGAATGTAAACTGATCAGACAATTAGAAGGTAAGCAGACTGTTCTCACCTAGTGAAAAACTAACATCCTGCTGGCATGCCTCTTTTGAGATAGTGAACCTATTTATGTTGCTCATGGTTAAACATTTTAATCAGCTTAAGGAAGAAAAGAGATTAAAGTCTTCATGTTATCTATAGTTCAAATTTTAAAAAGTGAACTTCTTGAGATATTTGCTTAGTTGAGATTGATACATACAAAGCAATAAAAACAGTTTTAGAATGATTAATTTGTAATTTTTAAGCAGAAAGATCAAAGTTGGGCAGAGTAAAAAATAAATAAGATAAAGTGTCAGTGACATAGTATGAAAATTGTTTTGATAATTATATTACCCATTATATATTAAGGTAGATGACCTTTATGTAATCTTTGGTTTAAAAATGATTGATTTTAGTAATATAATCTGAATTAATATACTCTTTTTTATTATTATAGCATTTTATTTACAAAACATATGCATGGGTAATTTTTCAACATTGACTCTTTCAAAACCTTCTGTTCCAAATTTTTCCCTCCTTCACCCCAACCACCTCAGATGGCAGATAGTACAAAATATGTTAAATATGTTAAAATAAACATATTTTTAAAAGAAAACTTTTTTTTTTTAATTTAGCAAAATATAGTAGCAAATATTTTTTTTTTCTTCTCCACTGGCATTGAGTAAAGGTCAAGTTTATGGTAAAATAGAAAAAAAAAAGATTTATAAATTTTGTTTAATTTTTGAGACTACAAATGATGATTTTTCAGTTATCAGAAGAAATACTGCAATCTTCCTGTTGTAACTAATAAAGATAATGCTAAACCATAAAGACAGGGAGTAGAACTTTTGATTCAGAAAGATCTAGGTTCAAATACTTCTTCCAATAATACATTTGTATTTCAGAACAAGGCACTAAATTTCTTGTGACTCAGTGTTCTTTCAGTTATAAATATACAATACATATATGCTTTTATGTTAATAGAGTTTCCTTGTATTAAAGTCATAATTCAATTTCTTACTGATATATAGTGATAACTTTAAACAGTGGTCCTCAAACTTTTTAAATAGGGGGCCCATATACTGTTGACTGTTGCCGGACTATAGTAAAAACAAAAACTATGAACAAATTCCTATGCCCGTTGCATATATCTTATTTTGAAGTGAAGAAACAAAATGGGAACAAATACAATATTTAAATAAAGTAAAGTTAAATCAACAAACTTATTAGTATTTCAATGGGAACTATGGGCCTGCTTTTGGCTAATGAGATGGTCAATGTCTGGTTCCATATTTGTCACTGCTAGTCGTAACAAGTGATGCAAGTGTGCATCCGTTAGTCTTGATCTGGTTGGAGATTTCAAATGTTTCATTCTAGAAAAAGTCTGTTCACCGACATAAGTGCTGTCAAAGATGGTTGCCATTTTGAGTGCATGTTTCCTGAGATGAGGATATGTCTCAAAGGGGAAAAATGTACAGAAATTATGAAGGCTGCTTGACTTGAATGCATCTTTCAGAGAGTCACAATTCTGCAGTTCAGCCAGTTCCATTTAGTAAATTGTATCCACATTTTCAATGTCAATAGAAAATGGGTTACAGAAAAGCTATATGTCCTGTTCATGGAGATGAAGCTCTTTAAATCTAAATCAGAGCTCCTTTTGCAATTTTTCCAATGAATCCGCACATGTCTTGTTTGGGAATGCAATCAGTGGTTTTTCTGCTAAGAGATTTCGAGTTGTGGGGAGATGGCAGAAGTTTTCCTCCTTCACTTGTTTGATGAGGAGAACTAATTTTACTTTAAATGCTTTGACATGTCATTGCATATCACAAATGAGCTTCCTTTTTCCTTGAAGTTACATATTGAAATCGTTGAGTAGCTCTGTTACATCTGTCAGAAAGGCAAGGTCCCATTTCCATTCTGCATCATTGAGTTCTAGTACTTCTTTGTTTTTTGAAAGCAGAAAAGTTGTAATCTGTGGAAGTAAGTCATAGAAACATTTCAAAGCTCTCCCTCAACTCATCCAATGGACTTCTTTGTGATATAGAACATCTTCATACTCAACATTTAGCTCAGACAAAAATTCCTGAAATTGTCTGTGATTTATTGCATTAGCTCTAATGAAATTAATACAAGATACCACAATTTTCATAAGAGTCCCACTTCAGTGATTTACTACCCAGCACTTGTTGGTGGATGAGGCAGTGTATGGCTATTGGATGAAAATGATTATGTTTGTCCATCTCTTGATTAATGTGGCCAATTACTCCTTTCTTAGACCCCACCATGCTAGGGGCACCATCAGTTATCACACTGGCTAGTTTAGCCCAGTCCAGCTCCAAACCATTCATAGTTTGGCAAACCTTTTCATAGATATCCTCTCCTGTAGTTGTTCCTTTGATGCTTTGCAGTGCAGCAAGTTCTTCTATGACTTCAAAATAATCATTCGTCCCAAGAATAAAAATTAGAAATTGTGCAGAATCACAAACATCATTGTTTTCGAGTGCCAAGGAAAAATATGATTTTTTTTTTTTTTGTGGAGTTTTGTAAATGCTGATACAGATTGTCTCCCATTTCTTCAATCTTCCATGTAATTGTAGGTCCTAAAAGATTCACTGTACTACATAAATTGGACTTCGCTGGACATAGTTTAAGTTGAATGTCACTTTCAGTCTGATTTTGCCATAACCCAGTGGGTCGCATAAACGTCCTCAGCAGGCCGCATCTGGCCCACAGGCCGTAGTTTGAGGACCTCTAATATAGGCATTCCTTTTCTGATCTGCTTATCTCTATTAATTTATATTTTGATAAATATTCTTCTATTTTGCTCAGATTATTATCAGTATATAACTGGGTAAAATATTTCCTAATAATTGCTTTAATTATTTTCTTCATAGGTGATAATTTCATCCTTTTCATTTTGGACACTGTGTATGTGGTTATCTTCTTTTTTACATCAAATTAACCAATGGTTATGTATATTATTGTGTTTTGTTAATAAAACCAGCTCCTATATTTATTTATTAGATCAATAGCTTTTCCCTCTTTGTTTGTTTTGTTCTATCTTATTAATATCACCTTTAATTTTCAGGATTTCCAATTTGGTGCTATGTTGTGAACTTTGGTTTCTTCATTTTCAATTTTAGTTGCATGCCTAATTAATGGATCTATTCTCTTTCTATTATTTTTGTTGAAAGAATTTAAAGACATAAAATTTTCCTTAAGTACACTTTGTCTTCATTCCATAAATACTAGTATGTTGCCTTATCACATTTAATTAGGTAAATTTTTTTGTATTTCATTTGGCTGGATTCAGAATTGCTAGCCCTCCTTTTTTTTTTTTTTTTAACATCAGCTGAAATATGATTCTGCTCCTTACCTTTGTTATCGATGAGTCTTTTTGCTTTACATATATTTCTCATAAACAACATATTGTAGGTTTATGTTTGCCTGTTGTTTTGTTTTGCTTTCATCCATTCTGCAATCTGCTTCTGTTTTATGGGAAAATCCATTCCATCCACATTCACAGTTATTTATAATTACTACCTGTATATTTTCCTCCATTTTATTCTTCATTCTTTTTGTTCTTTTTTTGTTTCTAAAGTCAAATTTCTAGTGCAAAGTGGAATAATAGTGGTGATAATGGGCATTCTTCTTTAACCTCTGATACTTTTGTAAATGAATCCAGGTTTTCTCCATTACAAATAATGCTTGATGTTGGTTTTAGATAAATACCACTTGTTGTTTTAAGGGAAGATCCCTTGATTCCTATACGCTCTGTAGTGTTTTTAATAGGAATGGATGCTGTCAATTTTTTTTTTCCCCTCCAACTATTGAGATTATCATTTGATTTCTTTTAGTTTTGTTATTGATATGGGCAATTATGGTAATAGTTATCCTATCATTGAACCAGCCCTGCAATGCTGATATAAATCCCATTTGGTCATGTGTATTATCTTGATAAGTTACTATAATCTCTTCACTCATATTTTATTTAAAAAATGTGCATCAGTATACATTAAGGAGATTAGTCTGTAATTTTCTTTCTCTATTTTGGCCCTACCTTTTTTAGATATCAGTACCATATTTGTGTCATAGAAGGAATATGAAAGTACTCTTTCTTTACGTATTTTTTCGAAATAGTTTAATTAATTTTTTTGGTAGATATTTGATAGAATTCCCTTATGAATCCACTTGACACTGGATATTTTTTCTTAGGGAGTTAATTAAGGGCTTGTTCAAATTATTTTTCTCAAATATGACTATTTAACTAATTTATTTCTTTTTCTATGAACTTGGGAAACTTATATTTTTGTAAATATTCATTCATTTTGATTATTTTGTCATAGTTTCTGCCATAGAGTTGAGCAAAATACCTTCTGATTATTACATACGTTCTTTTTCATTGGTAATGATTTGTTTTTTTTTTTTTTCTCTTTTTTCTAATCAGATTAACCAGAGATTTATCTATTTTTTTTTCACAAAACCAACTCTTAGTTTTATTTACTAGTTCAATAGTTTGCTTAGTTTAATTTTTATTAATTTCTCCTTTGAATTTCTTTTTTTTTTAATTTTTTTATTATATATATATTTTTTATAATATTATCACTTGTATTCATTTTTCCAAATTATCCCCCCCTCCCTCTATTCCCTCCCCCCGATGACAGGTAATCCCATACATTTTACATGTGTTACAATATAGTCTAGGTACAATACATGTGTGTAAATACCATTTTCTTGTTGCACAATAAACTTTAGATTCCGAAGGTACATGTAACCTGGGCAGACAGATATTAGTGCTAACAATTTACATTCACTTCCCAGTGTTTCTTCTCTGGGTGTAGCTACCTCTGTCCATCATTGATCAACTGGAAATGAGTTGGTTTTTCTTTATGTTGAAGATTTCCACTTCCATCAAAATACATCCTCATACAGTATTGTTGTTGAAGTGTACAGTGATCTTCTGGTTCTGCTCATTTCACTCAGCATCAGTTGATTTAAGTCTCTCCAGGCCTCTCTGTATTCCTCCTGCTGGTCATTTCTTACAGAGCAATAATATTCCATAACCTTCATATACCATAATTTAACCAACCATTCTCCAACTGATGGACATCCATTCATCTTCCAGTTTCTAGCTACTACAAAAAGAGCTGCCACAAACATTTTGGCACATATATGTCTCTTTCCGCTCTTTAGTATTTCTTTGGGATGTAAGCCCAGTAGTAGCGCTGCTGGGTCAAAGGGTATGCACAGTTTGATAACTTTTTGGGCATAATTCCAGATTGCTCTCCAGAATGGCCGGATTCTTTCGCAACTCCACCAGCAATGTATTAGTGTCCCAGTTTCCCCACATCCCCTCCAACATTCATCATTATTTGTTCCTGTCATCTTAGCCAATCTGACAGGTGTGTAGTGGTATCTCAGAGTGGTCTTAATTTGCATTTTTCTGATCAGTAGTGATTTGGAACACTCTTTCATGTGAGTGGATATAGTTTCAATTTCTTCCTCTGAGAATTGTCTGTTCATATCCTTTGACCATTTATCAATTGGAGAATGGTTCGGTTTCTTATAAATTAGGGTCAGTTCTCTATATATTTTGGAAATGAGACCTTTGTCAGAACCTTTGTTTTTAAAAATATTTTCCCAATTTGTTACTTCCCTTCTAATCTTGTTTGCATTAGTATTATTTGTACAGAAACTTTTTAGTTTGATGTAATCAAAATGTTCTATTTTGTGATCAATAATGATCTCTAGTTCTCCTCTGGTCATAAATTCCTTCCTCCTCCACAAGTCTGAGAGGTAGATTATCCTCTGTTCCTCTAATCTATTTATTATCTCTCTCTTTATGCCTAAATCATGGACCCATTTTGATCTTATCTTGGTATATGGTGTTAAGTGTGGATCCATATCTAATTTCTGCCATACTAATTTCCAGTTTTCCCAACAGTTTTTTCCGAATAATGAATTTTAATCCCTAATGTTGGTATCTTTGGGTTCGTCAAAGATTAGGTTGCTATATATGTATCCATTTTTGTCCTTTGTATCTAATCTGTTCCACTGATCTACCAGTCTATTTCTTAGCCAATACCAAATGGTTTTGGTGACTGCTGCTATGTAATATAGCTTAAGATCAGGTACACTTAGACTACCTTCCTCTGAGTTTTTTTTCATTAGTTCCCTTGCAATTCTCAACCTTTTATTCTTCCATATGAATTTTGTTGTTATTTTTTCTAAGTTATTGAAATAGTTTCTTGGGAGTCTGATTGGTATAGCACTAAATAAATAGATTAGTTTGGGGAGTATTGTCATCTTTATTATATTTGCTCGGCCTATCCAAGAACACTGAATGTCTTTCCAATTATTTAAATCTGACTTTATTTTTGTGGCAAGTGTTTTGTAATTTTTCTCATATAATTCCTGACTTTTCTTTGGTAGATGGATTCCCAAATACTTTATACTCTCAACATTTGTTTGGAATGGAATTTCTCTTTGTATCTCTTGCTGTTGCATTTTGTTAGTGATATATAAAAATGCCGAGGATTTATGTGGATTTATTTTGTATCCTGCCACTTTGCTGAAATTTTGAATTATTTCTAGTAGCTTTTTAGCAGAGTCTTTGGGGTTCTCTAAGTATACCATCATGTCATCTGCAAAAAGTGATAGTTTAATTTCCTCATTTCCTACTCTAATTCCTTGAATCTCTTTCTCGGCTCTTATTGCCGAGGCTAGCGTTTCTAGTACTATATTGAATAGTAATGGTGATAGTGGGCAACCTTGTTTCACTCCTGATCTTACTGGGAAAGGTTGCAGTTTATTTCTATTGCATATTATTCTTCTTGAAGGTCTTAAATATATGCTCCTGATTATTCTAAGGAATAATCCATTTATTCCTATACTCTCAAGAGTTTTTAGTAGGAATGGATGTTGGATTTTGTCAAATGCTTTTTCTGCATCTATTGAGATGATCATATGGTTCTTATTAATTTGATTATTAATATGGTCAATTATATTAATAGTTTTCCTAATATTAAACCAGCCCTGCATTCTTGGAATAAATCCTACTTGATCATAGTGTATTATCCTGGAGATGATTTTCTGAAGTCTTTTTGCTAATACCTTATTTAAGATTTTAGCATCAATATTCATTAAGGAGATTGGTCTATAATTTTCTTTCTCAGTTTTCGATCTACCTGGTTTAGGTATCAGTACCATGTCTGTGTCATAAAAGGAGTTTGGTAGGACTCCTTCATCCCCTATTTTTTCAAATAATTTATATAACATTGGGGCTAATTGTTCTTTAAATGTTTGGTAGAATTCACATGTGAATCCATCTGGCCCTGGGGATTTTTTCCTGGGGAGTTGATTAATAGCTTGTTCTATTTCTTTTTCTGAAATGGGACTATGTAAGCAATTTATCTCCTCCTCTGTTAATCTAGGGAGCCTGTATTTTTGGAGGAAGTCTTCCATTTCACTTAAGTTATCAAATTTATTGGCATAAAGTTGGGCAAAGTAACTCCTTATTATTTCTCTAATTTCCTCTTCATTTGGTGGAAAGATACCCCTTTTCATTTGTAAGACTATCAATTTGATTTTCCTCTTTCTTTTTTTTTTGATCAAATTTACCAAAGGTTTATCTATTTTATTGGCTTTTTTATAAAACCAACTCTTGGTTTTATTTATTAATTCAATAGTTTTTATACTTTCAATATTATTGGTTTCTCCTTTTAATTTTTGTATTTCAAGTTTAATTTTTGGTTGGGGGTTTATAATTTGGTCTTTTTCTAGTCTTTTAAGTTGTAAGCCCAATTCGTTAATCTTCTCTTTCTCTATTTTCTTCAAATAAGCCTCTAAAGATATAAAATTTCCCCTTATTACTGCTTTAGCTGCATCCCAAAGATTTTGATATGATGTCTCATCATTGTCATTATCTTGGGTGAAATTGTTAATTGTTTCTATAATTTGCTCTTTCACCCAGTCATTCTTTAAGATGAGATTATTCAGTTTCCAATTACTTTTTGGTCTATTTACCCCTAACTTTTTACTGAATGTAGCTTTTATTGCATTGTGATCTGAGAAGAAGGCATTTATTATTTCTGCCTTCCTACATTTATTTTTGAGATCTTTATGTCCTAATATATGGTCAATTTTTGTATAGGATCCATGAACTGCTGAGAAGAAAGTATATTCCTTTCTATTGCCATTCTAAATCTAATCTGAGTTTTAAAATATTTTGGCTTTCTCTTCTGAACTGCTAAATAATTAGCAGAGAAGGCTAACAGCCTGTGCCAGATTCCTTTACCTCAGTGGCTTCTCTGATCCCAGAGCCCTCCCCAGCGCAACCAGCGCAGTGTGCCACTACCCCACCGTCTGTGCTGGCCTCTCTTCTTCCTCCCCTGGGGACTGACCTTCTCTGTTGAAACTCCAGAATCTCTTCAGCTGGTAAGTCGTGCTTCCTGTCCTTGTGGTATCTATCAGTCCTGGGCTTATTTTGAAACTTAATTTATCTAATTGGTTGTGAGGGAGTGAGGACGTTCACAGAGTCGTGTGTTTCTTCTCCGTCATCTTCTCCTTTGAATTTCAAAAATTTTAATTTGGTATTTAATTGGGATTTTTAATTTTTTTAAATCAATTCATTGATTTCACTTATTGCACTCATGTAGCTATTGAAGAATGTAAAATTTACCCTAAGAACTACTTTGGCATGGGCAAAACCAGAGGTTTGGGTATGTTGCCTCATTATTCTCATTCTCTTGGATGAAATTATAGATTATTTCTAAAATCTGTTGTTTCACCCACTCATTTTTAGAATTAAATTATGTAATTTACAATTGGTTTTCATCTAGCTTTACATGTTCCTTTTTTAGTTATAAATTTTATTGCATTATGGTCTAAAAATAAAACATTTACCATTTCTGCTTTCATGTATTTAGTATATGTACATATTCAATATTTTTATAGGAGCCATGTATTGTCAAGAAAAAGGTGTATTATTTTTTTCCCTATTCAAATTACTCCAGAGGTCTATAATATCTGTGTTTTCTAGGATTCTATTAACTTCCTTAGTTTCTTTCTTATTTATTTTGTGGTTAGATTTGTTTGATTCTGAGAGTAGGGTGAGTTTCCTCACTAGTATGATTTTGCTGTCTATTTCTTCCTGTAATTGTCTTACAATCTTTTCTAGGAAAGTGGCTGCTTTATCACTTGCTACATATGCTATTAATATCCTTAATATTTTGCTGTTAACAGTTCCCTTTATCAGTATGTTCTTTCCTTAATGTATCTTTTAGTAAGATCTATATTTAATTTTGTTTTATTTAAAATAAGAATTGCAATTCCTGTCTTTTTTCTTTTTTTACTTAAATTAAAACATAAAGAAATTTGTCCATCCTTTTACCTTTACTCTCTTTGTGTCTCTCTGTATCAAATGTATTTCTTATAAATGATGTATTGTAGGTTTCTGTTTTTCATCTACTCTGCTAATAGCTTCTGTTTAATGGGAGAGTTCATCCCATTCACATTCACAATTATAATTACCAGTTTTGAATTTCCCTCAATGAAATTTTATTTCCTCTGTATACATTTGTTCTCTTTCTACCCTGTTCTTATAAGTATATATATATATATATATATATATATATATATATATATATATATATGTATATACCAACCCTATCCTCTCCCTTATCTCCTATTACTCCTTCCCCTTCTCTTACTAGTATTTTTGATCCACTCCATCCATTACCTTATCTTCTATCACCCCTCCTGCCCTTCTCTTACCTTTTTTTTTTTAAGTTTTTTTTTTTTTTTTTTAACATACCTTGTGTCCTGCCTCTCCCTTTTTGTTTTTCTTTCCCCTCTTAATTCTTTATAGGATTAGATAAATTTCAATAATCCCAACTGAATTATTAAGTTATTCTTTCTTAGGGAAAAAACAAGGTTTGAACACAATGTTCAGAAAATATTCATCCCTCTATCATCTTTCCCTCCATTGTAATAGGGCTTTTTTATCTCTTCATATATTCTAATTTTTCTTTTTTTCCTTCTCTTTCTATTAGAGATCTTTTTTTTTTCTATTCTTTAATGTCTTTTTCTTTGATATCATCACATCAGAATACATTTACAGCCACCCCCACCATCCATGTTATTGTCCCCCATCTGTTAATGACAGATACAGTTCTCAAGAATTACAGTTTTCTTATACAGTTTAACCTTTAAATTATAAGTATGTATATATATAATATATATATATGTGTGTGTGTATATGTATATATATATATATATATATATATATATATATATAAACACACACACACACATACATATATATATATATATATATATATATATATGTATGTGTGTGTGTGTGTGTATGTTTATAATTTGCCTCTGTTTATCTTTCTATGTTTCTCTTTGGTCTTATATTTATAGAATAAATTTTCTCTTTAGTTATGTTTTGTTTTGTTTTGTTTTTCCAACAGAAATTGTTGAACATCTCTTACTTCATTGAAGCTCCATCATCTCCCCTGAAAGATAATACTGATTTTTACTAGGTAGTTAATTATTGGTTATAACCCTAGACCTTAGCCATCTAGAATATAGAATTCCAGGCTTTCTAATCCTTTGTTGCAGAAGTTGCTAGATCCTGGGTAATTCTTATTGTTGATTATTGATATTTGATTTGATTTTCACTGACAGCTTGCAGCATTTTTTTTTTGAGATGATAATTCTGGGGTTTCACAATAATGTTCCTTGAGAGTTTCCTTTTCAGATCTCATTCTGAAGGTATGCAATGGATTCTTTCAATGATATTTCCGCCTCTGTTTCTATAATCTTGGACAGTTTTCCTTAATGATTTCTTGAAGAGTGCTATAAAGACTTTTTAAATTTTATTTTAATTTTTATTTTGACCATGGCCTTCATTAGCTTCCATTTTCCCCATTTCAGTTTGTGATGTAATATTTTCTTCAGTTAGTTTTTTTTTTTTTTTTTTTTTTTTTTTTAAATCTCTTTTTCCATTTGGTTAATTCTACTTTTGAAAGTGTTGATTTCCTCAGCTGACTTTTTTTTTTTTTTCATTTGGCCAGCTTTTGACTCTTTCATGTATACTTCCCATTCAATTTTTCATTTTTTTTTTCTAATTTAATTATTTGCCTTTTGAAGTCTTTTGTGTGTACTTCCAAGAAGCCTCTTTGGCTTCTTCATAACACTCTTTGAGATTTCTTCCATGGATATTTTGTTATGTTTTGGCCTTGCTTGTCATCGTAGTAGTTTTCAGTGGTCAATGTGCTTAATGTGCTTTTTTGTTTCTTGTTAATTTCCTTTTCTTTTGGTATTTCCTGTTTTTTTTTTTTTTTACTTTTCTATTTAAGCTCTGCTTCTGGGCTAAAGAGGGCACTATGCCAAGCTTTCTGTGCAGTTATCAGCCTTGGATTGGAGCATAGTACTTCTGTTTGTAGAAAGTAATTTTGCCTACTCTTTTCAGGAAACAGCCTGGTATCCTAAAGTTTGCCTTCTGAGTTGGAAATGAAAGCTTCACCACTGAGCTGCTCTTCTACTGAGGCATGCCAGAAGGTCTTAGGTGGTGTGATTAAAATCCTCTTATCTTTTCCAGAGTCTGTATGAGCTGGGATGAGCACTTTCACCCCAGCAAGACTGATCTTTTCTCATGGATTTTCAGTGTTTCTTGACCTTGATAGTAGTTTCTTTCCATGAGAGTGTGTTCAGAGGATTAATTTCATATGATTTTGAAGGAAATGGGGACAACTGGAAAAGCTTGCTGGCTTTACTCTGCCATCTTGATTCTATCCCTGAAATTCCAAATGAGGTATTTATGTAAGTGTTTAGCATTCCAGCTAATAAATTTTGATGTCAAATTTGAACTAACATCTTCCTAACTGAAATGTTTTTCCTGTCTCTTTTTGAGATATATAAGGTGAAAAAAATTCATGATATTTTATTTTTAATTATTATAGCATATGTCATGATATCATAAATAGTGTAAATACATAAAACTCATTTTGAAATTTCACTTAAAATATCTATATTTTATCATATCATATGCTAATTGAATTAGAAAAGGAAATATTATTATTCTGAATGTGGTTTTATTTTCTTAACTCTACCACTCCATTGTTTCTGTACTTTTATAAATAAATTGCACGTAATTTGTAAATGTTGTACAGAATGATTTATTCTACAGTTTTACATTATATTAAAACATGTACTATTTGGGGGGGAGTGGTGATGATAAGGGAGTACAACAGTTGAATGTGGTCTTGAATTCTGTATTAGGAAAATATCAGGATAACTGAAAGGGAATCATAAATTAGAACTATGGACTGTTTTTATAATTATTATGCTAAATATGTTTGAAAATTTAAAAGAGATTTATAAATAATTAACATAAATTCTTTGCCATTTTTGACATTATTTGGACTAAAATATTTCTAAGTGGGCCAGCATCTTAACTACAATCCTTTTTTATCCTATCCAGCTAGAGAAACTGTTATGTTTTTTCTTTGTTCATCTTTTCTAAAAAAACAACTTACTTTTATTGTACAAACTACAATCATTATTCATACACTTTCTTTGATAGAACAGAACTGCCTCACCTGCCATCTGTGACATATGTATAATTACAACTGGAAGGTAATTAAAAGCATTTGGTCCACTATAAATCTTGACTTTCTGGTTGATGATTTTCTATTGCATATGAAATGCAAAAGGATAAATGTGGAAAATTTTCTTTCAATTACTTTAGCATTTAAAAAGAAAAAATGCTTTTATCCCTTCAAATAGAGGCAATGCTGAAGCCAGGATATAATTATAAAAATGTCAGCATGAATGTCACATTGTTATACTCTTGTCAGTATAAGATTAATAATAGTGTTGATAGAGATAAAGTAGGGATGATGATGATGATGATGTTATGTTAGAGTTTAAAATTCCATAAATCCTGTTGCATCTCTGAAGCATATTAGTTATATGGCCTTACACAAGTCACTTAACTTTTTTCTCTAAAACTTTAAAGTGCTTTGATAATAAATTTGACAAAGAAGATACTTGAGAGAATGGTGCTGCTTCTTATTCTGGAATTGTAAAAAAAAAAAAAAAAAAAAAAAAAAGATATATACTGGAACAAATCAGAAATATTAACATTCTCCCCTACTTGCTAGATATGGTACAGTGTAGATGACTTTAAATACTGGGGATAAAAATGTATGCTTCTGAATAGTTCTCTATATAGTAATCAAATTGGAAACATCTATATGTAGTACATACTCCTTTTTGTCAATAATACCTTCTTCTATGAATTACATATAAACATCTTATGGACTAGTATAAGATAATCATATTAGATCACTTCATCCCTTAACCAAGATTTGTTGGAAATAAAGAGGTGATATTTGAGGGTGTTAATAAATTTGGAAGCAGAAATTTTTTATGGTTATTAAAATTTTTATTTAAACAAATTCCAGGTTGGGGTGGAGCCAACATGGTGGAGAAGGCACATGTGACTTTCTAAGCTCCTCTTATCTTCTAATAACCAATTATTAAATTCAGCCTCAAAAATAGCACTTGACTGGTAAAATTCATGAAGATTAGAAGTACAACAACTCCAGGATGGCGGAGAAGATACACGCGGATTTGTAAGCTCCCTTCTTCCCTCATTACCAATTAGTTAAATCAGCCTCAAAAATAATGCTGGACTGATAAAAAACACAAGGATTAGAAGCACAACTTACCAGCTGAAGAGAATGTAGAATTTCAACAGAAAAGGTCGGTTCTGAGGGGAGGGGGAAAAAAAAAAAAAAAAAAAAAAAGGCCAGCATAGACAGGGTTGGACTGGGTGCTACCACACTGTGCCAATTGGGCTGGGGAGAACTCTGGGATCAGAGAAGTCACTGAGATAGAGGAATCTGACAGGCTGTTAGCTCTTCTCTACTTATAAGCAGCAGTTGAGAAGAGAAATCAAGCCACTTTAAAATATAAAATCAGATCCTTAATCGACCCCAATGCAGAAGTGACCTAATAGATCTCCATGAGGCTGTGTAGAAGGCTTCTGCTGCCCGGGGCTACTTCTTGGGGTAGTTGAGAGCCTGAACAGCTGGGACACAGCCTGAAGCAGCCTCTAATCCACATAGTGCGGGGCTCAGCCTAAGGTAGTGGAATTCTAGCAGCAGCAGAATTCCCAGAGAAGCAGAACTCCCAGAGAATTGGAACACACAGAGAAGCAGGAATTTGGAGTAGGAACCGTGGTTTCCGGGCAGACACTTCTGGTTTGAGTGCAGGGGTTTTCACATCAGTTACTGATATCCATTGGCTTGGGTTGTGATGCTCTCACTATTCAGCCTTAAACCTCAGGGCAGTCGCTAGGCCATACAGCAGGGTCCTTCACTGATCACTTCTCACAATGCAGCCATGCTAACCATCTCTGAGGTATTTCGGGAGAGCGGGAAGGTGAACTCTCTCCCAGAGCTCTCTCTTAGGTCAGGCACAGAGTTGTTGTATTCTAACTCCGGTCTGGGAGGAAGCTGGTAAATAAATAAATAAACTTCTTATCCCAAAGGCAAACCCCAACAGATTTTTAACAATGAGTAAGAAGCTGAAGAGAACGGTTGACACCTTCTATACAGAGAAATAGCAGGTATCCAACCCCAAGAAAACTAACACAAGACAGTCTCCAGATAATACCCTAAAGGAAAATGATAACTGCCCCCTATCACATAACTCTCTCCTAGAAGAGATTATTAAAAAGTTAAGAGAGTTTGAAGAAAAATGGGGAAAGGAAAGAGAAGCTATGATAGAGAATAACAATGTCCTGAAATTTGAGTTGGAAAAAATAAAGAATTCACAGGAGGTGCAGGAAAACAAAATTTGTGAATTAGAAAAGGTTAAAAAATCACAGGAAAGTAGGATTTCTGAATTGGAAAAGATAAAAAATTCTCAAGAAAGCAGGAGTTTTGAATTGGAAAAGATAAAAAAATCTTTAAAAAGTTGCATTTCTGAATTGGAAAAAGAAAATAACTCACTAAAAAATTAGTGAAATAGAAAAAATTCAACAAAGCAAATTAATTCATTTAAAAACTCAATTGGGCATATACAAAAAGAACTAAAAATAATGTGAATGAAGAAAATAACTCATTAAAAAGTAGGACGGAACAAATAGAAACGAATGATTCATTAAGAAACCAAGAATCAGTCAAACAAAACGGAAAAAAAAATGAAAAGCTTGAGAATAATGTCAAATATTTACTGGGAAAAATCTATAGACCTGGAAAATAAATCCAGGAGAGATGAACTGAGGATCATTGGACTTCCTGAAAACTATGATAAAAAAAAGAGCCTAGATTCTTTTTTAAAAGAAATCATCAAAGAGGACTGTCCAGATATAAGAGAAACAGAAGGGAAAATAGGCATTGAAACAATTCATCGAACACCTTCTGAAAAAGACCCTAAAAAAGAACTCCACAAAACATTGTGGCTAAGCTGCAGAACTACCAAACTAAGGAAAAATATATTGCAAGCACCTGGGAAAAAACAATTGAAATATCAAGGTGCCATAATAAGGGTCACTCAAGATCTGTCTGCCTCCACATAAAAAGATTGAAGGGCCTGAAATGTGATATTCCAAAAGGCAAAAGAACAAGGATTGCAACCAAGAATAAACTATGCAGCTAAGTTTAGCATTTTCTTCCATGGAAGAAGATGGTCATTTAATGAAACAGAGGAATTCCATTTGTTTCTAAGAAAAAAACCATACTTAAAGAAAATATTTGATCGACATGCACAAGACTGAAGAGAAGCAGAAAAAGGTAAAAAAGAACTCTTGAGAACTGTATCTCTGTTGTGGATATACAGAAAGTCCGCATGGATAATTTGATTTTACTGATATAATATATCTATATCTATATCTATATCTATATCTATATCTATATCTATATCTATATCTATATCTATATCTATATCTATATATCTATATCTATATATCTATATATCTATATATCTATATCTATATCTATATCTATATCTATCTATCTATCTATATATATATATATATATATATATATATAGAAGTAGTAAAGGGAGGGGGAATGACATCAGAAAAATAGGAAGGAGAGATAAAAAGAGGGAAACTACATGCCAGGAAGAGGCATAGAAAATCTACCACATCTGAGGGGATTTAGAGAGGGGGAGAAACATTGTGTGAATCTTATTCTCATTAGAGTAGGCTCAAAGAGAAAATGGTTGACCTATTTGGTTTTCAGAGAAGCCACTCTCACCTCATTAAAAGGAGGGAGTGGAAAAGGGAAAAGGAAAAGGGGAATAAGGGAAGGGTACAAGAAAGGGCAAGGGATATAAAAGGAGGGGGGAGAGATACTAAAAAGGGAGGGATGCATGTCACAAGTAAGGTCTATAAATTAAATATTGGGGAAGGGGTTCAGGGGGGTCAAAGGATTAAAAAAATAAAAAGCATAATCCGGGGATAATATGAAATAAGGAACACTGGGAATTGAATGTAAACTGTTAGCACTACTGTCTATCTACACAGGTTACTTATACCTTTGGAATCCACTACTTAAAGTGCAACAAGAAAATTGTATTTACACACATATCTTGTATCTAGGTTATACTGTAATACATGTAAAACGTATGGGATTGCCTGTCATCTAGGAGAAGGAGTAGAGGGAGGGAGGGGAAAATTTGGAAAAATGAATACAAGGCATAATGTTATAAAAAAAAATTACTCATTCATATAAACTGGCAAAAAATTATAATTATAAAAATTAATAAAAAAATTTATCTATGTAAAAAATAAATAAATAAGTACAACAACTCACCAGCCAAAACTAATCTGCAAAACCACCAGAAAATGTTTGTCCTAAGAGGCCAGAGCAGACCAGCAAAAATTTCTTTTTACATCATGCTGCAGTAAAAACTACATTCAATAAAACGTTAGGGGTGAATAGACCAAAATGTAATTGAAAACTAATTAATCTTATCTTAAAGAATGATGGGTTAAACAGCAAATTATGAACACTATTAATAATTTCACTCAAGAAAATGACAACGATGAGACATCATACCAAAATCTATAGGATGCAGCCAAAGCATTAATAAGGTGAAAGTTTATATCTATAGATACTTACTTGAATAAAATAATAGAGAAAGACAAGATCAATGAATTGGGATTGCAACTTTAAAAGCTAGAAAAAGACCAAATTAAAAAACCCCAATCAAATACTAAACTTGAAATTCTAAAATTAAAAGGAGAAATTAATAATATTGAACTGTATTTCTGTTGTGGATATACAGAAAAAATACAGGGTTATTTGATTTTACTGATATAACATAAAAAGAGGAAGTAAAAATGGAAAGGGGATTGTGTCAGAAAAAGGGAAAAGGGTAGATAAAGAGAGGGAAACTACATCCCACAAAGAGTCAAAGAAAACCTGTCATATCTGAGGAAATTTAGAGAGGGGGAGGAACATTGTGTGAATCTCACTCTCATCAGAGGTGGCTTGATGAGAAAATAATTGACATATTTGTTTTACAGAGAAACTTCTCTCTTACCTCATTAAAAAGTTGGAGAGGAAAAGGGAAAAGGAAAGAGCAATAAGGGAAGGGTACAAGAAAGGGGAAGGGATTTAAAGTGATGAGGGAAGGATACTAAAGAGAGAGGGCTGTGTGATGGAAGTAGGGCCCATAAGTTTAATACTTGGGAAGGGGGTTGGGGGAAAAGGAAAAAAAAGGCATAAAATGGGGATAATATAATGGCAGGAAATACAAAATTAATAATTTTAACTGTTAATGTGAATGGGATGAACTATCCCATTAAGCAGAGGCAGATAGTAGACTAGATCAAAAGTCAGAACCCTACAATATGTTGTACAAAAAACCCAATTAAAGCAGGGAGATACATACAGAGAAAAGGTAAAAGGCTGGAGCAGAATCTATTATGCTTCAGGTAAAGCAAAAACCAAACAAAAAAACAAAAAAAAAAAAAAAAACAGGGGTAGCCATCCTTATCTCAGATCAAGCAATACTAACTATATATGCAGTGGTATGCATCTAACTTCCTAAAGGAGAAGATAAGAGAATTGCAAGAAGAAATAGACAGCAACTATAATAGTGGGAGATCTCAACTTTGCACCCTCAGAATTAGATAATTCAAACCACAAAACAAATAAGAAAGGAATTAAAGAGGTAAATAGAATATTAGAAACATTAGGTACAATAGATCTTTGGAGAAAACTGAATGGTGACAGAAAGGAGTATACTTTCTTCTCAGCAGTTCAAGAAATCTATACAAAAATTGACCATACATTAGGACATAAAGACCTCAAAATTAAATGCAGAAAGGCAGAAATAGTAAATACTTTCTTTTTACATCACGCTGCAGTAAAAACTGCATTCAATAAAACGTTAGGGGTGAATAGACCAAAATGTAATTGAAAACTAATTAATCTTATCTTAAAGAATGATGGGTTAAACAGCAAATTATGAACACTATTAATAATTTCACTCAAGAAAATGACAACGATGAGACATCATACCAAAATCTATAGGATGCAGCCAAAGCATTAATAAGGTGAAAGTTTATATCTATAGATAAGATACTTACTTGAATAAAATAATAGAGAAAGACAAGATCAATGAATTGGGATTGCAACTTAAAAAGCTAGAAAAAGACCAAATTAAAAAACCCCAATCAAATACTAAACTTGAAATTCTAAAATTAAAAGGAGAAATTAATAATATTGAAAGTAAAATATATATATATTGAATTAATAAATAAAACTAAGAGTTGGTTTTATGAAAAAAAAAACAATAAAATAGATAAACCTTTGGTAAATCTGATTAGAAAAAGGAAAGAGGAAAATCAGATTGTTAGTCTTAAAAATCAAATCACCAATGAAGAGGAAATTACAGCAATAATAGTTACTTTGCCAAACTTTCTGCCAATAAATTTGATAATTTAAGTGAAATGGATGACTACCTCCAAAAATATAAGCTTCCCAGATTAACAGAGGAGTAAGTAAATTGCTTAAATAGTTCTATTTCAGAAAAAGAAATAGAACAAGCCATTAATCAACTCCCTAAGAAAAAAATTTCCTATGTCCAGATGGATATAAGTGTGGATTCTACCAAATGTTTAAAGAACAATTAGTCCCAATGCTATATGAACTTTTTGTAAAAAATAAGCAATGAAGGATTCCTACCAAATCCCTTTTATGACACAGACATGGTACTGATATCTAAACCAGGTAACCTGAAAACAGAGAAAGAAAATTATAGACCAATCTTCCTAATGAATATTGATGCTAAAATCTTAAATAAGATATTAGCAAAAAGACTACAGAAAATCATCTCCAGGATAATATACATTGATCAAGTAGGATTTATACCAGGAATGCAGAGCTGGTTGAATAATAGGAAAACTATTAGTATAACTGGCCATATTAATAACCAAATTAACAGAAACCATATGATCATCTCAATAGATGTAGAAAAAGCTTTTAAAAAAATCCAACATCTATTCCTATTAAAAACAGTTGAGAATATAGGATTAAATGGACTTTTCCTTAAAATAATCAGTAGAATCTATTTAAAACTATTAGTAAGTATCATATGTAATGGTGATAAACTGGAACCATTCCCAATAATATCAGGAGTCAAACAAGGTTGCCCACAATCACCATTAGTATTCAATATTGTGCTAGAAATGCTAGCTTCAGCAATAGTTGAGAAAGAGATTAAAGAAATTAGAATAGGTAATGAGGAAACCAAATTATCACTCTTTGCAGATGATATAATGGTATACTTAGAGAATCCCAGAGATGCTACTAAAAAACTATTAGAAATAATCTACACCTTTAGCAAAGTTGCCCAATACAAAATAAACCCACATAAGTCATCAGCATTCTTATATATCAATAACAAAATCCAAAAGCTAGAGGTATAAAGAGAAATTCCATTTAATGTAACTGCTAACAGTATAAATTATTTGGGAATCTATCTGCCAAAGGAATGTCAGAAACTCTATGAGCAAAACTACAAAACATTTTCCACACAAATCAAGTCAGATCTAACCAATGGCAAAATTGGATAGGGTGAGCAAATATAATAAAGATGACAATACTACCTAAACAAATCTATTTATTAGTGCTACACCAATCATACTCCCCCAAAAAACAATTTTAATGACCTAGAACAAATAACAACAAAATTTATCTGGAAGAACAAAAGGGCAAGACTTTCAAGGGAACTAATGAAAAAAAAAATCAAATGAAGATATCCTAGCTGTTACCAGATCTAAAACTATATTATAAAGCAGAGGTTACTGTAAAGGGCTAGAACTGAGCAATGCACTTGGATATTGAAGCACATGAGACTAATTGCCAATTGCACAGTTCCCTATTAACTTGTTTGAAGGTTGACCTTCCCCAGCTGTTTTGTGCTGACTTGATTGGTGGGACAAAGGGGGGGGGGGCGGACATGTGTGGGAGAAGTAGGAAGAGGAAGAGGAAGTGAGACAAAGAAGCTGACTCAGTCTCTCCTGGCATTTGAGGGAGGAAGGTGTGTGTGAAGCAGCTAGGCCTAACCTCCTGAACTTGACTGTAAAAGATCAAGAATAAAGACGTTTAGTGATCCTGACTTCAGCTGATTTCTGGGAAGACAGAGTTCCAGCATTTTGGTGTCCAACTGTGGGGCCAGCATCCTACTTCCCCTGAAGTCCTCAGGTGACCCGGAGATTGGGTGAGTATTCTAATAGAAATAAGGAACTTACCTTGTTAAGGACTAAACCAGCAATCTCTAGGAGCTGAGATGGGGCAGATGTTAGCTAAAAACATTCCCTCACCCTCAGCTGACCCAGATACAGCCCCTGCTCCTGTTCCAGCCTCCCCTAATAGTAATCCTATAGAGGATATAATTAAGATAATTGATGAGAAGAGTTTACTTGTAACCAGCCCACAAATGGCTAGTTTATTAGACTCATAGAATTGCAAGTCCTCTTGGTTCTTAAAGGAAGAAAAACTAAGCACAGATAACTGGAAGCTAGTGGGACTTGAAATGAAAGAATTTTATGCAAAAATGGGCCTTATTCAATTACCACAGAGGTATTTTATCTATACAAAGTAATTCAATTAGACTTAAGTCATTGAGTTATAGGAGAAGGAAAAGTGAACCGAGGAGAAAGTGTGAGGAACAAAAGATAGAAAATAAGCAAACTCAAGGCCTTGCCAGAGGGCAAGGGGATTTGAATGAGGAATTAGGGTGTGTTGACTCGGATTATCCTGAAGAAATTTCATCTCCTCCTACAGACCAGATTATTGATCAGCCCACATCAACTCCACCTTCAGGGATGGAGGGAGGAGGAGTAGTGGGAGGAGCAGTGATATTATTGGCACCTCTCCCCCAGCAATCACCAACACCCATAAATAGATTATAGAAAGGGCTTATTGAAGCTATCAAAAATTGAAAAGAAATGGATAATGATTTCAAACTTCAAATTTTTCCTCTGATTCAACAGCATAATTCTGCAGGTCAAGAAAGTAGAAAATATGCTCCTTTTAATATGGATGTCCTTAAAAACCTGAAAAAAAGCTTGCACTATCTTTGGGGTTACATCAAATTATGTTAAGATGTTAATACAAAATTTGGCTTATGAAACTTTAACCCCTAGTGAATGGAAAGTCATTGCAAAGGTGTGCTAGACAAAACTTGTGGTTTTCTGAATATAGTGAGCTCTGTAGGATTCAAGCTCAACAAAATAGTCAAAGGGGAGTTAATACTTCAATCACCTGTGACCTACTAACAGGTGTAGGTTCTTATGCAGATGCTTCTGTACAGATTAATTACTCCACAACAGCATTTGAGCAAATTGCTGCTGCTGCTATCAAAGCATGGGCTTCTCTCCCCAGTAAAAACTACAAGGGTGAAACCTACACAAAAATTGTACAAGGACCAAATGAACCCTTTACTGATTTTGTGGCATGTTTGCAGACATCTGTCACACGGACTAATGGTGAAAATGAAGTAACAGACACTTTGGTAAGGCAACTTGCTAGAGACAATGTCAATAAGGTTTGTAGAAGGATTATACTAGGACTAAATAGGGATGCTCCTTTAGAGGAGATCATAAGACGCTGTACCACAGTGGGCACAAATACCTTTTATAGCCAGGCTATGGTGCAGACTTCCCAATATCCCAACATAGGAAGACAGGGTCCCTTTTGGCAAGGGACTTCCAGAGAGACTCCTCAATGCTTTCAATGCAGTAAAGTAGGCCATCTGAAAGCTCAATATTGGCATAGAGACAGAGTAAGAAAACAGGCTGGGAGAACAAGACCCAAAACCCCATGTCTAAAATGCAACAGAGGACTCCATTGGGCATCAGAGTGTCCTTTGATTCAGGGAAATGGGATGAGGGGCCCAGCTGTAGGGCCCCAGGCAAAAAACACTTGGGGCACAATGGCAGCCAATGCCACACCCAGAGAGTGCTGTCAAATCCAATACCCAGTCATGACCAATCTGCCAGGGAGCCATCTGATGGGAGAAAGGGATTACACAATCAGTCAGCCAGGAAGCAACATGATGGGAGAAAGGACTACAATTAGGGAGGATAGAGTTATATGCAGCTGGGACAACTGAGATACCCCCTGGAGAGGTGAAATCTGTTCCTCTCCAACCTATAGATCCCTTGCCTCCAGGAACAGTAGGCTTGACCATTTCACCTTCAGGACAGTGTTCATTCATACACTGATGTGGGAAACTGGGGAATGTGTAGATAATATCCCAGTCATTAACACAGGTAGACAATGTGTGACTTATCAACCAGGGGAAGTAGTAGCATCGGGTTTATTGATACAGACCCCTAATAAGCAACCTGGTGACAGTCACCCACGTTCTGACTCCAAGCAGAAAAACCCAGGAATATACTGGACAGCAGCTGTGACAGCTGACCGAACTATGCTCACCATCTATATAAATGGCATACCATTAGAAGGAATGGTGGAGACAGGTGCAGATCACACAGTCATTAGAGGTGCGAACTGGCCCAGTCACTGGCCAAAGATTAAGGCAGACACCTACATGTCTGGGGTAGGAGGATCAATAGCAGCTGAAGTTAGTGTTACCCCTTTAAGATGGATATTTGAAGGTGAAATAGGAGTTTTTACTCTTTTTATAGTTGAAAAAATCCCCATCAATCTATGGGGAAGAGACATTTTACAACAATTAGGGTTAAAAATGAGTACTTTGGTTTTTTAGGCAGGGCTGCTATTGAAGGCCTGCCAACACTTTCACCTGTTCCTATCCAATGGAAAACTGATACACCAGTGTGGATAAAACAGTGGCCCTTAGGTAGCGATAAAATTCAGGCCTTACTAGACATAGTACAGGAACAAACCTTCTCTAAGTCCTTGGAATTCCCCAGTATTTGTTGTAAAAAAGAAATCTGGAAAATGGAGGATGTTGACTGATTTAAGAAAGGTAAATGAACAGATGGAAACTCTGGGAACTCTTCAACCTGGACTTACATCTCCTACTCAGTGGCCTAGAGAATGGCCTCTGTGGGTTATAGACATTAAGGATTGTTTTTATTCTATCCCTCTAGATAAGGAGGATATGAAAAGATTTGCCTTTTCAGTGCCCAGCGTTAACTTAGCTGAGCCTTATAAAAGATATGAATGGATAGTTTTGCCACAGGGAATGAAAAACAGCCCTACTATGTGTCAAATGTATGTTGCTGCTGCTCTTACTCCAGTAAGAAAAGTATTTCCAAAAGTAATATTATTACATTACATGGATGATATATTGGGATGTGCACCTGAGGAAGAAATGTTAGAAGCATGTCTACAAAAAACATAGAAACACTAAGGAATTATAAATTGCACATAGCTTCAGAAAAGATTCAAAGACATGCTCCTTTTCAATATTTAGGATATGAAGTATATCCTAAGGTGCTTACAGTACAAAAACTCTCCTCAAGGACAGAGAAGCTAAACACCTTAAATGACTTCCAGAAATTGATAGGAGATATCCAATGGATGCATCCCATGTTAGGCTTGACTGTCAGTTGCAACCATTATATTACATCTTAAGGGGAGATAGTGCTCTAAATTTACCACACCAGCTTACAAAAGAAGCTCAAGAGGCTTTGAGACAAGATGAACTGGCTTTATCCAATGTGGTTGAAAGAGTCACTCAAAAACCCTTGGAAATATAAGTTTTTGCTACATAAGAGCACCCACAGCAGTCCATCATCAAGGAGACAGTGTGATAGAGTGGGTAAACCTCCCAGCACAACCAGAACAAAGCCTTATTCCTTACCCAGTGCTTGTGGCTAGAATTTTATTAAAGGTCATTAAAGGAGCAGTACAATTATCTGGGATAAGACCTGACAAGATATACACCTTTTATACTAATGCACCATCTCATAGTGGCAAATTTTATTAGCCATGGCTCCAAATTTTACACACGGGTCTCCATTAAAGATAACCAGACTGTTACATTATTGGTGATGGATTCTTGAAGAAAAGGTTTCTAAAGTTCCTCTTAAAGGACAAACTATCTTTACAGATGCATCCAAACATAATATTTGCGCTGTATATTCTCATGACTTAACTATAAAGAGAGTAATCAGAACTCCTTTTCAATCCACTCAGCAGAATGAATTGTATTCAATCATTCTAGTTCTTGCTTATTATCTAGGAGACATAAATATAATATCTGATTCAGCCTATTCAGTAGGTGTGGAACAAAGAATTGCCACAGCCCAAATAAAATTTGTAGCCTCCAATATATATCAGCTCTTTAAGGAACTTCAAGAGCAAGTGAGAAAGCATCCAGGTAAGATTTATATTTTGCCATAGTGCCACTCCCATAGTGGACTTGCAGGTCCTATTTTTGATGGAAATTCAAAGGCAGATAGCCTTCTAACCATGTTGGCCAGTACTCCTTTATTTCAAGAAGCACAAGAATCTCATTCTAAATATCATCAGGCTGCCTGAGCTTTACGTTTACAATTTGGAATAACAAGAGAAGAAGCTAGGAACATAGTAAAAGCCTGTACAGCTTGCCTTCCTTTCCATGCTCCTATACTCCCTCCAGAGAAGAACACTTGTAGTTTGAGACCTAATGAAATGTGGCAAATGGATATGACCCATTATAAATCTTTTGGTTGTCTATCTTTTATCCATGTAGTGGTAGACACCTTTTCAGGATTCACATTTGCAATGCCAGCAGCAAAAGAGACAGCCTGAGTGATCACTGAATTCCTTATCCAAGCATTTGCAATTATAGGTGTGCCACAAGCAATAAAAACAGACAATGGACCTGCATATACTTCTAAACATTTTGCACACTTTTGTGCACAGTATAAGATTCTACATACCATGGGCATACCCTTTAATCCTCAAGGGCAGGCAATAGTAGAGAGAAGAAACAGATATTAAGACACTCCTCCAAAAACAAAAGAAAGGGGGAGCCACAGGTAACCATAGAGAACTTCTAAATTTAGTTCTCTATATTATTAATTTTTCATTTTTGACAAAGATGCGCTGGTTCCAGCAGACAGGTTTTATAACCCACCAGAAGGGCAGTGTCCAGTGCGAGAAGCTCCACTGTCTTTAGATAATCACCATGTGATGTGGGGAGACCCAGAAAGTGGTGAATGGAAGGGACCAGATAGGTTAACTGCTTGGAGGAGAGGGTTTGCTTGTATCTCCACACATGGAGAAGGAATTAGATGGGTGCCAACGAGCCGTATTTGTCTTATCCATCAGAGAGAGACAGAGCAGACCCTTAAAACGAAGGAGAAGACCCAAGAAACATCGGGTGGTTCCGTTGCTGACTGTGCCCACCACTGAAAGAACCTGGCAGTTATGGTGTTTGACTCATGGACATCAAAAACTGTTGGACTTGAAAATCCTCAGGAATCATTGGATTCTCTGAGATGTGATAAGACTATAGTAGGACTTGAAAGCCCTCAGGAATCATTGGATTCTCTGAGGCATCATAAGACTGTTGCGGGACTTCAAAACCTGTAGGGATCATTGGATTCCCTAACACGTGAAGCAGTGGACAATAGATTGGTTTTAGACTATCTCTTGGTTGCTGAAGAAGGGGTATGTGTGTCTGGTGTTTACATACCCTCCTTCTAGGACTTCTGGAAATCTCTTACCATGCTGATTTATATTGTTTGTTATATCACTACTTGCATGTATAATTCCTGTTTGTTACACCACATTGAGTCTGCACTGACTGTGGGGAGAGTCATCACTAATAGCCTCTGAATTATTGCTATGTGCTTGTGTAATAACTCCCATGCTGATGGGTTTGTGCATACTTGTCTCTAATAAGGCCTTTCAACCAGAAACCCGCTAGCAATCCCCACTTCTCTTTGGTGCTTTTCATCTCCCTTCCTGAGATGTCAGGGAGGGCATGATTATCTCCTTTTTAGTGCTTTCATCTCCCCTCCTGAGAAGTCGGGGGGGCGTGATCACCCCCTTTTTGAGGTTCTCACCTCTCTGAAAAGTCAGGGATGGCGTGACCACCTGTGGTCTAAAACAAAAGAACGCAGGAGATATAATGGGCTAGAACTGAGCAATGCACTTGGATATTAAAGCACGTGAGACTAATTGCCAGTTGGACAGTTCCCTATTAACTTGTTTGAAGGTTGACCCTCCCCAGCTGTTCTGTTGCTGACTTGATTGGTGGGACAAAGGGGGGGGTGTGGACATGTGTGGGAGGAGTAGGAGGAGGAAGAGGAAGTGAGACAAAGAAGCTGACTCAGTCTCTCCTGGCATTTGAGTGAGGAAGGTGTGTGTGAGGCAGCTAGGCCTAACCCCCTGAACTTGACTGTAAAAGATCAAGAATAAAGACGTTTAGTGATCCTGACTTCAGCTGATTTCTGGGAAGACAGAGTTCCAGCAGGTTACCAAAACTATTTGGTATTGGAAAAGAAATAGACTAGTTGATCAGTGGAATAGGTTAGGTTCAAAGGACAAAATAGTCAATAATTTTAATAATCCAGTGCTTTACAAACCCAAAAACCCAAGCTTTTGCGATAAGAATTCACCATTTGGCAAAAATTGTTGGGAAAATTAGAAATTAGTATGGCAGAAACTAGTCATTGGCCCACACTTAACACTGTACACCAAGATAAGGTCAAAATAGGTTCATAATCTAAGCATAAAGAAATAGATTTTAAATAAATTAGCAGAACATAGGATATGTTACCTCTCAGACTTGTAAAGGAGGAAGGAATTTGTGACCAAAGAAGAACTACATATCATTATTGATCACAAAACAGAAAATTTTTATTATGCCAAATTGAAAAGCTTTTGTACAAACAAAATTAATGCAGACAAGATTAGAAGGGAAACAAACTGGAAACTATTTTTACAGTCAAAGGTTCTGATAAAGGCCTTATTTCCAGTATATAGAGAATTGACCTTACTTTATAGGAAATCAAGCCATTCTCCAATTGATAAATGGTCAAAGGATATGAATAGACAATTTTCAGGTGAAAAAATTGAAACTATTTCTAGCTATATGAAAAGATGCTCTGAGTCATATTATTCAGAGAAATGTAAATTAAGACAACGCTGAGATACACCTCTTAGATTAGCTAGAATGATAGGAAAAGATAATGTTGAATGTTGGAGGGAATGTGGGAAAACTGGGACAAGTACATTTTTGATGGAATTGTGAATCCATCCAACCATTCTGGAGAGAAATTTGGAATTATGTTCAAAATTTATCAAACTGTGCATACCCTTTGATCCAGCAGTGTTATTTGTGGGATTATATCCCAAAGAGATTTTAAAGAAGGGAAAGGGACTTGTATGTGCAAGAATGTTTGTGGCTGTCCTCTTTGTAGTGGCCAGAAACTGGAAACTACATGGATGCCTATCAATTGGAGAATGGCTGAATAAATTGTTGTATATGAATGTTATAGAATATTATTATTTTGTAAGAAATGAGCAGCAGGGTGAAAAGCTACTGTGGCCTCAAGTGCTGGTATGCTAGTACTTCACCATGCTTAGAGACTGCATTCTGGACCCTAGTATTTGCAAAGCAACAGAGTGTTACTTCAGTGCTAGCAAAGAGACTCCTGTAATCTCTTTCTGATCACTTCCTCAATGCCCTTACTATCTGAAGTCTGAGGATTATAGAATCAACTGCTTCCACTGATGATCCAGTAGTTCCCAACATTTGCTGATGGTTTTTTTTTGGTGCTGGGTCTGTAATAATATGGCCTAAAGTGAAGTGTGCTTTACTCTTAGCCAAATGCAATAGATCTTCCATGCTAACTTTAAAAGTGGTATTTTGCTAAAAATCATTTTGCCCAATCCTTTTGGGTTTTTTTCTTTTCTAGGAATTGTTTAATGGCATTATTTTAAAATATTGAGAGGGGGGCAACTCATGAAATTCACTTCCTTTTCTAGGTCATTGGGGTTTAAGAAATTAGAATTTGCAATGGAAACTAATGCTGCCATCATAATAAAAAAATGTCAAAAAACTAATACTATCCATGTCTATTATCCATTTGTAGTGAAAGATAAATGAGAATATCACCAGATTGCAATAAAGAGCAAGGAAGTACATTATTCCAGAATCATCATATGAAGTTTTAGTTAGCGTGCGCATGCACACACACACACACACACACACACACACACACACACTCAATTTTTCAGTGTTTAAATCTTGCAAAAACAACTTTTTGAGTACTATGTATATAAATTCAAACATGTCAGAAAAGGTAACAAAATAATATCTATCATTGACAACAGTTAGGAAAATATATCACTCTTTTTTTGTTGTTGCAAATGGTCTATGAGGCAGAAAAATAATCTCTTTTCTTCTTTCTCCAAATAGGAGTAGCAGTAAATAGCAATCCACATTGTCAGAATGTGTTAAATAAAGTGCTAACATCTTTCCTTGGAAATACTACCACTTGCCTCATGAAGCCTTTAGATGCTGACAACTCTTGACAAATGCAGTCCAGTGGAGAGAAAGCTATGCAGATAAAAACAAAATAACAAAGCACAGCATGTATGTCTTCCTTAAAATTGGAGTAGAAGGGGCAGCCATGAGAGTGGAATAGCCATTAAAAGAGTTATTTTCACTCTCTAGTGTTACATATCACAATCAATTGGCAGCATGGTCACCAAGTTCTGCTCATTTTATTTTTCTTCTAAATATCTTTTTGAGTTGTCCCTTTCTTTATATTCTGATTAACACTTTATATGCCCTCAATCTATGATGAGTGATTTGTACAAAACCATCTATGTTATTTTCCATGTTTTTCTCACTTTCTGTGTTAAACTGCTACTTAACTACTTTTCCAAAATGAAAGATAACCAAATATCAGAGATGGGATGCCAATAATTCTACCCTTTAAGAAAGTGTTAGAAGAGCTGGTATTTAGTATGAAGACTATGAAATAGACTTAATAAATTCTTAATGTTAGAAAAAAAATAGCTAAAAGGAATGACAACATAAGGAATGAATAATGAAATCTGATTAGAAGATAGTTTTAAAAGACAGAGAAGAGGACAGGCGGAGCCAAGATGGCGGAGAAGAAACACACGACTCAGTGAACGTCCTCACTCCCTCACAACCAATTAGATAAATTAAGTCTCAGAATTAGCTCAGGACTGATAGATACCACAAGGACTGGAAGCACGACTTACCAGCTGAAGAGAATCTGGAGTTTCAACAGGAAAGGTCAGTTCTCAGGGGAGGAATAAGAGAGACCAGCACAGACGGTGGGGTAGGGGCACACTGCGCCCATTGCGCTGGGAAGGGCTCTGGGATCAGAGAAGCCACTGAGGTAAAGGAATCTGGCACAGGCTGTTAGCTCTTCTCTGCTAATTATTTAGCAGTTCAGAAGAGAAAGCCAAAATATTTTAAAACTCAGATTAGATTTTCCCCGGATCCTGGAGGTGACTCAGCAGATCTGGGCACCAGGGGGTGTGGCCTCAGCTACCTCCTGAGAATAGTTAAGAGATTGACAAGTGGGTGGATACGGCCCAAGGCAACACACACTGCCTAGCTTAGCTGGAGGGAGTGGAACTCAGCTCCAGGAAGTCCCAGAGAAGCGGAACCTTTGAAGTAGGGACCGCGGTTTCTGGCAGACACTTCCAGTTTGAGCGCAGGGGCTTCTCACGTCACCTGCTGCAGACATCCACTCCCCACCCGGACACATAGGCTGGGCTTCGTGCTGTCTTCACTATTCTACGCCCTCTAAGCACAGTAGTGCTAATCACCTCTGAGGCACCTCCAGGGAGGGGGTGGGGAACTCTCTCCCAGAGCTCTCTCTTAGCTCGGGCTCAGGAGCCGCTGCATCCATCCGGTCTGGGAGGAAGCTGGTAAAGAAGTAAATAATTTCCTACCCCAGGGACAGACCCCAAAACATTTTTTTAAGTATGAGCAAAAAAGCTAGAAAAACCATAGATTCCTTCTATACAGAGAAAGAGCGGGTATCCAACCCCGAGGAAGTTGACAGCAGAGAATCAACAGACAACAACCTAAAGGGGAACGATTCCTGCCCCCCATCACATAACTCTCTCCTAGAAGAAGCTCTTAAAAAATTGAGGGAGATCGAAGAAAAATGGGGAAAAGAAAGGGAAGTTATGATAGAGAATAACAACGTCCTGAAATTGGAGTTGGAAAAAATAAAGAATTCACAGGACATGCAGGGAAACAAAATTAGTGAATTAGAAAAGGTTAAAAAAACACAGGAAAGTAGGATTTCTGAATTGGAAAAAATAAAAAAGTCTCAAGAAAATAGAATTTCTGAATTGGAAAAAGAAAATAATTCTCAAAAAAAAAAAAATTAGGGAAATGGAAAAAAACTCAATAGAGCAAAATAATTCATTTAAAAACGAAATTGGGCATTTACAAAAAGAACTAAAAACTTTGAAAGAAGAAAATAACTCCTTAAAAGTCAGGATGGAACAAATAGAAATGAATGATTCACAGAGAACCCAAGAATCAGTCAAACAAAACAAAAAAAATGAGAAGCTGGAGAACAACGTCAAATACTTACTGGGAAAATCTATAGACCTGGAAAATAGATCTAGGAGAGATAATCTGTGGATTATTGGACTTCCAGAAAACTATGACCAAAAAAAGAGAGAAAATCCTGCAAGCAGCTAGAAAAAAACAATTTAAATACCAAGGTGCCACAATAAGGGTCACCCAAGATCTGGCTGCCTCCACATTACAAGATAGAAGGGCCTGGAACCTGATATTCCGAAAGGCAAAAGATCAAGGACTGCAACCAAGAATGAACTACCCAGCTAAGTTTAGCATCTTTTTCCATGGAAGAAGATGGTCATTCAATGAAACAGAGGAATTCTATATGTTTCTAAGAAAAAAACCAGACTTAAACAAAAAATTTGATCTACATCCACAAGACTGAAGAGAAACAGAAAAAGGTACACAGAACCCTTGAGAACTGTAACTCTGTTGTGGGTATATAAAAAATACTCAAGGATAATTTGATTTTACTGATATAAAAGAAAAAAAGGGGGGTGTGGTAAAGGGAAGGAGGTCGGTTCAGAAAAAGGGGAAGGAGTGATAAAAAGAGGGAAACTACATCCCAGGAAGAGACATAGAAAATACACCATATCTGAGGGAACTTAGTGAGGGGGAGAATCATTGTGTGAATCTTACTCTCATCAGAAGAGGCTCAAAGAGTAAATAATTAACATATTTGTTATTCAGAGAATTTTCTCTCACCTCATTAAAAGGGGGGAGAGGAAAAGGGGAAAGGAAAAGGAGAATAAGTGAAGGGACTTGGAGGGAGGGGGGAGGGATCCTAAAAAAAAAAAAAAAAGAGGGAGGGTTGCGCGTCACAAGGGGGGTCTGTAAATTAAATATCGGGGAGGGGGATCAGGGGGGTCAAGGGAAAAAAGTATAATCTGGGGATAATACGATGGCAAGAAACACAGAATTAGTAATTTTAACTGTAAATGTAAAGGGGATGAACGATCCCATCAAACGGAGACGGATAGCAGATTGGATCAAAAAGCAGAACCCTACAATATGTTGCCTACAGGAAACACACTTAAAGCAGGGAGATACATACAGAGTAAAGGTAAAAGGTTGGAACAGAGCCTATTATGCTTCAGGTAAAGCCAAAAAAGCAGGGGTAGCTATCCTTATCTCAGATCAAGCAAAAGCAGAAGTAGATCTCGTTAAAAAAGATAAGGAAGGAAACTATATCCTGCTGAAAGGTAGCATAAATAATGAAGCCATATCAATACTAAACATATATGCACCAAGTGGTATAGCATCTAACTTTCTAAAGGAAAAGTTAAGAGAACTGCAAGAAGAAATAGACAGTAAAACTATAATAGTGGGAGATCTCAACCTTGCACTCTCAGATTTAGACAAATCAAACCACAAAACAAACAAGAAAGAAATTAAAAAAGTAAATAGAACATTAGAAAAACTAGGTATGATAGACCTTTGGAGAAAACTGAATGGCAATAGGAAGGAATATACTTTCTTCTCAGCAGTTCATGGATCCTATACAAAAATTGACCATATATTAGGACATAAAGATCTCAAAATTAAATGTAGGAAGGCAGAAATAATAAATGCCTTCTTCTCAGATCACAATGCAATAAAAGCTACATTCAGTAAAAAGTTAGGGGTAAATAGACCAAAAAGTAATTGGAAACTGAATAATCTCATCTTAAAGAATGACTGGGTGAAAGAGCAAATTATAGAAACAATTAACAATTTCACCCAAGATAATGATAATGATGAGACATCATATCAAAATCTTTGGGATGCAGCTAAAGCAGTAATAAGGGGAAATTTTATATCTTTAGAGGCTTATTTGAAGAAAATTGAGAAAGAGAAGATTAACGAATTGGGCTTACAACTTAAAAGGCTAGAAAAAGACCAAATTATAAACCCCCAACCAAAAATTAAACTCGAAATACAAAAATTAAAAGGAGAAATCAATAAAATTGAAAGTAAAAAAACTATTGAATTAATAAATAAAACCAAGAGTTGGTTTTATGAAAAAGCCAATAAAATAGATAAACCTTTGGTAAATTTGATCAAAAAAAAGAAAGAGGAAAATCAAATTGATAGTCTTACAAATGAAAAGGGGGATCTTTCCACCAATGAAGAGGAAATTAGAGAAATAATAAGGAGTTACTTTGCCCAACTTTATGCCAATAAATTTGATAACTTAAGTGAAATGGATGACTTTCTCCAAAAATATAGGCTCCCTAGATTAACAGAGGAGGAGATAAATTGCTTAAATAGTCCCATTTCAGAAAAAGAAATAGAACAAGCTATTAATCAACTCCCCAGGAAAAAATCCCCAGGGCCAGATGGATTCACATGTGAATTCTACCAAACATTCAAAGAACAATTAGCCCCAATGTTATATAAATTATTTGAAAAAATAGGGGATGAAGGAGTCCTACCAAACTCCTTTTATGACACAGATATGGTACTGATACCTAAACCTGGTAGATCGAAAACTGAGAAAGAAAATTATAGACCAATCTCCTTAATGAATATTGATGCTAAAATCTTAAATAAGATATTAGCAAAAAGACTTCAGAAAATCATCTCCAAGATAATACACTATGATCAAGTAGGATTTATTCCAGGAATTCAGGGCTGGTTTAATATTAGGAAAACTATTAATATAATTGACCATATTAATAATCAAATTAATAAGAACCATATGATCATCTCAATAGATGCAGAAAAAGCATTTGACAAAATCCAACATCCATTCCTACTAAAAACTCTTGAGAGTATAGGAATAAATGGATTATTCCTTAGAATAATCAGGAGTATATATTTAAGACCGTCAGTAAGCATAATATGCAATAGAAATAAACTGCAACCTTTCCCAGTAAGATCAGGAGTGAAACAAGGTTGCCCACTATCACCATTACTATTCAATATAGTACTAGAAACGCTAGCCGTGGCATTAAGAGCCGAGAAAGAGATTCAAGGAATTAGAGTAGGAAATGAGGAAATTAAACTATCACTTTTTGCAGATGACATGATGGTATACTTAGAGAACCCCAAAGACTCTGCTAAAAAGCTACTAGAAATAATTCAAAATTTCAGCAAAGTGGCAGGATACAAAATAAATCCACATAAATCCTCAGCATTTTTATATATCACTAACAAAATGCAACAGCAAGAGATACAAAGAGAAATTCCATTCCAAACAAATGTTGAGAGTATAAAATATTTGGGAATCCATCTACCAAAGAAAAGTCAGGAATTATATGAGAAAAATTACAAAACACTTGCCACAAAAATAAAATCAGATTTAAATAATTGGAAAGACATTCAGTGCTCTTGGATAGGCCGAGCGAATATAATAAAGATGACAATACTCCCCAAACTAATCTATTTATTTAGTGCTATACCAATCAGACTCCCAAGAAACTATTTTAATGACCTAGAAAAAATAACAACAAAATTCATATGGAAGAATAAAAGGTCAAGAATGGCAAGGGAACTAATGAAAAAAAACTCAGAGGAAGGTGGTCTAAGTGTACCTGATCTAAAGCTATATTATATAGCAGCAGTCACCAAAACCATTTGGTATTGGCTACGAAATAGACCGGTAGATCAGTGGAACAGATTAGATATAAAGGACAAAAAAGGGTACATCTATAGCAATCTAATCTTTGACAAACCCAAAGATTCCAACATTAGGGATAAAAATTCATTATTCGGAAAAAACTGTTGGGAAAACTGGAAATTAGTATGGCAGAAATTAGATATGGATCCACACTTAACACCATATACCAAGATAAGATCAAAATGGGTCCATGACTTAGGCATAAAGAGAGAGATAATAAATAGATTAGAGGAACAGAGGATAATCTACCTCTCAGACTTGTGGAGGAGGAAGGAATTTATGACCAGAGGAGAACTAGAGATCATTATTGATCACAAAATAGAAGATTTTGATTACATCAAACTAAAAAGTTTCTGTACAAATAATACTAATGCAAACAAGATTAGAAGGGAAGTAACAAATTGGGAAAATATTTTTAAAAACAAAGGTTCTGACAAAGGTCTCATTTCCAAAATATATAGAGAACTGACCCTAATTTATAAGAAACCGAACCATTCTCCAATTGATAAATGGTCAAAGGATATGAACAGACAATTCTCAGAGGAAGAAATTGAAACTATATCCACTCACATGAAAGAGTGTTCCAAATCACTACTGATCAGAGAAATGCAAATTAAGACCACTCTGAGATACCACTACACACCTGTCAGATTGGCTAAGATGACAGGAACAAAT
Organism: Sminthopsis crassicaudata; assembly: GCF_048593235.1. Lineage (NCBI taxonomy): Eukaryota > Metazoa > Chordata > Mammalia > Dasyuromorphia > Dasyuridae > Sminthopsis > Sminthopsis crassicaudata. Next base: position 77,487,334 of record NC_133620.1, read on the forward strand.
AATGACAAATGTTGGAGGGGATGTGGGGAAATTGGGACACTAATACATTGCTGGTGGAGTTGTGAAAGAATCCAGCCATTCTGGAGAGCAATCTGGAATTATGCCCAAAAAGTTATCAAACTGTGCATACCCTTTGACCCAGCAGCGCTACTACTGGGATTATATCCCAAAGAAATACTAAAGAGCGGAAAGAGACATATATGTGCCAAAATGTTTGTGGCAGCTCTTTTTGTTGTAGTTAGAAACTGGAAGATGAATGGATGCCCATCAGTTGGAGAATGGTTGGGTAAATTGTGGTATATGAAGGTTATGGAATATTATTGCTCGGTAAGAAATGACCAGCAGGAGGAATATAGAGAGGCCTGGAGAGACTTAAATCAACTGATGCTGAGTGAAATGAGCAGAACCAGAAGGTCACTGTACACTTCAACAACAATACTGTATGGGGATGTATTCTGATGGAAGTGGAAATCTTCAACATAAAGAAGATCCAACTCACTTCCAGTTGATCAATGATGGACAGGGGTAGCTGCACCCAGAGAAGAAACACTGGGAGGGGAATGAAAATTGTTAGCACTAATATCTGTCTGCCCAGGTTGCATGTACCTTCAGATTCTAATATTTGTTGTGCAACAAGAAAATGATATTCGCACACATGTATTGTACCTAGACTATATTGTAACACATGTAAAATGTATGGTATTGCCTGTCGTCGGGGGGAGGGAATAGAGGGAGGGGGGGTAATTTGGAAAAATGAATACAAGGGATAATATTATAATATATATATATATATATATATATATATATATATATATATATATATATATATATATATATATATATATATATATATATATATAATAAAAAAAAATCCTAAACAATCAAAAAAAAAAAAAAAAAAGAAAAAAAAAAAAGACAGAGAAGAGAAGGGAGTTTTCCAATGAACACAAAATCATGGATGATTCCAGAAGATTCTAGTAAGAAAATTTGAAAAAACAATATTAATGTTTTTAATTGATTAAAGTTTTATATTTTCAAAATATATACATGGATAATTTTCAACATTGACCCTTAAAAAACCTTGTGCTTTCATTTTTTTACCTCTCTTCACTTCACCTCACTTCACTCATTCTGTAAATGGCAAGCAATAACAATATATGTTAAATATGTGCAAATCTTCTATCCATATTTCCAAAAATATCATTCTGCACAAGAAAAATCAAATCAAAGAGGAAAAAAAAAGCAAAATGTAAATAGACAATAACAAAACAAGTGGAAATAATGTGTTGTGATCCACATTCAGTTCCCATTGTGCTCTCCCTGGGTGCAGATGGCTTTCTTCCTCACAAGACTATTTAAATTGGCCTGAATCATCTCATTATTGATGAGAGCCATATCCATCAGAATTGATCATTTTTAATGTTAATGTTACCATGTACAATGAGCTCCGGGTTCTGTTCATTCCACTTAGGATCATTTCATGTAAGTTATTCTAGGCCTTTCTGATATAATCTTGCTGATCATATTTTATAGAAAAATATTACTTCGTAACATTCATATACCAAAACTTCTTCAGCCATTCTCCAACTAATGAGTATCCACTTAGTTTCCAGTTTCTTGCCACTAGTAAAAAGGGCTGCCACAAATATTTTTGCAGATGTGGGTACCTTTCCTTCCTTTATGATCTCTTTAGGATACAAGCCTAGTAGAAACACTACTGGATCAAAGCATATGAACAGCTTGATAGCCCTTTAGTCAACGTTCCAAATTGTTCCTCAGAATAGTCGAATCACTTCACAACTGCATCAACGATGTATCAGAGTCCCACTTTTCCTACATTCCCTCCAACACTCATCATTATATTTTCCTGTCATCCTAGCCTATATGAGAGGTGTATAGTGGTATCTCAGAGTTGTCTTAATTTACATTTCTCTGATCAATAGTGATTTAGAGCACCTTTCATGTAACTAGAAATGGTTTTAATTTCTTCATCTAAAAATTGCCTGTTCATTTTATTTTGATCTTTTATCAATTGGGGAATGGCTTGAATTCTTAGAATTTGCATCAATTCATTGTATATTTTAGAAATGAGACCTTTATCAGAACCTTTGAATATAAAATTTTCCCAGTTTATTTCTTCCCTTCTAATCTTGTCTGCACTAGTTTTGTTTATACAAACAATTTTAACTTAATATAATCAAAATTATCCATTTTACATTTGATATTGTACTTGAGTTCTTCTTTAACACAAATTCCTTTCTTCACAGATCAGAGAGGTAGACTACCCTTTGTTCTTCTAATTTGCCTATAATATCACTTTTTATGTTTAAATCATAAACCCATTTTGATCTTATTTTGGTATAAAGAGTTAGGTGTGGGTAATGATATTTTTCTTTAAACTGATCTCAGCATCTCATTTTCTGGGTTATTTTTCTATGTTCACTTTTCCCTTTTTCTCACTGGACTTTTAACTCTGAAGATGATTCTGTGATTATAGTCCCTTTTTATCATTGGTGAATTTTCTTTTGGATTTTCCATTTGAGATGCCATCCATAATTTCCTGGATTTCACTTTTGTCAATCATCTTGATGCCTAATCTGGTTCAACTTTTGATTTTCGTGTGTGTGTGTGTGTGTGTGTGTGTGTGTGTGTGTGTGTTTGTCTGTTTTACTTTGTCCCAGAAATTATTTGTTGTTTTTCTACCTTTGAAGTAGGGAAATAATTTTGGCTTATAGTTATCTTCCCAGGGCATAGTACTTGCTGAGGAAAAAAACACTATGTGTAAAATCCTTTGATAAACAATAAAGATACAAAGACAGGACTGACAGTTTCTACTTTCATGGGACTTATACTTTAATGGGAGAGAACAGCTATGGAAGATTTTAGCAGCAAGTCAGAAGGAGGTCTTTAGGTCTTTAGGAGGATGTGGCCAAATTTGTGGTGATGAATCTACTTTAGTATTAATTCCATTAATATTAGCACTTCTTGAACAATTGGAATGTGGCAAGGAATTTGGGAGTGATGATTTTGTTTACTGAAATAGCTAAGGCTTTAGTACTTGCAAAAGCAGTAGCCAGACTGCATCTCCATGGGCCTTATTTCCCAGGAGATGACTGCAGGCTCTAGAGTGTAAATATCTCTATTCCAAAATCTCTTAGATTCATGATTTTTCAGCTATGGCCATAGAATTCTAAAGAAAAAGGGTGATAAAATGGTAGTAATTGTTTGATTTGTTTAACATATCTTGCAATCTTGCATTTTGTCTCTTATTCAGGCTGTTTCAACCAGCCTGGCTCAACTGTCTTGTAAGTTTGAAGTTGGTGGTTGATAAAGCCATCTAAATCTGACACACAAGGTTTATTTCTCAGGTGTTGCTATGAGGGATACTAGATGTGCAAACCTGATTGTCCAAGGGGAGTTGTTACTCCCTGGCTCCCCAAGCTTATCTCTCCATTGCTGGATATCAGTCTGAATTTGTTGCTGTTGATAGTGAGAATGATGTGGCATTTCTCAACAATGATTTATTCCCCCACAAATATGTTTTCTATTCAGAAATTCTTACATTTTTATTCAAAAATCCTTAAGGTCAAAGTCCAGGGGAGGACAGCCAGAGTGGTCACTGAATTCCTTATATAAGCATTTGCAAATATGGATGTGCCACAAGCAATAAAAACAGAAAATGGATTTGCATATACTTCTAAACATTTTGCACACTTTTGTGCACAGTATAAGATTTTACACACTACTGTCATACCCTTTAATTCTTAAGGACAGGCAACAGTAGAGAGGAGAAACAGAGACATTAAGACACTCTTCCAAAAACAAAAGGAAAGGGGAGCCACAGGTAATCCTAGAGAACTTCTAAATCTAGCTTTTTGTACTATCAACTTCTTGATTTTTGACAAAGATACACTGGCTCAGGCAGACAATTTTTACAACCCACCAGAAGGGCAGTGTCCAGTGAGAGCAGCTCCACTTTCTTTAGATAATGGCCAGGTGATATGGAGAGACCCAGAGAGTGGTGAATGGAAGGGACCAGATCGGTTAACCCTTTAAATGAAGGAGAAGACCCAGGAAACATCAGAAGGTTCTGTTGCTGACTGTGCCCACCACTGAAAGAGCATAGCATTTATGGCATTTGACTCATGGAGCTCAAAAATTGTTGGACATGAAAACCTTCAGGAATCACTGGATTCTCTGAGACATGATAAGATTTTTGTAGCACTTGAAAACATTCAGGAATCATTGGATTTTCCAAGAAATGACAAGATTGTTGCAGGACTTCAAAAACTTCCAGGGATCATTGGATTCCCTGACACATGAAACAATGGACAGTAAATTGGTTTTGGACTATCTCTTGGCTGCTGAAGAAGGCATATGTGTGACTGTTGTTTATATGCCCTCTTTCTAGGATGTCTGGGAATCTTTTACAAGACCATGTTGATTTATGTTGTTTTTATATCACTACTTGCGTGTACAATTCATGTTTGTTATACCACATTGAGCCTGCACCAGCTGTGGGGAGAGTCATCACTAATAGCCTATACTTTATTGCTATGTGCTTGTGTAATACCTCCCATGCTGATGGGTTTGTGCACACCTGTTTCTTGTAAGACCCTTCAGCCCAGAAACCTGCTAGCAATATCTGGCTCGACTCCCCACTTCCCTTTGGAGTTTTTCATCTCTCTTCCTGAGAAGTCAGGGAGAGTGTGATCATCTCCTTTTTAGTGCTTTCACCTCCTTTCTTGAGAAGTCAGGGAAGACATGATCACCTCCTTTTTGGTGTTTTCACCTCCTTTCTTGAGAAGTCAGGAAGGGTGTGATCACCTCCTTTTTGAGGTTCTCACCTCCCTGAGAAGTCAGGGACAGTGTGACCACCTGTGCTCTAAAACAAAAGAAAGAGAGAGACTTAAAGGGCTGAAACTCTGAAGTGGTGCAATGGTGCACTGGAATCAGACAACTGAGCATTTAAGGCTAATTACCATTTGGACAATACTCTATTAGCATATGCTTGGAAAATGGCCCTTCTCATTATTTTATGCTGGCCTGATCTTTTGGTGTATACAGATAATTGTAGGAGCGATTAAGGGGTGGAGTAAGACAAATCAGAGTCACTTTCTAGGATGAAGAGGAGGAGAGAGGTTAGTGGCAAGCCTCCCAGAGTTTCATCCATCTCCTTTTCTTCTCCACCTATAGACCAAGGACTTTTGCTGATCCTGACTCTGGCTGATCCTGAGGTCAACAGGAAGCTACCTTGGATTTCACATCAAGGAATACCTTAAGTTTAGGTATATTATAAGGTTTTTACCTTATCATGAGAAAACTACTGATAGATAAATAGATAGATAGAAGAATTCAATGACTTGAAGTCTCATAGTTAACCATAGATAAACAACATCCAGAAATGAACTTTTTGTTAAAAAGAAAATTTATCATATAAAAAAGAAGCAATTCAAAGGTAATGAATAGAATTATAGTGTAAAGAAAACTTTAATTTAAATCCAGCATCAGACCCTTCCAAATTTCATGATACTGAGCAAGTCAATTAATATCTCTCAGTATCAATTTCCTCATATGTGAAATGAAAATCATAACCACATAGAACTGTTGCTAGCATAAATGAGGATATTTGTAAAAAATATTGCAAACATTAAATCAGTATATAACTATTTTTAAATACTAAAATATGTGTTAATGTGTTGTATATAAACTGATGCTTGACAAATAATCTGTATCTTTTTTTTTTTTTTTTTTTTTCTCTTTTCAGGTTGTTTGGTCTCAAATTATACCCATAAAATAAGCTTGATATTTCACTGATACTGCTTTCATTTTTCATTAATAATTATTAGTCCAAAGGTTAAGTGAATAGTTTAATTTGAATTGCACATATTCTGCCTCAACAAACAATTCTTCCTTGAGTTTCATTGTGTGCTTTGCTTTATAAAAGACTATTTTAAGTTTGTGGAAGATATTCAAGTAGTCTCCTTAAGCATCTACTTGTCAGAAAGGTTTGTGGCCTCTTGTGCCAAAGATGATAAGGAACTTTATTGTTCTGGCTTTCTAATCTGACCTGTTTTTCCTCAAATTAGAGCTTCTTAAAAAGAAATTTCCTTCACGGCACAATATAATCAATGGAGGTCTTGAAGTCAAATTTTGCAATCACTATGAATGTAAAATTCTGATTAAAGGAAGAGTGTGGGAGGTGGAAATGGGAAAGATTTCTTCCTGAAGTTTGCAATATCCCTATCTCAGAGAAGCAGGTTTTCATGTATGTTAAACTCAGAGAAATCAAAAGTCACCTTGGACAAAAGGAAACTCTCAGTTCTTCTTTGTTCACGAATTCTTTCCCCCTCTATAGGTCTAAGATGTAAACTATTCTATGTTCTTTTACTTTATTTATTTTCTCATTTTTTTATGTCTAGATCATAAACCTATTTTGACATTTTTTTAGTATATGGTGTTTTGTGTGGGTCAATGCCTAGTTTCTGCTGTACTAGTTTCAAATAGTGAATTATTATCCCAAAAGCTGGGGTATTTGAGATTGTCAAACACTAGATTACTATAGTTAATGACTATTTTGTTCTGTAGATATAACCTATTCCACTGACCAACTGTTCTGTTTCTTAGCTAGTACCAAATAGTTTTGATGACTGTTGCTTCATAATACAGTTTTAGATCTGGTTTAGTTGGACTACGTTCATTTGAATGTTTTTTCATTAATTCCCTTAAAAATTATTAACATTTTCTTTCAGATAATTTTTTTTTCTAGGCCAGTAAAGTTTCCTGGATGTTTGATTGGTATAGTATTAAATAAGTAGATAAGTTTAAGTAGCATTGTCATCTTTATTATATTTGCTCAACCTATCCAAGAACACTTGATAATTTTTCCAATTGTTTAGATCTGACTTTAATTGTGTGGAAAGTGTTTTGTAGTTTTGCTTATATAGTTAATGACTTTCCTTTGGCAGATAGATTCTCAAATATTTTATACTATTAGTGGTTAATTTAAATTGAATTTCTCTTTGTATCTCTTGCTGTTAGATTTTGTTAGTAATGCAAAAAATACTGATTTATGTGGATTTATTTTGTATCCTGAAACTTTGCTAAAGTTGTGGATTACTTCTAATAGTTTTTTAGTTGACTCTCTAGGGTTTTCTAAACCCTACTGTTATGTCATCTACAAAGAGTGATAATTTGTTTTTCTCATTATCTACTCTAATTCCTTTAATCTCTTTATCTTCACTTATTGCTACATCTAGAATTTCTAATACAATATTAAATAGTAATGTAAAAGTGAGAAACCTTGTTTCACCCCTGATCTTATTGACAATTGTTCCAGCTTATGCTCATTTCATATGATGCCTAGTGATTGTAAGGGTTAAAAAGCCTCTAGAAGTAAGGAATGCAATTCAAGGCATGTGGGAGGACCTGAGGGATGAGAGGTTCAGAGGCGCAGGCCAGTCCTACATGGAGGTGGGGCACAGCCCCATGAGGCAGTGTCTGATTCCAGGTACCACGCCTCCCTCCTTAGTACTCTCAAAGCCTAGCATGCCTCCCTCCTTCTTCTTGGGCCAATCCCATTATGCCAGGTTCCTAGAGGACTTCTCCCTTCCCCCATATCATCAGTGGGGTATAAATATGTGCTATCTCAGAATAAATTTCTCTTTTGCTTCACCCCTACCTAATGGTGGTCTGTCTCTATGGGATCAGGGTTGGTGCCTGAAGACGGGTAAGTGTGGCCTAGCTGTGCCATCAATGGATGGGCATTAAGAGTAGCTCTAAGGGGAGCTACCAGGTTAGAGTAGTCCATAGGGGTGTAACAGTGATGGTTTTAAATAAATGCTACTGACTGTTTTAAGGAATGTCCATTTATTCTTTTACTTTCTAATGTTTTAATAGGAATGGATGTTGGATTTTATCAAATACTTTTTCAGCATCTATGGAGATAATCAGATGGTTTTTGTTAATTTAGTTATTGATAAATTCGATTATGCTAATAGTTTTCCTAGGATTGAACCTCCCCTGCATTCCTGGTACAAATCCTACTTGGTCATGGCATATAATCCTGGGGATGGTTTTCTATAATTTCTTTGCTAATATTTTATTTTAAGATTTTTGCATCAATATTCATTAGGGAGATTGGTCTATAATTTTCTTTCTCTGTTTGCATCCTACCTGGTTTAGGGATCACTATGATGTCTATCATAAAAATGATTTCATAGGAGTTCTTCATTCCATATTTTTTTCAAATAGTTTGTGTAGTATTGGAGTTAATAGTTCTTTAAATATTTGGTATAATTCATCTGTAAATCCATTTGGTCCTGGGATTTTTTCTTAGTGAGTTGATTGATAGCTTTTTCTATATATTTTTTTTTTCTAAAATGGGACTTTTCCTCTTCTGTTAATCTGGGCAATCTACATTTTTGTATATATTCCTCAATTTCAATTAGATTATCAATTTTATTTCACAAAGGTAGGTGTTAGGGTTCTTACAAGGTACTAAGACAGTGGAATTGATAGAGACAATAATTATCTAATTTAGCATAGTTATATATGATTGATCTGATCCTGCAAAGAGATGTTATGGGCCAGAACTTGAAACAAAGTACTAAGTGTAATTAAGGAGACAGTGGTTAAATCTAGTTTAGCATTGATGTAATCCTACAACAATTAATGGTTTCCTAGTGATATAATGATTGGTGTATACTCAGTGAGTGGCATATAAAGAGGAGGTCTCAGGGCCAGGAAGGACAAGCCCACTAGAATCTCATTCAGAGGAAGCTAGACATAGATGCTAGCAGAGACAAAGGACTAGAGGCAGGAGCTCTTGAAATCAAGGAGAGATTCAGGCTTCTAAGAAAGCTAACCTGGCCCTAGGAAGAGACAAGACTTTGAAGGAAACAATAAAAGATTTGGGCTTTAAATCATGGCTGCATTTGGGGTATTTATTGAACTGAAAGTAAGGCTGCTCCCAGAAGCCTGCCAAGAAACCTTTTCCCAGACAACATTATGTTTTAGAGAAGAATATTACAATTGGATAAAATAACTTTTAATTATTTCTCTATTTTCCTATTCATCAGTGGAATATTTTCCCTTATCATTTTTGAGGCTAACAATTTAACTTTCCTCTTTCCTTTTTCTAATGAAATTCACTAAAAGTTTATCTATTTTTAAACCAACTTTTAGTTTTATTTATTAAGTCTTTTTTTTAACTTTTGATTTTATTAACCTCTCTCTCTTTTTTTTTTTTTTTACTTTTACAATTTTAAGTTTGTTAATTGATTGAGGGGTTTTAATTTGTTCTTTTTCTAGCTTTTTTAGTTGCAAGTTTATTTCTTTCCCTCCATTATATTAGGTTTTCTTTGCCTTTTCCTGAGATGTAATTTCCCTCATTTTACCCCCACTTTTCTCTTTTTCTGGTACCATCCCCTTTGAACCAACTGTAGTTTCTTTTTTATATAATAACAGTAAAATCAAATTATGCATACACTCTATGTATATCCATAACAGAAATACAATTCTAAAGAGGTGTTTTTTTTTTTTTTTTTTTTTTTTTTTTTTTTTTTTTTTTTTTTTTTTTTTTTTTTTTATTGTTGTTGCTGTTGTTTGTTTGTTTTTTACCTTTTTATGCTTCTCTTGGTCATTTTTGTTTGTTTGCTTCTTTGTTTAGCTCTGGTCTTTTCACCAAAAATAAATGCAATTCACCTTTTGGAATATCAGATTCCAGGCCCTTCAATCCTTTGAAATAGAAGCTGCTAGGTCCTGACTAATCCTTATTGTGGCTACTCAGTATTTGATTTTTTTTTTCTTTCTTTCTGGCTGCTTTTAATATTTTTTTCTTGGTCTGATAGTTCTGAAATTTAGCCACACTATTCCTTGGAGTTTGAATTTTGGGGTCTCTTTCAGGAAGTGTTTGGTAAATCCTTTCAGTGGGTATTTTACCTTCTGGTTCTATGACATCCAAGCAGTACAATTTGATGTCTTCTGAAAAATAATATGTAGGGTCTTTTTTTCAACATAGTTTTCTGGGAGTCCAATAATCCTTAGATTGTTTCTCCGAGATCAATTTTCCAGGTCAGTTGTTTTCTCAATTAAATATTTTACATTTTTTTTTCTTTCTTTTTTTTTTTTGGGGGGGGGTTATGGTGGACTGTTTCTTGTTGTTTCATTGAGCCATTTGTTTCTATTTGTTCAGTTCTGATTTTTAGTGAGTTATTTTCTTCATTTACTTTTCTTACTTCTTTTTGTATTTGTCAAATTAAAATTTTAAATGAGTTGTTTTATTCTATGGATTTTTTTTTCCATTTCACAAATTCTGTTTTTTAAGAGGTTATTTTTTCCCATGTTATAAATTTTCTTTTTTCAGAGTTTTTTTTCATTTATTCAAATCTATTTTTTAATAAGTTATCTGCTTTTTTTACATTTCACTAAGTCTATTTTTTTTTCTGTTTCTAAACACTCTTGCAAAGTTTTCATTTCCTTTCCCCATTTTTCTTCTAGCTATCTTTTAAAATCTTTTTTAAATGCTTCAAGAAGAGCCTTGTGTGATGGGGACCAATTTCTATCACTTTTGGGGGCTTCATCTGGAGGCAATCCACTTTTAGTCTTCCAGGGTTTGAAATCTATTCTTCTCTTTCATCATTAAAAAACAAAACAAAACAAACAACTCCCCCCCCCAAAAAAAAAAAACAAAAAAAATCTATCTATGGTTAGAGTTCTTTTTTCTTTTTTATTCATTTTTTGTAAGTTGAGATCTGTTTTTAGGGTGTGGGGAGAAAGACTGGTAGTCTCCAAGCTTTCTCTATGAGGTGCCAGGGTTATGTTGGGTCAGTGTTTACTGACTTCCAGTGCTGGGTGGGATTGTCAGCTCCAAAGGAATTCTGGTATTTTTGGAGTTCACTATTTACCTTCTGTGTTTGTGTTGGATGTTTTATAACTTCTCTATTGATCTACTGGCTTGCAGCTAGGGCAGAGTAGCCAATATGGGTGTAGATTCCTCCCTGTAAATTCCCTGCCAAGCAGATCCCATATCACCCTGGTCGTGCTGTCTGTGCTGGTGTCTGAGCCTGGCCTGCTTGCACTTGGCCTGATTCCCTCCCTCCCTCTGTGCATGATTGAAATAGACCTTTTTCTAGTGATTTTAGAAATTATCTTCTTTTGATAATTTGTTGCACTCCCAATATTTGTGGATTCTGAAGCTCTAGAGCTTATTCAGAGGCTGGATTTGTTAATTAGTCTGAGGGTTGTAGAAGAAGATCAGAAAGAACCATATATCTTCTCTCCTACCTACCATCTCAGCTCTGCTCTTCCTTCCCATTTTAATTTTTCAAAGATTTATCATTCTATTACTCTCTACAGAAATATGACATTGTTTCTCAACAAACCTTTAAGTATTCTTTTTTAATGGGATAGAATGAACTTGTGTTGCTTAAATGCCTTGTCTTTTAAGGTAATGATCTGATGACATAACAGAATCTGAATATTGTGTCAGTAATATTTACTGTTCAAAGCCAAATAATAATAAATAGAAATTTGAACTCTTATCTCAGGCTCCTGAATAGATCTCCTTGTTGCTGTAAAGATCAAAACACAGTGCTCAGCATATTTTAGGTGTTATACAAAGGTTAGTTGCTATTATTAATTATTATTAATATTATTATTATTTTCTTTATACTACTTAAAACTAATTATATGAAAACATTTTGGGAGTAAACGAATCTAGAACAACAAAATGTACTAATTCTGAGAACAAAGGTTTATAGTATAGTGGAAAGAACAATTGATGTAAAGTGAGAAGGTCTGGGTTCAAGTGCCACAAATGTGTAATAGCTGTATGACCCAGGATAATTAATTTATATTATTTGAGTCTGATTTTCCTTATGTGTAAAATGTAAAAAAAAAATATGATAATAATTGTACCTTATAGCATTATTGCTAGGAGCAGTTAATGGCAGGCACATTTTAGAATTAAATCCTTATATCATGAAAAACTCGTACCATTTAAAAGAAATTTTGTTGTTATTAAAATTTTGCATGGCCTTTTCATAATGTATTAATCATAATAAGAACATCACAATAAATATTTTAATGGATATACAAATAAAGAGAGATGACAAAATAATAAAACAGATTCTAATGGTAAGAGATTTTAAAAAAAGAGAGAGTATGTAAGAAACACAAGTTATTATAATGTCCAAAAAGGGAAAATATGTTTTCTATCCATAAAATTAAAAGCAGAATTTCAAAAATATGTAAATATATAAGCATAAATATTCAGTCAAATGATTCAGAATGGGCACTCTTTATTTTATATGAGTTATAAGAATTACTAAGATTGAAAAAAATATATCATTATGAACCCAACTTAGTGATGAAATTCTGCAAACTTAGCTTGGAAGGTCTCAGAGTAAAAAATATTACTAGGCCATTATTCAAAGCCTAATCTAGCTTGATGGAAACTGCTCTATTGGCATAATGTTTGACAACTCAGAGTTTATATGTACGTGATAAGACATCAAAGCAGGACATTAGTGAGAGAAATCATAAACAATATAATTTATAAAGTTAATGGAAAGTGTAAAGGAAGTAGATTATAAGAATAATTCTGGGTACCACCTATTGTGAAGAACTGGAGTTAGAAAATATTAATACTAATAACATTTAGAAAACTGTAAAAATAATTCTTTATTTACATATGGTTGTAGATTAAGCTAAAAATGAGAGAAAGATAAATTGAATTTTAATCCCAGAAACACTCTTAAGAGGAGAAAGACTCAAGTGGGAGAAATGTTTACAGCAGGTATGAAGAATAGGTGGACCAAACTTTGGTGCTCTGGAAGCATGAAGGAGGGAGGAGTAGGGAGCATAGAAACACATTTATAAAGACTTATTTATAAGATTTATTATCTTTGTAAATATGATCAATTTACCTTTCCCCTCAAAGCCTCAGTTTTCCTAAATATAAAACAGGAGGAAAATAGTAATTATAATTTGATTACATGACTCAGGGCAACTAGGTGATATATTGGAAAGAATTTGGAACTTGGAGACAGGAGTCAAGAAGATGAGTTTAAATCAAACCTCAGTTTAATAGTCAGAGGTCTTGCACAAGTACTTTAACCCATTTACCTCACTTTCCCTATGTGTAAAATGGGGATAATAAAAGCACTACTCTCATAGGATTGTTGTGAGAATCAAGTAGTGTAAGATTTTCAAGTACTTAGCACAGAGACTGGCACATAGTAAATACTCTATAAATGTTAGTTATTTTATTATAAAGTTATACAATGTTATTGTAAGATTATTTTTATTGTAAAGTTGTGAGACTTTTCAAGTGCAAGATATATTACAATTAATATTATAAACTACTATATATATACCTTTTAGAAAACAGATCTGCTTTTCTGAGTTTCCCTTATCTATTATAAGAGGGCATTGGGATTAATTAACCTCTTAAATTCTTAGGGTCTTACATTTATGACCTCATTTCCTACATGGAAACTTAATCATGACATTTGAAATAACAAATGGGTCAAAACATACGATAGCTATAATGAAAGTGAAAAGCAGTAAAGTTGATTAAACAACTTATCACCAATGAACTATTAACACAAAAGCAAGATATGAGAAGAGGTATAGAAGTTGGAATGATTATTAGATTTCTATTCTTGTTAATAGGAAAAATGGTATTGCTGTTATATGAAAAAAAGACGATAATAAAGAAGGATGAGTTTTTTTATTAATTTTATAATTATAATTTTTGACAGTATATATTCATGAGTATTTTTTTTAAATAGCGTTATCCCTTGTATTCATTTTTCCAAATTTTCCCTTCCCTCCCTCTACTCCTTCCCCTAGATGACAGGCAATCCCATACATATTACATGTGTTACAGTATAACCTAGATACAATATATGTGTGTAAATCCAATTTTCTTGTTGCACATTAAAAATTGGATTCCGAAGGTATAAATAACCTGGGTAGAAAGACAGTAGTGCTAACAGTTTACATTCAATTCCCAGTGTTCCTTCTCTGGGTGTAGTTGTTTCCATCATTGATCAACTGGAAGTGAGTTGGATCTTCTTTATGTTGAAGATATCCACTTCCATCAGAATATATCTTCATACAGTATTGTTGTTGAAGTATATAGTGATTTTCTGGTTCTGCTCATTTCACTCAGCATCAGTTCATGTAAGTCTCTCCAAACCTTTCTGAATTCATCCTGCTGACCATTTCTTACAGAGCAATAATATTCCATAACCTTCATATACCATAATTTACCCAACTATTCTCCAATTGATGGACATCCATTCATCTTCCAGTTTCTAGCTACAACAAAAAGGGTTGCCACAAACATTTTGGCACATACAGGTACCTTTCCCCTCTTTAGTATTTCTTTGGGATATAAGCCCAATAATAGCACTGCTGGATCAAAGGGTATGCACAGTTTGATAACTTTTTGGGCATAGTTCCAAATTGCTCTCCAGAATAGCCGGATTCTTTCACAACTCCACCAACAATGTATTTTTTTTTAATTTTTTATTTTATTTTATAATTATAACATTTTTGACAGTACTTATGCATGGGTAATATCTTACAACATTATCCCTTGCACTTACTTCTATTCAGATTTTTTCCCTTCCTCCCCCAACCCCCTCCCCCAGATGGCAAGCAGTCTTATATATGTTAAATATATTACAGTATAATTTAGATACAATATATGTGTGTAGAACCGAATTTTTTGTTGTACAGGAAGAATTGGATTTAGAAGGTAAAAATAACAGTTTACATTCATTTCCCAGTGTTCCTTTTCTGGATGTAGCTGGTTCTGTCCATCATTAATCAATTGGAATTGGATTAGTTCTTCTCTATGTTGAAGAAATCCACTTCCATCAGCATACATCCTCGTACAGTATCATTGTTGAAGTGTATAATGATCTTCTGGTTCTGCTCGTTTCACTCAGCATCAGTTGATGTAAGTCTCTCCAAGCCTCTCTGTATTTCTCCTGTTGGTCATTTCTTATAGAACAATAATATTCCATAACATTCATATACCATAGTTTACCCAACCATTCTCCAATTGATGGACATCCATTCATCTTCCAGTTTCTAGCTACAACAAAAAGGGTTGCCACAAACATTTTGGCACATACAGGTACCTTTCCCCTCTTTAGTATTTCTTTGGGATATAAGCCCAATAATAGCACTGCTGGATCAAAGGGTATGCACAGTTTGATAAATTTTTGGGCATAGTTCCAAATTGCTCTCCAGAATAGCCGGATTCTTTCACAACTCCACCAACAATGTATTAATGTCCCAGTTTTCCCACATCCCCTCCACCATTCATCATTATTTCTTCCTGTCATCTTAGCCAATCTGACAAGTGTGTACTGGTATCTCAGAATCGTCTTAATTTGCATTTCTCTGATCAGTAGTGATTTGGAACACAATTTCATATGAGTGGATATAGTTTCAATTTCATCATCTGAGAATTGTTTGTTCATATCCTTTGACCATTTATCAATTGGAGAATGGTTTGATTTCTTATAAATTAGGGTCAGTTCTCTATATATTTTGGAAATGAGACCTTTATCAGAACCTTTAACTGTAAAAATATTTTCCCAATTTGTTACTTCCCTTCTAATCTTGTTTGCTTTAGTATTGTCTATACAGAAACTTTTTAGTTTGATGTAATCAAAATCTTCTATTTTGTTGTCTAATGATCTCTAGTTCTCCTCTGGTCATAAATTCCTTTCTCCTCTACAGGTCTGAGAGGTAAACTATCCTCTGTTCCTCTAATCTATTTATGATCTTAGAAGGATGAGTTTGAGGCTAAAATAACTTTAATGTGAAACCACTTGATACTGGGATACTAAGTTATTTAGTCATTAAATAGAAATGTTTAAAATAAATTATATATTGTATGGCATTGAAAACTCAAGTAAATAACAAATAATCTTATTTGAACTTTATACCAACTATTTGAAGTAAATATTGCAGATGCTATGATGTTCATTTTACATCTAAAGTGATTTTTGCTCAGAAAAGTTAAGAACATCTCCCATGACCACAATGCTAGAGGGGGAATTTTAGTATAGATTATCCTGACTTCAGTTCTAATAACTTATACACTCGGCTTTGCTTTATGGAAAATTCTTTTCATACACCATTCTTCTCCATCTGTGATCCTTCCAGAGTAGCTAGAAGTTGTTCCACCTGCTCTTTTCACTTGCCCTAAGTATTTCTCCCATAGAAATTTCTCTCCCTTCAAGAACATTATAATAACAATTACATTTCACAATTATATGTTTTTCCCACTCTCAACTCTACCTATAATTTTAAATAATTAATTAATTGAATATTTTTTCAGTTACATTCAATTTGTTTTATATTTGTTTTTAAGATTTTTGAATTATAGATTCTCTTCCTTATTCCCACATACAATTAAGAAACTACATGTGGAGCTATGCAAAAATTTCCATAAAAGTCATGTTATAAAAGAAAATATAATCTCCCATGAAATATAATGAAAATATATAAAAACCCTTAAGAAAAATTAATTTAGAAAAAAAGAGATAATGATTCAATCTGTATTCATACACAATCAGTTCCTTCTCTGGATAAAGCCAGGATTTTTTAGAAGTCCTTCAGAGTAGTTGTTGATGATTTAGTACTACTGAGAATAGCAAAGTCATTACAGCTGTCTACCTATAATATTAAGTAAATAAATAACTGAAATTTTGTAAAACTTTTTTTTGCTAATATATAAATAAATAGACAAAGGGCTAAATCTATTTAACATAAGGTATATATGTAAATAATATATATATATATATATATATATATATATATATATATATATATATATATATATATTTTTTTTTTTTTTTTTTACTTCTTAGGTTCTCTCTCATCTTTTCTCTGTAAATACTGAATGAGAAAGTTGCCAGTGGCAGCTTATCAAGTCCTCAGTGCATCAAATAAAAATCATTTACATATAAGAAGAAATTCTGTTTTTTTAAATCTAATACTTTCTACCTTCATATGAAGAAAAATCAACCTGAATCATTTCCTAATAGAAACATATTTACAAATCTGGCATCAAACATTTGCCTCAAAGGCTGTGACATTCCTTTTTTGTGACAAATAAACACAGAATGAAGATGACATGGCTCAGAAGGGCTGTCAAAGAAGAGTGTTTTAAGAAATGCCTTTGTTATTATCTGGATCTATATGAGAAATTCAAAGTGATTTCAAAGTGCTGGGGGACATGTCGAATAAGTGATTCAGTGGCCAAAGCATCCATTTACTAAATTTCAGCCTTGACTGAGTCCCTTAATGTCATGAATTGGTTGCTCCACTGAAAAAGACATGATTTGGTCAGTTTCAGGCAGCAAAATCAGTTTATCAGGCAATGCTGATACTATCCTTTGGCCTAGGCTCCTTGATTTACCATCTGTTTGGGTAGTCACAAGAGTAGATAGGTGAGACAATTCTTTTCAACGAAATTCAGTGGTATGTGGATTCATTCTGTTTTCCAAGAACAGTAATTGTCAGCACAAATAGAAAACTTCCTTAATTCTCAACTTCCTAAAATCTCAAAATGCTGCATATTGTCTATCACCTGTTTTCATTATTATAAGATAGAAATATAAAAATATTGTCCCTAAAGATTTATAATGTTATGTATATTAGCTAATGAATATGCACATATAATTCTGATTTGAACATGTCATCATGATGGGTTTCTAATTGTTGCATCAGTCCATCCCAGGCTCAAGTCCCACATAAATAATTTATCATTGCTCTCACTAGAACAATGAGCAAATTGGTATATTTTTTAACTATATTATCAAATTACCACATGATTGTAACCACAAAACAATATAGAAATCAGCAAAACAAACAAACAAGGAAAAAAAAACAGTGCCAATAGAATGAATAACAGAACACAAACCTCAATAATTTTTTTCTCTGACATGGTATCAGTGCAGTTCTCCTTTTTTTCTTATCCTTGGGTGAAACTATACTAGTTATACTATCATTGTCCTATATTAATACATGTTGAGTGAGCTTTTCTATATGCATTTCAGGTAATGCATGCATAGTTCCCTAAAGCAAAAAGCTTTGGAATCTTTCCATGTTAATAAACTCCTCCTATTTCCTCAAAAATTACATATCTTGTGATATAAGCAGTACCACTTACTCTACAAAATTTCTTATCTTGCTTTGGTGGGCTTCTGATTCATACAGGGAGGTTGGCCTCCCCATTGATTGAATAAATCTCATTAAAATGCTCTTGCTTTTGTTGGAGAATATCTGATTTAAATTCTTTCAGAGGAGACTACAACACCAAAACCTGATACCCCAATAACCCTATCAGAGATTTAATTCTTCATTAGGTTTTGTGTTTCTTAAAATATCCCTATAGGCATTGATTATATTACAAATCATATTTATTTTCCATTTACTTTGACTCTCCCTCTCAAAAAAAATCAGAAAAAGAAATATATCTCTTCATACTTATGAAAGAGAGGGAACAAACTGGTAAAGTAAAGTTTAGTTTTTCTTTAACTCCTACTAATATAAATTGACTTTAATTCCATTAAAATGATTAGAAAATTTGCAAGATTGAATGTGGGCTGTTAAGACTTTGAAAGATCACAGGGTGGAGCCAAGATGGCTGGAAAACGGGGGACAGAGCTAAGATGGTGGGGGTAGGATAAGATGGTATAGTAAAGTCAGAAACTTGGCCAATCTCTCCACCAAACTGCTCCAAATTCCTTTAAATAATGACTCTAAAGAAATTTTAGAGCCTGAGGACAACAAAAAAGATGGAGTAGAATATTTTCCAGATGAAGGCAATGTAGAAGCTCAGCAGACTTTGTAGAAGTCCAGAGTGCAGCCCCAGACAGAGCCACAACTCCAGCATAGATCCAGTCTTTGAATTAGTAGTAGGACTGGCGGCTTTGAAACTTCTTGGCTCAGAGACACCAAACAGGATCTAGTAGTTCAGCATAGAAGGCCTATGGAAACAGAGTGGGAACCAAGTTCACAATCCCAGTACAAACATGGCCTTGGCCACAGATCTGGTCCTTATCCCAGCATCAGTGAGGCTGACCTCTGAATCAGCAGCAGTGCTGGAGGCTTCTGGACTCTTAGCCTGGGGACTCACAAGGTCAGTGGAGAGAGTCTGTGGCCACAAAATGGTAGTCTAGTGTACAGTTCCAGTGTTGCCATGGTCAGTGGTCAGCAGAGCCCCTACCCAGTCTGCACACTAGAGCCTAAGGTACAGTGGGTAGGGGCAACCTAACAGTTAAAGGACAGAAAAAAGTGCTATTGATGGATTCCCAGAAGAGTTTCTGAAAACAGCTACACAATACCCTTGAACCCAGGAAAAGTGCACTATATATTCTGAAAAAAAAATCCTACTTTTAAAAAAAGTTTAAAAGCTGAGTAACAGGCTAGGAAAATGAGCAGAAAACAAACAAACAAACAAAAAAAAAGTTTGTCACCATTTAACATTATTATAGTGATAAGGAAGATCAAAACACACTCGGAAGATGATAATAAAGTTGAAGCTCCTACATCCAGAGGCTCCAAGAAACATAAGAATTGGGCTCAGGTCATGGGTGAGCTCAAAAGGGACTCTGAAAATCAAATAAGAGAGATAGAAGAAATATTAAGGAAAGAATTGAGAAAGGTGCAAAAAGAAACAAGGAAAGTTAGAATTTTTTTTTTTTTTTAATAGCAAAATTGGCCAATTTGAAAAAAAGGTAAAAAGCTCACTGAGGAAAACATTCCTGAAAAGTAGAATTGGGCTAATGGAAGCTAATGATGTCATGAGAAATCAATATACAATAAAATAAAACCAAAAAAAAAAAAGAAATAATAGAAAAAGTGAAATGCATCCATGGAAAAAGAACTGATTTGGAAATTAGATCCACAAAAGATAATTTTAAACTTATTGGTCTACCTGAAAATCATGATCAAAAATAGAATCTGCATATCATATTTCAAGGAATGATCAAGGAAAACTGTCCCAATATTCTAGAACCAAATGGTAAGATAGAAATAGAAAGAATCCACTGATAAGCTTCTGAAAGAGATCCCAAAATTAAACCTGCCAGGAATATTATACTTAAATTCCAAAACTTCCAGGTCAAGAAAATTTTGTAAACATTCAGAAAGAAACAATTCAAATATAGTGTATCTACAGTCAAGATAACAATAGATCAAGCAACTTCTCCTTAAAAAGAGTAGAGAGCTTGGCATTTGATATTCTGGAGAATAATAGAATTAGGATTGCAACCAAGAATCACCTACCCTGAAAAACAGTATAATCCTTCAGACAAAAAAAAAAAAAATAGTCATTCAGTGAAACAGAGAATTTTCATGCATTCATAATGAAAAGAAGAAATCAATAAAAATTTTGGATTTTCAAATATAGAATTCTGGAGAAGTATAAGGAAGTAAGGAGGAAAGTGAATAAAATTAATAAGCTTTATCTGTTTATATTCCTACATGGGAGTATGATACTTGGCATTTAGGAGTATATATAGACAGAGGACATGTATATGAATTGAATATAAAGGGGTAATGTTTTTTTTTTTTTTTTTTTTAATGAGAGAATGTACCAAAAGAAAGGAAAAGAGAATGATGCAAATTATCTGCCATAAAAATGGAAGGAAAAATTCTAACAGTGTAGAAGAGGAGGAAAAGATGAATTATGAATCTTACTCTCATCAGAATTGGCTCAAAGAGAAAAATACATACATAATGTTTTCCCTTCTTTTAGTCTTTTTTCCCCCTCATTTCCCTCCCACTTCCCTATAAAGTGAGAGAAGTTTCTCTGTGAAACCAAATATGTCTGCTATTGTTTCTTTGAGATAAATCTGATGAGAGTAAGATTCACATAATTCTCATCCCCCTTCCTTCTTTACCTCAAATATAATAGGTCTTCTTTGCCTCTTTGTGAGATGTAATTTCCCTTATTTTATCTCCTTTCCCCTCTTTTTCCAGTACAATTCCTTTTCTACCTCTAGTTATTTTTTTATATAAGAAAATAAAAATGTCCTTGTACTAAGTATACCCATAACAGAAATATAGTTGTCAAGAGTTCTTTCCTTTGTACCTTTTAATGTTTCTCTTGAGTTCTGTGTTAGAAGATCAATTTTTTTTCAGTCTGGTCTTTTTGTTAGAAATAGGTTAAATTCACTTATATCATTGAAATTCCACTTACTTCCCTGAAAAATAATGCTCATTTTATCTGGATAGTTTATTATTGGGTGAAATCCAAGTTCCTTTTCCTTTTAGAATATCAAATTCCAGGCTCGTTGAGCCTTGATATTTAAATTGTTTCTTTCTGGCTGCTTGCAATATCTTTTCCTTGGTGCAATAGTTCTGAAGTTTAGCCATGGTATTACTTGGAGATTTAATTTTGGAGTCTCTTTCAGGAGATGATCAGTGAATTCTTTCAATGGCAATTTTAACTTCTGATTCTAAGGTATCAGGGTAGTTTTCCTTTATGATTTTATGTAAGATAAAGATAATGTCTAAATCCTTTTTTCATCATGCCTTTAAAGAAGTCCAATAATCCTTAGGTTATGTCTCCTAGATCTATTTTCCAGGTCAGTTGTTTTTTCTAGGTGATATATTTTCATTTTTTGTTATTGTTTTACTGATTATTGAGGTCTTATGAGAACCATTCACTTCCATTTGTTCAATACTAATTTTTAGTGTATTATTTTCTTCAGTTACTTTTTAGCTCATTTTCTATTTGGCCAATTGAATTGTTTTGTTTGCTGCATTTTTTTTCCATTTCACAAATTTTGTTTTTCAGTGAATTTGTATCTTTTGCATATCTATTTTTAGAACACTATATGCTTTTTCCATTTTGTCTTGCAATTATCTTGTTTCTTTCCCTCATTTTTCTTTTTTAAGATCCTTTATGAAATCTTCCAAGAAAGCCTTGTGAAATGGGGACCAGCTCATATCTTCTTTTGTGGCTTTAGCTGGAGTTGCTTTGCCTTTAGTATCCTCAGGATTTGAGGTTTGTTCATCTCTCTCTTTATAAAATCTGTTTATACTAAGAATTCTTTTTGTTTTTGTGCTCATTTTTGAGGCTTAAATGCTTCTCAATATAAAGAAGCAACAGGTACTTTAGTTTGCTGTGGGACAGTTCTGCTGATTGACTTGCTGGGTAATTGAGCTAGGTCCAGTTTTTTTTTTGGATCTCAGTGATTTACAATATACTTTTTAAAAAGCAAATCTATCAAACCACATGCTTGCAACCGGGACAGAAACATTAAAGAGGCTCACAAAAGATTTACAGGTTTGTGGAAGATGCAATTCAATGCTCTGACTCCCTGACCCAGCTTCTCACCTCATCTTGGTTTGGCAGATTTTTCCTCTACCCATTTGAAACAGACCTGGTCTGAAGTTGTTCCAAGGTAACTTCTTCTAGAAATGCATTGTTGTCCAAACATTTGTGGATTCTTTGACTCTAGAACAAGTTTAGAGGCTTAATCTACTGTTTATTTGAGGGAATGTCTGAGGAGGCAACAGAGCTGAGTATGCTTCCCAACATCTTGGCTCCACCCATCTATTCTCTATTTCACTATCTCTCACTTTACTTTTAACTTAAACACATATTTTTATTTTCCTCAGGATGGAAAATCTATATTTTCCTCATTTTCTTTCACAACTTCACTTTTGTGGAAATGTTTACATAACTTCATATGTGGTTTTTTAATTGTAGTTGGGGATAAGGGAGAGAATTTAGAACTCAGAAAGCTTAAAAACAAATGAAAAGAAAAACAAAAGGTCAAGAATATCAAGGGAATTAATGAAAAAAACATCAAAAGAAGGTAGCCTAGCTGTATCAGATCTAAAATCATATTATAAAGCAGCAGTTAACAAAACCATTTGGTATTGGCTAAGAAATAGACTAGTTGATTAGTGGAATAGGTTAGGTTCAAAGGACAAAACAGTCAATAACTTTAATAATCTAGTGTTTCACAAACCCAAAGACTCCAGCTTTTGGGATAAGAACTCAATGTTTGACAAAAATTGCTAGGAAAATTGGAAATTAGTATGGCAGAAACTAGGTATTGACCCACACTTAACACCGTACACTAAGATACAGTCAAAAATGGGTTCATGACCTAGAATAAAGAATGTTTTTTTTTACAAACATAACTAATGCAGATCAGATTAGAAGAGAAGCAATAAACTGGGAAAACATTTTTACAGTCAAAGGTTCCGATAAAGGCCTCATTTCCAAAATATATAGAGAATTGATTATAATTTATAGGAAATCAATTCTCCAATTAATAAGTGGTCAAAGATATGAACAGACAATTATCAGATGAAGAAATTGAAACTATTTCTAGCCATATGAAAAGATGCTTCAAATCATTATTAATCAGATAAATGCAAATTAAGACAACTCTGAGATACCACTACACAACTGTCAGATTGGCTAGAACAACAGGGAAAGTTAATGCGCAATGTTGGAGGGGATGTGGGAAAACAGGGACACTGATACATTGTTGGTGGAATTGTGAATACATCCAGCCATTCTGGAGAATGATTTGGAACTATGCTCAAAACTGTGCATACCCTTTGGTCCAGCAATGCTACTACTGTGCTTATATCCCAAAGAGATCTTAAAGAAGGGAAAGGGACCTGTATGTGCAAGAATGTTTGTGGCAGCCCTCTTTGTAGTAGCCAGAAACTGGAAACTGAGTGGATGCCCATCAATTGGAGAATGGCTAAATAAATTGTATTACATGAATATTATGGAATATTAATTTTCTTTAAGAAATGGCCAACATTATGATTTCAGAAAGGCCTGGAAAGAATTACATGAACTGATGCTGAGTGAAATTAGCAGGTCCAGGAGATCATTAAATACTTCAACAACAATACTATATGATGATCAATTCTGATGAGCATAACCATCTTCAACAATGAGATGAACCGAATCAGTTCCAATAGAGCAGTAATGAACTGAACTAGTTATGCCCAGCAAAAGAACTCTGGGAGATGACTATGAACCACTACATAGAATTCCCAATACCCCTATTTTTGTCTGCCTGCATTTTTTATTTCCTCCACAGGCTAAATGTATACTACTTCAAAGTCCCATTCTTTTTGTATAGCAAAATAATTGTTTGGACAGGCATACATATATTGTATTTTTAATATTTTATATATTGCATTTTTTATATTTTAACATATGTAGCATGTATTGGTCAATCTGCCATCTGGGGAGAAGAGTGGGGGGAAGGAGGGAAAAAAAATTGGAATAAAAAGCTTGGCAATTGTCAGTGCTATAAAATTGCCCAGGCATATATCTTGTAAATAAAAAATATATATAATAATAAAAAAAAATGAAAAAATGTCTTGAATGTAACTGGAAAATATAAATAAATAAAATTAGTATTGATAAAAATGAATGATCACACTACTATAGATATTTTTTTCCAAAATAGTGATCACAACCACTTCTTTTGCATCTTATGGAGTACCATTATTATCTAGACAGCTGTCCATTACTTTTAGTAAATACTCCACAAATAACTATGTCAATAGAATGGCTTTTCTCTTTAAAATAAATAAATAAATATTTTTGAATACCCCTGAAGCACATGTCCGTGGTGGACATCTCATTTCTTTCTTTCTTTCTTTCTTTCTCTTTCTTTCTTTCTTTCTTTCTTTCTTTCTTTCTTTCTTTCTTTCTTTCTTTCTTTCTTTCTTTCTTTCTTTCTTTCTTTCTTTCTTTCTTTCTTTCTTTCTTTCTTTCTTTCTTTCTTTTTTATCAATGTTACATATATGATACAGTTTTATTTTTGGCTCACATAGATTGATTGGCTGTTTTCTAGGGGATTAACCTCTCAAGGTCATACTTTCATTGTTTATGTCATTGAACAAAATCTGAATAAATACAAGAAAATCTCTACAAAAACAAAAATAATATGAATATATTTAGAATACTTCATATAAGAATTGAATCATAATTCTTACATAGACACTCCTGTGTATAATATAATTATTTGGGTATTGATTGGACAGCCTATATGTCATTAAGAGAAAAATTAAGAAGAACGCAATGAAAAAATGGAAAAGTATAAAATATGCAAGTAACTAAAATTAGGTTTTGTATTAGAATAATATTTTATTAGTCTGACTACTGCTTCTTTCCCCCAAATTCAAACATAATCGCTCTAAGATTTTCATCATAGATTTAAAGATAGCAGAGTCAAGGCCAGATCTTCCAGATGAGGGAATTGAAGATGAAGAACCTGAAGCTGACTGTTTATATATCCTTGTGGGTCACCTAGGGGGCATATGAGACAGGAATTGAATTCAGCTCTTCCTAAATCAAAACTAATCTACTATCTACTGTCATCTACCGATCTCAAAACAAAATATCCTTTGAAAATATCCTTCTTGAAAAGTAAAGTTTTCTGTTTGACTGTTTGAATGGGCAAATCTATCTTAGTCATTCTTGTACTGTACTTTGCTTTCCAAATAGTAAAAAGTATCTAACTGAAAACCAGGTGGAGGGTCTGTATTTCCTGAACCTAAGGGTTCTTTTCTCTCTTTGAGAATCCTTGACAAATTTGCTTTTCTATATGCCAAGTAAAGATAAATTCCTCAAGTGCCCATTAGTAAAAAAGAAGAAATGTCCAACGTGGATATATGCTTCTGTGGCATTAAAAAAAAAAAAAAAAAAAAAAAAATATATATATATATATATATATATATATATATATATATATAATATATTTATATATATTTATATATTTATCTTATATAATTAAATTTTATAAATTTATATATTTATATATATATAAATATAAATATATATATATATATTTTTACAAGAAGCAAAAAGAAACAGTTCTATTGATAAGGCTATTTATAGAGAATTTACTAAAAGCCATGAACAATACAGCTAGATAATGTTGATTCCTTGTTAAAGTGGTATCAGAGAGGTTTACTTTCTTGACTGCTTTCTGACCAAATAGCTATTGATACTATTCTCTGCAGTTACTGATGAGATTTTAATGTTTTTTATACTAATTCACCTATGATCAGGAAATAATATACAGAAAGAGACAGACATGTATTTGTAAACAAATGTATAACAGATGGGGAGTTAAGTATATAATGACTATTGCTTTCACCCAGAAGCCCACAATATTTCTTCTTTCTCACTTGAAAACCAACAGGAAAGTGAATGATAGTTCATCCATTCAAAACCTTTGTTTGTTCACTCTATTCTAGCTCAACAGCATATTGAAAGTCTGTGCAGGATGCTTTCAGGAAGAAATCAGAGAATACTTGTGCATGCTCTAATGAGAGAGTGGAGGCCTCTCTATACCATATATTTGCAAATGTGAACTCAGTAAATTTGCATCTTAGATTGTATAAGGTATGTACATTAAAGGGAATAGGCCCTCATTGAACAATTTCTCCACTATATGAATTTATGTGATTCCTATCTCTGGTAGCTTCCTTTTTATTATTAATCATCTCTTGAATATAAAATCACTGAAGGATTTTTAATTTGTTTAATTTAATGTTAATCTGTCCTGTGCTTCTCTTTGCCTCAATTTCATTATCAGCCTCAGAAAACCAACCTATTGTTGACTTTTTACACATAATTGAACCCATTCATAAACAGAAGCCAGTATGTTTGGTCAGGTGTATTATGAAAGACATTTTTGTTTAAAAGAATCAATCAAATTTTGTATGCTGATATATTCTTCAGACACCTAGGTTCTGCTCCAAGGTATAGAGACATAAGGTAGGACTCTTTCAGATACAGGAAAATGGATAAAGACAAAAAACAAAAACAAAAACAACTAAGACTTAAAAGGTACAAGAATACACATGTGTGTGTGCATATATATATATACAGGTATATAAATATACAAGTATTTTATAAAATTACATTATGTATGTGTGCATAATGTATGTTATACATATATACACACAGAAACAGGAACATATTTACACATACATACCTAAACATAACAGGTATACATATTTATCAACCTACACATAATGAGTTCAAGAAATGAACACACACACACACACACACACACACACACACACACACACACACACCCCAAAGCATAGGTTCACTGAGATAATCTTTCTATGGACAGCCAAATCAAAGAATCAGGCAGGAGATAAAACCTGCAGTCATAGATACAATTTATATGTTGCTTCTCTTGGTGGAATGTTTTTTTCATACTTTTATCATCACACCATGGTTCTTTCCATTGATAGCTCTATAAGGATTGTTTACTTTCTAACCTGACACTCTGATTTCTTTCCATTCTTGGTACTCTAATCATTACACAATATTTTCATGGGGTCTTTTTCACATTCAGATAGGGGGCTATTTTTGCCTTTGCTAAGTCCTTGACTGCATATTTTATTGTCAGCATGTTTCTTGTTCCCTTTGCATATTACACTAATACCCTCAAAGTCTAGAGAAGAGGCAAGTGAGAGAGAAAAAATATCATTATTATGCTTCTTATTTTGTTGCTCAAAGTATCAATCTAAAAGCCTGCTGTGGAGTCTGCTTAATATATGGTTTTAAGCTAGAAAAATTTTTTTTCTTCTACACAGTTTCTTCCCCTCCGATATCACTTTTGATGTTTATAGAGCAAGCATCTTGTGATTTATAGACTCAGCGGTTATGAATATTATGCTATTGCCTTGTATGGCAAGTCAAGCTTTTGAACTTTTAAAGATAGATTATTAATGTCTAAGACATTACATTTAGAATTGAAATCAAATTTCATGTAATTTATTAGATTACTAATTTGCAGGGTATAATTATTAAAATGTCTTCATATCAGAAAGGAATATATTAAGTTCTTTAACATGGGGCATTCTATGTATCACAGTTTGAATATATTCCTCTTGGAAATTTTTTATAGAAGTTAATATAAAGAAAAAATATGGGTTGGGAATATAGTTTGTTTCACATCAAATTTTTTCAAGTCTATAATTCTGTTGACATTTGTGATCAATTAATAAGGAAAAATGACAAAACTATACAATGCATTCCAAAGGACTAAAAAAATCAAATATACTTACACACTTTGCCATTAGTAAACATTTGGGCATCAAATAAGACAATGCTTTAAACTCTTGTTAAAATGTTTTTTGTTTTTTTTTTAATCTTCTAGCAAGTATATTAAAGCACATAGCACAAGAACATTTATATAAGTAGAATATGTACAAGACTTATAGCAAATTAAATAAAATACTTTTTTTCCATAGTAGATTATTTTCCTGTTTTCATTTCTTCTCAAGAAGGAGTAGTATAGGCTGCAGCTAGGTGGTACAGGTCAGGAGGACCTAATTTCAAATGTGGTCTCAAATACTTAATACTAGCTTTGTGATGCTGGAAAAGTCATATAACCTCAATTGTCTCAGCAAAAACAAACAAACAAACAAAACAAGAAGGAGTGGTACAAAATATTTGCAAATTATACAAATAGGAAATATGCACAAATTCAGAAGTAATGATAATAGCAAAGTAGAAAGGAACTCTACTCCACTTAGTTTTTCTACTTCCTTTTAGATGAATTGGTTTACAAGTGATAGGTAGATAAGGAGGCAATAGGATGGCTAAGGAAAAAAGAAATAATTGGTGCAAATGGAAAACAATGTAGTGGTATCTTCACTTTAGTTTTGTGTTGCTCTTGAAAATTTTTCAGGATTATGAAATTTTTTTTCTTTAATATTAGACTTGTGATTTTATTGGTTGAGAAAACTATCAAAATGAAAATCCCAATATCAAGGATGAACCATAGAAATCCACAGATTCATGTAATAGAGTTTTACCTGGAACATCTGTTTAAGTCAACACATCCAGTGTATTTCAGCAGTGGGACATGAATTCAGTTTTTCCTGACTCTGGGGCTGACTATCTATCCATTAAGTCACATTGTCTCTTTTATTACTGGCCTCTTAAAATGTTAAATAGATTAAAAGATTAAAAGACTGAAAGAACCCTAGAGATGATCTAAAGCCCAGTTTCTTAAACTGTGGTTTGCAATCTTATATGAAATCTGATGACTGATCATGGGAGTTGCAAAATTAAAATTTGTTATTAATAAATATTTGATTTTCATATATTTTATATATCTTTATAACTTGGGTCATGTAAAATTTTCTCTGGTGAAAAGTGGTCAGGAATGGAAAGAGTTTAAGAAGTTCTGATTTAAACAATCCACACTCTCCAATACTAGTAATTCTAGCAGTATAGGAAAGTAAAATGATTTAATGAACTCTTTAAAACTTAGTATTTATATATGATTATAAATATTCAGCATTAATTATATATAGTTATACATATACCTAAACACACACACACATACACACACACACACACAAACATATATATATGGAGGGACACACACACACATTGCCTATAATAATGATTTGAATCTTACGACCAACGAACTTATATAAACTAATAGGATAATTTCTGGTTACTTTTAAAGCCTATTTATAAGGAACATTGTTCATATTTGTGAATACTTTCTATATTTCAATTATATTGAAGATTTTAAAAGGGGGAAGATCATTTTATTTAGTGCTGCTTCATTGGCTAATTTATTGTGTGACCTTGAACATGTCATTAAACTCTTGATTACTTATCTATAAAATAAAGGGATTGGATGAAATGATTTTCAAGGTTAACTTCAGTTCTGTTTTTTGATAAGTGATAATGAATAGAATATCTAAATGACACAAAAGAGATATGCTAATTTCAAAATCAGTTCATCTGTTTTATTATAAGGATTGCTTTGGGATTGCAGTGAAGGGTTCACTAACTCTCTTACCATGTAACCCTGTACATTCTTTGAGAGTGTTTTATATGAATGAGGAAATTATCAATTAAAATGAATACTCAAATGGAATTTATAACCATGATCTTAAAAGAAAAAGGCCAAGAATTACCTAAAGTAAAAATGCATAAAAATGTATAGCTCCATAGAAATATAATTTAAGTAAAAATAGTTTTTGTAAATAAAATTATATACTCATTGATGCTATCTTCTAGTTATTGAGACACAAAAGTATTCAAAAAAGAGACATAATTAGTTTGAGTATTCTATAAATCACTATATTGAATACTACAGAATGAAAATCACTGTGAATGGGAAAGTTGGAAAATATATACTTATGTATACAAATTATATATATATATATACATATATATATATGTATATATGTATATATATATACATATATATAACATTATATAAAAATATATATATATGTATATATATATATATATATATAATATTTAATAAAATATTTAAAATCAACATTACCTTAATTTTTAAGAAAGGCAAAATAAAATGGAAATATATAAGAAGTTTTATTATGATTTTACCTGAGGCTTTAAAGGAAGAGAGGAAAAGTTGTTGCATATCATTCAATACTACGAGAAATAGCTAAACAGTACCCAAATCTATATTCTATATAATTTACCATGTGCTTATAAATGTACATGTGTATCCAAATTCAAGCTTCTTTTGTCCTTTGATTACATTCTATTTCACTTTTAATCTAGCTTTGCCATGTAAAAGACCATCCATTAAAATTGCCTCCTTCTTAACAAGTTTCACTTTATAGAAATGATTTCTTCACTATCCGATATTGGCTATCCTTATTCAAATTTCAATCAATCCTTACAAATACCAGCTCTAATAAAGAAAAAAAAAATCTTATTGGATAAGAAATTGTCATTTCAACTGAATTACTGCTTAATATTTTAGTTGTCCTTAAACTATTTTCTGAAAGTAACTATGTAGAGCAAATAAGAGGGGGAAGGGTTTTATATTACCATTCTCTGGCCACTACATATGAGTTTAAGGACTTACAATTCAACAGAAAATGATAAATTATTACAAAATTCTTAGAATATTCAGTCATCTGATAATTCAGGGAAACATGCTTAAGAGTGGCTATATTGACTGTAAGATGCTCACTTAGCACATAAAAGAATCACAAGGCAACTTTATAAAGAATTAGAAAGACAAAGTATGAGTTTGAGTTAAGCCTTTCCTGCTTATTAATTATATAATATTAATACTAACTATATAATAATAATGAGGTCAGGCAAATCTTAATGAGTATCTATTTTACATTGCTTAAAAATTCAAAATACTTATATTATTTGCCTCAAGGATTTTGTTGTAAGAAAAGTTTTGTTAGCTATAGAGCACATACACACATATAAAAAATAAGTTATGTATATATGGTTTATTAATAATAGAAAAAATCTATTAGCTAAAGAACATAACAAATGGATCAGTGAACTTCTCACTCAGTGCTAAGACCTTGAACACAGGTGAGACAGATTTTTTATGTTTTAAAAACAATTAATTTCATAAAGCAATTACATTTAGGAAAGCAATTAACCAGGATACAAAATTATACAATCTGATTTTTAATTGGAGGAAAGATTAGGGGCTTTCCAAATTGGGAGGGTGAATAATAAGTTCTGGTAAAGAAGGGAAGAGGATGAATATATTTTGAAAGCTTTCTAGTCTCAGTATGGAGAGATACTGATAAAAATAATGCATCTGAAATTATGAAACATTATATGATTTACACCATCTGTTTTTCCAGGGATGATTTGCAGAAAAATAAGATGGAGGAAAATACATGTAGCAGCAAATAATGGAATGATTGTTTATGTGATAGAACTTTATTTCTTTCTTAATTCCTACACAAGACCATAGTCATTTTGTAGCTTCACTCCTTTTCCCATTTCTCTTCTAGCTCTCTTCTGATAGCCTTTTTGATTTCCTCTATGAAAGTCTTGTGTATTGAGGAGAAGATCATATCTCCCTTAGGGGATTCCTCTGGAGACAATCTGGTTTTAGTATCCTCAGTATTTGAAGTCTGCTCTCTCTCCATACAGAAGCTGTCAATGGTTAGAGCCCTTTTGAATTTTTTGTTCATTTTGTCAGAGCGGGAATCAAAGAAAACAAATTGACAAGAGAAACAATTAGTCTTTTTCTGGGCGGGGGAATGGGGCTGGATGGTGTTACTGGGCTTCTCTACAGACTGCGGGAGACATCAGCAAGGCACTAACAGGACAGGGATGGCTGTGCTGTGTCTGCACTCTGAGGCTTTGAGAATGCTCTGAGTCACTCAGGGTGGGGTGGGGGTAGCCAGGTCTGGACAGAGGCTAGCTTTCTGAGGTTTTATTCTTTATCTCTGGTGTTTACACCTTCTCTGCTGCTCCTGGCTTGCTGCCAAGATGGAATATCTACACTGGGGTAAAGGTCGTTTCACAGAAACAGAACAGATCTTGCCCCTCCCCCCTTGGGTCTGAGCTATGAGAGTTGCCTGCCTCCCTCTCGCTCCTGTCCTCAGCCTGAGCCCAGTCTGTTCATCCCCTCCCCTGAGCAAACACAGCACTTTTCTGGTGAATGTCAAGGATATCTTCTGTTGGTGATTATTTGTGGAGTTTTTTCCGGTAAAGCATTAATTCCAAGGCTTGTCATGAAGTAAGTTCTGAGAGAAAACTCAGAGCTCAAGCAGCTGTGCTCCTTCTCACCACCATCTTGGCCGGAAGTCTCTAACCCCCTCAATTAAATGCCAAATTTGAAATTCTGAAATAAAAGAGAAAATTAATAAAATTGAAAGTCAGAAAACTGTGGAACTAATAAAAGGAATTAAGAGTGGGTTTTATGAAAAAACTCAACAAAATCAATAAACCTTTAGTTAGTTTGCTTAGAAAAGCATAAGAAGAAAATCAAATTGTAAATATTAAAAATGAAAAGGGTAAATTTTCCACCAATGAAAAGGACATTAGAGCAATAATTAAAAGCTTTTTTGCCCAACTGTATGACAATTATTCTGATAACATAAGGGTAATGGACTAATACTTACAAAAATATAGATTGCCCAGATTAACAGAGGTGGAAATAAATTAATTAAATAGGCCCATTTGAGAAAAATAAATTGAACAAATTACTAATCAGATCCCTAAGAAAAAATCTTCAAGGACAGATGTATTTGCATGTGAAGTCTATCAAACATTTAAAGAACATTTTTTTATACTAATATGCAAATTATTTGGAAAAATAGAGAAAGGAGTCCTAAGATTTTTTTTAATGACAGAAATATGGTGCTGATACCTAAATCAGATAAACAGAAAACAGAAAAAAAAAATTATAGAGCAATTATCCTAATTAATATTGATGCAAAAATTGTAAATAAAAAATTAGAAAAGAAATTATAACTAGTTATCACCTGGACAATACACGGTGACTAAGTAGGATTTATACCAGGAATGTAGGGCTACTTTAATTTTAGGAAAACTATTCACATAATTGACTATATTAATAACCAATTAATAAATAATATGAATAATATGATTATCTCAATATTTTCAGAAAAAGCCTTTGGCAAAATTCAATACACATTCCTATGAAAAACATTAGAGAGTATAGGAATTAATGGAGTTTTCCTTAAAATGATCCATAGCATATATTTAACACCTCTATCAAACTTCATATGTAATTGGATAAAGTAGAAACATTTCCAGTAAAATCAGAGGTGAATAAGGTTGCCACCTATCATGATTACTATTCAGTTCTGTCTAAGAAATGTTAGCTTTAGTAATAAGAAAATAAAAAAAAAACTTAAAGAAATTAATTAAGTGATGAGAAATTATTGACAGTTGTTATCATGGTTTACTTAGAAAATCAACTGAAAACCTACAAGAAAAAATTCACATCTTTAGCAAGATTTCAGGATACAAAATAAATCCACATAAATGATAGCATTGCTATATATTATCCAAAAAGTTCATCAGCAAGAGATACAAAGAAAAAATCTATTTAAAATAACTGTAGAAAATATAAAATATTTGGGAGCCTGCCTACCAAGGCAAAGTCAGGAACTATATGAACACAATTACAAAACATTTTCCACACAAATAAATCAGATCTAATAAATTGGAAGTATATCAAGTGCTGTTGGGTAGGGTGGGGTCATATCATAAAAATAACAATCCTACCTATATTAATCTACTTATTCAATGTCATACCAATCAAACTCCCAAGAAATTAAATTACAGATCTAGAAAAAAAAAATTAGCAAAGTTCATCTGGATGAATAAAATGTCAAGAATTTCAAGGGAAAAAATGAAAAAATGCAAATGAAGGAGTCCTAACTCTACCAGACTTAAAACTATCAGCAGACACCAAATTCATTTGGTACTGGCTAAGAAGTAGAGAATTTGATTAGTGAAATAGGTTAGGTTCACAGGACACATTACTTAGTGACTTTAGTATTCTAGTCTTTGATAAAACCAAAGACCCCAGCTTCTTCGATGAGAACTCATTACTTGACAAAAATTGTTGGGAAAATTGAAAATTATCATGGCAGAAACTAGGCATTGATTCACATCTAACATCCTATGCCAAGACAAGGTTGAAATGGGTTCATAATTTAGACATAAAGAATAATAAAATAAGCAAAGTAGAACAAAGAATAGATTTGTGGAGAAGGAAGGAATTTGTGAGCAAATAAGAATTAGAGTACATTATGGAATGCAAAATGGATAATTTTGATTATATTAAATTAAAAAGGTTTTGTACAAACAAAAATGATGCAGACAAGATCAGAAAAGAAGGAATAAACTAGGGAAAACCTTTTATATCCAAGGGTTCTGATAAAGGCCTCATTTCGAAAATATATAGAAAATTGTCTCAAATTTGTACAATTGATAAATGGTCTAAGGATATGAACCCGAAATTTTCAGATGAAGAAAGCAAAACTATTTCTAGTCATAAAAAATGCTTTGAATCATTACCGATTTGAGAAATACAAATTAAAACCACACTTAGGTACCACTACACATCTTACAGGCTGGCTAACATGATAGGAAAAGGTATCAGAGGGGATGTGGAAAAACTGGGATACTAAAACATTGTTGGTGCAGTTATGAACTGATCCAACCTTTCTGGAGAGAATTTAGGAACTATGCTCAGTTTTCAAACTGTACATACCTTTTGACCGAGCAGTGTTTCTATTGGGTCTATATCGAAAAGAGATCTTAAAAGAGGGAAAGGGACCCACATTGCAAAAATGTTTGTAACAGCACTTTTTATAGTGGCAAGATTCTGAAAACTGAGTGGATGCTCATCAGTTGGAGAATGGCTGAATAAATTATGGTATATAAATGTTATGGGATATTTTTTGCTGCATAAGAAATTATCAGCAGGATGATTTGAGAAAGACCTGAAGAGACTTATATGAAGTGATGGTAAGTGAAGTGAGTAGAATTCAGAGAATATTGCGCACAGCAACAAGATTATACTATGATCAATTTTTTTCAACAGTGAGGTGACTCAGACCAGTTCCAATCTGTTTTGTGATGGAGAGAGGTATATGGGCCTAGGTATGTGGGGACTGAATGTAGATCACAACATACTATTTTCACTTTTGTTATTGTTTGCTTGTACATTGTTTTCTTTCTTGTAGAGGACTGAAACTCCAAAAACTTGTGCTTGAATCAGACAACCAGCACTTAAGGCTAATTACCTATTCAATATGAGAAAATGGCTCTATATACATATTTAGATGAGATGGTAATGTGATGTTTCTCCTTACCATTGGTGCTTGCTGAATGTTTGGTGCTGAGATGATCTTAGGCAAGGATTGGAGTGTGGAGGGGGAGGCGGGGAGAAGAGAAGCCAGAGTCACTTGGAGGCAGGCAGGATGAGGTGGAGAGAGGCTGGAGACTCCAGACTCCAAAATCCAGGATACATCTTTGGCAAGCCAAGTGGCAACTTGCCTGCTTCCTTTCACTTCTCCCCCTAATGACCAAGAACTTTGATTTATCCTGACTCTGGCTTATCCTGAAGCTCTCCAAGGAGCTAGCCTGTACTATACACTTTCTCAGTTTTTTGTTTTTTTTTGTTGTTGTTGTTTTTTTTTTTTTTTGTTTTTTGTTTTTTTGTTTTTTTCCTTTTTGATATCATTTTTCTTGGGCAGCATGATCATTGTGGAAATATAGATAGAAGAAAAGGACGGAAGATCTTTGTCACAACATTTTGCCATGATGAATGTTGAAAACTTTCTGTGCATGCGTTTTGACAATAAAAAAGTTTCATATAAAAAGTCCTTTCCCACTAATTTCTATATGGAGTGAAATTTTTACAATATTGCCTAAAATGTGAAGAATAAATGCAATGTAATTAAGTAGCTCATTGTATAGAAGTGCAACAACAGTAAAATAATATTTTAATATGAATTGAGCCTATACTGTTATGCCTTATTAAATTACTTCTCAACAGACATGTTCACTTATGACATAATATTCACAATACTTCCGGTTTTCAACATAAACTCTTTGAAGTCTGAACTTCCCTTCTCTAATCATATCCTCTTTTTTCTTGTCTTTCTCCAGAAGAGTGTAAACACAATGGTAGGCATATCTCTACAATTTTGGCCTTTGTGACAAATAAAAATATATAATCATTGAAGAAAGTTATCTTTCAAAGCTCTCTTGATGAAAATTTTAATTCTTATTTTGATAACTGAATTTCTTTCCTCATTTTAGTTCTAAATTCAATTCAAACATTAGTGTTTAATCACTCACTGTGTTAATGAGATCAACTATGAAACATACAGGAGACACAAAGTCCCTTTTTCTTTAAATGATTCTTTCCCTGGATAATAGGACTTTTCATTATTTTGTGATTATTTCTTTCTATGAGAAGTAATATCAGTGATATTTTCTTTAGCACAATAGACTCATTCACTCATATGACATTTTATTATTGTCATAATGGCAGTGACTAATTCATACTTCCATTTTCTTAGATTTCAGGTTTCCAACTACTGGTGGACAAAATCCCAGGGTCATGATATTTAGGGCCACCAAATTACACACATACACACACACACACACACACACACACACACACACACACATATACACACATATTCGAAACACTTTTCCTACTACCATGCTATCTTTGTTACTCTGTTAGTCATTTATAAAACATAGTTGCCTATATTTGTTAAAAATAATTTTCAAATAATTCAAAAAGTTTGTTACTAAAATTGTAAAATAATTTCTTGTAACTTGAAAATAATATTTTCTAATAATCTTGTTCTATTGTTGGGAAAACAATATCAAGGCTGAGAAAATTTTATGACACATTTCCATACCTATTATCAAAGATAGGTCTTAAATCCAAGTCTTAAAAATAAATACAATTTTTTTCACATGTCCTCATTGTGTCACATAGAGAGCACTTATGGTCTCTCAGCACTCACTAATTTATTAGCCTATGTTAATTTGCTTTCTGCCCTTCTATCTAATTAAAACTCTTGTCCTAATGCTCATCAGTAAACTAGTTGTTCTGTTCTATCCTAGGTGCAGGTAATGAGTTTTGTAAACTTGGAAAGGAATTTGAACTTCAAAAATCCAAAAATAATAATTTGGACTGAATTTTACAGCCAATAGAACAATGTTTGTTTTTGTTGTTGTTGTTTTTTTTTTTTTTTTTTTTTTTTTTGTTTGTTTGTTTGTTTTTTTAAGAAGCAAGGAATAAATACCATTTAGGGAGAAACATGAAGGGCCCAATCATATGAAAGAATATATGTGGCTACCATGACTATTCTGGATCAATTTGATTATATTTAGGCTTTGTTGGAATTGAGCTAAAATTTGAACTTCCTCCTCAAAATACTGAAATAGTATAATAGGAGGAGATATTGAAGAGAATTTGAATACTTCGTTCTTGTTATATCTTTGATGTAAATATCCCTTTATAAATACTTACTATTCTTAAATGGAATTCAGATGCTAAGCACAAATCCCTGATAAGTTAAGGAACATAGATGGTTGCTAATCCAGCTCATAGCAAAGAGAAGAGATATTCCACATACCACTTGATATGAGGGTAAATATAGGTTACTAAACTCTGAAAGAGATGGTCAGATCATGTATGTCACATGAATAATTAGTTGCATATTTACTCAAAAGTAAATAGCAGATAGAGGACTATCTTAGAATTAGGAAGCTACAGGTTCAATCTTTCTCTCTATTACATACAAGCAGTATGGTTATGGAAAATGTCATAACATCTCAGAACCCCAGCAATGCCCTAAGACTGTAAATTTCTAAGAAGTGACAGTTTGTTCATTGGAGGTGAATTTTACAAAGATTTCTTTATACTGAAGGAATCTGAGGAGTGGAAAAATTAATGTTTATAGTATAGCAAAATAAATAAATGAAGCACACCTATATGATCAGTCTAATTGGATATACTTTTTTTTTTTAAGCTACCATGAATCCCTATCAGGACCTCTCTGCAGAAAAACCACATGAAATGTTAACAAATCCTTAAAAGGCAAGTCTCTCATCACAATATAGTTTATTTTGAATAGCATCAAAATTCTGACCAATAACTAGAGAAAAACATTAGATTTGTATCTTAAGTATGTAGTACATGAAAAAATATATGGATAAGTGAATTATGTACTTGAGATTGAGTGAATCTTTGAAGTAGCACTAATTTTCATGGTTCAGATTACAAATTATGTCTTAGCAAAGATGCTAAAAAGTTATTGAATGACAAAATTTCCATAAAACAGGAAGATAAAAGAATAAAAAGGACTTGTCCTCAAGTTTTACAAAGCACTTTATATGTCATCTCAAGGATTTCTTGCAATTACCCTATAAGATATTTACTGTATGAATTATTGTTCCCATTCTATACATGGGGAAAATGGAGCCATTTTTAATCCTTCTTTAAGTGAATGAGATGAAATGTGAATCCAAGAATCTATGACTTCACCTGCATTGATCTATTCACTCTCCATGGGGAAATACACACATACACACATTCATACATGTGTTATATACATATGTATGTATATGTAAATATATAGAGAGATAAATAGATAGATTTCATCACCATGAATAAGCAACATCTAAATTCCACAAAATTTTTACTCAATTGAAAGTGATTTAAATATTTACCACATATCAGATATGATACTAGATGCTGAAAATATGAAGTATGCAATGATCTCTTCTCTCAAAGAGCTTACTCTAATAAATACCTTAATAGTCAGTATTTGAGATTTATTGCAAAATCACTCTGCGATAAAGAATTCTATAAAAGCTGAATCAGTTGGGGGTTAGAGATAATTTGAAGGAAAGGGTGTATTTCTTTTAACTTTAGTTTCACTAGGGAAAGAAT
Source organism: Sminthopsis crassicaudata (assembly GCF_048593235.1). NCBI lineage: Eukaryota > Metazoa > Chordata > Mammalia > Dasyuromorphia > Dasyuridae > Sminthopsis > Sminthopsis crassicaudata. The sequence continues at coordinate 77,526,624 of NC_133620.1, forward strand.
CCAGTGTAAAAAATGTGTGTTCTGACAAGCCTTCCATAATACCAACACGTCTAATTACAAGTCACCAAGCTTTTATTATTACCAAATGTTCTGCCTCTCTTTCTTTATGTCTTCTAAACAATATATATTAACAAATGACTATTAGTCCACAGGTATGCATGTCTATGTAAATACGCACACATATAAGCACATGTGTTTTATACAACTTAATAGTATGAAATATTAATTCACAAACATGTTTATGTAACATACAGCTTAAATTTACATATATTAAACAGTTTTAGTAAACTTTAAATGTACATCCATTTATGTGATTCCTATTGAAAGTACTGGTTTCTTAGACTATCTACTTCTATCTAGGTTTATGTCAAATCAATTCCTATCATGTTTCACTTCCTTCACCAACCTCCTTCTTATCAATTAACTTATGCAAAGACCAAGAAAGATTATTTTTATCAACCCCAGATTTTTGATATTCTCTAGTTTATCTATTTTCTGATCAATTTATCTATCAATTATCTAAACACATGTGTACACAGAGATATTCACAAGCACAATACATGCACACTTAAACAAGTGTATATAGGTGCCTTGCACATACACACATAAACACATGTGGAGGTATAGAACAGATATGCAGATCTCAGTACAAGCATATCTATCTATTTATCTTTATATATATATATATATATATATATATATATATATATAGAGAGAGAGAGAGAGAGAGAGAGAGAGAGTGAGAGAGAGAGAGAGAAAGAGAGAGTGTGAGTATATGCACATGAGTAATTTTATGCATGCATAGATATATGCATGAAAATATTCATATTTTAATATACTTCATGTGCTAAGCCTCATTCTACATAGCAAAATTTCAATATTTATTCTATTATATATACATATATGTATGCATGTGTTGGTATGTATGCATAAGCTTATGCACATATACATGTGTAATTATGCATACATATTAATATATAGCTCCAAACACAAATATATACATACTAATCTGCATTCTTAGGGTAAGGGGAAAAATAAAGAAGAGAGTTTCGGATCTGAAAGTGTTCAATCCATCATAACTTTTGTTGAAAGGTTGTTGGCATGAAGAAACTTGAGGAGTGAAGTGAAGTATGGTAAGTTCTAGCTTAATAAGAGTTATAAATATAATATGTAGAATCAAAAAATCAGAAAAGACGGAATGCAGTAAAAACTGAATTTCAGTTAAGTAAATGAAAGAACACAATCTAAAATTAGCTAGGACTGTGTATTGAACATGAATTAAATATTTCCAATCACAATAATTATTTTAAAAATAATAAATAGAAATAAAATCAGATAGCAATTGGTACAAAGGAACGTCACTTTAATGCAATATAATAATTTCTTTCTATGTGTGTCTTTGATATTCAATGAGAAAAAAATATTTTTATTAAAATGACCAGATATTTTTCTTTGAATTTTGAGTGCCTTAATGAAAAAAAATAATAATCCTGTTTCTTCATTAGAAACAAACAATAACTAATTGGATTTACATAGGTAAAATGATGAGTTACTTGGAAAAGAGACTATTTTCAACCAACAGATAATGTGTTAGACCTGGAGTCAGGAAGAAAATATTTTCAAATATCATGTTAGTATTAACTAGTATTTTGACCCTAAGCAAAAACATTTAATTTCTGTCAGTTATCAATTCCTCAACTATAAATAAGGGATAATAACAGCATCTATATGTAGAATTATAATGAGAATAAAAAAGGTAATATTTTAAGTATTTAGCAATTCTTAAAGCTCTAGAGAAATATAGCATTATTATATATGGCTTTCTAAGTTCTACAAAGTACTGAATCCACTACTTCTTGATAGACGTATTGTTAAATAACAATTTTATAAATGAGACTAAGACCAGAGTCACTATTTACAATTAGAAGCAAGAGTTGAAATCCCATTTTTATTTCAATTTTTATAATTGATTTTTGTTTTCAAAATATATACAAAGCACGTGAAAGGAATGGAATACATTATTAAAAAATCAAACATTTATAAAATACCAATTATATTCTAGATACTATGCTTGCCAGTGGCAGTACAATTACAATGAAAGGAATAATTCTTATTCAAAGGAGTTTGCATTTTTGGATTAGGAAAAATAACTTATTTATAAATACATGCACCTCAAACATAAAAATGAATAAACAAAAAATGCATACAAGGAAGTTTGAACTATTTCAATCAAGTTATCAAAGAAACTTTGATTTAAGTAGAAACAACAATTTTAAAATAATAGAATATATTCTAGATTGTACTGGTGAAGAAAGGGTCCCTGGTCAACAAGTAAAAAATTGCATAGTATTTTCTAATGTATTAAAGCAAATTCAGGGCACTAAGCTTAGTATTAGAGACAATAGAGATTTGTCATTTTCTTTTCAGTGAAACATACTGATTATCAGCTATATTGATTTTTTTACAGTTTAAGATAGTCATTCCCTATATTAATTATAGTATACACATTCATTCTGTGAATGGTGAATGGAATGACTAGTGAAATAATTATAGCATTCTACTAGTTAGGACCCAACCATCAGAAAAAAGCCTCTTGCTTTTTCTGATCCCATTGGGCTATTTTTTATCAGTTACTTTCCAGTTATAGCAAAAAATATGATTGGAAAATCATTCAGTAGTACACGAGACCTCTTTTGCTCACCAGCCATATTGGTAAAGTTGCATATCCCCTCTTTCATAGTATTTTTAAATCAACTGCATTTCATTTCCATCATTGCTTGGGTCAAGAGAGCAAAAGGCAATGAATTGCAGATTTGTAAATGGCAATAATGATTCTAATGATTTGGAGCAAACTCTTTTTCAGAAGAATTTGTTGAATTTGTTTGTTATTTTAATTCTGTACCTTTCAGTTAATAGGTCTTTCTCACTATACACACACATACACACATACACACACACACGCACACACACATACAAAATATATGCATTAAAATGTATATGTTTATATTTACATATATGCTCATTCTGCAACAGTACCTAATTGCTATTTCTTTTCAAAATGAATGAAATAATAAAAAGGAATACTTATGAAGAAATACAAATATTTGTAAAATGTCATTAGCATACATATCTGTGACATCCTATGTATATAGTATATGCACATGTACACACATCTGTGTGTGTGTGTATATGTGTGTGTATGTACATATGTATGTATATGCAGTCACAATTTTGAGAGTTGCCTGATAAAAGAAGGAAATGAGTTTCCCTAATTCCAGGCCAACAAGTTATTTTTCTAAATGAATTACAACTATGATATATCATTCTTAATACAGCTTGTTGCATACATCATGTGAATGTGCTAATTTTTAGGCTATTGATTCTGTGATATCTAGCCTTTAAATAGTGTAATTCTTTATTGCAGTTTTAAACAGCTTTGTTATCTATATTAGTGATCATTAGCAGTAAAAAAAAAAAAAAAAAGAGTCAATCTTTGTAACTACAGTAAACAGATTTTTCTCATTCTTAACTGAATTGTTAACTGTACCATTTTTAAGAATTAAAACAATGACAATTCCCCCTACCAAAGTCTCCATAGTCTAAGCAACAAATTTAATGCTTATGGACACATGACTTACATTTTTAACCATTATGGATTTTTATGTGAACAATTTTTTGGCTATCCAGTAATCAGAAAAACAAACAAACAAACAAAAAGCAGGAGAATCGGAATTGAAATGCCAAGAATGCTTAAAACAAGAAAAGTTGTATAGTCATTTTATTTGTGCTAGAGCATTAATAAATGTACTTGTATTTTATTTGATACTAAACTATCAGAAGAGAGATTCAGCATGGGCAGTGACCCTACCTTCCTTTACCAAATAAATATTATTTGCTATGAAATTTAACATCAGCATATTCATTGAGTTTTCTTTGGGTCTCTGAGGTCTCAGTTTGGATCTCCATGTAGTCAATTTTAAGAGTTCTTTATATACTATTGAACAAATTGAAGTATCAGGGGTACATTGTGCTTAAAATTGACTACATGGAGATCCAAACTGAGACCTCAGAGACCCAAAGAAAACTCAATGAATATGCTGATGTTAAATTTACCAAAGAGAGGTGAAGAGTGGAGGGGAAAAGATGGAACAATTCAATTTCAAAACACCTATTGATGATTTATGTGGAGACTTCAATCTGAGTAGCTTTATATGACTCATGCTAGAAGGAACATGACATTTTACTTCATTTAATTTCTTTTTGTTTATTTAATGGGGTCATGTATTTTGACAGGGGAAAAATAACTGCACATTCAGATTGTTAGAGGTTACAAATTCTTTCTTGAATTTTTCGGTGAAGGGAAGGATAGGGACATAAAGAAATGAAATAACAGAGAGGGAGAGAGACAAAAAATACCCAAATGGGCAGACAAAAAGACAGACAAATCAACAGACAGACCGATAGATAGACATATAGATATAAAGCTGTATAAAGATAAATACATAGATAAATAAAAAGTAGATAAATTTTAAAAAGATAAGACAGGACAGAGAGATATACAAAGAATGTGAGATGGAATATACATATTAAAAATAAGAACTGAGCTAGCAAGTTTTCATAGAATATATGAGTGCATCAGATTGAGTTACAAGATCAAGATATTTGACAGAGCAATAGAAAGAGGATGTAATTGAGAATATGAAAAAAGAAAAGAAAAATTTTGAACTAATGTCAGGATTAATAAAGTCAATTGAGGGGAATAATGTGTTTATTATATAGCAATATGACAATTTAGGAGATGTAGAATTTTGTAGGGGAGTTAATATGCGTTGTAGCAGGGTTTCATCAGCAATAATTGGCTTAATACTCAGAAGAAATGCAAATGGGAAGAATTAAGAATTGTTACTAATTGGGTTTTAGCAGCACTGGAGCAGAAGAAGGTCAAAGGTAAAGAAGATGGCATTTTTGTATTGGCTATGTATTATACAGATTAGACATAAATAACATTTTTCCATCTCTCTTTTAATTGATTGAGTTTCATTTAAGAATTTCAATGAAGTAGTATTTTTACTAAAACATTTATGCTGATTACAATATGGAAAAAATAAAATTATTTCTAGTTGCTTTGATAAGTCTTCTTTTCAAATTGTTATGGGACATATTTACTCAAGAATGGCCAAGTTTTATTAATTTGCTCTTTGCAGTATTTGAGAAGGTCTCAAATCTTTCTTCTGGCACTGTCTCTTATTCACAATCCTGGGATGATCTCCCTTGGCAAAATATTTTTGAATTAGCTTATGTCAGCATCAAGTCTTTGAACATTAATAGCTTTTCTAGAAGCAACTCATTTTTTCCCACTTACAGTTTAAAAGGCTCTAACATTGTTCTCATTGGTATAGCTCAGTGTCAAATACCAAGTCACACCATTGAGAAACCAATGTTTCCTTGAAATTGCCTAATAAGCAATGAAAGTTCTGAAAAAATGGCTGAAGTTTAATTATACATTTTAATTCCCCCTAAAGAAGCGAGATATCATATCTATTAAAAGTTAATGTTACCGCCTAAGAATGAAGTGAAAGGAAAATCTTTTTTAGGAATTTTACAAAGGTCAGGTAATTAATTTAATCTCTTTGGCTCTAAATTAAATATATGATTCTTAGGTAGAAAATAAAAAATAAGACAACCAGATCCATTCTTTTCCCATATCATTGTGTGTAATAAACTTAAGGCAACAGGAATCTATTTTGGCTATAGCACGCATTATTTGAATAGAGATTATTAAGTGAGATTCCTCTTTGACTTTCAAAATATATGCAATCTTTTGAGATCCACTTCAATTTGGCAACCAACATAAAATGCTTCTGATTCATCATTATCTTTTCTTATTATCTTAGCCAATCTAAGAGGTGTGTAGTAGTATCTCAGAGTAGTCTTAATTTGCATTGCCCCGAATAATGATTTTGAGCACCTTTACAAATGACTAGAAATAGTTTCAATTTCTTCATCTGAAAATTTTTTGTTGATATACTTGACCATTTATCAATGAAATAATGGCTTGAATACTTATAACAAATTTCTTAATTAAAGCTTTTTATTAACAAAACATATGCATGAGTAATTTTTCAAAATTAAACCTTCCAAAGCCTTCTGTTCCAAATTATCCCCTTCTTTCCTCCACACCCTTCCCTAGAAGGCTGGAAGTCCAATACATATTAAATATGTTAAAATATATGTTTAATCACACACACATATATGTATATATATATATACACACACATACAGTTATCTTGCTGAACGAGAAAAATCAGATCAAAAAGAAAACAAAACTGGGAGAAAAAAAAATGCATGCAAACCACAATAGAAAGAGTGAGAATTATATGTTATGTTCTCTACTCAGCTCTTATGGTTCTCTCTTTAGGTATAGATGGCTTGCTTCATAACTGAACAAGTAGGACTAATTTAAATCATCTCATTGTTGAAGAGAGCCACCTACATCAGAATTGATCATCGTATAGTCTTGTTGCTGTGTATGATGATCTCCTGATTCTGCTCATTTCACTTAGCATCAGTTAATGTAAGTCTCTCTTGGCTTCTCTAAAAGCATCCTGCTGGTCATTTATTACAGAATAATAATGTTGGATAACATTCAGATATCATAACTTATTCAGTCATTCTCCAACTAATGGGCGATTTATTCAGTTTCCAGTTTTTTGCCACTACCAAAAGGGCTGCCACAAATATTTTTGCACATGTAGGTCCATTTCCCTTCTTAAAAATTTCTTTGGGATATAGGCCCAATAGAATCATTGCTGAGTCAAAGGTTATGCACAGTTTGATAGCTTTTTGAGGATAGTTCCAGATTGCTCTCCAGAATGGTTGGAATTGTTGACCGTTCCAACAACAATGTATCAGTGTCCAACTTTTCCCATATCCCCTCCAACAATCATCATTATCTTTTCCTATCATATTAGCAAACTGACAGGTGTGTAATGGTATCTCGGAGCTGTCTTAATTTGCATTTATCTGATCAATAGTGATTTGGAGCGCCTTTTCATGCGACTACAAATGGTTTCAATTTCTTCATCTGAAAATTGTCTGTTGATATCTTTTGACCCTTTATCAATTGAAGAATGGCTAGAAGTCTAATAAAATTGAGTCAGTTTTCTATATATTTTAGAAATGAGGCCTATATCAGAATCTTTGAATGCAAAAATGTTTTCCCAGTTTATCACTTTCCTTCTAATCGTGTCTACATTACGTTTGTTTATACAAAACCTTTTTAATTTAATATAATCACAAGTATCTATTTTGTGATCAATAATGATCTCTAGTTCTTTGGTAAAGTACTTCTTTCCCTATTTTTTCAAATAACTTATATAGTATTGCAGTTAATTGGTCTTTAAATGTTTGGTAGAATTCACATGAAAATCCATCTAGCCCTGGATATAGTTTTCTAGGAAGTTAATTAATAGCTTGTTCTATTTCTTTTATTAAAATGGAATTATTTATGCAATTTATTTCATCTTTTGTTAATCTGGGCAATTTATATTTTGTAGGTATTCTTCCATTTCACTTAGGTTATCAAATATATTTACATATATTGTAGCAAAATAACTTCTAATTATTGCTCTAATTTCCTCTTCTTTGGGGGAAAGTTCTTCCTTTTCATTTTTGAAACTATTTGATTTTCCTCTTTCCTTTTTTCTATTCAAATTAACTAAATGTTAATCTATTTTGTTTTTTTCATAAAACCAACTTTTAGTTTTATTTATTAATCCAATAGACTTTTCCACTTAATTTCATTAATATTTCCTCTTAATTTTTAGAGTATTATGTTTGATATTTGATTAAGAGTTTCTAAAATTTGTCCTTTTCTAGGTTTTTTAGTTGCAAGCCTAATTTACTGATCTTCTCTTTCTCTATTTTTTACAAGTAAGGATCTAGAGATATAAAATTTCCTCTTGTTACCAATTTGGTTGTATCCCACAGATTTTGGTATTTTGTCTCGTTATTGTCATTCCTTGGATAAAATTATTGTGCTGATTATTTGAGATTTCTTCCATTCATTATTTATGATGAGATTATTCAGTTTCTAATTACTTTTTGGTTTATTTTCCCCTGGCCTTTTATTGAATGTGATTTTTATTGCATTTTGATTTCAAAAAAAAGCATTTTTTATTTTTGTCTTTCTGCATTTGATTTTAAGGTTTTTATGTCCCAACACATGGTTAATTTTTTAATAGGTTCTATGAACTGCTGAGAAGAAAGTGTATTCCTGTCACCATTCAATTTTCTCCAAATATCTATTATACCTAACTTTTCTAGTATTCTATTTACCTCCTTAATTTCTTTATTTAATTTGTAGTTTCATTTGTCTAGTTTTGAGAAGGCAAGGTTGAGATCTCTCACCGTTATATTTTTTGCTTCTTGCAGCTCTCTTAACCTTTCCTTTAGGAATTTAGATGCCATATCACTTGGTACATATATGTTTAGTATTGATATTGCTTCATTATCTATGGCACCCTTTAACAAGATATAGTTTCCTCTCTTAAATCTCTTTTAACTAGATCAATTTTTGCTTTTGCTTGATTTGAGATGTACTTGGCTACCCCTGCTTTTTTTTTTTTCTCTACCTGAAGCATAATAGATTCTGCTCCCCTTTTTACCTTTTTTCTTTATGTATCACTCTGCTTTAAATGTGTTTCTTGTAAACAACATATTATAGGATTCTGGCTTTTAATCTGATCTACTATCCACTTCCACTTTATGGGAAAGTTCACCACATTCTCATTTACAGTTGAAACCAATTCTATATTTTCTGCCCTTTTATTTACCCCAAAGTATATATTTTTTTCTTTTCCCTTTGAGTACCACTTGTCTCAAGAAGTCCTCACCAGATCCTCCCCCTTTCTTATAAGTTTTCCTTAATATTTCTGTTTTCTCTTCTATTAGCCTACTCCTTCCCTTTTCCCCTTTCCTTCCCCACTTTCCTATAAGGTGAGAGAAGTTTCTTTGTGAAATCATATACGTCTAATATTGTCTCTTTGAGCCAAATCTGATGACAGTAAGATTGACACAATTTTAATCCCCCTGTCTTTGCCTCTATTGTGAGATGTAACTTCATTCATTTTACTGCCATTTTCCCTTTTTTTTTTTTTTTTTTTTGGATAATCCCCTTTTTACCTCTATTTTCTTTTTTATAACAGTGAAAACAAATTATACAGGTCCTCTCTATGTGTATACCCATAATAGAAATACTGTTCTCAAGAGTTTTTTTTTTTTTTTTTCCATTTTCATGCTTCTCTTGAATTCTATAGTTGTAAGTCATTTTTTTGTTGTTGTTGTTGTTCAGCTCTGGTCTTTTCATCAGAAATTAATCAGATTCTCCTGTTTCATTGAACGTCTATCTTTTTCCCTGAAAATGCTGTTTAGTTAAATATTAGTTTGAAAAAATTGAAATTTCCTTTTTTATAGTACGAGTGTTCTCACATTATAATATAGTTAAAAGTCTAATAATTCTTTACATCTTTGTCATTTCATGTCTTTGAAGTTCCTGAGCTTTTGATCTGCCAAAATTATTATTGTTTATAAATAAAATCATTTTACTGTGATGGCAAACAATTATTACTTGATTTGCTGAAATTAATATTCCATGTTTTATGTAACAGAGAAATTGAGGTATTATATGTATTATAACTATAATTTATTAATTATCTTATATCTTCTCATTAAAATGTATGTTTTGCAAATGGAGAGTGTGCAAATATTTGGGATACCAACTCAACTGGTTGAAAACAGAAAGCTATAATCTACATCAAGTCATTTAGATGATTTGACTAATTCCATAACCTACTAATTTTGTTTGCTAATGACAGATATAAGGAAACATGTTTTACTTGTAGCAGCTGTCCAGCTACTCTGATTGATGTGATTTTTTTATAAGTGGTAAATTTCCAGATATCACAAGGCAAGTATAAACTTTATCTGCACAAAGAAAACTTTAAATAATTCACTTATTTTCACAAAGTGTGACAGTAACTAAGCCTAACTTAGAAATAATGGAATTGGTCATGAAAAAAATCACAAAATGGAAGACTAAAGGTCAGAGATGAAGGTATTACAGAACTAAAACCCATGATGATTTAATGGATAACAGTGTCCTTTATTCTTTCCTATGCAAATACTTAATACTTGTTCTTCCACATTCTAAAACTTCATAGTAGTAATATAAAAGTCATCAACTACTTTTTATAGCTCTTACCTTTTACAGTGTGTCTTAGCCCTGTGGGGCTCAATTTTATAATTAACCAAGGCTATTTCCTTCTCAGTAAGATGTTACCACTGCTGATCTTCATTCATGTATTCATTTAGTGGTAATAAGGGAAAATAGTTAGTTTTATGAGTTCAATTATAAAATATAGCAAATCAACTTCAGGTGTCCAAAAGATAAAATAATCTTTCCCCCTTATGATCTCTTAATACCTTTACTTCAGTAACTAACCAATTAATTATAAACGCATGCACACATATGTACATATGGAATAGAGATAATTTATGTATGTCTTTGTAAAAGTAGGAAAAGGGCTTTAAATTATCCACATAATTAACAAGGATTTTAGTATTAATTAATCATATAATTATAGATTTATTAATTTGCATTGTACTATTACTTTAAAATAAAGACAAACAAAAACTTGAAAAGACAATATTGTGAAAGCCTTGCATTACAAAGTAATGCTTTATACAATCAATTTTTCTATAATTTAAAGAAAATATCCAATATATAATTAGTCGAAACTTTTAAGACATGTGATCTTAATTATTTATGTTTATTTAGATCTATTTATCTAACAATATACACATACAAACATGCACTTATAGCAATTGAGATCAATGATACACATAATTGTTTATATAATTTCACACATTATATCCAGATATATCTTTAAGATGTGGTGGCAACATTTTCTTTATTTTTTTATTAATTTTATAATTATAACATTTTTGACAGTACATGTGCATAGGTAATTTTTTACAACATTATCCCTTGTACTCCCTTCTATTCCAAATTTTTCCCCTCCTTCCCTCCACCCCCTCCCCTAGATGGCAGGCATTCCCATACATATTAAATATGTTATAATGTATCTTAGGTACAATATATATGTGCAGAACCAAATTTTGTTGTTGTTGTTGTTGTTGTTGTTGTTGTTGTTGAAAAGGAAGAATTGGATTTGGAAGGTAAAAATAACCTGAGGAGAAAAACAAAAATTGCTAACATTTACACTTATTTCCCAGTGTTCCTTCTCTGGGTGTAGCTGATTCTGTCCATCATTGATCAATTGGAATTGGATTAGCTCTTCTCTATGTTGAGGATATCCACTTCCATCAGAATACATCCTCATATAGCTTGAAGTATATAATGATCTCCTGGTTCTGCTCATTTCACTCAGCATCAGTTGATGTAAGTCTCTCTAAGCCTCTCTGTATTCATCCTGTTGGTCATTTCTTAAAGAAGAATAATATTCCATAACATTCATATACCATAATTTACCCAACCACTCTCCAATTGATGGACATCCATTCATTTTCCAGTTTCTAGCCACTACAAAAAGGGCTGCCACAAACATTTTGGCACATACAGGTCCCTTTCCCTTCTTTAGTATTCCCTTGGGATATAAGCCCAATATTAACACTGTTGGTTCAAAGAGTATGAACAGTTTGATAACTTTTTGGGCATAATTCCAGATTGCTCTCCATAATGGTTGGATTCTTTCACAACTTGGTGGCAGCATTTTTATTTTTGTGTAAGTATCGTATATGTATCTGTCCATATGTGTGTTTTATTTCTAGACCATTTATGATGTTTGATTTCAGCATTCTTTTAAAAAAAGCGTATTATTTTCTAATATGGATAATGGTAATTTTGCTTCTTACAAAGAAAATGTTGTATGGCATTTTGGCATAAATGAAAGAGTCAGTAGCCTTGGCAGTCAGAATATTCTTGTCAAAGGCCTTGCTCTGCTATTAACTAACTCTGGATCCAGGAAGATCTGAGTTCAAATTTAAATAATTGCTATGTCATTTATTTTTTATCTATTTGAATTTTCTCAACTTTAAAGTGGAGACAAAAAAACTAACTTCTAGGATTTATTGCATTATTGAAAAAAAAGATCTATAATATCAGGAAAGTGAATAACACGATGCTTAATACATGTTTTCTGCTTTTCTTCCTTTCCTGAGATATTTGCCTAACACTAGAAATACAAATATAAAATTAAGACAGTTTTTGTTCTTAAGAAAACTCATTTTTTAAAAAAAATTAAGGCAATACAGCAAATGTAAGAGAATAGATGAAGTTTCTAAGTGATCAGCGTATAATAAAGAATAAGGCATAAAACTACTATATGGAAAATATGTTCATATTTCAACTCAAAAACAATGCTATTTTACTCATTGAAAGCATTATTTAATTTAAGGTCTCTTTCCCTCCTTCTGCCTTCCAAAATCTAGTTTGTTAAAAATATAAATTGCTACTGATACAGGTTACTTTTTATGGAGATATACACACTGACTGACCTTCATAATCCTTTCAAACAGATACAAAATGAACTTTCCAGATTTCAGTGAAACTTGAAGTTATTTCACTAACTGCTGCATCTGAAAATCACATCACATGCTAGTGCTAATCCACCCAAAGTGGGTTGGGGAAAGAATTCATTTAATGGGAAAAAAAAAACCTACTATAATTAGAAAATTACATGTTTTCTTGCTGCCCTAATTTTCTCCTACACTTTTAAATATTCTCTTGAGTTCAATTATATTCACCTAGGCCCACAAGTTTATTGAATGTGGAGAACATTTGTAAAAATAAATGAATTCTCCCAAATCTCTTAGTTCCATAATATAAAAAGACAATAAAACCACATGAATAGAGGTTAGGAGATACAGAAAATAAGATTATCATGATGATATGCATGTGAGTGTGTATGTGTGTGTGTGTGTTTGTGTGTGTATCTGGGCATTTACATATGTAAAAAATCAACAATCCTTTGTTTTGCTGCTTAAATCAAACATAAACGTGTATATTGAAATATAGTTTTAAAATATTAGCTAACCCTGAATTTTATATCATGTTAATCCATGAATAGTATTGGAAATTATGTCTTTGCAATATGGCCTGGAATATTTTATTTTAAATATAGTTTTCTTTTTACTGTGGCCACTTTAATAAAATCATTTTGATACAACATTTAATAGTCATTATAATTCATAATGTTTTAAATAAAATATTACTATAACTATTCATAATTTAGTTAAAGATTGGAACTTCCTGGATCATAATTATAGGATTACTTGCTGAAGTAACTCATAATTAAATTGTATCTAAAGACTTTATTCTACAATGTATCTTTAATTTCTCACTCATATCTCTCTAATTCTAATCTGTCTATGTCTATCTGTCTATATATCTATAAATTCAAAAATAATCTCTCTCTCTCTACCTACTGGGCATTTTCAATTTGATATGCTGTCCTACCATTGCCATGAATTCAATATGCTCCAAATTCAATATATCATATGTTTAAATCTTCACCCAATGATCACTGTTCTAGATCTCCATGCTCAAAATTTTAAAGTAATTTTTGACTTCTTTCTTCATCAAACATCTTTTAGTCTTCATTCTCAATGGTTTTGAAATTAGTTCATGAGGAATAATGGTGCAGTTTCAAATCATCTATGTTCAAATGCCACCTAAGACTTTTAACAATCATGATACTTTGTGCAAGTCATTAAAATTCTTTTTACAATTACATTGGCATGACAGTAGCATATGTCCTTTCTTGTTACCTCTAAATTGAAGATTATTCTTCCTATTTCTAATTCCTTCACCCTAAAATCTATAGAGTACATTTTTGGTCTAGTATAAACAAACAAGCAGTAATATTTCTTTCATCACATTTCTGCTATTCCCAGGAAACTACTATGTCTCTATCATCTATTTGATCAGAAATTAAAATTTTATCATAACACTCTATTTTTATTATAAAATAGAGTGAAATTTCATCCAGTTGGCATCTGATAACTGAGTTGCCAAGTCACTATCTTGTTACAGTGGACTAATTATCTTCAAGAAATCAATAGCGTACCACCTATAATTTATTGTATATAAGCTTACTTGAGTATCTCTGGCAAGTATTTATTTAGCTTGGAGTGCATTCCATTAGATGGTATAAGGAAGCTATTTCCTTTAGAAGAGCAGATGTCTCTGTCACTTACAAGGAGTGGGTAAAAGCAATGTTCTTATCTATTTAAGAGAATTCTTTGTAAAATTTCTTATTGTCATTCTTAATCTGTCGATTTAATAGAACCTCAGAAATGACTAGGTGATAAAGTAAGTAATTAGAGGCTTTAGTTCTGGAATTAAGAAGATCTAAGTTCAAGACAAACCTCAAAAACATAATACTCTGAGAAATAATCAACTTCTATTTGCTTAAGTTTTCTCAACTGCAAAATGTAGAAAATAATATCCTCTTTCCTGCTAAGGTTGTTGTGAGAAACAAATAAGTTTTTTTTTTAATAATACTGCTTGACATATATTAGATGCTTATATATATATATATATATATATATATATATATATATATATATATATATATAATATGTATGTGTCTGTGTATGTGTGTGTATATACATACACACACACACACACACACATATATATATATATATATATATATATATATATATATATATATATATATATATATAATATATTTCACTTCCCCTATAATTAAAGACCCTTTTATCCTTTAGTCTGAACCTATCTCACTCATATTTCTGAGGATCTTTCCCCAAGAGAATGAATGAGCTTTAAAGAAAAATATTACTACTTGATATATTAATTTTAAGTTTAATGTATTGACAAAATTTTCCAAGTTTTGGTATGGAATAGATATACTGTAGAGACCTAGACTAGCAATGGGAGTAGGGTTTTAGCAAGCAGAACCAGAGCAAGAGCTATGTAGGTATCACCCAAAATATTTTATTGTATACTGAATTGATAGCTAACAGTTTTGATAACTGAATTGTGTGTTATTTGATGTCAGATTTATATGAAGCTATCTAGTATATTATTAAGCACCTATCACATGCTCAGTAAAGAACTGACGGTTAGGTTTTGGAATTGTTCCAAATATTGTTTAAATCTTCCTAAAAATTAGCAATATTCACAGTGGAATTGCTTTCCTAAGAGATATCAGATATTATAGTAAGGTATCTATTTAGAATATGAATTGGATCTCATGGTCATTAAGATTACTTTCAACTTTCAACTTCTGTATTTCTGTGATCTTCGGTTAATGTAAGTTTTACTTAAACTGTGTCATAAATCCTTAGAGGAGTATTGTGTTAAGGCCTGACAAATTAACACCTTTATCCCCCTGAGTTTATGTATTAGGAAAAAGGTGGGAAAATAAAATACTTAAAATGCATATTCTTAGGGAAAGAGCTTTCTATTAAATTAATTTGACTCATCTTCTACCTCCAAATTTAAATGGAAGCAAACAGCCAATTTCTTTAAGCATCAGGTAATTTGTATTTTGTACGGATGATTATTGCAGAGAGGAATGAAAAAGAATAGTTCACTATTCAAAGTCTCTCTGGGGACAAGTTAGGGAAACTGAAAGATCATAACAGATGTTTTCAACTATCTAGTTAGCTAAGGCTATGATGCAAATAATTGCTACTGCTATTATCTTTGGAACCAGATGTCTAATGTCCCTATGAGAAACAAGAAAATAATAATAATAACAACAATAATAATAATACTGGTGAAGATGATTTTAAGCCTATTGCAGAGCTACAACTAAATAGATGTTTTGACTGTGCCACTGCTGATGTGCACATGAAAATTTTAAGGTGAGGTACTTTTCTTAAAGTTTTACTAAAGTGCTTTTGTTTTCTTTACAATAAAGGAATAATTAATTACTAATGATTTCTACTGTCACAATATACTAATGAGACTTGAGAAATAAGAGGGAAACAGGAATCATTCCAGCAAGACTTTGTCAAGTGAACCAGATTTGAAAAATCATTTAATTAATCTTATGGCATGTTTATCCAAAATTTTCTCTATGGAAATAGACCTAGTGGCTTGGCTACAGCTTTCTTCCACTGTTAACTCTGAAACTGGGCTCAGGGAAAGAACAAAGCTTTCAGTCAAAATATCTTCAGGGGCTCAGTTCATTTTGAAAGTGGCATACTGCCTTCTGGCAGAAATGCTTAAGTGCTAGATTTAACAGAGCTCTTTTTACCTGGCAGAGGACAAAGGAAGCCAAAGACATTGGGATTTAATGCCCAGCATAAGCATAAAAATCAGCAAGGAAATCCACTCACACATTAAATTTTTGCAAATTACTGCTACATATGCATTTTGTCTTAAATGATCTGTATTCTTAGTATGACAAGTTAGCTAATTTTGCTGTAACTGGAATCTTATTTTAAATATGAGAGGTGAAAAAACTATATTATGTAAATCTTCTGTTGGATCATTTTGTAAAACAAAATTGCTTTATAATCTGTCTTTGTCAATGGAAAGATCATTTATCTTCAATAAAGAGAACTGAGTTTTAATTCATGCTCAGCCATGATTTATTATTTTAAAAAATACCAAATGATTTAGCATTATCAAAAGATTTGGGCAAGTTACTTGACATCTATAAGTATAAACTTAATAGATTGGGAGTTACATATTGGATATTCTTAAATTAAAAGGCTCATGTTCCATAAAAGTCCTTTCATCTTCCATTCATACTTCAACTTAAATTTTCCCCTGAGGCAATTGGGGTTAAGTGACTTGCCCAGGGTCTGACAGCTAGAAGTATTAGGTGTCTGAGGCCAAATTTGAACTCAGGTCCTCATGAATTCAGGGTTCCTGCTCTATCCTATGTGCCACCTAGTTGGACCACTTCAACTTAATTTTTAAAAAATAAAAGAATTGAAAAAATTCAAAAGGTTTTAAGTAAATAAGGAGAGAATTAAAAAAAAAAAAAAAAAAGACCAAAAGAGGACTAGTTTCTATGTAATTAAATGTGAGGTTCGGATGTATTGGAAATCTGGAAAGAAATTGATTTCTTAAATACTCTGCTGTGATTTCATTTTCCTGCCATCCTCATCTTGAACCTATAATTGACTAGTTATATATATATATATATATATATATATATATATATATATATATATATATATATATATATATATATATATATATATATATATATAAAACTAGTCAACTATAGGTATATATAATTCTTTAGCTCTTTACTGTCTTCACTCATGACATGGCATACTCTTACTCCCACCAATCTCTTTCTCCATTTTGACTCAAATACTGCTGAATCCTGATAAAGGAAGTCATATACCCTTCTTATTAAATGTTCACCATTTCTGTTTTCTCATCTTAATTGATCCATGATGTTCTCAAAGCAACCAATTTTTTTTTATCAGATTAGCAATGATCCTATGGACTCCCACAACCTATGTCTTCACACTAATCCAGGCATTTTAGATGTCACTATTGTCTATCATCATGCTGTCTTGATAACATATAAATCTATAATTCTATTGTTTAATCTATCTTTTCCTCTATTCTCTCATTCCATTCAGAACTCTATTATTTGACATCTTAAAAAATTCTTTACTTCTTCCAATTCATCACAAAAGGTATGGTATATTTTCTTCTTTTGTCAATCTAACACCATTTATGATCAATTGAAGTACACACTGACCTCTGCCCTTGAATCCCTTGTCCTTTCAATCCATCGGTTCTCATAACTTGTCAAATTCTTAAAATTATTTACTTAATCTATTTTCTTTTGTCCTACATCATTTTGTTTTGAATACCATATGTAGGAAGCCTAGCATTTAAAATGAAAATAATAAAAATAATTGCCTTCTTAAAATTACTTTCAAGCCCTTTTTGACAAAGCTGAAGAATGATTGAGCTTATGTCTATATTTCTTATCTCAGTTGAAAGACTGATACCTGCTAATATAAACTTGAAAGGAAATGTAGGTAACTATTGTGATTATTTCTCTTAAATGTATTTAAAACCCAGTACCATATGGCATGTTTCCTCTATACTTCTCTGGGGGATATAAGAAAAAAATAATTAATTTGACAAAAAAATCTGTTCTGAGAGTCTTGAAATATATTTATACATCACAAATTGGTTCCCAAAGCACAAAAAATTTAGTACTTTTTCCTTTAGGAATTGAATGGAGGTGTTTGGTCTGTGTGTGTGTGTGTGTGTGTGTGTGTGTGTGTGTGTGTTTTAAGAAAAAAAAAATTATGGCTTCTTCAATTAGAGAATGTCTTTGCTTCTAATAAATGTTAAAAAAGAAAAGTCTTTGCCAATTGGGCATTTTCCAAACTCATTAATACTCAATTAGGAAACTTTATTTTTAATCTGCAGAACCATTCAGAACAGTAATTAGGAAGCATAGTTGAGAGAGGGAAATGTTGAGCACTTGAATATTGCATGTTGGAGTAAAAATAAGAGAATGCAAACATTACTCTTTTCCAACTTCTATTTCTTGATGGAGATTTGGAATGTATAAAAAAGAAATGAGCCATCAGCATCTTTTCTTATCACACACTTCAGGAAACATTTAAGAATAAAAACATATTACTTGCAAACTACCCAGAAGCACTTCAATTATGCTATTGTTTACAAAGATTGTAAATGGCAAACCACTTAGTTAAAAGAGAAATTTTGTAATTAGAAAGAAGACATAGAATTTTGCCCCATTCTCTAAGGGAATCTTTTAATGAATGAATGAAACTATGTATGAGTGGAGATTCAATTATTAAGGATTCAGTGTAAGCCAAGCACCTTGCTAAATACTAGGGTATAAATGGAAAAAGCTAGACTGTACCTGTTCTCCAAGAACTCTCATTCTAATTAGAGGAGACATTGCAGGGTAGATGTCAAGGTCAAATATACTTTTTTTTTGATACATTAGTGCATTATTTAGCAGTACCCAGAGATCTGGCAGGCATTAGGTCAAGGAAAATTATGAAGCCAAGCATAACTTAGGATGTAATAGAATGAAAACTACTAAAGGCTGGTGATCCTCCATCTCATCAGAATAAGAAGATGAGATGAACTGAATGTCATCCAAAGTGATGGTATTAGTTAGGTTGCTTGTTCTTGGATGACAGATCTGACAGTCTTGCAGAGTTTAAGCAGAAAATAAAGACAATACAGGGAATCAAATAGTCCTCTGTTAAAGTCTAACTGATACAAGGTTGTCCCAAAGAGGTTACTATATTTTATCTAATGTTAATAAAATAGAATTTTTATTTGATATATTAAAAAACAAGTGAGCAAAAGGTGCTGAATGCTCTGTGGATACAAATTATCATTTTTATAAACAATGAAAAATAAAGATAGCTATTTTTAATGTTCACCATTAAGATATCATTAATAATATATTTTATGAGATTAACACCTAATGCTGTATATTTTGTATTTATTATTTCTTTCATAAATATTGCCCCAAAATGGAGATAATCACTTTTCCCTTTTCTTTCCTTTCCTAACTTCATTCATTTCCTGTTTTCCTGTTTTTTTTTTTTTTCTTCTTTTTGACACAGCAAGGTTGCATAGTGGCTTGAACAAGGAAGTCCTAAATTAAAATCTTGCTTCAGGCATTTACTACTGTGTATCATCTTGAAGGAATTACTATACCTCAATTTCCTCAACTATCAAATAGAGATGTGTCTCAGAGGATTAATTGTGAAGATGAATTCATGTCTTATTTATAAGTATCTGACTGATAATACATACCATATAATTGTTCCTTCTTTTTCCTTTACACACTGTTAATCCCCAAGCTATCATATATTCTCCTTTCTTTTAGGGGTTTTGTTATTACTATTGTTTTTATTATTCTTTTCTTTTGTTTTCCTCTGACTGAGACCCAAGATACTTGGCAATAAACCTAGTAGATTTTGCATAAATCATTGACTGTTAGGCATTATAAAAAGGAAATAATTATTCATTCCTTGAACATGTCCATTTCCAGTTAAATTCAATTGTGGAAAGACCAAGTATATACTTAAGCTTAGCATGAAAATCTTTAATTTTTACCAAGAGAAAACTCTGATCTAAAGAGGGAAAATGTGAACCAAAGTACAGGCAAAATTGAATGCTTCATCAAACAGACAAATATGTCTGTGTATGGAATATTATGGGAAATATGATGCTGGGAATTGGTTTATCTAGTTATTTCTTAAACATTATCATGGAATCACTCATCATTTTTGATATGCCTTTTTATGTGTCTGGAATAAGCCAGGCTAAGAATTTACTCTTTTCAATATCATGCTCAGGAGTATATTCCTCCTCTCTTCAGCTCTTTTTAATTCTCAGTCTTTTCCATCAAACTCTAAGCTTCTTGAGAGCAGGGACTTGCTTGTATTTATGACTCCAGGGTTTAATGGAATGCTCAATATATTAGAAAAAAAAATAATAATTAATATATTTATTTACATACCTACCTTTTTTGTCTTTCTATTTACCTAACAACATACATAAAAAGTTTAAACATAACGAATTGAAATTTAAATACTTCTGATCTGTCATATAAAGCTTCTTAGTTCCAAGGTTGACATAATACTAGTATATTTTGATGCTTAATTCCCCAGTTTTGACTGTCTTAAACTTTATACTTACATCATCTGGGACTTCTCCAGATTATAAAGTCATTTTGATATGCTGGTTCATACCATGAACATATCTTTGAGGTATTATAATTCTGTCATATTGCCTGTAGATTTGTCCAATTAGTGACCAAGACTTCTTTAAGAGTATCTATATTATTATTAATATTTAATGTTAATATGATGTGAATTTTTTATTTTATTTAAAAATGTGTCCTTTTCATAGGGAACAACTATATAGTCTATACAAAAGTAGAGAGACATAGGATTCTTAGAACACTATATCAATCTTTTAATTTTTTTACATGTTATTTAAGACTTATGAAGGAGGAATGAAGGGTAAATGACCATATGCACCATCAATTACTTACTTATGTTAGGAAAAACAAATGAGAAGGGGTCTCCATAATATTAAATAGATCCCTTACTGAAAACTTTTAGGAAAGCATAGATTATTGATGGGCAAACATGGGCAGTTTGTGACCTACATTAATGAGAAAAACTAAGGGAATTAATTAAATTACATATTTATTTGATAATTGAATATATAACTTCAAGGTGGTATTGAAGTGTTCAAATATCTTAATAGACCTTTGATTTCATTTGTATGGTTTGCTGCTAGATGAGAAAAATTTCTCTGCCAATGTAGGCTGGCATCGTCTTTGATATTTAGAGTCTGTGAGGGTTTAAAAGACCCTGAAAGATTGGGTTTTGCTCAGCACCATATAATCCCTGTGTGTTAGAGGAGATACGGGAATTGAAGTTTCCTCACTACTAGTTCAATTCTCTATTCATCATGTCACTTTATCTTTCTAACAGTTAACTTATTAAACTACAATATACAGGACTAATAGGATTTTTGTTGTATCCAATACATTTTAAGTGAGACATACAGCTACTATTTGCTTTCTGGTTTTACTTCAGTTTACTTCAGTTAAATAAATACCTTTTGGGTTCATCTTTTTGTAAACAACATGGATCAAAATCAGTTCCCTGATAGATATGCTGCTTATGATTAGATGGTTTAAGAGAGAAAGCTTTTTTTTTTCTTTTTTTTCTTCCATCTTATAAATTAAAGGTGAAAAAGAGATGTAAAACATCAGCTATGTATGATCAAAGAATTATATATTTTGATAACTCTGTATACTTTTGTTTTACTGTCTCATTTTCTTTTTGCTGACATAGAACTTCTTGATTTTTGGAGGGATGCTGTTAAAACAGTTTAGCTTCTTTGTCTCAGTGAGATGTTAACTGATGTTCTAGATACAATTATAAGTACTCCAGGATTAGGAACTCTCCTGGGCAGGTGTAAACTTAGCTAAAAATAACTAAACACTTGTCAGTCACTCAATACACAATCAAAGGGCAAAAGAAGTGAAGGAGCCCCAAATCTAACATGTCTTGTGCTTCCTGTTTGTCAACAGTAAATTACATTCCATTTTAAACAAGAGAAGGGAAAAAAAATCCTGCTAGATCCCTGTAACTGTGCTTTATACATGGATCAATAAGAGAGAAGAATAGCTTTTTTAGTCTTTTCCAAGTTCCCTGAGTTCCTACAGCAAATTGACAGTACTTTTTGATCACTCTCAATTAACACCACTCTCTCCCGAAACCTGGAGCTAGTTTTCTAGGGCTGTTTGTGGTCATTCTCAAACAATAGTGAGTGTGTATCCCATGCTGAAAATTGCTTTGATAAAAAAGCAATTTGTTTCAACCACCTATAAATGGAGCTAGGAACCCAGTAGAGTGCAGTGTGAAAGGAAGCCCGAGAATGTTTTGTTTTCTTATGTTAGACCTCTTTTGAAGTTCATGAACTAGTTATTTCAAAGATGATTTTGTGTTGGGAAGAGTCAGACACAAGATTTAAAGAGATTTAACCATTTGAGGTATGGATGTATGTTCTAAATTGTTTTATATTTCTAGGTAAAAGAAGAAAGAGGCATTCTATATTAGGAAAAAAAGTTGAGAATTCTAATTTTACCTTTTACTTGACAATGATAATAGTAAAACAAAGGCAGGATAGTATATTGATAGCTAGGATTTAATTTAGAATAAACTGGATTTTAAGTTTGTACACCGGCTTGTATAACTGTGAAATAATTTAAAATATAAAATATTATATATAAGAATATGAAATGCAGAACCATTAATTATGCATACTGGAAGAGGAAACTTCCTCATTTCAGAACACCTGATACCATTTATATTTTTGTTGAGTTTAGGCAATAAAAAAACAATTTAAAAAACTAATTTACAAAATTAATTTTTAAAAAATTAGATACATATTTCATTGGATTTTCAACCCACAACTTTAAGGGAATTACTTCTCTTACAGTTAAAGAAAATGAGGCAAAAGTTAAGTTAAGTTAAGTTAAAGTTAAGGGAATAAATTTAGGACAGGAATTAACACTAAGACTTACCTTTTATCTGATACACCATTGTTTAACCTATATCAATACAGCAAATTTAAAATATATTGGTTTTAAAGACAAAGTCAGTGTTACTGGGAAAAAAATATTGTATCCAAAAGTAAGCCTGAATTATCAACAAAAGTTTTCTTAAAATAACCTTCTTGGAGACAAATTCTTTATTTGACAAAATGAATGCTACTCCATACCAATGGATCTAAAGTCTAGATCTAAGTGCCATTGGATGAGATAGAAAAAGAAAACATGGCCAAAACAGAATAAGAACAATTCTAATAATAATGCCAAATGATACTCACTAGATTTCTCAAGTCAAATATTGCCAAGTTTACTTTTCAAAATAGATACAATAATGTCTGTTGTACATTTGTATATTCTTCTGTATGCAATGCAGGGATTAAGGTTTTTTGCTTTTGTTTTTAATTTGCTTGATTAAAGGCTAATTTGGATCATGGATAAAGAGCTAGTTTTGAAGTCAGAAAGCTTTAAATTCAGATCCGGGAGCTGATTCATGTGGGTTATGGATATTGGATATATACAAAATATTTAAAGCAGCAGAGCTCTTGTTATATCTCCAAAATAAAAAGCTTCAGAGACATTTTACAATTGTATATATAGCTGGACTTTTCTTAGGTAGGAGTTGCTTAAATTTTTAAAATCACAGATCTAGTTCCTAGATGATTCCCTTTCCCTATCCATCCTTTGGTTTGGCTGTTAGGATTAATTTTTTTGAGTGATCTGGAATTTACATAGCAAAATCACCTATCTCTTACACTAAAGGAAAAACCACACAAAATGGACTAAAACAAATACAAAGGGAATGAACCAACTATTGTTCAAAAAAATATAAAAATTTGAATCAGAAGCACCACTCTATGAGACTGAGGTAATTTCAGAATTAAAAAGAGAAAGATAAAACAATTTCAGAGGCCAGTTCTCTTTTAATATTCTTTTGTGGGGAGTGGTAAGGCTATGGTATTGGAAAAAGAAGTCTGAACAACATTAATTAAAAGAAAGTGTTAACATGATTAATATGTTTTGACATCATTTAGGATTACTTAGGAGTTGCAAGAGGAAAGAATGAAATCAGAATATAGGAGGCAGAGAATATCTAAGAATTATCCAGTACTAGTATCTTGAATTATCTGTTCTGTTAGATAAATTTAAATCTTAATATATTTTCAAATCATTTAATGATACACAGTAATATTAACTTTAAACTACCATTTCTCCTCTCTTGATTATTGGGGAAAGAAAAAAGTGCTATAAGACTGAATGAAAAGGGTAACATCTGACCTATTACAAGGTTGGGTGGGGAAAAGAACACTAAGTTGCATGCAGCAGAGGACACCAATAAAAGCACAAAGCACGAAAGATGGGAATACAAGCCATTTACCTTTACAACAGCTGCCTAGTGCAGATGAATCAAACAGTGCCAGCAATAAACGTATCTGGTCAATGTCAATTTTCTCTAGGCATCTGGTATTGTCACTAGTGATTTTACTGAAGATTACCCATCAGTTAGTGCAGATTTGTTTTTTAATTGGCCCTCACTGCACCTGCCACATTTTTCTTGTTCTCAGTCCCAGAAGCTTTCACAGAGGGGAAGAAGGTAGATATCTGGAGAATATTCTCTGAAGCACACCGTGAAGGACATCCAGAGGAATAATTAAGGATTTTAAAGACATGAAGAAAAATGTTTTATTATAATAAGAGGAAGAAGAATGTAGAATTTTCACTAATGAAATCAGGAATAAGAAAATAAGAAAAGTAGGACTGTGATTGAAAATTCATTCTTGGGAGAAAACAATTATTTTTAATTCAAGATGGAGCTCACATAAGATATCTTGGAGGTAAATTATGAACAAGTAGATTAGGTCTCTGCCTGGCAATACTGGTTATCAGTTTCATAAAGCAGCAAGACAGCATCACTTGATAATTAACAGGTGGACAGGAAAGCAAGCAGGCATTATGTTTTACTTTGTTATTTGATATAGATTACACTTCCGGAAATTTGGAGGAAGATCATATTTTTTTAATTACTATTATTTTAAGGATAGGAAAACAAATGCTAATTGGATATTCATGGCATCTAAATTTTATGGATTCAATACAGCCATGTTTAATATATTTTCAAATAGCTTTTGAAACATTTAGAAAGTATGTTATTGACTTGTTCAAAATTTAACACTTTAAAATTGAAAAAATAATTTGGAATGTGTTTTTTTGAGATGTGGGAGAAAGGATTACAGTTGGTTTCATTTTCTATATTAACATACACTTCTTAAATTGAGGTGTTTTTTTTTTCCTGTGAAAGATCTTGACAGGAGAAAAAAAAAAAAGAAATGTCTCTGCATGATCATATCTTGATTTACCGCTCATTCCTGAGAAGTGCAATCAGTGTTCTTGGGCAAGTTTCTTCCGTGGACTCTGTTTGGAATAGATAATGTTGAAAATTTCTTTTAAATCTAGGTATATGATTCTATTAACCTTACTCCACAATTTTTATGATATTTAAAGCCTAACAGTAGTAGTGATGAAAATACTTTCTATAGTCCTATAACCTGTTTCTTCATGAAACTGTCTAATCTTTATTGGACTTTTTAGGTTCTTTATGGTTATATCATTGTATCCATATCAATCCCAAGAAGTATTCAGTAGTTGCCTAGTCAGAAAAGTTTTAGGAATTTCTTCATCACATTTTGGTTATATGGACAGTTAGGGGGTATAGGGGATAGATAGTGGATAGTGGATAGTGGTGCAGCCCTGGAGCCAAAAGAAACTAAGTCCAAATAAAGGCCCAGACATTAACTGTGACAATTATCCCTGTTTACCTCAGTTCCTCATTTACAAAATGAGCTAGAGGAGGAAGGAACAGCTTACATCAATATGTTTGCCAATAAAACTCTAAATGGCATCACAGATAGATATAATTGAAATGTCTCAATAAAAAAAAAAGTTGTTGTAATTTGTATTTCTCTAGTCAATAGTGACAGAGCATTTTTTCATAAGACTATAGATGGCTTTAATTTCATCATCTGAAAATTGTCTTTTGACAATTTGTCAAATTTGACAGTTGTCTTTTGACAATGATCCTTTGACTATTTATCAATTGGGAAATGACTTCTATTCTTATAAATTTGACACAGGTTTTCATATATTTAGAAATGAGACCTTTATGAAAAACAATGTAAAATTTTCCCCAAATTTGTACTTCCCTTATAATCTTATTTCTGTTGGTTTTGTTTGTGCAAAATCATGTTTAATTTAATGCAGTCAAAGTTGTCAATTTTGTCTTTTATAATGTTATCTAGTTTTCCTTTGGTCATAAAATCCTTTTTTCTCCAAAGATCTGATAGGTAAATTATCCCTTGTTCTGCTAATTTGTTTATGTTATCATATGTTATCCCAAATCATGTACCCATTTTAAACTTATTTTGGAATGGAATGTGAGATGTAGGTCTATGACAAATTTCTAACATATTATTTTATTTTTTCCAACAATTTTTTGTCAAATAGTGAGTTCTTATTCTTATGCTTGCTTGTGTTTTTAATAAGAATGGGCATTATATTCAACTGTTGAATAGTGTGAGTATCAAGGAATAAGGTCTTGTCCCACAGCATCATCTATGTAAGTAAAGTGAAGGAGATAGATAAAAATCATGTTTTGGGAGCAGAAATGACAAAATTATAACATTTTGAATATGTGGAATGAGTCAGGGATGACTGGTTATGAATGAAGGTGACTTAGGAAAATTGGGCTTCCTTTTACTTATGGGGAAGTTTGGATGAGGGGAAACCTTGATGGAAAGGGAATTGTTTTTATTTTACTATATGCTGAATTTGACATGCATAAGGATCATCAACTTCTTTTTTTTGATAACTTTTTATTGACAGTATATATGCATGGGTAATTTTTTACAACATTATCCCTTGCACTCACTTCTGTTCCAACTTTTCCTTTCCCTCCCTCCATCCCCTCCCCTAGATGACAGGCAGTCTTATACATGTTAAATGTGTTATAGTATATTCTAGATACAATACTTGCATGAACCAAACAGTTCTCTTGTTGCACAAGAAGAATTAGATTTAGAAGGTAAAGTAACCTGAAAATGAGAACAAAATGCAAACAGTTCACACTCATTTCCCAGTATTCCTTCTCTAGGTGTAACTGAGTCTGTCCATCATTGATCAATTGGAACTGAATTAAATCTTCTCTTTGTTAAAGAGATCCACTCATCAGAATATGTCCTCGTACAGTATTGTTGAAATGCATAATGATCTCCTGGTTCTGCTCATTTAACTCAGCATCAGTTCATGTTAGTCTTTCCAAGTCTCTCTGTATTCATCTTGCTGGTCATTTCTTACACAACAATAATATTCCATAATATTCATATACCACAATTTATCCAACCATTCTCCAATTGATGGGCATCAATAATTTTTTTTAGTTTCTTGTCATCACAAAAGGGCCTGCCACAAACATTTTGGCACATACAGGGAAGGGTCATCAATTTCACAGGTTCAAAAAAAAATAAATAATGTGAGAAAAAAAAAAAAAAAACTTAGCAGAATGATTGGGGCTGATTATATTGATTTGGGGATAATCTGTAAACTCCTTAGATGTCAAGGAGATCGCTGGAAGCTAAAGAGATCAGTGATAATTGTACTCTTGAAAGAAGTAGAAAAGTGCCAGTATAGTACTTTGGAAGACATAAAAAGGAAAAATTTTATAAGTAGGAAGAAAACTGTATTTTCTTATACCTTCACTCTTTTTTTCTTCTCCATCTTTTTGGGTCCTTTCATTTTATTTCCTCTCTTTTCCTCTCTTTTTTCTTTTTTTTTTGTGCCCTTCTTCTTGTTGTTCATCTTTTCTTCAAGGATTCCATAATTTTAGTTTATCAAATTTATTCACTGTCCTGCATAATGTTAAAGATATCCCTCACCTTCAGTTGAAGGCTTTTCATACAATACATTCACAAAAAAATCTTATAAAAATATTGCACATTAGGAAAAAAATATTTTATTTTTGTTTTATTTTCAGATCATATGCATGGATAATTTTTAACATTGACTCTTGCATAGACTTGCTTTTCAGATTTTTCCCTCCTCATGTCATCCTATCTCCTAAATTGCAAGCAATCCAATATATGTTACACATGTTAGAATATATATTAAAACCAATGTTTATAAATGTATTTATACAATTCTCTTGTTGTAAAAGAAAAATCAGATCAAAAAGGAAAGAAAATGAGTAAGAAAACAAAATGCAAGTGAACAACATAAAAAAAGTGAGAATGCTATATTGTGAGTCACATTCAGTCCTCTCTATGGGTGGAGATGGCACTCTTCATCACAAGATCATTGGAAATTGTGTCAATGATCTCATTGTTGGAAAGAGTCATGTTCATCAGAATTGATTGTTCTATAATATTGATGTTGCCATGTACAATGATCTCCTGGTTCTGTTCATTTCACGCAGAATTAGTTCATGTAAGTCTCTCTAGACTTCTCTAAAATCATCCTCCTGATTGTTTCTTATAGTTCAATAATATGTCATAACATTCATATAGCTTAATTTATTTAGCCATTCTCTAATTGATGGGCATCTACTCAGTTTCCATTTTCTTTCCACTACAAAAAGGTCTGCCACAAACATTTCCCACAGGTAGGTCCTTTTTCCCTATTTTAAGATCTCTTTGGGATACAGGCCCAGTAGAAACCCTGCAAGATTAAAGGGTATGCACAGTTTGATAACTTTTTGAGCATAGTTTCAAATTGCTCTCCAGAATGGCTGGATCTGTTCATAGTTCCACCCACAATGTATTAGTGTCCCAATTTTCCCACATCTCCTCCAACATTTGTCATTATCTAGAAACAAATTCTTAACCTGCATAAACCAAAATGATTTTTTTTGTCTTTTGCAATTGTGAATGGCAATGAGGGAAAGACTTTTAGTATCAAAATTTGAAATTGTTCTGTATTTTATTATTTCAGAAAAAGAGACATGTTGTTTTTCTGTAATTCTTGTGGAATATAAAAATATAGATTTTAATAGTAATTCAAGTTGATGTAGTTGCAAATGTTATACAAGCTTTGGGAGCATATGAGATGAGTTTGTATTAAAGATACAGACAGAAAGAAAGATATACAGAGAGAGGCAGAAAGGGAACCATATTAACAATATTTAAACCATCATGTTTACATCTTTTACAACTGAATCAGAATACTCCAGTTGTAGATCTTTTTTTTTTTAATTCCCTATGAAGTTAGTACCTTTTCTATGAAATTATTCCTAATTTAATTGGGAAATAAATCTTTTAAAATGAGGATTCATTATTCTTTTTATTGTTATAGTTTGCCTTTTTTTTGAATCTCCATCAATTAATCACATGGCTGGAGAAAATGATAGACCTTTAAAAATTGCTGGTTGACTTGACTAATAATTTGCTATATTTTGGATGTTAAGTAAATCTCCTACACTTTTGGGGGTTTACCTTCCACATCTAATCAATGATACAGATAATTACTATACTATGTTTAATTATATTTTAATACTTAAAAGTATTATGCTCTTTCAATTTAAAAGTTGAATTGTTTACAAGCATGTCAGATGATTATCCCTTAAATAGCTGCTAATTATCTTAATAAACTTTAGGCAAATGATATATTTCTGGTGTGTAGTTGCCTATCTAGCAACATACGATTGCTATCAGATACCAGAAAAATAGGAAAAATTGCCAGAACAATGGAAATGAGATTAGGAGTGCCAATTACTCATTTACTCAGTATGATTTGAGTTTTAATAATCAGGTTATAACTTCTCTTGAAGTATTCAAGAAACTTCCTATATCTTGTTTAGTTTTTAAAAACTTATATAGGTATCATCTGAAGGGAAAATATAAATTGTATTTAGATTGTCTCCTAAAGGACAGAAATGATGTTTTTAGCATTGTAGACTGGGGTAGTATAATTCATTATTTATGGTATTTCTATCTAGGACTTTTCTTCCCTTTTATTATTTCTTTATCTCTTCTGGAAATGGCAAGTCTTGCTGGCTCCCAATAGAATCAGGTCAATAGATGGTAAGTGTTAGAGGTGCAATATGTGAGTTTGAAGCACACTAAAGCATATGATTATTAAGCTTTTAACCCTGGTCTCATTAGCATTGTCCTCTAACCAGTTGAGCTGCTTAGTTGCTGATACATGTTTTCAAATTATATTTCTCAGATATTTTCTATATCAAAATATTGTAATGTTTAATGTTGTAAATATGAAAAGATGTCATGTTCGAAAATTCCTCTTGAAAGATAATAAACCTGCTATTTCCAGAAGTCCTTAAAAGTATTCAGCTTCAGGGAATACATAGGGCACAAAGAAAAATCTAAAAGAAATTTTAAAATATTTTTCCTATAGATTGCAGACATTTTTTAATCAGTAGGTTTTGATTACATGAAACTACTGAGAATAGGACTCAAAGTCTTCACTCAAAAAGTGACTAAAGAAATAAATGTGAATTAAAAAAAGGAAAAGGCTTTTTTGATGCTGAAAAATGTATATTTAACAATTTTATAATGTCTAGTTAAGTTACAAGTCATATTGGATTATAAAAATAATTTCTATCATTCACATTAATTAAAATGCCTCCACTTACTGGTATCTTAAGGAAATAGTGTTCTAGATGAGCAATAACCTCTGAAACATGGTGTTTTAGTTCCATGATCATCCAACTTTTCTGTTATTCTGTATGCATACACTCTTGCATTAGTGTGTATTTCATGGAACTCTTTTGAAAATATATAAACTGAATACAACTAAACCTGAAACAGTTGAAAGAACAATCCTATTTGAGTCAAATATTTAGGCTGTTTTATTCCTTGTGTGATCTTGATAAAGTAATCTGGGTAATGGTATATGGATATTATGGAATATTATTGTTCTATAAGAAATGGTCAAGGTCAACAGGGTGATTTCAGAAAGCCATAGAGAAACTTCTATGAACTGATGCTGTGTGAAATTAGCAGGACCAAAGATCATTATATACTTCAACAATGAGATGAACCAAATCAATTCCAATAGAGCACTAATGAACTAAGCCAGCTACACACAGCGGAAGAACTCTGGGAGATGATTATGAACCACTACTTAGAATTTCCAATCCTTCTATTTTTGTCCACCTGCATTTTTTATTTCCTTCACAGGCTAATTGTATACTATTTCAAAGCCCTATTCTTTTTGAACAGCAAAACAACTGTTTGAACATGTATGCATATATTGTATTTAATTTATGCATTAACATATTTAACATGTATTGGTCAACCTGCCATCTGGTTGGAGAGGAAGGAGAGGAAAAATTGGAATAAAAAGTTTGGCAGTTGTCAATGCCGTAAAATTACCCATGCATATATCTGGTAAATAAAAACTATAATTAAAAAAAAATTGAAAAAAAAGTAATTGGGTAAGTCACAGCTTTAATGTTTATTTCTATAAAAAAATAGGTTAAAAGAGAAGATTTTGTAAAGTTTTTGTCTCTATATTTTGCAATGTCTATATATGTTTTATATCATTTAAGGCTTATATACATTTAGGCATGTATGGTTATTGAATGATGCTACCAAATGATATTGGGATTTGAGGGTTTCATCATGCCTGTATGGAAAGATCCCAGATTTCAGTACTATCTTCTTTTAATGGAGAGCAATTTTCTGGGCACTATTGTTATATAGAACTCTTTCCTGCTGTGTGAATTGCATAGACAGCTGTGGTTTTTCAGGTTGTAGTTCTGTCGCACAGTGCATTGATACATATTGATTAAATGCATTTGGTTTTTCACCTCTTCCTCCTTTCGTTTCTATTACCTATCTTCTATTTTCTTACATATATAATTTTATACTATTGTAGTGACCTACCATATTATTGATTAAACCTTGCGGTTTTTAAAGACTAAGCATGCCAGGGAAGCACAAAGTGTGCCAGGTTCTACTCTGAAGAAGTATTTGATATTAAGCCAATAAAATGAGCCTGGTTTTTGAGGACCAGCTTAAGGAAGTAAACAGAAGTTTATGAACAGTAAAATGTAAAGTCATTAAATAATTATTTAGACATGGCAGCCCATAAAAAAGACAAAATTTCAAAACACCTTAATTCTTGTGCAGCCAGTTTGAACTTTTACAATGGTGAAGGCAGAAAGGGTGAGAGGGCAGATATATTATTAAGAATTATCTACTGTTACTCTAAGTAAATCCTTCTCTAGAGTCCAAAATGAAGATATATTACTGAAGAAATTGATTAATAATCATATTGATATGCTTACTATGACCAAAATCAAAAAAGAAAAATAAATTAATCTCTACAAAGATAAATAAAAGTTATGCAAAAATTGGTTCTATATTACATGTAAAACCAAAGTGAAATAGGATTTTACTGCTTGTTTACGTTCATGTTCATGATATGAATTTAATAAGAAAAAAAGTCACTTTATTAATTAATCTTTGATGTGGAAGATGAAAAGATAAAGAAATTTATAAAAAAATGACTAGTCCAAAATTAATTCGTGCTTATAATTACATAAGAGAATAAAGAAAATAAATTATATAATATATATGCATTTCAGGAACAGGTAATGGAAGAAGCTAAATAATTGTAAGCTACCTAGAATATTCATCCCTATATATTGTGAAGTTTTTTTTTCTTGAGATGTGCTACACATGACTGAATAAAAAGATATAACAAACCTCAAATCTATGGTAATTTAAGAAAAAAATGATAATTCATCACTAATGCAGAGTATTTCCTAACAAAAAATTTACCTGTAGACAGTGAAATCATTTACCAATTTGAGGAAATATCAAAATTATAAAACAGTTAAAAGAAGAAAATTTTCAAAAACCTAAGGTATGTAACTAAAAAAAAAAAGAAATTAGCTATTGACATATGTAAATAGCATATGAAATGAAGAATAAATAGAAGCCCTGATAGCAATAATGAAGAAGACAAAAATAGCCCCAAAATGCCTTAGTTTGCAGACCCTTGACAAATATATTAAACTGATATGGTGAATAATAACACCTTATACTTAAAGTAAAAACTCTTTCACAAAATTATATGCAAAAGAGGCCAAGAAATGAATATTATTTAATATTTGTAAAATATTGAGATTTGTAGGTATAAAACAAGAGGAGCAAAAATCTTAATACAACAAAATAAATTTGCCAATATGACAGTGAATATATAAAGTAGGACTTGGAACCGAACTAGGAAGACAAGGTTTTAAATGTCACCTGACATGTTTTTTTTGCAATTTGATTCTAAGTAATTTATCTATTTCCCTACTCATTTTCCTCAACTGTAAAATTAAGAGTTGAATTCAATGGCCTTTATGGTCTCATTCCTACTTAAAATATTTGATCTTTTACTATTCCATAATTTCCACTGTAACTTAGGTGGATTAAATCCATGACTATAAAATGGATAAGAAGAACTATAGGATTTGTTCAAATGGGGCTGTGTCACACTTACATATTATGAATACACAGTGAAAATTTTTTGGATGATAATCATTGAAGGAAATAACAGATATTATTGTATCATCAGATTATGGTAAAGAAACAGTTAATGAAGAAATATCTAGGGTTTGGGGGTACAAAAGCATGATTTAATAAAGATGGTAGTCTTAAATTATCTACATATTTCCTGGGCAACCCATCTTTGCTCAATGAAGAAAAGTTAGTTTTCAATATTCCTGAAATATAATTTTATCCCTCAAAATTTTAGGAAATAAACATTTGATCTTATGTATTACATCTTTCACAAACTGGTTTCAAGGGTTGAAAATATGGTATCATTTGTGGGAATTGACCACTTGCCCCAATAGATTTTGATTAAGGAAAATAAAACTGACCTGGGCTGAAATACATACCAGATTTGGGGAACTGAGATTTCAAGTCGTTCACTGACATTCACTCATTGAAATATGTTAAGATATGGGTCTAAATAGCAAAAAGAAAAAAAAAGATAGCTATTGAGTTATAGGAGATTCTAAAAAATAAATTCATGCATATGAAAAAGGAAATTAACCACTTAAGGACTTGTTTTTTGTTTATTTGTTTGTTTGTTTGTTTGTTTTTGTTTTTGTTTTTTTAATAACAAGAAAAACATTTCTTTCTAGCAAGTTTCTTCTCAGAGTTAATAATATCATGCCTAGAGTCCTAGGTAGGATCTTTTTTTCTTTTTCTCATTTTGAGTTTGATCAATGATTATTTTTTTCATTCATCCTCACATCCCATCCTTACATTTTAAGTTCACTGAACATACCTGCCGATGCTGCCTTTCAGCAAACTCTCATTCTAAAATCAGCTTACAAAACAACAACTCCTCTGGAGTTTGCAAGCTCTTAATGTATTTCTCTTTGTTCTTCTCAAGCATCTGACATTTAAAATTCATAATATTTTCCAGATTCAAAGATGACATGGAACAGGTAAGGTCAGTAGTTTCAAGGTTTTGATTTCTCCTTCAGCAGTTTTTATAAGGAAATGGGAAAAAATATATATTTCACAGAGCAAAGTAAGCTGTTTGCATCATATTTGTATGTTATTCAAAGGAAATGTCTTTTGCATAGAACATATCCACTATGTCAAATTACATGAAGGTTTTAATTTCTTTAAATTTTAAACAATACTTCAAATAAAATATAAGCATTTATTCTCAAAAATATTAAAATTGTGGTTGATATTATCATTGGATATATTTAAATATAAATGATTATTTAATCTAATATATTTTCATAAATTAAGGTAAATTCTAATTTAGAAAAATCATATAATTTTGAAATTAAAAGTATAACT
The DNA here is from genome assembly GCF_048593235.1 of Sminthopsis crassicaudata. Lineage (NCBI taxonomy): Eukaryota > Metazoa > Chordata > Mammalia > Dasyuromorphia > Dasyuridae > Sminthopsis > Sminthopsis crassicaudata. The sequence continues at coordinate 77,561,617 of NC_133620.1, forward strand.
ATATTTTTGCTTGCTTGACATTTTATGCCTAATATTTATATTGTTTTCTTATTTCAATTACTGATTTTTCCCTAGAATTTCCTTTAATTTTGCTATGGGAAAATTTCTTAAAAATCAGCAGAACTGAATAACAATTTTGAACTAGTTAAACCAAAATATTAGATATCATTCTATTTAAAGATAAATATTTCACTTCTTAGGGGAAAAATCCTCTGCTTAAGGAGAATTTGAACAAGTGAACAAATTTCCTCTGTCATATTTTGTTACTCTGCTCTGATGCAGTTCAAGTAAAGAAAAAAGTTAGAGAAGCAAGCTTATTTGCAGTATTCAGTTCCAACATTTCTATGTGTGCCCCTGAGTGGTGTATTCTTTTTAAATTTTAAGTTATTTATTCTCTTGGTTGTTTTTTGTTTGTTTTTGCTGAGGCAATTGGGATTAGGTGACTTGCCAGGATCACACAACAAGGAAATTTTAAGTGTCTGAGACCAGATTTGCACTCAGGTTTTCCTGACTTCAGGGCTGGTGCTTTATCACTGTGCCACATAGTTGCACTGTTTTTTATAGTCTTACAAACTCTCCAGCTCCCAGTTTATTTGAATTGGGGAGATGGTAGATTCAAGACACAAATCTTTTCTCCTTCAAAAACAGAGGGTTTCCCTCTACAGAATTTTTGCAAACTTAAACTTGCTTTTTCATCATCATTACCCGACATTTATTGTCATAAAATTAAGAAGTCAAATCCAAAATTTCAACAAAGATATGTTAAATATTATAACAATTAGAATATTCAGAGAAAGAATGAGTTGGTTTGAAAGTTTCTAGGTTTCCAATTCACTAAAGTTATTTAAGGGAATTATAGTCAGTCAGACAATATTTATTAACCACCTGCACTGTGCTAGGTGTTAAAGATACAAAGGAATTTAAAAGTGAAAGTTTGCTTTCATGGAGATCAGTATCTCAAAGAGGAGAGAATGTGTAGATAAGTATGTATAAACAAGCTATATAAATATAAGCAATCATCAAGGATATTATAGATAGGATTTTATATCTGTTTTGTTTTAGTTTCTGAGGTCACTCAAAAGTCTGATACACTGCTATTTGATTATCACTTTAATTTGTTCCCTTATCTTCACACACAAAGCCACTACTAATTTCAAATCCTTATGTCCTCTTACCAAATTTAGTATTATTTTAATTGGTATACTATTACAATTATGTCTCTCTTCAAATTACTTCTCCATAAAGTGGCCAAAACAAACTCCCTAAAGTATTTCTCAGATGAAAATATTTTTAAAACTTCTCCATTAATTATAGGATAACATGCAAATTCTGTGTCATGAAATTAACAATCCAAGCTAAGCTACCTACTTGTCCAATCTTGCTTAATTTATGTCCAATTATATCCATTCTCCAATGCAAAATCTCCTGCACTTCTGCATTCACAAAAAGCAATCCTATGTATAACATTTATTCTTATTATTCCTGTTTCACAGAAACAATTTGCCCATCAGATATAGAATGGATGAATAAGTTATGTTACATGAACGATATGGAATATTATTGTTCTATATGAAACAATCAGCAGGATGATTTCAGAGAGACCTAGAGAGACTTAAATGAACTGACGCTAAGTTAAATGAGCAGAACCAGGAGATAATGATATACAGCAACAATAAGATTATATGATTATCATTTCCTATGGATGTGGCTATTTTCAACAATGAGATGATACAGGCCAATTCCAATGATCTTGTGATGAAGAGAGGCATCTACACTCATAGGAATGTGGGAATTAAATGTGCATCATAATATAGGAATTTCATTTTTTGTTATTTGCTTGCATTTTATTTTCTTTCTCATTTTTCTTTTTGATTTGATTTTTCTTGTGCTGCAAGATAATTGTATAAATATGTATACATATATTGGATTTAATATATACTTTTAACATGTTTTATATATATTAGATTACTTGCCATCTGTGAGAATGGGAGGAACAGAAGGAAATTAAAACACAAGGTTTTTCAGGAGTTTTTGAAAAATTCTCCATGCATCTTTTGAAAATTAAAAAGGTTAAATAAAGAATAAAAGTAGAAGTTTTAATAACTAACCTTTCACAAAATCTTTTACATATATTGTATCATTTGATCTTCACAACAGTGGATATTATTATTATTATTTTATAGATGAGGAAAGTGAGACAGAGAAAGTTAAAGTAATTCAATCACATCATACTATCAGTAAGTGTCTGAAAAATAATTTGAATTCTATATTCTAGACCATAAAGTTGATCTTCCAAATGGTAGCTTTCTCTTCCTCAAACCCCTTTTATTCAATAGTCTCCCCTTGGAAATTACCTCCAGTTTAATATAAAAGTTTTTGTATAAAATTGTTCCATGTTGTATCTCCATCAAAATAGGAGTTGTCTCCTTTTATGCTCTCTTTGACAAAAGAACACAGCATACAGGACACCAGACCTGGGGATGTATCTATGCAGTGCTTTAGTGGAGAAGTGATTAGATCTATGCACTTTGCTTAGGAACATTTGATGATGATTCATAGTACGTGATGGTAGAAATATACTTAAGCATAGCCTGAAAAAGTACTTTATAGGAACTATAAATCCATATTAATGTTTCAAGAAGAAGGAAATTTTAAATTTCCCAAGGACTCTCAACCTTGAATTTAGACATAATCAGAGAAGGGATATTTCTTGGACAGAGCACGTTGATGTATGCCTCTTGTAAAATCCAGATGCAAGACATGAAAAGTTTAAGAGTTCAGGGATTAGACTTTCCAAAATTAGAATATTTCCAGATAATGTGTTCTCATTGGAAAAAAAGAAAATTGTGTATATTGGCCCAGTATTATCTCCTCTTGAAAAGCAAAAACCTATAAGACCACTTGTTTATCTACTTTCCTTTTCTCTGCCAACCCCCACCAAAATTTATTTATATTTCATAGAGGGTAATGCTTCAAATTTGGGATGACAAGTGCCCCTATAAAATTTTAGGAAAAGAGACATATGATAATGTCAAATTACAGTCTTGTGAGCAATTTTCTATTTATTTCTCTTGGAGGAAAATGGTAGGGATTCTGTTTGTATGTCACTTTTTTCCTGTGTTTATGTGTTTATGTGAATTCATTGCATAGTCTGAATTTTCTGTCATATGAAATAAAATATTTTCTAATAACCACTATCTATTTTGTACCCTAAATGATCCAACAGCAGCTAAGGATGCCTCTTAAGCATATTTGGGGGAAAATAGACATGACCTACAATGTTTTTATGGCACAACTCCAGTTAGAAACAAAGAGAGAAGAAAAAACCTTCTTTATATGTTTATCTAAGATCTAAGTACATATGAGCTTCCCAAACTCCTGTGAGTAGTAGGCTGTGGATTCCATTAATTTGATTTGATAAGAAAAAGAAAGTGACTCTTATGAAAACTTTGCAATGTCTTATACCCTGATCCTGGTCTTTGCCATATTTTTGTTGTGTTCTAATTTTCTTCCTTATCTTTGCTAGGATTCTTAGAAGGTGCTAAGTCACTGGAATGAATAAAGACAATAATTACCTAATTTAGCATGGTTTAGTATGATTGATGTGATCCTACAAGGAAATCTTATGGGCCACAACTTGAGACAAAGTAATGTACTTGGTTCACACCTTTAAAGGAGTTCATACTTTTAAAGGAGTTCCCTCATTGGTTACACATTAGACTTCACACCTTTAGAGAGCATATAAAAGGACAAGCCCACTGGAAAGAGATTCAGAGCCAGGATTCAGTGGGGAGATTCACAAGTCTAAAGGGCAAGCCTGCTCTTGGATTTTGGAGATTCACAAGTAGTATTGACTTCGGGGAGCTCCCACAAACCTACTGTAACCCACAATCCCATTCTCGGAGGCGGAGTCTGATTAATTCTAACTTCCACCTTTGTATTAGCTGGAGAGATTGGGAGGACAAGAGGCTGAAACTGGCTGGAGGCTGAAGGACAAACCTTTGGATTCAGAGGGACCTAGAGACTGAAGCTGGAAGAGACAAAAAACAAGAGGCAAGATCCAGAAAGTCTCCAGAAAACTAGCAGATCCCCAAGTGAAGGGGATAAGATTTGGAAAGAGACAGCAAAGGATCTGGACTTTAACTCCTGGCTGAATTTGAGGAGAGTATTGAAACTGAACAGAAGCCAAGGCTGTCTCCAACAGCTCCCCATGAAATCTGTACCAGAGAATGATTACAATTTAGAAAACAGAACATTACAATTACTGTCAGGCATATAGCTATAACACACAAAAGTATAATGTGAGGATATTGAAGGTTTCAGAATCCTTGTGTCATGATAATTAGATAGATAAACACATGCTATTCAATCAGCTAGACTAAGTTTGAAATATATTTCATCATTCTGCCTCTGATGATCTTGATGGCTCAGGTAGAACAATAAATTAAAAAAAAAAAAACTATCCATAATTGTTCCTCAATACAGCTTGCATTTTTTCCTAAGAAAGGTTCTAGTGAATCCCTTCCCCCCAAGTGAATCTTTTATTTTTCTCTTTCCAATTAAATTTTTCTAATCACTTGTATCACTAATCTCCCCAATGTTCTTTAGCTTGAGCCCTAGGAAACTTTGTTCCATATTTTCTTAGCCCAGTCTAGAATTGAAGTTTTTCTCCCATGTTGGCACAACTCTGAATGTTGAATTCAGCATGAATGGGTGCTAGACTACTAACATCCACCTACTTTTTTCTCTCCAGATATGTTTGTTTACAAATTTTAACATCTATATCTATCATGTAGTTTCTCTTCCTTATTTTTCTCTTGGTCACCTATCCCTTCATTGTTCAGATTTCATCATCATAAATTTCTTATCTCCTAGGAGGGTACCTCCTTTAGGTACCCTCCTAGGAGGGTATAGCCTACCTTTAAATATGTAAATATGTTTCCTTACATTAGGCACTTTATGGCTACAAAAGACACATTTTCATTTTCAAAGCATATTTATCAATTTTGTCATTTCAATTTTTTTTTGTATTTTAAGATTACAAGTATATGTATAAATCTCATATAGCATGCCTTCATCTTTATTCAGATTCACATTGAACATTTCAAGTTGGTTTGGGGGTCTGTAATTATTACAAAAGCACATTAGCATGCAAGATTGCTATGGTTATTCTAATTTAATCCTAGCCTATTTTATCCTGCTAGAGTAAGTGTCTAGAGTAAGCACAAGAAGGGGTTTAAAGGCCTGGGCATCCATGTGATGTTAGCTCTATATCCTGCATAATGGTTTCAAATCATTCTCTCTGGGAAACTCCATTCTGTAGAGCAAGTAGACTTTCATGCAAAACTGTGTTAAATTAACAGTTCATCATTTTATAGTACACTGTAATAGAACTCTATGCTCAATCATGTGCACTTCTGCCTGGTTCCTGAAATCTCATTACAAAGTCAGCTATAGACATATGGCTGCTTCAATAGCTACTTACTCCTTGAAAGAAAACTACAGTTACTCTCGCCTTAACCAATTTATTAAAAATGCATGCTGGAAATAGTGTTGCATGACAATTTCATTTCATCTTTTGTGATACTGAGTTCATTCCAATGCTATTCAATTTCCTTTTAGTACATTGTTTCAAGTACCCTTAAGTTAGGTCTACATGCTGCCACTGTGAAAAATCGAAAACTCAGCTATTCACTTTTATGTCTTTTCTAGGGAATGACTACTGTTGAGATATTTGAAAATCAAGAACCATCTATATAGACATGAAATGGAACTGGCATTAGTGGCATATATTTTTAGTACATTAGGGGAAGATTGTATCAAGAATCTTCATAGAAAATAAATTTATCATATTCTTCTGCCTTTTAGAAATGGAGACTGTATGAAATTTGGGGATTTTCTTCAGTTTTGTCCCCATGCCTAGAAAAGAAGAATGATTGAGCACTTTCTGTTGAAGTCTGAGAAATAACTAAGAAGAGATTTTGGTGTAATACAGATATTGATGTTTAGCAGATACACTACAAAAGGACAGATATTTTATTGCCGGTAGCCAAAGAAAACAAAAACAAGAAGAAAAGTTCTTCACATGGCTATTTTCATCATTCCCCCAGGTTAATTTCCATTAATAGACAGAAACATTTATGGAGCTTGGCCTTTGGAGGACACAGACTGAAAGTAATAATGTCAAAAAAAGAATTTTCTAACCCAAATTAAGATGGTTGATTTAGACTAGTGATTAAACAACTACTTAAGAAGAGATAGTCAAAAGATAAACAACAACAAACTGGAATTTTTATCCTGCCATGAAAATGTTTTTTAAGCTGTTCTGAAATAAAACTGGACTTATAAAGACTAAAAGAGCTTAATTTTTTTTTCCTGGAATGGAATTAGGGAATTATCATTCAAGATATGCCCAAACAGGAGCACCAAAGTATAGACCTGAACTTGTCATGCTCCTTCTGAAGAAATTTTAATGACTCCCTATGACTCCCATGCATTACACTGTCTGCTATTTAAAGTCCATTTATGTACTCTATATTCTAGTCAAATATAGTAATGTGTTCTTCACTGATGAAAACAGGGTATCTTCCATCTGTGTAATTTTACACAGGTCATTCCTTATATCTATAATGTCTGTGCTTAACAAAAATCTCTAGCTTCGTTCAAGATATATAACTTTCTTGCACCATCTCCTTAATCCCACCTCATTTTTAAGATTCTCTTCTAATCGGTTTACTTTTTATATAATCTTTCAAGTTATTTATGTTTGTTTATCTATGTATCTGCTCTTCCTGCTCAGTAGTATGTAAACATCTTGAGGATAAGAAATCTTTCATTTTTGTATTTGCTCCTGCAATACTTAAAGCAATTCTTTAAAAGTAGAAGTAAATTTGACATAAATTATGCTATAATTTTACAGATGAGAAAATTGAGAACTAGGAAATTAAGTGACTATTCCAATACCATAAAGTTTTGGAGAACATTACTGAAACACAATTGCTATTACTGTAATAAACATTTTTCCATTTTAATTTGGAATCAAATTTTGAATAAAATTAGAAATATCTACAATTTTCTAGGTCTATGAGAATACTATGACTAATCTTTCACATAATACTACAATACTGTTAGCAAACTGAATGACATCTTGTAAGATGTAATTTTGAGAATCACTTAAATTTTAATTTTTATAGAAATACTTTCGACACAAATAAAATCAGATTTAAACAAATTGAAAAGGATCAAGTACTCTTGGATGACAATACTACTTAAACTAATCTATTTATTTAGTGCATACAAATCAAACTCCAAAGAAACTAGTTTACTGACCTAGAAAAATAACAACAAAATTCATCTGGAAGAACAAAAGTTCAAGTATTTCAAGGAAGTAATGATTTAAAAAAAACAAACAAAAGCAAATGAAGGTGTACTAGCTGTACCACATAAAAAACTATATTATAAAGCAGCAGCCATCAAAACCATTTGTTACTGGCTAAAAAAATAGAATAACCCATTAGTGGAATAGGTTAAAATCACAGGATAAAATAGTTAATGACTATAGCAATCTACTGTTTGACAAACCCAAAGATCCCAGCTTTTAAGATAATAATTCAATATTTGACAAAAACTGCTTGAAAAATTAAAAAATGGTATGGCAGAAACTAGGTATTGACCACTCTTAACACCTCATACCAAGATAACGTCAAAATGGGTTCATGATCTAGACATAAAGAATGATATTATAACAAATTAGAATAACATAGGATATTTTACCTCTCAGATCTGTGGAGGAGGAAGGGATTTGTGACCAAAGGAGAACTAGAGATAATTATTGATTACCAAAAAAAAAAAAAAATGTAATCTTGATGATGATATTAAGTTCAAAAAAAATTTTTTTGGTACAAGAAAAACTAATGCAGGCAAAATTAGAAGGGAAACAATAAATTGGGGGGAAAATTACATGAAATGGTTGTGATAAAAGGCCTCATTTCTAAAATATATAGATAATGGACTCAAATTTGTAAGAATTCAAGTCATTCTCCAATTGATAAATGGTCAAAAGATATGAACAGATAATTTCAAGAGAAAGAAATTGAAACTATTTCTAGTCATATGGAAAGGTGTTCTAAATCAGTATTGATCAGAGAAATGCAAATTAAGATAACTCTGAGATACCACTCCAATTTGGCTTAGATAACAAGAAAATATAATGATGAATGTTGGAGGGGATGTGGGAAAACTAGGACACTGATACATGGTTGGTGGAGTTGTAAATGGATCCAACCATTCTGGAGAGCAATTTGGAACTATGCTCAAAAAGTTATCAAACCATTCATACCCTTTGATCCAGTAACCCAGTGTTACTACTGTGCTTATATCCCAAAGATATCTTAAAGGACAGAAAGAGACCTACATGTGCAAAAATGTTTGTGGCCCTTTTTGTACTGGCAAGAAGCTGGAAACTGAATGGATGCCCATCAATTGGAGAATGACTGAAAAAAAAATATGCTATATGAATATTATAGAATATTCTATAAGAAACAACTAGCAGAATGATTTCAGAGAGGCCTAGAGAGCCCTATATGAACTGATGCTAAGTGAAATGAGCAGAACCAGGACATCATTATACATAGCAACAAGATTATAAGATGATCAATTCTGATGGACATAGCTCTCTGCAACAATGAGATGATTCAAACCAGTTCCAATTGTTTTGTGATGAAGAAAGCCATAGACACCTGTTAGGATTGCAAGATGAGAACTCAGGTTGCCTGGGCAATTCTCTAGCTTAGAATTCACACTTTTAGTTCCAGCCTTTAGGGGAGTTTACACCTTTGAACTTCTCATGAGGAGTTTACATAATTAAAGGAGTTTACACCTTTAAAAGGAGTTCTGAAAAGGAGTTTACAAAACCTTTTAAATGAGCAAGTTCATTGGTTGAAGTAATTTTCCCACAAGCCCCTGAGTTCTCATATGCCCTTTTAAAAGGAGCAAGTTCATTGGTTGAAGTATTTTCTCACAAGCCCTGTTGAGTTCTCACTACAATCTCTGCTAGGATAAAAGAGGAGGGCAGGAGGGCAAGAAGTTAGTCTAATCTGGGACAAAGTTGGGTCGGCAGGCTGGAAGGAGAGAGTCTGGCTGGGAGATTGAGTTGAGATGGCAGTCCCCAAGGATAACTTAAAGACAACCAGACCTTTACAATTCAAGAATTTGACAGACACCCTCCTTTCCCCGTGCCTTCCCCTAGATGGGAAGTAGTTCAATGTATGTTAAACATAGTAGAAATTTATGCTAAATCCAACATATGCATACAAATTTATATAATTATTGGAGCTAAACATATTATGCTTCAGCTGGAGTAAAAAAGCAAGGATAGAGATCCTGATCTTATATAAAACAAAAAGCAAAAATTACATATAATTAAAAGCCATAAGGAAGGAAACTGCATCTAGTTAAAATGTACCATAGACAATGAAGCAATAGCTACACTAAACATGTGTATATACAAAGTATTATAGCTTTCAATGCTATAGAAGATTAGAAAGAAAAAAAAATCTGTAACAGTGGAGGACTTAAACTTCATAATTTCACAACCAGAAGAATATCACACAAAATCAAAATAAACAATAAAGAAATGAAGGAAGTGAATAGAATTTTAGAAATATTGAATTTTTGGAAAGAATTGAAGAAAGAAAGGTATATAACTTTTACACAGCAGTACATGGATTTACACAAACTTTGATTATGTATTAGGGCACAAAATCTCACAATAAAATACAGAAAAGAAGAAAAAGTAAGTGCATCCTTCTTTAGATCATAATGTAATAAAATTATGTGTAATATAGATCTGCAGAATAATAGATTGAAAATTAATGGGGATTATATATATACATATATATATATATATAGAAATAATTCTAAAGAAAGAAATCATAAAAATAATAATTTAATAATTTCATCCAAGAGAATGACAATAATGAGACAACATAAGCAAACTTATGGGAACCAAAGCAATTCTTAAAGGAAACTTTATATCTCTAAATGCTTGCATGAATAAAATAGAGAAAGAGGAGATCAATAAATCAGGCCTGCAGCCACAAAAGTTAGAAAAAGAGCAAATAAAAATCATTGATTAAAAAGTAAAATAGAAATACAAAAAAGAAGAAATTACTAAAACTGAAAGTAAGAAATTATTGAACTAATAAATAACACTAAAGCTAGTTTTAAAGGGAAAATAAAATGAGCTTTAATTAATCTAATGTTAAAAAGACAATAAAACCAAATTACCATTATCAAAAGAGGAAAAGGATGAATTTGCCATCAATGAAGAGGAAATTAAAGCAAAAATTAGAAGGTATTTTGCCTAAATCTATACCAGTAAATCTGTCTTAATGAATACATATTCACAAAAATATAAAATATCTAGACTAACAAAAGCAGAAGTAAATTACTTAAATCATCACATGTTAGGGGAAAATGAAGAAGCCATAAGTGAAATCCCTTAGAAAAAAATTATTCAGGGTCAAATGGATTTATAAATGAATTATGCCAAAAAAATTAAACAATTAATTTCAAAACTTTTTCTAAAAAAAATAAATATATAAACACTGGATTTCTACTCTGATGAATTTATGAGAAGAGAAACCTAGGTTAGGGAAACATAAGCACATTTTAAATTTTGGATGAAACATCCAAAATGTTTAGGCCACACATCTATTCAAGTCCTGGTGGGTAGACAAAGATATAAGACAAATAAATGATTGATAGAATAGGCAAAATATTTACTAAATATTAGTATATGCTAGCTGCTGTGTTGGGGACACCAAAAGAATCAATGAAAATAGTCCTTGTTCTCAAGAAGCTTTACTTGGTTGGTTCATTGATAATAGGAAAACTTAACATATAGAAAGATGTTGAAAACCGAGGAAGGAATAGAATAGTATTTAAAATAAGTAAAGTTGATAGCATAGACATATTAGAAACTCTTAAAAATATTTTTCATTTTTGGCATATGAAAATAATTTATGATGAAAAAGTGATAAAGGACATTATCCAATGTAAAATGGATAATTTCAGTGACACTAATTTAAAATGGTTTTGCACCTGCAAAATCAATGCAGCCAAAATTTGAAGGCATTCAGGAAAATGTAAAAAAAAAATAAATAAATAGTGTGAGTTTCTTTCACAAAATCTCATTTCTCAATTATATAAAATATAGGAAGTTAAAAGAATGATTCATCTTTTTATTGATAAATTGTATATGACAAAATAATATATATATATGTATATATGTATATATACACATATATATACACATATATATATGTATATATATATATATATATATACAAATGTTGGTTGAGATATGAAAAAGCAGGGAAACTGATTCAATGTTGTTTGAGCAGTGAACTGAGAAATTATTCTGAAGAATAATTTGCAACTAGTCCCAAATATTATAATATTATAAATTCCCTTTGACCCAGCAATACCTATATCCCAAAGATATAAAAGGAAAAAACTTAATCTTCTAAAATGTTAAGTTTGTTTTTTTAAATATAATTGAAAAATATTTAGCAAAGTAAAATACATTGGGAGAAATATTGAGACCCAAAATGGAAAATAGTAAAGAATTAAAATGGCCACTCTGCATCTTCCTTCTACCTAGAAATATTTTCGCCTCCTTGTTGAGAAAGAGGAAGATAATAAGGAATTTGTAAGTGGAAAATATGGAATTCCTCTACCTTCTAATCAAAGGTTTTAGTGAGGCCTCCGCAGCATTCAGTCCCTCACAGAATCAAAAGAACAATGGCAACTTATGATTCAATTGAAGCAGAGTCTTTTTGTTCACCTTTGTGGATGGACTTTTTCTTTACTTATGAGAACTGGATAAATTTAGAAATACCAATACATAAACCCCAAAACTCAAGGGGATACTCTCCTTTCTCATCCTAATTTCATCCTAAAAACAAATAAAGGGGGTCTTAGAAGCGTTATTTCAAGTTTGCCTGTATGTTATTACCAAAAATATTGGGCTAAAGTTTCATTTGTCATTTTTTCAAAGAAGGATAATTAGGCACCTGGCATATTGTAAAGTATGGTGTTAAATAGAAGGGAAGAATGGATGAAAAGGGTGGCAAATATTTCCCCTTCTATAATTTCACCTGAATAAGTCATATATAAACCAAATAGTACTTAGCTGGCAATCTTAAAATAATATGCTAGTGGTTTATATATCTCCTTCCTATCATAGCCAATATCTCAAGAAAATATTCTATATTATCATCTCTACTTTCTTCCTTCCATTTATTTCTCAATCCCATTAAGCTTATATCACTATTCAACAGACATTGTTCACTGTAAAAGTATCTAGAATACCTAAATTATCAAATCAGATGGTCTATTCTCAGTTCTCAACTTTATAAAAATATAATTCACTATTTCTTCTCCATCCCCAAATATCTCTATTGTTCTACCAATTTTTCTCATTCTCAAATTTAGTCAGTTATTAACTATTCCTTGTTTTCTTACATAACCTATATTTTTTCAACCTTTGGTCCTTCTACCTCAGTTTCTTTTTTGTCATATATCTCCTTTATAGAGCATTAGCTTTAACCAGCTAACTCTCACTTCTTATGTGTAGGATTTAAACTTCTCTTAATTCAAATCAAAGCTTCTCATAATTCCCCTCTTTACTGCAGCTATCAAAATAACACGTAACCATCCTATTTGATCAAGTATTTTTCTACTTTAGAACTAGATTTTATTTTTTCTAGGATGAAATAAAAACACCTTCCTTTAACAAGAAAATCCATTCATTAATTTGCTTCATAAAACTTTCTAGCTTGATACTATGTTATTCCCTTCTTCAAAGTATACATTCCTGGAAAACCAGCATATTAATTGCTCATCTAGTTTAAATTTATCCAAGATGATATATTCACATATTTTTTCTCCTCAACTCTCTCCTTTTAATAATTCATACTTCCTTCATGATATAGTACATATGGTGCCTCCTCCAATGATATTTCTTCTTCCTTATTCCTATTAAATAGCTAGAAAATACCTCATGGTTTAATATTTGAATAACATTTGATATATGTTATTTAGTGTTTCTCCTAATTCATATCATATTGCTTTTTAAAAGATGCTTCAATGTGTTCTCTATTAAAATGTAAGTTTCATAAAGATAAGAGTAGTGCCCATGTTTTGTTTTATATACATGACCCTTATTCAGGGTCTCAAATACAGTACATATTTAAAATATTTTTATTAGATTATGTTGGAATCTTCCTGATAATCACAGGATTGAGCCTTTTTTCTATACCAATCCATTCTTTCTCCTCACTACTTAACATAGTAAATCACAACCGTAAACCCACCAATTAAGAGTCTTTTATTTGTCATTTTCTTTGGTTGTAAAATTTCTAGTTATATGTTTGTGTAGTATAAGTATTACTGTGTTGGACTTGACATCTTAATTACAAACCCTAACTTTGACATGTAGTACCTATGTCACCCTTGTTGTTTTACTTAAATTCTTAAAATCTTAATTGTCCTAACTTAAATGTCTTAAAAACTAAACTGGTTATAATATGCTTTGGATCTCTTCTGTCAAAGAGTTATTCATTTTTCTATTTGGTGATAATTCAGATTTTAAAATTTTGATCACTGCATAAATGATTTAGTTCTACCTTTGTAATGATAATTATTGGCATTATTATTGGTATTCCCCTCTTTTTGATAAATGTTTTCTTCCTCTCTACCCATTTCCTTCACTCTGTCTCCATGTATCAATGTTTTCTAGACAGAACACTGAATCTACTTTCAGGTGTTTGAAGTTTTGCACATTTTTATAGAATTTTGATCCTTATTTAAAACTGGGGATGGAACATTACCAATGATACAAAAGACTACCTATGCATGAACAACTAATAAATAAACTATGTCTTATTAAATCTGTAAATGAATATAGCAATACTTTCTACTAAACAATTACCAGAAATTATATCTTGTAACATATGATTATAGAATGAAATAATATCATATATAAGGTGATCTCAGTTTTAAAATAAAATTAAGTAAATTGAGTTAAACCTAGCCCAAGTATATTTGGATGACCTTTAGATATACTAGCATATTCATATTTCTGGTGTTGAATAAGTGCGTTCTATTTTCTTATTCATTTTAATCATAATAAACTTTTGCAGTGAACTTTTACTCTGCATTTTGAATTAGTATTCAGAGTGCAAACATACAAATAATGGTTTCATTTGGATAGATTTTCAAAAAAGGCTATCTTAATATTCTAGGGCAAAAGATTTAGGGTAAAATATGCTGCAGTACTAAACAGCGAAAAACTATTTTGCTGAGAAAAGGCTAAGTTTAAAAGTTCATATTAAAATATGCATTACAAATTTTAAAAAATTTATGTGCCTTTTAACAAATAGGGATCTAGGTATCCAATGTCATCCTGCAATATTTATAAGTTGGAATTACAGTTTCCAAGAAACTTAAAAAAAAAAAAAAAAACAACTTTATGAGATGAACTAAAGTTTATGAAGCTTAAATTAAAAGACCTAAATTTCTGAAGTGTTGTTATGTTTTGGGATGCTATGCCATCTCAATCTTAATGGATCATCCAGCCCAGGAATGTGCAAAACATACTTAATTTGATATGTCAGATGTCCTCACTACATCTTTTTTTTTTTTTTTTTTTTTTTTTCCCTGAGGCAATTGGGGTTGTGACTTGTCCAGGATCACACAGCTAGGAAGTGATAAGTATCTAAGGCTATATTTGAACTCAGAGTCTCCTGACTTCAGGGATGGTTCTCTATCCACTGAGCCACCTAGCTGTCCCCCATCATTTCTTAAATAAGTGACTTAGGGAAGATTGCTTAGCCTTTATCAATCTCAGTGTAACATCTAAATAATAGCTATATGGTTCAAAGTAGAGTGCTGCAATTTTCATCAGAAAGACCTAATTTCATATATTTCTTTAGATACTGGATAGCTATATGACTTTGACCATTAAATCTCTCTATTCTTATGTGCAAAAGGGAAGGCCTATATCCAAAGACCTTTAAGATGTTTTATGACTAAAATTCCTTAAATGAGAGATTTATGTTTAATTTTTCTTATACAGTTATTGTAAAAATAAAAATGAATGATTTGTAAATATTGAATTTTCAATGTTAATATACTATATAAACGGGTTGACAAAGATGTTGTTGAGATGAACTAAAGTTTATGAAGCTTAAATCAAAGGAATTAAACTTCTGAAGTGTTCTCATGTTTTCAGTTACTATATCATCTCATCATTAATGGATTGTCCAGCCTATGATATCACAAAATGTATTGAATCTGATATCTGAAAATGATTGATTATGGTGAAAATGGTGATTATAGAGGAATTAGAAAAGTTGCAGGGGATAATAGCATAGTGCATATGGTATTGGCCTTTGAATTAGGAAAACCTGGCCTCAAAACTTATGTCATCCATCAAGGATTAGCTGAAGAAGTCTTTTAATTTTTAAGTGTTTTGAGCAATGAAGAGAAGGTATATACACACATAGATACATATAGATACACTTACACATGAAAATGTAATTTCAATTATATTATCAAATATGATAACAATTATAAAGCTTAGATTAGGGTTTTACAGTGAGCATTTTATAAATGTTAGCTACTATTATATTATCTCACTTGATCCTTACAACTCTCAGAAGTAGAGGCTACTACTATGCCCATTTTGTAGTTAGGGGTACTGAGGCATGGGTTAAGTGACTTGTCTAGTCACATTGTTAATATATTTTGAGGATAGATTTGAAGTCAGGAATCCTTAATTATAGACTCAGCATCACATCTATTATAAAACTTATTGCTCTAAAGAAAATGCATTCAGTATTGAAGAGGATGTGAGAAAACTGGGACACTGATACATTGTTGGTGTAACTGTGAACAGATCCAACCATTCTGGAGAGCAATTTTGAACTATGCTTAAAAAGGAATTAAAGTGTGCATACCCTGTTACCCAAGCAGCATTTCTACTGGGCTTATATCTCAAAGAGATCTTACAGTGGGAAAGGGACCCACATGTGCAAAAATGTTGTGGCAGCTCTTTTTGTAGTGGCAAGACACTGGAAAGTGAGTGGATGTCCATGAGTTGGAGAATGTCTGAATAAAATATGTTATATATATATGTCATGGAATACTACTGTTCTGTAATAAATACCCAAGACCAAGATTTTAGAGAGGCCTGGAGAGACTTACATGAACTGATGCTAAATGAAATGAGCAGAACCAGGAGATCATTGTACACAGCAACATCAATACTATATGACAATCAATACTTATAAATGTGAGTCTTTCCAACAATAAGATGATTAATGTAAACTCCAGTAATCTTGTGATGAAGAGATCCACGTGCAACCAGAGAGAGGACTGTGGGAACTGAATGTGCAGCACACCATAACATTTTCACTCATTTTGTTGTTGTTTGCTTGAATTTTGCCTTTCTCATTTTTTCCTGTTTAATTTTATTTTTCTTGTGCAGTAAGATAATTATATGTGTATGCATATATTGTATTTAAAATATATTCCTAACTTGTTTAATATATATTGGATTACTTGCCATATAGGGGAAGAGAGGGGGGAAAGTATGGAAAAATCTGAAACACAAAGAAAGGGGGGAAAGTATGGAAAAATCTGAAACACAAGGCAGTGCAGGGATCAATGTTGAAAAATTAACTGTGTATATGTTTTAAAACTAAAAAGGTTTGGGGCAGCTAGGTGGTGCAGTGGGTAGAGCACCAGCCTTGAATTCAGGAGGACCTGAGTTCAAATGTGATCTCAGACACTTAACACTTCCTAGCTGTGTGACCCTGGGCAAGTCACTTAACCCCAGCCTCAGGGAAAAAAAAAAGGTTTTAAAAATAAATAAATAATTGCATCAAGACTATGAACCACTACATAGAATTCCCAATCCCTCTATTTTTGTCTGCCAGCATTTTGGATTTCCTTTCACAGGCTAATTCTACACTATTTCAAAGTCCAATTCTTTTTCTACAGCAAAACAACTATTTGGACATGTAAACATATATTGTATTTAATTTATACTTTAACATATTTAACATGTGTTGGTCAACCTGCTACCTGGGTTGGGGAAGGAGGGGAAAAATTGGAACAAGGAGTTTGGCAATTGTCAGTGTTGTAAAACTACCCATGCATACATCTGGTAAACAAAAACTATTATTATTTTAAAAATTGATCAATATTCATTAGGGAAATTACCCTGTGAAATTACCCTGTGATTTTGTTTCTCTATTTTGGCTATCCTGGTTTAGATATTAGTTACATATTTGTGCCATAGAAGAAATTTAACAGTACTCCTTATTTGCCTATATTTCCAAATACATTACTCAGCATTTGAACTATTTGTTATTAAAATGTTTGATAGAATTCACTTATGAATCCATTTCCTCGAGATTTTCTTTTGGGAGGTCATTAATGGCTTGTTCAACTTTTTTTTTTTCTAAAATGAGAATATTTAAGTTATTTATGTCCTCATCACTTAATCTGAACAATTCATATTTTTATTAAAGTTTACTACTTACAAAACATATGCATAAGTCATTTTACAACAGTGACACGTGCAAAACCTTCTGTTCCAAATGTTCTTCCCCTTCTCCCCAACCCATATCCTAAAAGGCAGGTGCATGTTAAATATGTTACAATATATATTAAATCCAAAATATGTATACACATTTATACAATTATCTTGCCTCATAAGAAAATTCAGATTAAGAAAAAGGAAAATAAAACCTTAGAAAGAAAACAAAAGGCAAGCAGACAACAACAGAAAGAGTGAAAATCTTATGTTGTGGTCCACACAGTGTTCTCTCTGGGTATAAATGGATTTCTTCATCACAAAAATATTGGAGATGACATCAATTACCTCGTTGTTGAAGAGAGCCATGTTCATCAGAATTGATTGTCAGACATTCTTCAACTCATGGAAATCCACTCAGTTTACAGTTTCTTGTCACTAGGAAAAGGACTGCCACAAAAACGTTTGCACATGTGGGTCCCTGTCTTTCCTTTAAGATCTCTTTGGTATATAAGCCCAGTAGAACCACTGCTGAGCCAAAGGGTTTACACAATTTGATAACTTTTTAGCATAGTTCCTAATTGCTCTCCACAATGGGCTGGATTAATTCACAGTTCCACCAACAATGTATCAGTGTCACAGTTTTCCCACATCTTGTCCAGCATTAGTCATTATGTTTTGCTGGTATCTTAGCCAATCTGAGAGGTGTGTAATGGTATCACCAAGTAGTCTTAATTTACATTTCCCTGATCAATAATGAATTGTAGCACCTTTTAATAAGACTTGAAATAGTTTCAATTTCTTCATCTGAAAAATGTCTTTTCGTATCCTTTGACCATTTATCAATTGGAGAATGGCTTGATTTATTTTTTATTATTATTATAGCTTTTTATTTACAAGATATATGAATAGGTAATTTTTCAGCATTAACATTTGCAAAACCTTTTGTTCTAACTTTTCCCCTCCTTCCCCCCACCCTTTCCTCCAGATGGCTGGTTGACCAATACATGTTCAATATGTTATAGTATAAGTTAAATACAATTTATATATACATGTCCAAACAGTTATTTTGCTGTACAAAAAGAATCAGACTATGAAATAATGTACTATTAGCCTGAGAAGGAAATCAAAAATGCCGGTGGACAAAAGTAGAAGGATTGGAAATTCTATGAAGTTGTTCTTTGTCTTTTTCCAGAGTTCTTTCCTTGGGTGTAGCTGGTTCCATTCATTACTGCTCTATTGGAACTGATTTGTTTCATCTCATTGTTAAAGAGGGCCTTATCTATCAGAATTGATCATCATATAGTATTGTTTTTGAAGTATATAATGATCTTCAGGTCCTGGTCATTTCACTCAGCATCAGTTCATGTAAGTCTCTTCAAGCCTTTCTAAAGTCACCCTGCTGGACACGTCTTACAGAAAAATAATATTCATATACCACAATTTATTCAGCCATTCTCCAATTGGTAGGCATCCACTCAGTTTCCAGTTTATGGCCACTACAAAGAGGGCTGAATGTCTTGATTTCTTATAAATTTGAGTCAACTTTCTATATATTTTAGAAAGGAGGCCTTCATCAGAACCTTGGAATGTAAAAATGTTTTTTCAGTTTATTGCTTCCCTTCTATTCTTGTCTGTATTAGTTTTGTTTGTACAAAAACTTTTTAACTTAATGTGATCAAAGTTATCTATTTTGTGATCTATAATGATCTTTAGTTCTTCTTTGGTCAAAAATTCCTTTCTCCTCCATAGATCAGAGAAAAAAAAATATCCCATGTTCTTTTAATTTGTTGGTAATGTCATTCTTTATGTCTAAATCATGAATATGTTTCAACCTTATCTTGGTATACAATGTTATGTGTGTGTTAATGACTAGTTTCTGCCATACTAGTTTCCAATTTTCCTAGAAATTTTTTTTTATCAAATAGTGAGTTCTTATCCCAAAAGCTGGGGGCTTTGGTTTTGTCAAACTCTAGATTACTAGAGTTATTGACTATTTTGCTGTGTGAACCTAACCTATTCTATTAATTAACTAGTCTATTTCTATTTCTTAACCAGTACCAAATGGTTTTGATGACCTCTACTATATAATAGTTTTAGATCTTGTACAGCTAGGTAAGTAACTGTCATTTCATTTTTTTTATATATTATTTCCCTTGAAATTCTTGACGTTCTGTTCTGACAGATGAATTTTATTGTTATCTTTCTAGGTCAATAAAATAATTTCTTGAGAGTTTGATTAGTATAGCACTAAATAAATAGATTAGTTTAGATAGTGTTATCATCTTTATTATATTCGTCAACCTATCCAAAAGAACTTTGTTTAGATCTGATATTACTTGTGTGGAAAGTGTTTTATAGTTTTGCTCATATAGTTCCTGAATTAACCTCGGGCAGATAGATGCCCAAATATTTATATTACATACAATTATTTTAAAAGAAATTTATCCTTGAATCTTTTGCTGTTGAATTTTGTCAGCAATGTATAAAAATGCTGATGATTTGTGTGGATTTATTTTGTATCTTGCAATTTTGCTAAAATTGTGGATTATTTCTAATAGCTTTTTTAGTAAAATCTCTGGGGATCTCTAAGTATACCATCATATCATCTGTGATTTGGTTTCCTCATTATACTCTTAATTCCTTTAAGATCTTATTTTTTCTCTCATTGCCAAATCTAGAATTTTTAATACAATATTGTATAGTAATGGTGATAGCAGACAACATAGTTTAAACCCCTGATCTTATTAAGAATGATTCCAGTTTGTCCCCATTACATATGATGGTTGGTGATTGTTTTAAATGCTATTGACTGTTTTAAGGAAAATACCATTTATTCCTAAACTTTCTGGTGTTTTTAATAGGGATGGATCTCGACTTTATCAAATGTTTTTTATGCATCTATTAAGATAACTATTTTTTGATGATTTGGTTTTTGATATAATCAATTATGTTAATTCCTAATATTTTTCCTAATATTAAACCAGCCTTGCATTCTTGTTAAAAATCCTACTTCGTCATTGTGTATTATCTGGGCCATGATATTTTGTATCTTTGCTAATATTTTATTTTAAGATTTTTGCATCAATATTCATTAAGAAGATTAGATTGGTCTATAAGTTTATATTTATTTTCATCCTACCTGGATTAGGTATCAGTAACAAATTGGTGTCATAAAAGGAATTTTCTAGGACTCTTTCATTTCCTATTTTTTCAAATAGTTTATATAGTATTGCAGTTAATTTTTATTTAAATGTTTGATAGAATTCACATGTAAATCAATCTGGTTCTGGAGGTTTTTTCTTAGGGAGCTGATTAATAGATCTCTTCCTGAGATATAATTTCCCTTATTTTACATCTATAATGGGACTATTTAAGTAATGGATTTTTTCTTCTTTTAATCTGGGCAAATGATACTTTTGTAGGTATTCCTCCTTTTCACTTAGATTATCACATTTATTGACATAAAGTAACTCATAATTATTGTTCTAATTTACTCTTCATTGATGGAAAGTTCTCCGTTTTCATTTTTGAGACTAACAATTTGATTTTCTTCTTTCCTTTTTCTAATCAAATTAACTAAATGTTTATTTTGTTATTTCAGAAATTCTTAGTTTTAATTATTAATTCAATAGTGTTTATTTTTACTTTAAATTTTATTAATCTCTCATTTTATTTTTAGAATTTCAATTTTTTTTTATTTTGGGGATGGTTTAATTTGATACTTTTCTAGCTCTTTTAGTTGCAAGCCCAATTCATTGATTTTCTCTTTCTCTATCTTATGCAAGTAAGCATTTAGAGGTATAAAATTTCCCCTTTGTACTGCTTTGTCTGCATGCCACAGATTTTGGTATGTTGTCTCATGATTGTCATTCTCCTGTAGGAAGTTATTGATTGTGTCTATGATTTGTTGTTTTAATCATTCATTTTTTAGGTTGAGATTATTTAATTTGCCGTTACTTTTTGCTTTATTTTCCCCTGGCTTTTTGTTGAATATAATTTTTAATGCACCCTGATATGAAAAAAAATGCATTTACTATTTCTGCTTTTCTGTATTTGATTTTGAGGTCTTTATTTCCTTTACTATGGTCAATTTTTTATAGGTTCAGTGAATTGCTGAGAAGTGTACTCCTTTCTGTCTCCATTCAATTTTCTCCAAAGATCTATTATACCTAATTTTTAAATCTTCTATTTATCTCTTTAACTTCTTTCTCATTTATTTTGTGGTCTGATTTATCTATTTCTGCAAGTGCAAGGTTGAGATCTCCCATTATTATAGTTTTGCTGTCTATTTCTCCTTGCAGCATTCTTAAATACTCTTTTAGAAATTTCCATGCTATACCACTGGGTGCATATATGTTTAGTATTTATATTACTTCATTATCTGTGGTATCCTTCAGCCAGATATAGTTCCTTCCTTATCTCTTTTAATTAGATCAATTTTTGCTTTTGTTTGATTTGAAATAAGGATGCCTACTTCTGTTTTTTTTTTTTTTTTTTACTTCACCTGAAACATAAGAGATTCTGCTCCAGTATTTTACCTTTATTCTGTGTATATCATTCTGCTTTAAATGTGTTTCTTATAAACAACATATTGCAATATTTCTGGCTTTTAATCCTGTCTGCTTTCCACTTCTGCTATATAGAAGTGTTCATCCTTTTCACATTTATGGATAAAACAATTAAGTCTGTATTTCCTGCCATCTTATTAACTCCAAGTAATATATTCCCTTTTCCTTTCCCCCTTTTCCTCTCTCTCCTCCTCAGTATTTTACTTACAAGCCCTACTTGCTTCAAACAACCCTTCTCTTTTAGAGTCCCTCCCCCTTTCTTATACCTTTATCCTACTATTTCTGTTTTCCCCTCTATTTAGCCTATCCCTTCCCTTTTCACCTTTCCCATTCTTCTTTTCAATAAGGTGTGAGAAGTTTCTCTGTAAACCAAATATGTGTAATATTTTCTCTTTGAGCCAAATCTGATGAGAGTAAGATTCACACAATATTCATCCCCCTTACTTCTTTCCCTCAATTATAATAGGCTTTCTTTGCCTCTTCCTGAGATGTAATTTCCCTTATTTTACATCCACTGTCCCCTTTTCCCTGTAAAATATTCTTCTGTGTATATCCAAAACAGAAATACAGTTCTCAGGAGTTCTTTTCTTTTTACCTTTTTCTGCTTCTCTTGAGTTAAGCATTTGGAGGTCAAATTTTTTTGTTTCTTTTTTTAGTACTGGTCTTTACATCAGACATGAATGCAATTCACCTGTTTCATTGAAATGAAATGCTCATTTTAGCAGGGTAGTTTATTCTTGGATGCATTCCAAATTATTTTTCCTTTTGGATTATGAGATTCCAGGTAATTCAATCCATAAAAGTGAAACTTCGAGGTCTTGGGTAATCCTTATTGTGGATCCTGGTTTTAAGTCTTTTTTTGGCTATTGGTAATATTTTTCCTTGCTGTGATAGTTCTGAAATTTACCCAGGATATTCCTTGAAGTTTTAATTTTTGGGTTTCTTTTCAAGAAGTGTTCATTGAATTCTTTCAATGGCTATTTTATCTTATGATTCTAGGGAAGCATGGAAGTTCTCTTTGATAATTTCCAGAAAAATAGTGTCTATGATTTTTTTTCTTTTTTCATCATGGATTTAAGGGAGTCCAATAATCATTAGATTATCTCTCCTAGACTGATTTTCTAGGTCATTTATTTTCCCAAATAGGTATTTTATATTTTTATCTATGTTTTCATCTTTTGGTTTTGCATGATTTTTTCTTGATGTTTTATTGAGTCATTCAATTCTATTTGTTCAGTTCTGATTTGTAGTAAATTGTTTTCTTAATTTATTTTTTTTACTTCTTTTTATATTTGTCCAATTGAATTTTTAAATGATTTGTGTTTTTTTTCCCATGGATTTTTTTTTCATTTCATAAATTCTATTTTTCAAAGAATTGCTTTATTTTTCCATTTTGTAAAATTTATTTGAAGAAGTTATATGCATTTCCCATTTCACTATTTTGTAGTGAATTTTCTTCTGATAATTTCTGTGTTTTCTTTTCTTAACCATCTTGTGATGTTCTCATTTTCTCTCCCCATTTTTCTTCCAGTGCTCTTTTAAGATCTTTTGTAATTTCTTCTAGGAGAACTTTATGTGATGTGGACCAATTTATATTATTTTTGGGAACTTCATCTGGAAACAATCTGCTTTTAGTCTCCTCAGGGCTTGAAATCTGCCCTTTCTTTCACCACAAAAACTATCTTGTCAGAGGTTTTTGTTTGTTTGTTTTTTGTTTATTTGTTTGTTTTAAGTTGAGATTTGTTTTTAGGTCAAAGTGAAGCAGGTGTTGTCCCTTTAAGAAACCGATTTGTTATCACTTATGATTGATTTCTGATTCAGATCACTCCCAGCCCCTCCTGGCTGATGCATTAAGCTTGCACATTTAATTCACAAATCCTGGTCAAAAGCACCCCTTTGAATTCCAATAGGAAATCTGGACTTTTGCCAGTCCCCAGCTGATCTGAGCCAATTTAGAACTCCACCCACCTGTCCTGTTAGCTAAATCTGTCATTATAAAAAAAAAAAAAAAAAAAAAAAAAAAAGTCAAACTAAAACCCTCTTCTCTCTGCAGAGATTCCAAACATGCCAGCATCATGCTTGACACCCCAAGGATCTTCTGCCCACCAGAACTTTTTTCCAGTTCCCTCTTTTCTTTATCCTCACCTATTTCCTTAATTAGACTTTATCTTTACTTCCAATCCTCATAATAAACCTCTTTTTTCAGCCTAGGTTTTCTGGCCTGTAAATTCCTTTATAGGGGACTTCTTGCACTGTCACAAGGGAGTTATCCAGAATTCCTTACCCTTGATCCGAATCCTAAGGGATCAGGGGAGTCAAACCTACCCTGTACCCTGAACTTGCCACTAGACTTCATTTAACTCTATGACCACCAGAAACCCTAATTTCATTTGGATACCCCAAATCTAAACCTCATCAAAAGGAGGTTGTCTAAGCTTCCTCTACAAGCCATACAGCAGCTCCACTGATTTTGTGCTGACTCACTCCCACTGCTGGGTACATGTGGCCACATCCTATGAGATTCTGGCATTTTGGTATTCTCTTTTTACCTTTTGTGTTTGTGTTAGATTTTTTGGAACTTCTCTACTGATCTACTAGCTTGCAACCAGGGTAGAGTATCCAACAGAGCTGTAAATCCCTCCATGTAGATTCTCTGCCACATGGAGTCCACACGGCCCCAGGTCTGTGTTGTCTGTGCTTGGTGTCTGTGCTCAGCCTCCTTGCACTGGCCCACTTCCCTCCTTGTCTGATTTAAACAGACCTTTTCTGATGATCTTCAAAATTGTTTTCTGCTGGTAATTTATTGCACTCCCAATATTTGTGGATTCTTCCAGTACAGAGCTAATTCAAAGGCTGGGTTTTCTAATTACTCTGAGGGTTGTGGGAGAAGTTCAGAAAGAAAAATGTGTCCTTTCCACCATATTATATCTTTAACTCTTGAGATCTCTGTCTCTGTTATCAACATACTTAGAAGGGGAATGGTGATTCTCCTGGAAAAAGGGAAAAATAGAGTTAAAATGGGATAATCTACATCTCATGTGGATGAAAAAACAAAAACAAAAACAAAAACAAAAAAAACAATTGAAGGAAAGAGGAGAAGTGCATGAGCATTGTTCAAATTGCAATCTCATCAGATTTGCCTCAAAGACAAAGTGTCAGAAACATTTAGTTTCACAGCGAAGGTTGTTTCACCCAAAAGGAAAGTAGGAGGAGAAGGGAAAAAGGAAGGCGAAGGCAAATAGAAAAGAACAGAGAAGTAGATGGGGAAAGGTTTAAAAAGGGGAAGGCTATTTGAGGGAGAGACTAATAAGTGATAAAATACTAGGGAGAAGGGAAAGGGGGAAAGGGAAAAGAACATACCTGGGAATAAACAAAATGACAGGAAATATAGAGATTGAAATTTTATTTGTGAATGTAAATGGGATGAACTCTCCCATAAAACAGAAGCAGATAGCAGACTGGATTAAAAGCCAGAATCCTACAATTTGTTGTTTTCAAGAAACTCTTTTATAGCAAGGTAATATATTTAGAGTAAAGTAAAAGGCTTGAACAGAATTTATTATGCTTCAGCTGGAGTAAAAACAACAACAAAAAAAGTAGGGGTAGCAATCCATATCTCAGATCAAACAAAAGCAAAAATGCATGTGACTAAAAGACAAAAGAAAGGAAACTATATACTGCTTAAAAGCACCATATACAATGAAGTAATAAAGTGGTATAGCATCCAAATTCCTAGAGAAGAACTTAAGAGAGATGCAAGAAGAATTAAACAGCAAAACTATAGTAGTGTGGGATCCCAAACTTGCTCTTTCACAAATAGATGAATTGAATCAGAGAATAAATAATAAAGAAATTAAGGAAGTAAATAGATTCCTACACAATTTAGGGAAGATAAACCATTGGGAAAAAAATGAATGGAGAAAGGAATATACCTTTTTTTCTTGGTAGTACATGGTATCTACACACACACACAAAAAAAAAAAATTGGTCATGTATTAGGGCAGAAAAACCTCAAAATCAAATGCAGAAAGGCAGAAATAATAAACACATTTTTCTTAGATCATAATGCAATAAAAATTACATGAATAAAAGATCAAGGTAAAATAGACCAAAATTAATTGGAAACTAAATATTTTAATCCTAAAGAATGAATGGGTGAAACAACAAATCATAGACAAAATCAGCAATTTCATCTAAAAGAATGACAATAATGAGAAACCATAGAAAAATTTGTGGGATGAAGCCAAAGAGGTAATAAGGGGAAATTATATACCTCCAGATACTTGCTTGCATAAAATAGAGAAAGAGAAGATCAATAAATTGGTCTTATAACTAAAAAAGCTAAAAAATTAAAAATTAAAAACCCTCATTTAAATGCCAAATTTGAAATTCTGAAAAAAGGGGAAATTAATAAAATTGAAAGTAAAAATATTGAATTAATAAATAAAACTAAGAGTTATTTTTATGAAAAAACAAGAAACTAGATCAACTTTTTGTTAATTTGATTAGAAAAAGGAAAGAAGGAAATCCAATTGTTAGTCTCAAAAAAAAAAAAAAAAAAAAGGGAGACGTTGGCACCAAAATTAGATCAATTATTAGGAGTTATTTTGCCAATTATATGTCAATAAACATGATAATCTAAATAAAATGGAGGAATAGCTACAAAAATATAGACATCCAGGTTAATTGAAGAGGGAATAAATTACTTAAATATCCCCATTTTAGAAAAAGAAATATAACAACCTAGTAATCAATTCCTTAAGGAAAAAAAAAAAGTCCAGGGTCAGCACGATTTACAAGGGAATTTTTACCAAATATTTAAAGAATAATTAATTGCAAATATAATACAAACTATTTGAAAAAATAGGGAAAGACTTCCAGCCAAGAGGCCAGCATGGAGGCAGACAGCTGCTTGAGCTCCTCGCTTTCTCTTTCCTAGCCTGGGTGGCCAAGCCGAGATGGGTAGCCAAAAGAGGTAAGGATTTTGGTAGTGAACACATGGGTCTTCTGACCAGGTGTTCACTAGGGAACCAACAAGTCAGGGCATCAGTTAGGGCATTATGTGAGTAGGTATAATAAAGGCTTTTAAGATTACTCGTGGCTGTTCTTGAGTGTGCTACTGGTTATTAAGCTATAGATTCAAGAGATTGTGGCCAGAGACATTTGAAGGCCTCAGAGGAGGTGAGCCGGGTGGGGTTCACACTGCTAAGCACAGTGGTCAAACGTACTCTGGTGGGTCTAGGACAGACTAGTAATTGTAACTGCCAGGGAGAGCACGTTACAAATGGCCTCAGAGTTAATGCTTGACCAGAAAAGAAACCCACAAATAATCACCAAGAGAAGACATCCTTGAAATTCGCCAGAGAAGGTCTGCATTTGCTCAGGGGAGGGTCAAACAGACTGGGTGCAGACTGAGGGCAGGCAAGCCAGAGCAAGACAGGCAGCTCACACAGCTCAGACCAGAGGAGGAGGGGTATGATCGCTGCCCTTCCTGTGAAAAGGCTTTTACCCCAGTGTGGATGTTCTGTCTTGGCAGCAAGCCAGGAGCAGCAGAGAGGGTGTAAACACCAGAGGTGAAGAATAAAACCCCGGAAACTAGCACCTTGTGGAACCAGCCACCCCTACCCCCACCTGGAGTGACTCTGAGTTCTCAGAGCCTCAGAGTGAAGACTCAGCACAGCCATCCCTGTCCTGTTAGTGGCTCTCTGCTGCCCTACCCCTAGTCTGTAGAGGAAGCCCATTAACACCATCCAGCCCCATTCCCCCCCCCAACAGACCAATTATTTCTCCTGTCAATTTGTTTTCTTCAATTAGCACTCAGACAAAATGAACAAAAAATTCAAAAGGGCTCTAACCATTGACAGCTTCTGTAAGGAGAGAGAGCAGACTTCAAATACTGAGGAGACTAAAAACAGACTGTCCCCAGAGGAATCCCCTAAGGGGAATATGAGCTCCTCCTCAATACAAAAGAACTTCATAGAGGAAATCAAAAAGGCTATCACAAGAGAGCTAGAAGAGAAATTGGAAAAGGAAAGGGAAGCTTGGAAAGAGAACCTGGAGAAGTTATACAGAGTGGAGAAAGAGATCAAATCATTGAGAAATAAAATTAGTGAATTAGAAAAGGCAAACAATTCCAAGGAAAACAGGATTAGTGAGTTGGAAAGGGTAAACAACTCCAAGGAAAACAGGATTAATGAGCTGGATAAAGAAATCAGCTCTCTAAAAAATAAAATGGAAAAAAATTCCATAAAAGAAAAAAACCCACTTAAAAACACAATTGGATAATTACAAAAAGATATAAAAAAAAGTGAGTGAAGAAAATACATCATTGAAAATTAGACTCGAACAAGTAGAAATGAATGACTCAAGGAGAAACCAAGAGGTAGTC
The DNA here is from genome assembly GCF_048593235.1 of Sminthopsis crassicaudata. Taxonomy (NCBI): domain Eukaryota; kingdom Metazoa; phylum Chordata; class Mammalia; order Dasyuromorphia; family Dasyuridae; genus Sminthopsis; species Sminthopsis crassicaudata. The sequence continues at coordinate 77,590,184 of NC_133620.1, forward strand.
AAGCAAAACCAGAGAAACGAAACAATTGAAAAGAATGTCAAGTACCTTATTAGAAAGACAACAGACCTGGAAAACAGATCCAGGAGAGACAATTTGAGAATAATCGGACTCCCTGAAAAATGTGAGGAAAAAAAGAGCTTGGACACCATTTTCCAGGAAATTATCAAAGAGAACTTCCCAGACATTCTGGAAACAGAGGGTAAAATAGACATTGAAAAAATTCATTGATCACCTACTGAAAGGGACCCTAAAATCAAAACGCCAAGAAATATAGTGGCCAAGTTCAAGGACCGTCAAACAAAGGATAAAATACTGGAAGCTGCTAGGAAAAAGCAATTCAGATATGGAGGAGCCACAATAAGGATAACCCAGGATCTAGCAGCATCCACATTAAAAGAATGAAGGGCCTGGAACATGATATTCCAAAAGGCTAAGGAACTTGGTATGCAGCCAAGAATAACTTACCCAGCAAGAATGATCATCGTTTTCCAGGGAATAAGATGGACATTTAATGAAATAAATGAATTCCATCTATTCTTGATGAAAAAAAACCAGACCTACATAAAATGTTTGATCTTCAAATACAGAACTCAAGAGATTTCTAAAAAGGTAAAAAGAAATCTTGAGAACTATACTTCTGCCAAAAAATATGTAAAGAATATATGTACAATTTGTCTTAGAAACTAGAGGTGGAAAGGAAATTATATCATAAAAAAGGGTAAAGTGGTGGTACTACATCTCATGAAGAGGCAAAGGTAACTTATTATATCTGAGAGAAAGAAAGGAGGGAGATGAACATAGTGTGTATCAATAGACATATTCGATTTATGGTGAAACTTCTTCTACTTTATTGAAAAGTGAAAGGGAAGCCAGAGCTAGTGCATCTTTGTCAAAAATTAGAAAATTAATGGTATAGAGAACTAAATTTAGAAGTTCTCTAGGGTTACCTGTGGCTCCCCCTTTCTTTTGTTTTTGGAAGAGTGTCTTAATATCTCTGTTTCTTCTCTCTACTATTGCCTGCCCTTGAGGATTAAAGGGTATGCCCGTGGTATGTAAAATCTTATACTGTGCACAAAAGTGTGTAAAATGTTTGGACATATATGCAGGTCCATTGTCTGTTTTTATTGCTTGTGGCACACCCATAATTGCAAATGCTTGTATAAGGAATTCAGTGACCACTCGGGCTGTCTCTTTTGCTGCTGGCATTGCAAATGTGAATCCTGAAAAGGTGTCTACCACAACATGGATAAAAGATAGACGACCAAAAGATTTATAATGGGTCACATCCATTTGCCAGATTTCATTGGGTCTCAAACCAGGAGGATTCTTCCCTGGAGGGAGTGTAGGAGCATGGAAAGGCCCTGTTCAGGCGCCAAATTGCTATGGTCCAGTCTAGCTCCTCTGAAGGGCTCAGAATAAGTCCTTGTCAGAATAAGGAAAGGTCCTGGCCCCACGTTGGGCGCCAAATGTAGCATGCTGTTGTCTCCAGAAGCTGCCGATCGCTGTCTGGGAAGAGATCTGCTGTGTCTACTCAAATCTCTCAGACAGATTCTTCTTCCTGTAGTGAACCGTTGTCTCCAGGCAGCTGCTGTTAACTCTTGTCCAGAGAAGTGACTTCCCTTCCTGCAGAGAGCGCCATCAAACCTGATGTAATGCAGAGACCTCTCCTATCTCTGGAGTGGTGTCCTCTTTTATCCTCCCAGAGAATGGGCGTGAGATAATGCAAGGGCTTCTGGGAAGAACCACTTCAACCAATGAGCTTGCTCCTTCTAGGATTCCTAAGGTGTAAATTCCCTTTACAGGTCTGAGCCAGAGAACTGTCAAGTCAACCTGAGTTCTCACCTTGTAATTGTCCAGACAAGCTGAGTTCTCACCTAGTAATCCTAACATTTATCCTCTCTGGATGACTTCTGCAGGCTCTCTTGCCAAGCTTCCCTTTCCTTTTCCTATTTCTCTTCTAGCTCTCTTGTGAGAGCCTTTTTGATATCTTCCATGAGATTTTTTTGTATTGAGGAGCAGATCACATCCCCCTTAGGGGATTCCTCTGGGGACAGTCTGTTTTTACTCTCCTCAGTATTTGAAGTCTGCTCTCTCTCCATACAGAAGCTGTCAATGGTTAGAGCCCTTTTGAATTTTTTGTTCATTTTGTCAAGAGGGGAATGGAAGAAAACAAACTGACAAGAGAAACAATTGGTCTGTTTATTTTTCGGGGGGATGGAGCTGGATGTTGTTAATGGGCTTCCTCTACAGACTAGGGGTAGGGCAGCAGAGAGCCACTAACAGAACAGAGATGGCTTCACTGAGTCTGGGCTCTGAGGCTCTGAGAACGCTCTGAGGTTCTGAGAATGTGCTGAGTCACTCCAGGTGGGGGTTGGGGGTGGCCGGTTCTGAGAGACGCTAGCTTTCTGGGGTTTTAATCCTCACCTCCCGTGTTTACACCCTCTCAGCTGTTCTTGGCTTGCTGCCAAGACAGAGTATCCGCACTGGGGTAAAAGCCTTTTCCCAGAAACGGCAGAGATCTACCCCTCCCCCTTGGGTCTGAGTTGTGTGAGCTGCCTGTCTCGCTCTGGCTTGCCTGCCCTCAGTCTGTACCCAGTCTGCCTTCACGCCACCATCTTTGCCAGAAGTCCCCCCAAGGAAATACTAAAGAAGGGAAAGGGACCTGTATGTGCCAAAATGTTTGTGGCAGCCCTTTTCATAGTGGCTAGAAACTGGAAAATGAATGGATGTCCATCAATTGGAGAATGGTTGGGTAAATTATGGTATATGAATGTTATGGAATATTATTGTTTTGTAAGAAATGACCAACAGGAGGAATACAGAGAGGCTTGGAGAGACTTACATCAACTGTGCTGAGTGAAAGGAGCAGAACTAAGGGATCATTATACACTTCAACAATGATACTGTATGAGGATGTATTCTGATGGAAGTGGATATCTTCAACATAGAGAAGAGCTAATCGAATTCCAATTGATCAATGGTGGACAGAATCAGCTACATCCAGAAAAGGAACACTGGGAAATGAGTGTAAACTGTGAGCATTGTTTTTTTTTTTTTGTTTGTTTGTTTGTTTTGGTTTTGGTTCTCTTCCCAGATTATTTTTACCTTGTGAATACAATCTTTCCTTTGCAACAACAACAACAACAACAAAATTCGGTTCTGCACATATATATTGTACTTAAGATATACTATAAGATATTTAATATGTATGGGAATGCCTGCCATCTAGGGGAGGGGGTGGAGGGAAGGAGGGGGAAAACTCGGAACCGAAGGGAGTACAAGGGATAATGTTGTAAAAAAAAAAATTTAAATAAATAAATAAATAAAAAGAAAGGAAAAATAGGGAAAGAAGAATCCTACCAAACTTCTTTTATGACACTGATATGATGTTGATACCTAAATCAGGTAGGATGAAAACAGAGAAGGAAAATCATAGATAAATTTCCAAAGTGAATACTGATGCAAAAATATCAAACAAAATATTAGAGGAGAGATTACAAAAAGTCATCTCCAATACAATACATTTTGAAAAAGTATAATTTATATTAGGGCTGATTAAAAAATTAGGAAAATTATTTGCATAATTGATTATATCCATAAGCAAACTAAAAAAAAAATCATATGATTATCTCAATAGATGCAAAAAGTATTTGATAAAAGCCAATATTCATTAATATTAAAAACAATAGAGAGTTTAGAAATAAATGGACTTTTCCTTAAAATGATCGTAAGCATTTAATTAAGACTATTAGCAAGCATTATATATAATGGGGATAAGCTACAGCCATTCCCAATAAGATCAGGAGTGAAAAAAATTTGCCCCCTATCACCATTATTATTCAATATTGTATTAAAAATGTTAGTTTTGGCAATAACAGAAGAAAAATAAATTAAAGGAATTAGAGTTTGTATTGAAGAAATAAAATTATCACTCTTTGCAGATAATATGATGCTATTCTCAAATAAACCTAGAGAATCAATAAAAAATTCACAACTTCAACAAAATTTGCTGTATATATAATAAATCCACATTAGTCCTCAGCATTTTCATATACTACCAACAAAATTCAGCAGCAAGAGTTACAAAGAGAAATTTCATTTAAAATAACTGTTGAAATACTATATGATGATCAATTCTGATTAGCCAGGCACTCTTCTACAATAAGATGAATCAAATCAGTTCCAATAGAGCAGTAATATATTGAACAACCTACATCCAGCGAAAGAACTCTGGGAGTTGACTATGAACCACTACATAGATTTCCCATTCCCTCTATTTTTGTCCGCCTATATTTTTGATTTCCTTCACAGGCAAATTGTACATTGTTTCAAAGTCCGATTCCTTTTATACAGCAAAAAAAAAAACAACAAAAAACAACAACAAAAAAAAACTGTTTGGACATGCATGCATATATGTATTTAACTTATACTTTAACATATTTAATATGTATTGATTAATCTGCCATCTGGGGAAAGGGGTGGGGGGAAGGAGGGTAAAAGTTGGAACAAAAGGTTTTGTAATTGTCAATGCTGAAAAATTACTTACGCATAAAGTTTTTGTAAAAAATAAATAAATAAATATTAAAATTTAAAAATTAAAAAAAAAATTAGTGGAAAAAATAAAATAACTGTTGATGATATAAAATATTTTGTAGTCTACCTGCTAAAGCAAAGTCAGGAACTATATGAACAAAACTATTTGAAACTTTCCACACAAATACATTCAGATCCAATAAAATAAGACAGAATTTTTCCAATTGGAAAAATATCAAGTGCTCAAGATTAGGCTGAGTGAATATAGCAAAAGTGACAATAATACCAGTTCAGGTAGTTCAAATTAGATTAGTAGAGTAGTAGATAAGTTCAAATCTACTTATTCAGTGCCATCCCAATAAAACTCCCAAGAATTTTTTTAAATTTTTTTAGATCTATAGATCTATAAAAAATAATAACCAAGTTCATCTGGAACAACAAAAGGTCAAGATTTTCAAGGGAATTAATAAAAAAGAAAAAAAAAAAAACCTACCAATGCAGTTTGCCTACCTGTGCTAGATCTAAAACTATATTACAAAGCAATGATTATCAAAACCATTTGAACTGACAAAGAAATAGAGTAGTTGATCAGTGTAATAAGTCATGTTTATAGGACAAAAAAAGTCAATAACAATAGCAAATTAGTCATTGACAAACTCTAAAACTCCAATTTTTACCTTAACACCTCATTATTTGACAAAAACTGCTAGGAAAATTGGAAACTAGTATGGAAGAAACTAGGCTTTGATGCACAGTTAACACCCTATACCAAGATAAGATTGAAATGAGTTCATGATCTAAACATAAAGATTGATCTTTTTAGCAAATTAGAAGAACATAGGATAGTTTATCTCGCAGATCTTTGGAGAAGTAACACATCTGTGGCGGAAGAACTGGAAATTTTTGTTGAACAAAAAAATACATAATTTGATACTAAATTAAAAAGTTTTTGTATAAACAAAACTAATTCAAAGAAGATTAGAAAAGAAACAACAAGCTAGGAAAAACATTTTTGCATTCAAAGGTTCTTAAAAAAAGGCCTCATTTCTAAAATATATAGAAATTTGAGGCAAACTCATAAGATTTCAAGCTAATTGCCAATTGACAAATGGTTAAAGGATATAAACAGACAACTATTATATGAACTCATATGAAAAGCTGCTCTAAATCACTATTGATCAAAGATACTATTATATACCTCTCAAATTGGCTAAAATGACAGGAAAAGGCACTGAGGAATGTTGGAGGGATGTGGGAAAACTGGGACACTAATATATTTCTGGTGGAATTGTGAACTGATACAACCATTGTGTAGAACAATTTAGAACTATGCCTAAAGGGGTATCAAAATGTGCATGCCTTTTCATCTTGTAGTGTTTCTACTGGGCTTATATCTCAAAGATATCTTAAAGGAGGGAAATGGACCTGAATGTGCAAAAATGTTTGTTGCAGTTATTTTTGTAATGACAAGGAATTGAAACTGAGTGGCTGCCCATCAATTGGAGAATGGCCAAATAAATTATGATATATGAATGATATGTAATAATTATTGTTCTATATAAAATGAGCAGTAGGATGATTGCAGTAAGGTCAGGAGAGAACTGATGCTGAGAGGTGAGTAGGAGCAAGTGATCATTATACATGGCAACAGCAACATTTTCCAATAATAAGTTCTGAAGGACATATCTCTTCTCAACAATGAGAAGATTCTCACCACTTCTAATGAATTTGCAAAGAAGAGCGCCATCCCTAAGACATGAGTGTGAGACCTAAGTTTAGATCACAGCATAGCATTCTCACTTTTTTGTTGTTGGCTGGCTTTTAATTATCTTTCTCAATTTTTTTTTCCTTTTTGATTTTATTTTTCTTGTGAAGTAAGAAAATTGTATAAATACGTATGGATATATTGGATTTAACAATCCAATTATACATTTTACCATGTATAATATGTATTTTATTACTTGATATCTAGAAGAGGGGATGGGAAAATGGGGGGGAATTGGATCACAAGGTTTTACAAGTGTAATTGTTGAAAAATTATTCCTGCATATCTTTTGAAAAATAAAAAGCTTCAATTTAAAAATATATACATATATATGTCCTTAACGTCTTTAAGCACATCTTATAAAATATTCACAGCTTATCACCTTGAAAAAATTATAATTACTTTCAAGGCATTAAAAAAAACTTTTGAAAAAAGGTTATCTCTTGTAATCACAGGAAAGAAAAGATAATTTATTTTCAATTTGGCAAATCATGAGCACACTACTCCAATATGCATTTACACAAATTTTATAATCATAAAGCTTTTTTCTTCCATTCTGCATTCATGGTCTTTTCATTTATTGAAAATTTATAAAACAGATGCAGGTTTATTAATAACACAAATATTTGATTCTGAAAATCTGTGATTTCTTTGAAACAATCCACAGATATAATGTCAAAATTGTCGACTTAAAATATAACACTTTTCAATAAGAAAAACAAGCTTGTTACAAGTATTCTTGCAACTGAAATGAAACTATATGTGAACTTCTAATTAAGTAGGATATAAAAGCAAATTATAATTTAATACAGAGTAGACATCAATTTAGATTTCTACTAAAATTATAATTCATATTAATGATCTCTCAATATCAAGAATTCACAATCAATAACTATAAAATTCTACATGTGCTCAAAAGGTTTAAAACTTGAATCTAGAAGTCATGTAGGACTAATCATTGAGTGCTATAACTTCAAATGTTTTGATCTCCAGCAAAATATATTGAGAATAAAAATATTAAGGAAAAGACTGTGGCTGAATATATTGAAACTTGACAGTCTAAAATTAAATAAAATCATTATCATCATCACAACAATAAGAATTAGCATTTACATAGCACTTTAAGGTTGTAAAATATTTTATTACTTTCATTTCATTTTAGACTCAGAAATGTTCTGGAAGGCAAGTGGTACTATTATCCTCATTTTACCTGATGAGGTAACTAATTTGAATTCATATTATCTACTCTAAAACTCCAGTACTTTATCCATGGTGTTTCTTAGCCATCAAATGAAAATGTTAATTAAAACAATTAATTATACTGATCTGTCTTATTATACATTTTAGAAATAAAAATGGAACAAAGCAGGTTTTGAAAATACCTTAATAAAAACTCATGCATTTTTAATGAAACACAAAGCCAATTTCTTTAAGGCAACTATAAAACAATGAACTATTTCTCACCAAATAAATGAAGAGACTTGCTGGACATTATAAAATCAATAAATATAAAGTTGATAGTTATTTACTCTATATCAGACACTGTGATGACTGCTGAGAATACAGAGAAAAGGAAAAGAAAAACAATGTTGTTGTCCTTAAACGTACTTATATTCCCATGGAGAACAGCATTCAAAGATGGTACGTGTGAAATATCTGCAGTAAAAGTATTTGTATTTTAATGCCTAGAACAGTGTGTGAAATATAGTGTTTTGTATTTTAACCTATTAAATAATTCACTCATATATTTCATTTCCTTATTTAATAAAAGAAGAAAATGAATATCAAGGATATTAAATGACTTGTCAAGGGTTATCCAAGTAGAAAGCCTGAGCAATTAGATTTGATTCTACATCATCTAAGTCTAGGGCAGCACCTTTTTACAATGTTATTACTTGTGTTTAGGGACAGAGAAGTTTGAAGTTTCATGGTTAGAAGTCATTTATTCAGTATGAACACAGAAGCCATGCATAAAATATAAATTCATTTATTATACACTTTTTTTGTTGTTGTTTTTGGAGAGCAATTAGCTAATTAGTAGACATATAAACAAAATGTTATGTAGTCCCTTATGTCAGAGTTCTCACAGTTTTTAATTATGAGAAATAGTCTATAAAGGATAGTTCAACTAAAGGTATAAAATCATTTTCTAATAGGTAAGAATTATAGATGACAAGGAATATGAATCTATAGACTATAAGAACAGATCAAATGACAATGTCTCTGGGTCCAAAGGATTGGGCAGCAGGATCAACAATGACAATCTTATTATAGGAGGATTGTACATATTGGATTTTTCCTGCTTATCCATGCTATATTATGTGCCTTATCCCTGCATAAAAACATTTGAGTAGTGGTTAAATACCTAAGAATTGAATTAGACCAGGATTGTGCATTACCTTTAATAGAAATGGAATTTGAAAAAAAGATTATAAGATTTTTAGTGGATGTACTATGTTTAGTGGGAACTTAGCAATATATGCTTGGACAGACAACTATTCCTCAGGGCCTCTTCTGTTAGGTTCTTACTAAGTGCTAATGAGATAATGAGATATTCGGTTTTTACTAAGTGCTAAGTCAGTACTTAACAATTCCCTAGTTCTGACCTTTACTGGGAGTTTAACTTGTGAATTCCTGGGGAGAAGCTTGCATGATGAGCAAGTTCATTGGTTGAAGTAATTTTTCCCAGAAGCCCTTGCATTATCCCATGCCCATTCTCTGGGAGGATAAAAGAGGGCAACACTCAAAAGATAGAAAGCCTCTGCTCTAGGCCAGATTTGAGGTGACTCTCTGGAGGAAGAAGTCTCTCCTCTAGACCAGAGAGTGATCTGCAGTCTCTGGAGACAACAGCATGTTACACTGTTCTTGTTTGTTATTGGTTTTGGGAAGCAAATATTGGGGCATTAATTTAAACATAGGTCCACTTTTCTATTATATCATGTTATCTATTTAAAGATCATCTGTATTTAACTGGACTTAAGCAAACATTCAGTTATACCCCCACTGTAATTTATCTCCTCAGATTTGTCATTTCTTCCCTGGTATAAAGCCATCGGAAATGGTGGGTTACATGTGTACAAATTCAAGAATACTGCTTTTAGTTGTTTGTTTATTTTTTTCCTCTGGAAACAGTAATCAAAACAAGACCATCAGTTTTCCAAAAGAGAGTTGGTCATTTGGATTTCATATAGCTTTGATATTATCCCTATTACTCCCCAAATACTTCCCCAATAAATCTGCCTTTGAACAAATATGTTGTTTCTCCTTATTAGAATTTCTTATGAAATTCTTATTTTTCATGAAGGGAATGTTTCACTTTTGCATTTATAAATGTATATGTGGCCCATATTAGGAATTGTTATCTATACATTTATTGAAAGATACTAAAGACCACTAATTATAACTAGAAATATGCTCTATGAATTTTTGACAAGTGATCCCCTGACTTGCATGGTGGAATGTCAAAATTCTCAGAGAGACTGCTCTCAAATATTATCTTTGTTACTTTCCAAATTTATTCAGATTTTGTTATGATCTCATGTAGAGCTATTCTTAACTTTCCAAAATGAGGAAAGCCTATCGAAACTCCCACTCCTTAGTAATAACAAGGTGGTCAGATAGAAATTTCACTGGCTCCAGCATTACACTATACTAAATTTATATCTATTTTTGAGAAACTGACAGACCAGTTTAGCCTGCCTTCATTTCTATTTCACATGCCTGTTCATGGTGTGAAAGAGCAATCACAAGCTAATCTTTTTTTTTTTTTTTCCCTTATAGATTGTCTTATGACAGATTGACAAGTGAGGAAGATCTTACTTGTCAACTTGGTCTCCTAATAAGCCTTAGGGGCCCAAAGAAGTTATCTATATTGTTTTATTCCTAAAAGACAGAACAAAGCATATTTGGAGTCTGGCTATTTTGAGATGTCTTGGCTGACAGGTTCATTCAACTTTATGAACTGTACAGTGGGACACAGTGGACACAGGTGTTTTAGAAATGGCTTGTCTTAAGGTAACACTTCAAACAATTCATCCATTGAACTTCTATTGTGATAGGTGACCTTGGGTTCTCAGTGGCTCTGGCAGTAAAACATAATCTTGCTCAGGTCATACTAAGCAAGGGAACACTCACAAAAGCACCATAGCCAAATTCAGAGCCAGTTTTAATCAAAAGACTGAATATTTAGTAGACAATGTTTGACTATGAAACATTTAGTTAAATAGATTTGTGTTTTGTTTTGTTTTTTTTATTTACATTCTTATCAAAGTAAGGTGATACACATTTTGATGAGATTACCAATCTTTTAGAATATTGAAGTTCTATGCACAAAGAATGATGCCATGTTGAGCATGATTAGTGTTCTGATACAATATCTATTTGGATCAGGTACAGACATTCTTTAACTTATTCTGATGTATTAACCAGGTAATAAGATTTCAGATTGTTGGTTTTCTAAATAAGCGGAAATGAATTTATTTTTTTAAATGAATTAGTTAACACCACAAGGGAAAACTAGAATCAGTGAAATATCACTGGATTCACCCTTACATCTGGAATTCTACCACTGAATTCCTATTGTCATCAGAGATAATGTCTAAATGAAAATAATTGTAGTGCTGTACCAGAATCACTAGTTGATATCTGTGGATGTGAGAATTTATTTTTTTTCTTTTTATTATTTATTTTTATTATTATTATTATTAAAATTTTTATTTTCAAAACATATGCACAAATAAATTTTCAATACTGATCGTTGTTTCAAATTTTTCCTTCCTTCCTCTCACCACCTGCCCTAGATGGCAAGTAATCTAATATGTATTATTCATGTTGGAATATATGTTTTAAAAACCCAATATATGTATACATATTTGTACAATTATCTTGCTGCTAAATCAAAATGGAAAGAAAATGAATAGGAAAACAAAATTCAAATGAACAATAACAAAAAGTGAAAATGCTATGTTGTGAACCACACTTAGGTGCCAGTCTACTCTCTCTGGGTGTAGATGGCTCTCTTCATTACAAGATCATTGAAACTGGCCTCAATCATCTCATTATAATATTGTTATTGCCATATACAATGATCTCCTAATTCTGCTTATTTACATATATCAGTTTATGTAATTCTACCCAGGGATCTAAAACCATCTTGCTGATAATTTTTTTATGGAAAAATAATATTCCATAGCACTCATATATCATAAATTATTTAGCAATTTTCAAACTGATGGGAATCCACTCAATTTCTAGTTTCTTGCCACTACAAAAAGGAATGCCACAAACATTTTTGCACATGTGGGTCCCTTTCCCTCCTTTAAGATCTCCTTTGGATATAAGCCCAGTAAAATAACTGCTAGATCAAAGGGCATGCACAGTTTGGTAATTTTTTCAGCATAGTTCCAAATTGCTCTCCAGAATGGCAGGATCCATTCACAATCCCATCAACCATGGATTAGTGTCCCAGTTTTCATATATCCCATACAATATTCATCATTATCTCTTCTTGTTATCTTAGCCAATCTCAGATGTGTGTAGTGGTATCTCAAACTTATCTAAAGTTGCAGTTCTCTGATCAAAAGTGATTTAGAGCATCTTTTGAAATCCCTAAAAATGATTTTAAATTTTTTCATCTGAAAACTGTCTATTCATATCTTTGATCATTTCTCAATTGTAGAATGTCTTGACTTCTTATAAATTTAGTCAATACTTTATATATTTTCAAGGCCTTTATCAGAACCCTTAAATATGAAAATGTCTTGCCAATTTATTGCTTCCCTTCTAATCTTGTCTGCATTACTTTTGTTTGTACAAAGTATTTTAGCTTAATATAATAAAAATTATCTATTTGGTATTTAATTATGAGTTCCATTTCTTGTTTGGTCATGAATTCCTTCTTTCTCCATAGATCTGAGAAGTAAACTATGTTATGTTCTTTTAATGTCTAAATCATGAACCCAATTTGACCTTATCTTGGTAGATGGTATTAGATGTGGGTCAATGTCTAGTTTCTGCTAATTTTCCCAATTAGTTTCCAATTTTTCCAGCATTTTTTGTCAAATATAGAGTTCTTATCTCAAAATCTGGGGTCTTTGGTTATGTCAAACACTAATTGCTATAGTTATTGACTATTTTGTTCTGTGAACCTAATCTGTTCCACTGATTGACTATTTCTTAGCCAGTGACCTTCATTGGCATTTTTTCATTAATTCCCTTGAATTTATTGACCTTGTGTTTTTCCAGATGAACTTTGTTATTATTTTTCTAGTGTTGTAAAATAATTTCTTGGAAGTATGATTATGATATTAAATATGTGTCATAAATATGTAAGTTAATTAATTAATCAATTAATCTACTAGGTATGTAGATTAATTTAGGTAGTATTGTCATTTTTATTATATTTTCTTGGCCTACCCATGAACAATTGATATTTTTTCCAACTGATTACATCTGACTTTATTTGTATGGACAGCATTTTGTAATTTTGTTCATAAAGTTCCAGATTTTCCTTGGAAGAAAGATTCACAAATATTTTATGCTATCAACAATTATTCTGAATGGAATTTTTTTTGTATGTCTTGCAGTTGGATTTTGTTGGTAATATATAAAGATGCTGATGGTTTATGTGGATTTATTTTGTATCCTGAAACTTTGCTAAAGTTGTGGATTATTTCTAATAGTTTTTTAGTTGATTCTCTGGGGTTGTCTAAGTATAGCATCATACCATCTGCAAAGAGTGATAATTTGGTCATTACTTATTCTAATTCCTTTAATCACTTTTTATTCTCTTATTGCCAAAGTTTAAAATTTCTAATACAATATTGAATAGTAATGTTGATAGTGGGCAATGCTGGTTCATTCTTGATCTTATTGGGAATGGTTCTAGATTGTCCCCATTACATACAATGCTTGCTGATGGTTTTAATTAGGTTCTTCTGATCATTTTAAGGAAAAGTCCATTTATTCCTATTATTATTCTATATTATATTAGTTCTTCTATAATTGGAGAAGTAGCATCTTGAAAGCCAAGTTGCATAGGGTAAGGCATGATAAGATATACAGGATTTAAACTTATAACTTAACTATGGCAAAGTTATGTAATAATTATTACTAATATCTTTTGAGAAAGTCATAAAGGTTATGGGGTTGACTTGAAATCAATTTTTGGGGGTTCGATTCCTTCCTTTCTTGTTTAGGATTTAATGAACACAGGTTGCTCAAATGTATGATAAGGGGGAGGGCAACCGTATAGTCATTCAATATTAGTAGTGGTTAGTTCAACAGAGGAGACTTCTCGTTTTGATGCAAAGGCTTCTCAGATGATGAAAATTATTAAAATGACGGCAGTGAGGGAGATAAAAGATCCAATAGAAGATAGAACATTTCATGCTGTGTAAGAATCTGGGTAGTCTGAATATCGGCGAGGCATTCCAGATAGGCCCAGGAAGTGTTGAGGGAAGAAAGTTATATTTACTCCAACAAATATAATAGAGAAATTAATTTTTGCTCATATGTCGTTGAGTATATATCCTGTGAATAGAGGGAATCAGTGGACAAAGCCCCCCATAATTGCAAATACGGCTCCTATTGATAAAACATAGTGGAAATGTGCTACTACATAGTAAGTATCATGGAGGACAATATCTAGGGATGAGTTAGCAAGAACAATTCCTGTGAGACCTCCAATTGTAAACAGAAAAATGAAGCCTAAAGCTCATAGTATGGCAGGGGATCATTTAATATTTCCTCCGTGAAGAGTGGCCAGTCAGCTAAACACTTTAACACCGGTAGGAATTGCGATAATTATTGTAGCGGATGTAAAATATGCTCGGGTGTCTACATCTAGGCCAACAGTAAACATATGGTGAGCTCATATAATAAACCCAAGGAAGCCAACTGTCTAGTGCTTTTAAATATGAATGGGTATTTATTTTTTTTTTCAAATGATTTTTTTTATCTATTGAGATGATCATATGATTTTTTTCCTAGTTTGCTTAGGGATATATTCAATTATGATAAGTTTTTTTTTTTCTTCTAATTTTTAATCAGTCTTTCATTCCTGGTAGAAATCTTACTTGGTCATAGTATATTTTCCTGGGGATGACTTTCTGTACTCACTTTGCTAATATTTTATTTAAGACTTTTGGAATAATATTCATTATGAAAATAGGTCTATAAATTTCATTCTCTCTTTTCACCCTAACTGATTTAGGTATTAGCACCATATCTGTTTCTTTAAGGAATTTGGTAAGAGTCCTTCTTTCCCTATTTTTACAAATAATTTATATAGCATTGGAATTAATTGTTCTTTAAATCTTTGGTAGAATTCACAAATAAATTCATCTGTTCCTGAAGGTTTTTTTTTTTTTTCTTGTGAGTTGATTAATAGTGCCTTGTATTTCTTTTTCTAAAAATGGGACACATTAATTTATTTCCTCTTCTGTTAATCTGGGAAATCTATATTTTTGTAGCTATTCCTCCATTTCACTTAGGATATCAAATTTATTGACATATAATTGACCTCTTAATTATTGCTTTAATTTCCTCTTCATTGGTGAAAAGTTCTCTTTTTTCTGTTTTGAGACAAATAATTTGATTTTCTTCTTTTCTTTTTCTAATTAAATTGAACAAAAGTGTTATCTATTTTGTTGGGTTTCTTTCATAAAACCAACTCTTAATTTTATTTATTACTTAAATATATATATTTTTTAAAATTTTTGGTTCTACTGTGGTGCCTTTTATTATCAGAATTTCAAATTTTGATATTTAATTGAGGTTTTTTAATTTGTTCTTTTTCTAGCTTTTTTGGTTGTAATCCAATTTGTGCATCTTCTCTTTCTCTATTGTATGCAAGTAAACATGTAGAAATATAAAATTTTTCCTAAACTTTGGCAGCATCCAAAAATTTTGCTATGTTGTCTCATTATTGCCTTTCTCTTGGATGAAATTTTTGACTGTCTATGATTTCCTCTTTCATCCATTCAACTTTTAGGATGAGAATTACGTTTTGGTCTATTTTCCACAGATTTGAAAAAAAATGCATTCACTATTTCTGCTTTTCTGCAATTTGATTTAGATGTTTTATTCCCTAATACATAATCAGTTTTTGTATAGATTCCATTAATCATTAAGAAAAAAAATAAACTCCTTTTTGTTTCCATTCAGCTTTTCTAAAGATTTATCATACCTAAGTTTGCTAACATTCTATTTACCTTTTTATCTTGTTTCTTCTTTATTTTGTGATTCAATTTATCTAATTCTGAAAGCATAAGATTGAGATCCTGACTAGTATAGTTTTGCTGTCCATTTCTTGTTGCATCTCTATTTACTTCTCCATTAGGAATTTGGATTCTGTACCACTTGTGCATATATGTTTAGTGTTGATATTGCTTCATTATTGATGGTACCCTATAGCAAGATATCGTTTCCTTCCTTATCGGTTTTAATTAAGTGTATCTTTGCTTTTATTTGATCTGAGGTCAGTATTTCTAACCCTCTTTTTTTTTTTTTTTTTACTTTTTCTGAAGCATAATAATTTCTTCTCCAGCCTTTTACCTTCAGTCTGTATGTATCACTGTTTTAAATATGTTTCTTGCCAACAACATATTGTAGGGATTTGGCTTTTAATCCAGTCTGCTCTCTGCTTCCATTTTATGGGAGAGTTTATCCCATTCACATTCAAAGTTAAAATACTTCTCTTCTCCCCAGTATTTTGCTTTTGATGGTGATATCCCTCAAACAAACCTCCTCCTTTTTTATACCATTCCCCTAATATTTCTG
Source organism: Sminthopsis crassicaudata (assembly GCF_048593235.1). Lineage (NCBI taxonomy): Eukaryota > Metazoa > Chordata > Mammalia > Dasyuromorphia > Dasyuridae > Sminthopsis > Sminthopsis crassicaudata. The sequence continues at coordinate 77,606,262 of NC_133620.1, forward strand.
TTTTACTTGTATTTTTCTTTCTCTTTCGTTTTACCTTTCCACTTCCACTTCTGTATAAGGTGAGACAAGTTCTCTGAAAAAACAAATATGTCTAATATTCTCTCTTTGAGCCAAATCTGATGAGAGTAAGATTCACAGAATGCTCATTCCTCTCTTTTTTCCTTCAATCAAAATAGGTCTTCTTTGCCTCTTTGTGAGATGTAATTTCCCTTATTTTACAACCTTTTCCCTCTTTTTCCTTTTCAATTCCCTTTCCACCTCTAGTTTCTTTTTTATATTATAATAATAAAATGAAATAATCCCCTTACTCTCTATGTATACTCATAATAGAAATATAGTCCTCAAGAGTTCTTTCCTTTCTGGCTTTTTATGCTTCTCTTGAGTTCTGTGTTTGAAGATCAAATTTTTTGTTCAGTTCCATTCTTTTCATCAGAAATAAATTAAACTACACATTCCCAGTATTGTTCTAAATACAAAAACAGAAACTGACTGATTAGGAGTCTTGAAATCTTGAAAGAGAGTTAGAAGAAAAATGGAGAAAGGAAATGAGATATTTGCAAGAGTGTATGGAAATGAAAAAAAAAAAAAACAGAAATTTTCTGAACAAAATTACTTAAAAATAGACTTGATGAAATGAGAAAAGCATATAAATCCTTATGAAAAGTATTTGATGAAGTGGGAAAAGCATATAACACCTTAAAAATCAATTAAAAAAGATAGCAGAAATTTGTTGAAAAATAGAATTTGTGGAATGGAAGAAAAATTCAAATAACTGATTTAAACATTTAAGTGGCTAAATACAAAAAAAAATGTAACTGAATAAAATGATACACAAAAAATTAATGACTCAACAAGACTTCAAGAATCTGTCAAATAAAACCAAAGCAAAATTAGAAAAAAATATATATAAAATACCTCCCAGGAGAAACAACTGACTTGGAAAATAGATGTAGGAGAGACAATCTAAGGAATATTAGATTTCCTGAAAACCATGATGGAAAAAAAAAAAAGAATATAGACATTATCTTACAGGAAATCATAAAAGAAAACTGTTCTGATGGCCTAGAATCAGAAACCTTGAAATAATTCACCAATCACCTCCTGAAAGAAACCCCAGAAATAAAACTCCTAGTAATATAGAGGCTAACTTTCTGAACTATCACACCAAGGAAAAGATATTACAAGCAGCTAGAAAGAAACAATGTAAATACTGAGGAGCCACAATTAGGATTACCCAGGACCTAGCAGCTTCTACCTTCAGAGGGCCTGGCATCTGATTTTCTGAAAAGGAAAGGAACTTGGATTACAGTCAATAATAAGGTATCCAGCTAAAATGAGCATTATCTTTCAGGGAAGAAGATGGACATCCAATGATTACTGGTGAATTTAATAAATGGATGCCTGTTTTAATCCTTGCATGAAGTCCTAAGAATCAAGTCTTATTGTTATTTTTGTCTCTTGAAATTATTCTTTAATGCCTTTAGTATTTTCTGATTGTTAAGATTTTGTTTGCTGTGAAAGGTAAAGAGAGTTATCTTCCAGGAAGTCTGGCATCTTAGATACTGTGATCAACTACATAGCATTAAGGTCTGATGAACTGAGGCCAAAAATAGCTGGAACTTGAATTTATCTAGTGACTATGCCATGTTTGGATCTGAATTTGATGGGATTAATTAGTTATATATATATATATATATATATATATATATATATATATATATATTGTATAATTTCTAATTTCACTCTTTTTAAGATCTGAGAGAGTATAGGTCAGAGTGAGCATAGCACTGTTAAAGGGAAAGAATTATACTGTTGTCTCTGCAGTAGTTTCAGAGTAAATATATCTATATAAAAACTACTCTCTATTGCTTAATTAGATACAACTGGAGTGGGGAAATCTAATGAGGGAAAACATACTCAAATGGTATCAACATTAGATCAGTATTATATCTGAGTCACCCAAATCTCTTGAAGGTATTTGTGATCTCGTGAACAGGTGGGGGGACATAAATGCACTAGTCCAGTGAGAGGGCAGCCAAAGTCATGATTTCAGAATTATTGAAGAAAGAAAAATTCTTAAATATTTTCTTTCTCTTCATTTATATGTCTAGCAAACCTTGAGAATCAATATATCTCTTCAATTATTAATTGAACCTACTCAGTCCCCCATTTATCTGAACAAGAATGTGAAATGAAACAAAACAAAATAAATAAATTTTTGACTTTTACAATGCACTTTGCAATTTTTTATCTTTAATCCCATTTAAATGGTTTTCCTCTCAGACTTGTGGAGGAGGAAGGAGTTTGTGTCCAAGGGAGAACTAGAGAGCATTATTGATCACAAAATAGAACATTTTGATTACACCAAATTAAAAAGTTTCTGCACAAACAAAACTAATGCAAACAAGATTAGAAGGGAAGTAACAAATTGGGAAAACATGTTTACAGTTAAAGGTTCTGATAAAGGTCTCATCTCCAAAATATACAGAGAATTGACTTTAATTTATAAGAAATCAAGCCATTCTCCAATTGATAAATGGTCAAAGGATATGAACAGACAATTTTCAGATGATGAAATTGAAACTATATCCACTCATATGAAAGTGTTCCAAATCACTACTGATCAGAGAAATGCAAATTAAGACAACTCTGAGATACCACTACACACCTGTCAGATTGGCTAAGATGACAGGAACAAATAATGATGAATGTTGGAGGGGCTGTGGGAAAACTGGGACACTGATGCATTGTTGGTGGAGTTGTGAAAGAATCCAACCATTCTGGAGAGCAATTAGGAATTATGCCCAAAATGTTATCAAAACGTGCATACCCTTTGACCCAGCCATACTACTACTGGGCTTATATCCCAAGGAAATACTAAAGAAGGGAAAGGGACCTGTATGTGCCAAAATGTTTGTGGCAGCCCTTTTCATAGTGGCTAGAAGCTGGAAGATGAATGGATGTCCATCAATTGGAGAATGGTTGGGTAAATTATGGTATATAAATGTTATGGAATATTATTGTTCTGTAAGAAATGACCAACAGGAGAAATACAGAGAGGCTTGGAGAGACTTACATCAACTGATGCTAAGTGAAATGAGCAGAACCAGAAGATCATTATACACTTCAACAATGATACTGTACGAGTATGTATGCTGATGGAAGTGGTTATCTTCAACATAGAGAAGAGCTAATCCAATTCCAATTGATTAATGATGGACAGAATCAGCTACATCCAGAAAAGGAACAATGGGAAATGAGTGTAAACTGTTATTTTTACCTTCTGAATTCAATTCTTCCTGTGCAACAAGAAATTAGGTTCTACACACATATATTGTATATAGAATATACTGTAATATATTTAACATGTATAAGACTGCCTGCCATCTGGGGGAGGGGGTTGGGGAGGAAGGGAAAAAATCTGAATAGAAGTAAGTGCAAGGAATAATGTTGTAAAAAATTACCCATGCATATGTACTGTCAAAAAAAAAGTTATTATTATAAAATTAAATAAAAATTAAATTAAAAAAAATCCCATTTAAGAATTAGCATGCTTTACTTTTGCTGCAATCATTTTTATATAAGATATGTCAGTGAGATTGCAGAATTTTATAGTATTTTTTAAAATTCTATATCATTAGATTACAATTTGATCAAATTGAATATTAAGTGCTCCTTAGATTTATTTCACATTGTCCCCATATTTTAGCTGCTAAAATTTAAATGTATATAACTAACATTTATACAGTTATAGAACTGATTTAGGTCAATGGATGGAGTTCTGACTTTAGTCATAGGAAGAAAACAGTAAAATCTGGTCTTAGAAACCCACTTTTGGAAGCCATTTAAACTTATGTTATCATTATAAAGATCAAATTAAATAAGTATGTATGAAGTCCTTAGAATAGTTCCTGGCTTTTAGTGACTAATATATGCATGCTAGCTGGGGATGTAATAGATAAGTACCACGCTTGGAGTAGAAAATACCTGGTGGCAAATCAAGTCTCAGATACTTACAAGATGTATGATTCTGGGCAAGCCACTTAATCTCTACTGCTCTCAAAGTCCTCATTGATCAAATAGGGATAATAAAACATCCATTCCCAGGGTTGTTGTGAAGATCAAATAATGGTAAAGTACTTGGCATGGAGTGAGTGATTTATAAATATTAGTCATAGTTCTTATATGTATGATTTATATGTGCTTAAGTACACAGAGATAATTTGCATGACTTCTGACTAAAAAAGAAAATCCCTTATTAAAAAAGTAAGTGTGGTGACACTTAGTTGGTAGTTATTATTATTGTAATTACATCACCTTAAAAATTATAGGAATATATATCTTCTATGTGAAGTATTTATTTAATATTTACATGAAAAAAATAATTGTAAAAACAAAAGCAATATTAAAACAAACAAATTTCAGAAGCATAAATCACTCTATATGTTGATAGTCAAAAAATAAAAAAATGCTATGTTGTGGCATTTTACAGTACCAGGGATCAAGTTAAAATATCACATATCAATCATCTTAGCAGTAGGGACTATACAACTAAGGGCAAAGGAATAAGGACATAGTGAAAGGAATCAGAGGTGTTGAGAATGTGCTTGGCACTTAAATAGAGTGACAGATTGCTGGCAGATCCCTTGGAGTCTGGAAAAAGTAATTTCTTTTCATGTACTATAAGAATGTACTGTGGACAACCATCAGTTTCTGATGTCTCACTTCTATTGAATCCTCTCTTTGCTCCTGATGAAATTTAGTTTTTCATTACCAAATGTAAAGTGTATTATACATTTTCTAAAAAACTTCCTAGGTATAATGACCAAATGTTCACAGCATATTGTTAGTAATGAAATGTTATAGATCTCTGTTAACAATTGGAAATTTTCAGGTAATTTCTTTTTTTTTTCTTTTTTTCTTTTCAAAACATATGCATGGATAATTTTTCAACATTAATCATTACAAAACCTTGTGGTACAATTCCCCTCCACTTCTCACAGTCCCTCCACTATATGGTCCATAATCCAACATATGTTAAACATCATAGGAATATATGTTGAATCCAATGTATGCATACATTTACACAATTATCTTGCCGCACAAGAAAAATTAAATCATACAGGAAAATATGAGAAAAAAACAATAAAATACAAGCAAACACAACAAAAAGAGTGAAAATACTATGTTGTGTACTTCAGTTTCCTCTCTCTGTGTGTAGATGGCTCTCTTCATCACAAAATCATTGGGACTGGTCTGAATCATCTCATTATTGAAGAGAACAATGTCCATCAGAATTGATCATTGCATAATCTTGTTGTAGTTGCCCTCATTTCACTTAGCACTTAGCTGATTGTTTCTTATAGAACAATAATATTCCATAACATTCATATACCATAACTTATTCAGCCTTTCTCCAATGGATGGGCATTCATTCAGTTTCCAATTTCTTGCCACTACAAAAGAGCTGCCACAAACATTTTTGCACATGTGGGTCCTTTTCCCTCTTTTAAGATCTCTTTGGGATATAAGCCCAGTAGAAACACTACTGGATCAAAGAGTATGCACAGTTTGATAACTCTTTGGGCATAGTACAGAATTGCTCTCCAGAATGGTGTTCACAGTTCCACCAACAATGTATTATTGGCCCAGTTTTGCCACATCACTTTTATCCTTTCCAGTCAGCATAATGTGTAGTCTGATCTGAATCTGAAGTGTGTAGTCTTATCTCAGAGTTGTCTTAATTTGGATTTCTCTGATCAATAGTGATTTAGAGCACCTTTTCATAAGATAAGAAATGGTTTTATTTCTTTAATCTGAAAATTTCCTGTTCATATCTTTTGACTGTAGAGGCAGTGAGGAAGGGACTCTGCTGGCTGCAAGAACTTTCAAGGGGTGAAACTCTTACTTTGGAGTTCCAAGTCAGAGGAGAGAGTGAAGTGCAGTTACAGGTACCATCCACTCCACTAAACAGTGCTTACAGTAATCCTTATTTAAAAAAAAAATGAATTGGTAAAGAAAAAAATAATCCAACCATGGAAACTTACTATGGGAACAGGGAAAACTGGAGTTTATCTTCAGCAGAGAAAACTGAAGTTAAAAAAAAAAAATCTTCAATATAAAAGAGTAATGGTAAAAGGCTCCTTTTCCAGAGGAAATTTATAGAATTAAAACAAAACAAAAAAAAAAAAAAACTAAATAACATGAGAGATATTGAGAAAAAAAAAAAAAAAAAACTAAAACTAAAAACTATCCAAGAAAAACAAGAAGGCTGTGAAAAAAAAAAAGGTTATCCAACTAGAAAAGAAGCTACAGAATCTTAAAAACAAAAATAACTCTTTGAAAATTAGAATTGACCTGAGCAAGGAAAAATCAGTGAAGCTATAAGGAACCAAGAAATTACAAAACAGAATATAAAGAATTGTAGTGTGGTTTGTAGAGCCCCCATGCTGGGGTGCCAAGATATACTGTCTGGACTAGCTCTCTGGAGGATCTCGGAATGAGCCCAAGTCCTTGGTCTTAGTGGAGGAGGGAAGAAGGCAGAAGACCCATGAGGTTGGTCAAAGATGGAGTCCATTTATTTCCAGCCCTCTCAGCCCCTAAATACCTTAGTATGATTACATCACTACAACACAGTGAGCATGTGCCAACTAGAGAACCAAGTGCTAATTATAGTAGCATTACATCACTGCAGCACATTGAGCAAGTGCTAACTCTAAGCACCCTGCTATTTATATGTAAATATCTCTCTTTACTGTATATATCCCTTGTTTCAAGTAAAATACAGATGATCAAGCCCTCTTTGACTTCTCAGGAAGGGTGATAACCCTTATGGGAGATGGGGATCCAAACCAGACATTGTCAGCAGGTTCCCTCCTGGGCTTATAACCTTACTCAGAGTTCCCCCACTATCTGCGTCCCTCTACAAAGAATAAAAAAAAATAGAACTGAATGTGAAAAATCTTATAAGAAAACCAACAGGTCTGGAGAACAGATCAAGAAGAGAAAATGTAAGAATGATTGAACTACCTAATTGCTGTGACCAAAAAGTGAGTTTTGACACAGTAATACAAGAAATAATTGAAGAATTTGTCCAAGAATGATAGACCATGAGAGAAAAGTGGAAAACACTTAAGAATACTATTGCTAAATATTTAAATCCTTGGATCACAAAGAAAACTTTGCTAGATACAAGAAAAAAAAAAGCAATTCAAATATGCTGGAGCTTCAATTAGAATTGTACAGAATTTGTCAATAGAAATTAAAAAAAAAAAAAAAAAAAACAGAAATCCTGAAATCATTTTTACCAGCAATCAAAAGAACTAGGACTTTGGCCAAAAATATCATATCCAGTAAAATTGTTCAAAATATTGAAAGAAAAAAATGGACATTCAATGAATTTGCAGATTTACAAAACTCTTTATCAACAAAACAAGAACTCAATAGAAAATTTAACATTTAAGAACCAACATCCAAGATCAATTTTAAGAAACTTAACATGGACAAATTGTTTATGTTTTCTATAGGGAAATATATACTATATTTATGGGAATTGGGTAGCTCAAAAGAAACATTTATACAAATGAGGGAAAGAAGAAGAAGATACACAGAAATATTATAGGGGAGATAGGGGTTGTAATTCTGAAAAACTATTCACATCAGGAATGGATTGAATAGACAACATTACATATGTGTCATGAACATAGGACCCACTAAAATCTATTACCAAATAACATAGGAGGGAAAGGCAGAAAGGGATACAAAGGATGAGGGAGAATATATGAGAGGGACCCCTGGTGGGGAGAGATTAAATATATTGAGGCAACTTAAAGAGCAGAATTGAAGTAGAAGACAACAGAAACAGGAATGAAGGGATATACATAAACACCACAGCATAGATCAGGAGTCAAGTTTATTTAAAAAATAGATCTAGTAACCATTGATCTTAGACACAATGAAACAAAGACTCGATCAAGAAAGATTTAATTTTGTAATACTAATATATATTTTAGATAAATTTTAAGATAATTTGTTAGATAAATATTCACAAGGGGGCAGCGCCAAGATGGTGGAGGACAGACATGACTCTCCTTTAATGTTCTCTCAAACCAAAAACAGATTAAGCCTCTAAACTGGTTTTAAGACAAAGAATCCACAAATATTTGGAGAACAACACATTCCTAGAAGAAGATATCTTGGAAGAACTTCACAACAGATCTGTTTCAATCATGCAGGGGAACAGTCTGTTGAACACTGACAACAGCATAGGGAGACCAGGAAAATAAACTGGAGCAGAGTGTCAGACTGTTGTATCTTCCAATGAATGTGAGAATCTTCTGTGAGCCTCTTATGCCACTCTGTTCTAATTGCAAGGAGGTTGCTAAGCAAGTTTGCCTTTTGTAAAAAACAAATTGTAAACCACTGAGCCCCAGAAAAACACCAGACCTAGCCAACCTAACCCAGCACTGAAAAATCAATCAGCAGAATGGCCCCAGGGCAAATTAAAGAAGCTATCACTCCTTTGCACTGAGGAGATCTCTAGCCTTAAAAAATGGATAATAAAAAAAATTACTGTCACCATAGAGATCTTTTATGGAGAGAGAGAAGAACAGCACTCAAATCCTGAGGTTCCTAAAAGCAAAGCAACTCCAGAAGAAGCCCCAAAGAGAAAATAAGCTATTCTGCATTTGACAAGGCTTTTTTCAAAGATTGCATACAGGATCTTAAAAGACAGAAGAAAAATGGGGAAATGAAATGAGATCATTGCAAGTAGGAATGAAAAATTAGGAAAAAATGTAATGAACAAAAAAATTTAGTTGGACAATTCCAAAAATAAGCTAAAAAAGATAACTGAAGGAAATAATACACTGTCATTTAGAATTGGAACAAATGGAATTGAATGAGTCAATAAGACTTCAAGAATCAGTCAAAACCAAAAAAAAAATAGGAGAAAAATCAAAATAAAAACCAAAAAATATAAGAAAATATGAAATATCTCTTAGGAAAAAACAACTGATATGTAGGAGAGACAACCTAAGGATTATTGGGGCTTTTGAATGTCGTGATGAAAAAAGAACCCTGACATTATTGTACAAGAAATCATAAAACTATCCTGATATTTTTGAATCAGATGGTAAAATATGCATTCAAAAGAGTCCACCAATCACTTCCTAAAAAAAAAATAAAAATTAAAAATTAAATCCCCAAGGAACATTGTGACTAAATTTCAGAATTATCACACAAAGGAAAAGATAGTGCAAACAGCCAGAAAGAAACAATTTAAATACCCAAGAATCACAATTAAAATTAGTCAGGATTTAGCTAATATTCTGAAAAACAAAGGAACTGGGATTACAGTGAAGAATAAACTATCCATCTAAAATGACATTATCTGTCAAGGAAGATGAACATTCAATGATATAGGTGAAATTTATCTATTTCTAATGAAAAGACCAGAACTGAACAAAAATTTTGATCTCCACACACAGAACTCTAGAGAAGCATAAAAAGATAAAAAGAAAAGAATTATTCAGAAATATGTTTTTGTTTTGGGTATAATTCGAGAGTAAGGATATAATTTGATTTTATTATGAATATGAAAAAGAAACTAGAGGTGGAAAAGTGATAATACTGGAATAAGAGAAAAAAGGAAGTAAAATAAGGGAAATTACATCTCACAAAGGGGCAAAGAAAACCTAGTATTATTGAGGAAAAGAAGGGAGAGGGATAAAAATTGTACGATTTTACTCTTATTAGATTTGTGTCAAAAAGAGAATATCAAACACATTTGGTATCACAAAGAAACTAATCTCACCTTGTAGGGAAGTAGGAGAGAAAGGGGGAAAAAAGAAAAAGACTAATAGAAGTGAAAACAGAAGAATTAAGGGGAAATTGTTAAATAGGCTGAGGAGATCTAAAAGAGGAGGGCTGTTAGAAAAAAGTGGTCATCAAAAGCAAATTACTGGGGAGGAGGGAAAAGAGATAGGATTCTCTGTGTAGATAATCTACAGTAAATAAGATGGTGGGAAATAGAGAATTCCTTAATTTAACTTTGAATGTGAATGGGATGAACTTCCCCATAAAAGAAGGCAGATAGTAGAATGGATTATAAATCAGAAAACTACAATATGTTCTGTATAAGACACACATTTAAAGCATACTGAAACATACACAGTGAAAGTAAAGGGCTGAAGCAGAATATATTATGCTTCAGATGAAGAAGAAAAAGCAGGGATAACAATCCTGATCTCATATCAATAAAATCAAAGATAGATGGAATTAAAAGAAATAAGCAAGGAAACTATATCTTACTAAATGGTCTAGTGTTCTTTGTTAGTTTTCTGGAGGTTGTGGAGCAGAGTTCCTTTCAGCAATTTAATCACCACAAGAATACCTAGGTGTTAAAGTACAAATCCTTCCTATCTCCTTCTGTAGTTTCCTTGCCTGGAACCCTAGCTAGCTTACTTAGAGGCCTTCCAGAGTGTTGGTTATAGTGGAGAAGCTAAGGAGGAGAGCCCTGCTCCCATCATGGTGTGAAATGGGATGAATGAATTTCTTTGAGCCTGAAAGCTTGTGCTCCATCCACCACAAAGGTGGGAAATGGAGTGAATGAATCTGTCTGTCTGAGCTTGCCCCAGTTTATATGTCTATTTTAATTACATCATCTTAGGTGTGAATCTTGTATATTAAGTACTAAGTCCATGTACTGAACTAGAGAACTATTAATCACCATGCTAAACTAGATAACCATTGTCTTATCAATTCCACTGACTTAACACCTTGTAAGAATCCTAGTTTTAATACAGAGATCTGGCCCATAACAAAAGGGTATCATAGATAAAGAAGCAAAATCAATACTAAACATATATTCACCAAGTTGTATACCATTTAAATTCCTACAGATGAAGTTAAGATAGATGAAAGAAGAAATAGAGAGCAAAACTCTACTAGATAAATAGAACTACATAATAAATAAGAAAGAAGTTAAAGAGGTAAAGAAAATGTTAGAAAAGGTAGGTATGCTATATCTTTGAAGAAAATAGTATAGAGAAAGAAAGGAGTTTACTTTATTCTCAGTGGTTCATGGAGTTAATACAAAAATTGACCATGTGTTAGGCCATAAAATACCCAAAATCAAATGCAGAAAGGCAGAAATAGTAAATGCATTTGTTTTTGCAGATCATGATGCAATAAGAATATGATGCAATATAAATATAAATAATTTCATCCAAGAGAATAACAATAGTGAGATAACAAACCAAAATTTGTGAATTGCAGCCAAAGTGGCAAGGGGAAATTTTATATCTCTACATGCTTACTTGCATAAAACAGAGACAGAGAAAATCAATGAATTTGGCTTGCAACTAAAGAAGCTGGAAAAAGAACAATTGAAAAACCACCAATCAAAATTGAAATTCTAAAAATTAAAGTAGAGATTAATAAAATTGAAAGTAATAAGATATCTACTGAATTAATAAATAAAGCTAAAAGTTGGTTTTATGAAAAAACCAAGAAAATGGATAAATATTTATTTAATTTGATTAGAATAAAGAGGAGAATCAATTATTTGTCTCAAGCATTAAAAGGGAGAAATTTCCACCAATGAAGAGGAAATTAGAATAATAATTAGGAGTTACTTTGCCCAATTTTATGCCAATAAATTTGAAAACATAAGTGAAATTGAAGAATATCTGTAAAATATATATTGTCCAGATTAGCAGAAAAGAATATAAATTACTTAAATAGTCCTCTGTTAGAAAAAAATAAAACCAGTTATCAATCAGTTCCCTAGGAAAAAATCCCCAAGACCAGATGGATTTACATGTGAATTCTAACAAATGTTTAAAAAACTATTAAGTCCCAAACTATGCAAACTATTTGAAAAATAAGGATTGAAGGGATCCTACCAAATTGTTTTTATCACACAGACATGACACTGCTACCTAAACTAGGTAGGACGAAAACAGAGAAAGAAAATTATAGTCCAACCTCCCTAATGAATATTGATGCAAAAATCTTAAATAACATATTAGCAAAGAGATTACAGAAAATCATACTTAGGATAATACATCATGACCAAGTAGAATTTATACCAAGAATTCAGGTCTGATCCAATATTAAAGAAAATATCAGCATAATTGATTAAATCATTAACCAAATTAACAAGAAAAAACAACATGTGATTATCTTAATAGATGAAGAAAAAGCATTTCAAAAAAATCTAACATCCATTCCTATTAAAAACACTAGAGACTATAAGAATAAATTGACATTTCTTTAAAATAGAGAGTAACATAAATTTAATAGCATCAGCAAACATCATATATAATGGGGATACATTGGAACCATTTCCAATAATCGGGGTAAAACAAGATTGACCACTATCACCATTACCAATCAATATTGTACTATAAATGCTAGCTTTGGTAATAAGAGAAGAACAAGAAATTAAAGGAATTAGAATAGGTAATGAGGAGATCAAATTATCACTCTTTGCAGATGAAATTATGGTATACTTGAAGAACCTTAGAGAATCAACTAAAAACTTATTTAAAACAATCTACAACTATAGCAAAGTTACAGCCTACAAAATAAATACATATAAATCATCAGTATTTTTATACATCATTAACAAAATCCAATAACAAAAGATGCAAAAAGAAATTACATTTAAAATAATTGTCAATGGAATAAAATATTTGGACATCAATCTGCCAAGGGAAAGTCAGGGACTATATGAGCAAAACAACAACAACAACAACAACAACAACAACAAAACAAAACACTTTCCACACAAATAAAGGCAGATATAAACAAATGAAAAATTATCAAGTGCTCTAAGATGGCAAGCAAATAATGATGACAATACTACCTATACTAATATATTTATTTAGTGCTATACCAAACTCCCAAGAAATTATTTTATTGACCTAGAAGAAAATAAAAACAAAATTCATCTGAAATACAACAGATTAATCTGTGCAAAGAATATAAACAAATAATTTACAGATGAAGAAATGAAGATGAAGATCTCATTAGGATATAAGCCCAGTAGTGACACTGCTGGATCAAAGGGTATGCACAGTTTGATAACTTTTTGAGCATAGTTCCAAATCATTCTCCAGAAAGGCTGGATGTATTCACAATACCACCAACAATGTATCAGTGTCCCAGTTTTCCTACCTCTCCAACATTGAGCATTACCTTGCCCTATTATTCTAGTCAATTTGACAGGTGTTTATTGGTATCTCAGAGTTGTCTTAATTTGCATTTCTCTAATTAATAATGACTTGCAGCATCTTTTCATATGGCTAGAAATAGTTTCAATTTCTTCATCTGAGAATTGTCTGTTCATATCCTTTGACCATTTATCAGTTGGAGAATAGCTTGATTTCTTATAAATTAGAGTCAATTTTCTATATATTTTGGAAATGAGGCCTTTATCAGAACCTTTGACTGTAAAAATGTTTTCCCAGTTTATGCCTTCCCTTCTAATCTTGTCTGCATTAGTTTTGTTTGTACAAAAACTTTTAAATTTGATATAATCAAAATTTTCTAATTTGTCAGCAACAATGATCTCTAGCTCTTGTTTGATCATAAATTCCTTTTTCACAGGTCTGAGAGGTAAATTATCTTATTTTTCTAATTTATTTTTTTCTAATTTATTCTTTATGCCTAAGTCATGAACTCATTTCTACCTTATCTTGGTGTACAGTGTAAGTGTGAGTCAATGCCTAGTTTATGCCATACTAATTTTCAATTTTCCCAGCAGTTTTTGTCAAACTATGACTTCTTATACCAAAAACTTGGCTCTTTGGGTTTGTCAAGCACTAGATTATTAAAGTTATTGATTACTTTGTTCTTTGAACCTAACCTATTCCACTGATCAACTAGTCTATTTCTTAGTTAATACCAAATGTTTTGGTAAATGCTGCTTTATAATATAATTTTAGATCTGGTACAGCTAAGCCATCTTCATTAGATTTTTTTTTTTTTCATTAGTTCTCTTGAAATTCTTGACCTTTTGTTTTTCCATATGAACTTTATTATTATTTTTTCTAAGTCATTAAAATAGTTTTTTTGGGAGTCTGATTGGTATAGCTCTAAATAAATAGATTAGTTTAGGTAGTATCATAGTTTTTATTAAATTTGCTCGCCCTATCCAAGGGCATTTAATATTTTTTCCAATTGGTCCTGACTTTATTTATGTGGAAAGTTTTTTTTTTTTTTTTTTTTTTTTTTTTTTTTTTTTTTTTTTTGTAGTTTTGCGCATATAGTTCCTGATTTTCCCCTGACAGATAGATTCCTAAATATTTTATACTATTAGTAGTTACTTTAAATGGAATTTCTCTTTGTAACTCTAACTGTTGAATTTTGTTAGTGATATATAAGAATGCTGATGACTTATGTGGGTTTATTTTGTATCCTGCAACTTTGCTAAAGGTGTGGATTATTTCTAATAACTTTTTAGTAGAATCTCTAGGATTCGCTATATATATATCATCATATTATCAGCAAAGAGTGATAATTTGGTTTGCTCATTTCCTACTCTAATTAATTTAATCCCTTTCTCAATTTGTATTGTCAAAGCTAGAAATTCTAATACAACACTGAATGATAATGGTGATAGTTGGGCAAGATTGTTTCACTCCTGATCTTATTGAGAATGGTTCCTGTTGGGGGCGGAGCCAAGATGGCAGAGAAGAAACACAGGACTCTGTGAACGTCCTTACTCCCTCACAACCAATTAGATAAATCAGCCTCAGAAATAGCATTGGACTGATAGATACCACAAGGACTGGAAGCACGACTTACCAGCTGAAGAGAATCTGGAGTTTCAACAGAAAAGGTCAGTTCCCAGGGGAGGAAGAAGAGAGACCAGCACAGACAGCTGGGTGCTAGCATAATGCACCGATCATGCTGGGAGGGGCTCTGGGATTAGAGAAGCCACTGAGATAAAGGAATCTGGCACAGGCTGTTAGCTCTTCTCTGCTTATAATATAGCAGTTCAGAAGAGAAATCTAAACTATTTAAAAATTCAGATAGATTAGATCTTCCCGGATCCCGGGAGTGACTCAGCAGATCTCGGCACTGGGGAGTGTGGCCCCTAGCTCCCACCTGAGACTAGTTAAGAGATTGAGAAGTGGGCAGATACGGCCCAAGGCAACACACACTGCCTAGCTCAGCTGGAGGGTGTGGAACTCAGCTCTGGAAGTCCCAGAGAAGTGGAACCTTTGAACTAGGGACCGAGGTTTCTGGCAGACACTTCCAGTTTGAGCACAGGGGCTTTTCACATCACCTGCTGCAGACATCCACGCCCCACCGGGATGCATAGGCTGGGCTTTGTGACGTCTTTACTGTTCAATCTCAAACCTCAGGAAAGACACTAGAACACAGCGCCCTCAAGGCACAGCAGTGCTAGTCACCTCTGAGGCACTTCCAGGGAGGGAGGGGGGAACTCTCTCCCAGAGCTCTCTCTTAGCTCAGGTCGCAGGAGCCGCTGCATCCATCCAGTCTGGGAGGAAGCTGGTAAATAAATAAATAAATAATTTCCTACCCCAGGGACAGACCCCAAAAGATTTTTCAAGTATGAGCAAAAAGCCCAGAAAAACCAGAGAATCCTTCTACACAGAGAAAGAGCGGGTATCCAACCCCGAGGAAGTTAACAGCAGAGAGTCAGCAGATAACAACCTAAAGGGGAATGATTCCTGCCCCTCATCACATAACTCTCTCCTAGAAGAGACTATTAAAAAGCTAAGAGAGTTTGAAGAAAAATGGGGAAAGGAAAGGGAAGCTATGATAGAGAATAACAACGTCCTGAAATTGGAGTTGGAAAAAATAAAGAATTCACAGGAGATGCAGGGAAACAAAATTGGTGAATTAGAAAAGGTGAAAAAATCACAGGAAAGTAGGATTTCTGAATTGGAAAAGATAAAAAAGTCTCAAGAAAATAGAATTTCTGAATTGGAAAAAAAATAATTCTCAAAAAACAAATTAGGGAAATGGAAAAAAATTCAACAGAGCAAAATAATTCATTTAAAAATGAAATTGGGCATTTACAAAAAGAACTAAAAACTGTGAATGAAGAAAATAACTCCTTAAAAGTCAGAATGGAACAAATAGAAATGAATGATTCACAGAGAACCCAAGAATCAGTCAAACAAAACAAAACAAAACAAAACAAAACAAAACAAAAAAAAAAAAAAAAAAAAATGAGAAGCTGGAGAACAATGTCAAATACTTACTAGGAAAATCTATAGACCTGGAAAATAGATCTAGGAGAGATAATCTGCAGATCATTGGACTTCCAGAAAACTATGACCAAAAAAAGAGCCTAGATTCTATTTTACAGGAAATTATCAAAGAGAACTGTCCAGAGATAATAGAAACAGAAGGGAAAGTAGATGTGGAAAGAATTCATCGAACTCCTTCTGAAACAGACCCTAAAAAAAGAACACCACGGAATATTGTGGCTAAGCGGCAGAATTACCACACAAAGGAGAAAATCTTGCAAGCAGCTAGAAAAAAACAATGTAAATACCAAGGTGCCACAATAAGGGTCACCCAAGATCTGGCTGCCTCCAGATTAAAAGATAGAAGGGCCTGGAACCTGATATTCCTTAAGGCAAAAGATCAAGGACTGCAACCAAGAATGAACTACCCAGCTAAGTTTAGCATCTTTTCCCATGGAAGAAGATGGTCATTCAATGAAATAGAGGAATTCTATATGTTTCTAAGAGAATGGTTCCTGTTTATCCCCATTACATATGATGCTTACTGATGGTTTTAAATAGATGCTACTGATTATTTTAAGGAAAAGTCCATTTATTCCTATACTCTCAAGTGTTTTTAATAGGAATGGATGTTGGATTTTATCAAATTCTTTTTCTGCATCAATTGAGATGATGTTATGGTTTATGATATTTTGGTTATTGATATGGTCAATTATACTAATAATTTTCCTAATATTGAACCATCCCTGCATTCTTGATATAAATCCTACTTGATCATGGTGTATTATCCTGGGGATAATATTCTGTAGTTTTTTTTGCTAATATCTTATTTAATATTCATTAGGGAGATTGGTCTAAATTTTCTTTATCTTTTTTCAACCAACCTGGTTTATGTGGCATTACCATGTCTGTGTCATAAAAGGTATTTGGTAGGACTCCTTCATTCCCTATTTTTGCAAATAGTATATATAGCATTGGGATTAATTGTTCTTTAAATGTTTGGTAAAATTCACATGTAATTCATCTAGTCCTGGAGATTTTTTCTTAAGAAGTTGATTAATGGCTTGTTCTATTTATTTATTTATTTATTTATTTGTTTTGAAATGGAACTATTTAAGCAATTTACTTTCTCCTCTGTTAATCAGGGAAGCCTATATTTTTGGAGGTAGTCAACCATTTCACTTAGGTTATCAAATTTATTGGCATAAAGTTGGGCAAAGTAACTCAATATTATTGCTATAATTTCCTCTTGGTGAAAAGTTCTCCCTTTTTATTTTTAAGACTAGCAATTTGATTTTCCTCTTTCCTTTTTCTAGTCAGATTTACCAAAGGTTTATATATTTTGTTGTTTTTTCATAAAAAACCAGCTCTTAGTTTTATTTATTAATTCAATATTTTTTTTACTTTCAATATTATTAATTTCTTCCTTGAATTTTAGAATTTCAATTTTAGTATTTGATTGGGGGTTTTTAATTTGGTCTTTTTCTAGGTTTTTAAGTTGCAAGCCCAATTCATTGATCTTCTATTTCTCTATTTTACTCAAGTAAGCCTCTAAAGATATAAAATTTCCCCTTATTACCGCTTTAGCTGCATCCCACAGATTTTGGTATGATGTCTCATCATTGTCATTATCTTGGGTGAAATTATTAATTGTTTCTATAATTTGCTGTTTCACCCAATCATTCTTTAAGATGAGATTATTTAATTTCCAATTACTTTTTTGTCTATTTATCCCAAACTTCTTGTTGAATGTAGTTTTTATTGCATTGTGATCTGAGAAGAAAGCATTTATTATTTCTGACTTCCTGCATTTAATTTTGAGGTCTTTATGTCCTAATACATGGTCAATTTTTGTATAGGTTCCATGAACTGCTTAGAAGAAAGTATACTTCTTTTCTGTCACCATTCAGTTTTCTCCAAAGATCTATCATACCTAATTTTTCTAATATTCTATTCACCTCTTTAATTTCTTTATTATTTGTTTTGTGGTTTGATTTATGTATTTCTGAGAGTGCAAGGTTGAGACCTCCCACTATTATGGTTTTGCTGTATATTTCTTCTTGCAACTGTCTTAACTTCTCCTTTAGGAAGTTAGATGCTATACCACTTGGTGCATATATGTTTAATATTGATATTGCTTCATTGTTTTTCCTTTCCTTTGGTAAGATATAGTTTCCTTCCTTATCCCTTTTAATTAGATCAATTTTTGCTTTTGCTTGATTTGAGATACGAATGGTTACACCTGCTTCTTTGACTTCACCTGAAACATAATAGAGTCTAGCCCAGTCTTTTACTTTTATCCTGTATTTATCTCCCTGATTTAAATGTGTTTTCTCTAAACAGCATATTGTAGGTTTGTGACTTTTGATCCAGTCTGCTATCTACCTCCACTTTATGAGAGAGTTCATCCCATTCCCATTTACAGTTAAAATGACTAATTTTGTATTTCTTATTACCTTATTTCTATATTATCTTATTATCTTATTTTCTTCAAATTATGTTTTTCTTTTTTTTGCCTCCCTTAATCCCCTTTATGAGTATTAAAATTATGGGCACCACTTGCTTCACACAGCTCTACCTCTTTAGGATCCCTCCCACCCCCTTTGATTCCCTTCCCCTTTCTTGTACCTTTCCCTTATTATTCTTTTCCTTTTCCATTTTCCTCTCCCACTTTTTAATGAGGTGAGAGAAGTTTCTCAGTAAATGAAATATGTCAATTATTTTCTCTTTGGGCCAACTCTGATGAGAGTAAGATTCACACAATATTACTCCCCTCCCTAAATTCCCTCAGATATGATAGATTTCCTTTGCTCTTTGTGGGATGCAGTTTCTCTCTTTTTATCCTTCCTTTCCCGTTTTTCTAACACTATGCCCTTTCCATTTCTACTTCCCTTTTTTATGCTATATCAGTAAAATAAAATTATACATCCAGTGTTTATGTATATCCACAACAGAAATCCAGTTCTCAAGAGTCCCTTTTACCTTTTTCTGCTTCTCTTGAGTCCTATGGTTGGAGATCAATTTTTTTTTTTTTTGTTTAGATCTGTTTTTTTCCTTAGAAACAATAGGAATTCATCTGTTTCTTTAATGTCCATCTTCTTCCAAGGAAGAAAATGTTCAGCTTAGCTGGGTACTTTATTCTTGGCTGCATTCCAAGTTCTTTTGCCTTTGGGAATATCAGATTCCAGGCCCTTCAATCCTTTTATGGGGAGGCAGCCAGATCTTGAGTGATCCTTATTGTGGCACCTTGGTATTTGAATTTTTTTTCTGGTTGCTTTTAATATTTTTTCCTTAGTCTGATAGTTCTGAAACTTGGCCACAATATTCCTTGGAGATTTTATTTTATTTTAGGGTCTTTTTCAGAAGGTGTTCAATGAATTCTTTCAATGCCTTTTTTACCTTCTGGGCAGTCCTCTTTGATGATTTCCTGTAAAATAGGATCTAGCATCTTTTTCATCATAATTTTTAGGAAGTCCACTAATCCTCAGATTATCTCTCCTGGATCTATTTTCTAGGACTGTCATTTTTCCAAGTATATATTTAACGTATTTGTCTAATTTTTCATTTTATTTTTTGTTGTTTTACTTGACTGTTTCTTGATGTCTCAATGAATCATTAATTTCTATTTGTTCAGTTCTGATTTTTAATGAGTTATATTCTTCATTACAATTTTTACTTCATTTTGTACATGTCCAATTGCGTTTTTACATGATTTGTTTTACTTTATAGATTTTTTTTTCATTTCACTATTTTTTCCTTTTTTTTTTTTTTTAGTCAGTTCTTTTCTTTTTCCAATTCACAAATCCTACTTTGCTGTGATTTCCTTACCATTTCCAATTCACAAATTCTGTTTCCCTGCACTTCCTGTGAATTCTTTACCTTTTACAATTCTCATTTCAGGAAGTTGTTACTCTCTTGCATCGCTTCTCTTTCCCCATTTTTCTTCTCTCTTTTGAGATTTTATTAGTCTCCTCTAGGAGAGTATTATTTGGGGTATTATCTGGAGGCTGTTTACAATTAGTCTCTGAGGGGTTGAGAATCTGCTCTCTTTCTATATAGAAACTGTTCATAGTTCTTTTGATTTTTTTTTACTCATTTTTTAAAGCCTGTAAGGTCTGCCTTCAGGGCAAGGAGGTTACCAAAGTCCTCTGCAAAGCAGGGATAGGTGCTAAGGAGTTACAAAGAGTGGCCTGGTATAGAAATTCTCTGGGAAAAAAAAATTCCCCAACAGTCGTGATTTAGACCTGATTAGCATGGGCAAGCTGTAGAAGTACCCACTGAAGAATCCCACTGTATGGTTTAGTGACTGCCCTGGGGCTAGAGACTGGGCTGTGAAAGTGTCATTGCCCCATGCCAAAGCCTGCTGTAAGGCTGTGGATATTAGCAGCTGACCAGTGAAAAATCCCACAAGGACCAGGAGTGTCTCTGCCCAGGAAAGCACAGTCACACTGCAGAAGTTCTATTGCCCCAAGCCGAGCCCTTCATTGTGCAGATTAGAGGCTGCCCAAGGAAAAACTCCATACTGCAGAATGGGGGCTATACAGCTGTGCTGTGGTCTGTGGTGTGTCACTTCTGGTTTTGGTTTGGTATAGCCAGGTCCTGTTAGGATCTGGTGCTTTTTAGAGTACCCTCTGTCTTTGGCTCTAATTTCTCTGTTGGTCTGCTGCTTTACAACCAAGGCAGAGCAATCAGCCTATGCCACAGTCATCTCTGTAATTTTTCTAACCAGACATGCCATCCCCTCCCCCAGCCCCCTCTGTTTGCCAGCCTCTCTCTCCTATTTCCCTGTTTGCACTGATCTGCTCCAACCCCTCAGGACAAACCTTGCTGATGAACTTCCAGATTATCTTCAGCTGGTAAATTGTACTTCTAGTCTTAGTGAATTTTGCAAGTCAAGTGCTATTCTTGAGTCTTTATTTAATAATTGATAGTGAGGTATGAGAGGAGCTTAGGAAGTTGTGTGTGCCTTCTCTGCCATCTTGGCTATGCCCTCTCTTGCAGCTCTCTTAACTACTCCTTTAGCAATTTCTATTCAATACCAGTTGTTCCATATATGTTTAGTACTGATATTGCTTTATTATTTATAATGTCCTTTAGCAACATATAGTTTCTTTCCTTATCTCTAAACTATATCCATTTTTGATTTTACTTGATCTGAGATAAGAATAGCTACCTTTAGTATCTTTTTTTACTTCACCTGAAGCAAAATTGATTCCAATCCAGCCTTTTACCTTTATTCTGTATGTATCAATCTTCTTTAAATTTGTTTCTTGTAAAGAACATATTGTAGGATTATTGCTTTTAATTCAGTTGGCTATCTGCTTCCACTTTATGGGGGAGTTCACCCATTCACATTTAGAGTTAACATTCCTAAATCTGTATTTTCTGCCATCTTATTTATCCCAAAATATAATTTTCTCTGTCATTTTTCCCCTTTATTTCTCTCTAGTGTTTTATTTTTGAGTACCTCTTGCCTCCCCTTTTAGAGTCCCTCTCCCTTTCTTATATCTTCCCCCTACTATTTCTCTTTTCCTTTCTATTTAGCCTACACCTTTCAGTTTCCCATTTTCCCTCCTACTTTTCTATAAAGTGAGAGAAGTTTCTCTGTAAAACCAATTATATCTAATATTTTCTGAGCCAAATCTGATGAAAGATTCACACAATGTTCATCCCCTTCCTTCTTTTTCCCAATTGTAATAAGTTTCCTTTGCCCCTACCTGAGATGTAATTTCCCTCATTTTACCCCTACTTTCCCCTTTTTCCAGTATAATCACCTTTCCACCTGTAGTTTCTTTTTTGTATTATAAAAGTAAAATCAATTACATATACACAGTCTATGTATACCCATAACTTAAATACAGTTTTCAAGAGTTTTTTTTCCCCCTTTTTATTCTTATTTTGGTTTCTGTAATTGGATATCAAATATTTTGTGTAGCTCTGGTCTTTTCATCAGAAATAAAAGGAATTCACTGGTTTCATTGAATGTCTATCTTCTTCCCTGATAGAACATGTTCAGTTTAGCTGGGTAGTTTATTCTTGGCTGCATTCCAAGTTCCTTTGCCTTTCAGAATATCAGATTCCAAGGTCTTCAATTATTTAAGGTGGAAGTTGCTAATCCTGGGTAATGCTTCTTTTGGTTCCTCAATATTTTACTTTTTTTTCTGGCTGCTTGTAATATTTTTTCCTTGGTCCAACAGTTCTGAAATGTATCCTTGATATTTCTTGGAGTTTTAATTTTGGCATTTCTTTCAGGAGTTTGGTGAATTCTTTCATTGGCTATTTTACCTTCTGATTCTATGACATCTGGGCAGTTCTCTTTGATGATTTCCTGAAAAATTATGTTTAAGCTCTATTTTTCATCATGGCTTTCAGGAAGTCCCATACTCCTTATATTGTCTCTCCTAGGTCTATTTTCCATATCAGTTGTTTTCCCAAATAGGTGTTTTACATTTTGTCCTATTTTTTCTTCTTCTTTTTTTTTGTTTTGTTTTGTTTTGTTTTGCTTGACTGATTCTTGATACCTCACTTAGTCATTCATTTCCATTTGTTCAGTTCTGATTTTAGTGAAATATTTGCATGTACTTTTTTTACTTATTTCACAAATTCTGTGTTTCAGGGACTTGTTCTGTTTTTTTTTTTTTTATTTTGTCAATATTTTAAGGCATTATATTATATGCTTCAATTTGATTAAATCTATTTTGTAGTGAATTTTCTTCTAATAATTTCTGTGTTTTCTTTCCAAAACCTCTTGTAAAGTTCTCATTCACTTTTCCCATTTTTCATCTATCTCCCTTTTAAGATATTTTATAATTTCTTCTAGGAGATACTTGTGTGATGGGCAAAAATTTAATATCACCCTTTGGGGCTATTTCTGTAAATGATCTGCTTTTAGTCTCCTCAGGATTTGAAATCTGTTATTTTTCAGTGTAAAAACTATGGTCAGAGCTCTATTTTCTTTTCTAATTATTGTTTTTCAAATGTTGAGATCTGCTTTTATGGCAAAGGATGTTGTCCAAGTTTCCTCTATAATCAGCAGTAACTGATCTGAGTCCATGCTGATTCACCTCTGGGACTGGGTGGGTAAGGGCATGTCCCATGAAATTCTGGCATCTCAGTGTTCACTAACCTTTTGTGTATGTGTTGGATGTTTTATAACTTTGTTGTTGATGTACTGGATTGCATCCAGGGCAGAATAGTCAACACTGCTGTAAATTCCTCCCTTTAGATTCTCTAGACTGTGAAGTCTGCACTACCTGAATTCTGTGTCTATCCTCAGCCATCTTGCATTTGACTCACCTCCCTCCTTGCCAGATTGAAACAGACATTTTCTTGGTATCTTTGAAATTATTTTCTGCTGGTAATTTGTTACACTCCCAATATTTGTGGGTCTGCCTGTTCATAACTAATTCAGAGCCTGGGTTTGGTAATTAGTGTGAGGGTCATGGGAGAAGTTCAGAAAGAAATATGTGTCCTCTCTGCCATCTTAGCTCTGCCCTTCCAATAAAGTATTTTTGAAAAAGAAAATCTTGAAACATTTTTAAACTCTTTGTCACACTTTTAGCCTCAACAGGAGGTTAAAGAAATATACAGGTACATCATTACTTTCCAAAGACAGGCCTCACAATGTAATTGTTAACCTGGGGTTTATGAAGCAAAATTCTCATTTAAGTAGTAATTATAAATTTATAATATCTGACCAATAATAGCTGAACCAACAAAAACTCCTTATGAGGAAAAAAATTGAAAATCTCTTTAGCTGAAATAGTAACTTTATCCAGACTGGGGATGAAATTATAACCATTAATTTTTTTATAGTTTTCTATTTTCAAAACATATGCATAGATATTTTTCAACATTCACCCATTCAAAACCTTGTCTTCCAAATTTTCCCTTCCTTTCCTCCCTCCCCTGCACAACATACAATAAAATATATGTTAAACATATGCAATTCTTCTATGTTTCCACAATTATCATTCTGCACAAAAAAAAAAAACAAAAAAAATGAGAAAGAAAACAAAATGCAAGTAAATAACAAGGAAAAAGTAAAAATATTATGCTGTGTTCCAAACTTAATCCCTACAGTTCTCTCTCAAGGTGCAAGTTGTCCTTTACTTCCTAAACAAGTAATTCTATGACTCTCTTCTATTAAAATCTCAGTGCCAATGCACTAAAATTTAATTTGAACATAAAGTTCTAAATGGAGACTAAGCCATCAGAGAGAATGAGGGCAGATGCTAATGTACTGGTCAGCAGAGAGGAGGCAATGCTGATTTAGGAAATAAACCTGCCATTTCAGTGTCACCTTGTGAATGTGGTAAACTAGTGATGATTAGGAGTAAAACAGCTTTTCAGCAGCAAGTGTAATAATAATGAGTGACAGTAGGAAGCTACAGTGGAGAGAATAAAAGCAGGGCTGTCTAGTTCAGAATACCTTCCACTTTGTATAAGCAAACTCCAAGTATTGACTGTTGATATGGTACTAATAAACTCAAAAGATTCACTTTGCTTCATTTGTGTGCATATGATTCTAGTTCTTTGATGGTTGTGCTTATCAAAACCAAATTCTATCAAGCAGAATAGACTTTCAAGGTAGTTGTGGCTGTGGTGATGAATTTTGTTTTTACTCTTAGGACAATGTATATAAAATTGGGTAGCTTAATCAGAAATAACATACAATAATTTAAAATAATTATAAACCATGAATACATGACAATAGTAAGGAATTTCAGAGAGTTGCTACACATATTCTCAATACTTTTGTATGAAATAGAACTCATTTCAAGAGTTCTTAATCACTTTTAGATTATTTCAGACTACCTTTAATAATTGTATTATATTGAATTTGCAGTGTTGCTATACTCCACAGAAATAAGCAAGAATGATTGGCCCAACAACAGTGGGAAGGATTATTTACTCTTCACTCTTGAATTCTCATGCCACCTGAATTATAACATAATCTACTTAGTAGAATACTAGGGCAGTCATAGGGTTATGGACAATTCCCCTAATTACATTGGTATATAACACTATTGTGAGAAATTTTTATCCATCACTTTCTCTGTGACTTAGTTTATAAGAGTTTCCTACGTAAAAAAACATTACATACAAAAAAAAAATTTTTGACTTAATTGCAGTCTACAGAGTAGAGGGAGCTATATCCAGATTAAAATTTAATTGAATTTTTAAATTGAATTAATAGAAAATTTAATTGACTCCCCATTGATTAGAAATATTTACACTAATACTGGCAAAGAAGAAGCAATCCATCTACAGACACTTACTGTGGAAATAGAGAAGTTCATCTGCAGAGAAGAGCACTAAATAAAAAAAAAAAATCTTCTTCTTCTTCAAAGAGTAATGTTTATGTTTAGTGGCTATTTGCCCAGAGCCAATTTATAGAAGAACTTAAAAAAAAAAAAAAAAAAAAAAAAAAAAAACAACTTTAAAATTCAAATAAACAAGAACAAGGAAACACTAAAATAAATAAATAAAATAGAAATAAAAACCATCCAAGAAAAACAAGAAGGCTAATTAAAAAAAAGAAAAACAGCTATAAAAGGAGTTTTTTTTTTTCTTAAAGAAAATAATAATTCTTCTGACATTAGCATTGGGTAAGGGGAAGCAAATGAATCTACAAGAGGCAAAGAAATAGCAAAATAAAATATAAAGAATGAAAAAAAAATATAATGTAATGTAAAACATTTTATAAGCAAAATAATAGATCTGAATAACATATCAAGAAAATACAAGAATAATTAGACTAACTGAGAAATGTGACCAAAATAAAAACTTGACAAGAACTTTGAAAAAAGTAATCCAAGGAAATTGTCCTGGAGTGTTAGAGCATGAATGGAAAGTAGAAATAGAAAAAAAAAAATCCACTGAGCACCATTTCAATGTGATCTTTTGTATAAAATATATAGAGATATTATTTTAATTTTCAAAATGCCTGGGTTAAAGAGAAAATGTTGCAAGAAATAAGAAAAATATGCTGGAGTTTCAATTTGAATTCTATAGGCCTTATTAGTAGTCACAATAAAAAACCATACATCTTTCAATCATATACCCTAGCAATCAAAAGAACTAGGCCTGTGATCAAAACTATTATATCCAGCAAAAGTTATTGATAATATTGAATAAAAAAAACAAAAACAACAGACATTTGAAGAACTTGCAGATTTTCAGGAAATTCAACTAAATGCAAACTGAATGGAATATTTAACATGTAAGAACTAGTATCCAACATTAATTTCAAGAAACTTAACATGGACAAGTTGTCATTGCTTTATACATGTATATGTATATCACATGTTTAAGATTGACATCAATAATTAGGTAGTTCAAAAGAAAAATTGGGACAGAGGAAAGTATGATCTGACTCTAAAAAGCAAACAGTCTAGTAAAAGATGAAAATAGAAATCATGTTATACAAATTAAGTGCAGAAAATGAATAATCACAAAGGCATTAAGAGGTCTATATATCTGTGTATTTTTGTATATGTGTGTAGGTTTATGGCTAGGTGTGAATGTATTTCATACATACATACATACACATAATTCTGGGAAATATGATAATTTAGGTTATGGAGTTCCTAAACAATGAACCTAATTTGCTAAGGATTTGCAAGAGTTTACTACATAGAAATGATTTTTAATAATTATTTATTACACCAGGATGAGTTTAAATGGCTAATTTAATTGTTTGTATTTTTCTTTTTGGCTTATGGAAACTTAATTTCCTTCTTATTAAACATTCCTTTAAGTAAAATGAAGATGATAACTAGAATAATACTTTGGGGATTTAGATGAATCTTTTACTATTACCAATGTAAGATTACAGTTAATAATGTGTTTGGGTATGTGATCCTTATGAGCTGAATCTACCTAAAGTTCTTATTGAAGAAATAGATTATTTGAGACAAAATCTTAGTAATATAGCCGATATTTTGAGTTATGAATTCAGGTATGATTTTTTCTGATGGATCATTAAGTCTCTAACCCACAATTTGAGAGAAGTGACAAAAGCTACTCAGAGGGATATGATCTTGAACAGTTATAGCTGAAGGTCCACATCTGGACAAAACCTGTGAAGACAACAGTGGCTAAAGTTTAAGGGGGATCTTTCTGGCTCACTTTCCCAAATGCATTTCCATCTGATAATTCCTGAGTTTGACTAAGAGATGCATTTTTGATCACATGGTTGGTTGTTAACTATGAATTTTAAATATAAGACTTAAAAGAAACATAAAAAGGTGAAAATGGAAAGAAAATCATAAGGTGTGGTATAATGTTCCTGTTGTCTCCAGAAACTGCTGATCGCTCTCTGGGAGGAGATCTGCTGTCTCAACTCAATCTCTCGGCCGGATTCTGTCCTAGAGTAGATTCTTCTTCCTCTCCAAAAGTACTGGTTTGCTGGACTTGCAAATCCACAGGATGTCTTTTCCTTGATCCAATCCAGAACTCACTTTCTAGACTCTAACTTCTTCTTTTATCCTCCCACAGAATGGGCGTGGAATAACTCAGGGGCTTGTGGGAGAAATACTTCAACCAATGAACTTGCTCCTCTTAAACATGTAAGCTCCTCCCCAGAAATTCAAAGGGATAAAACTCCCCTTAAAGGCTGGAACTAGAGAATTGTTAAGTACTGACTTAGCACTTAGTAAGAAACTAATATCTCATTATCTCATTAGCACTTAGTAAGAACCTAACAGTATGGGAAAATAATTGTAGAAAGCCACAAACAGTGGAGGAATTTTTGGAGAGGTATAAAACCCTTCAGCCTAGAGGGAATATACTGGAAATGTCTGTTTAAGTTTTTATCTCCCCTTTGGGGCTTCTCAGACTTCCTGAGAAATGGGGGAGGTGACAATCTGTGTTCTACTTTAAGCTGAGATACTTGCAGTAAAGAGGCATTTGCATAATAATAGCAAGGTACTTTCAGTCGCCATTAGTTAGCACACACTCAGTGTTCTTTGATGATATAATGGTACTAAGGTATTTAATGCTGAGAGAACATGAAATAAATGCACTCCATATTTGACCATTCATGTGGGTTCCTTCCTCATCACTCCTCTTCTAAGACCAAGTACTCAGGTTAGTATGGAAATTTTCTGGAGAACTAGTCCATACAGTACAGATAATAAATGTAACTTGTAAGAAATTTATCATTATATACTTAGTAGAATTCTACATGGAAATAATGTATAGAAATGAGCCAGTGATTATGGGATGATTGATTACATAAGAAATAAGGATATCCTGAAAGAAGAGGAAAGGGAAAGAAAGGGGGAATTAAACTCACAAAAATTCTGCTTAGAAGGAAGAGTTATTGCAGTGCAAGGTAAAATATGGGGGAGGGGCAGACAATGCATTCACATCTAAATTGTTTCAAAGAAGAAAATAAACACACAGACGTGATATTAAAATTAACTTCAATCAATGGATAAAGAAGGATAAAACAAACAGTATGAGGATAAAAAGAAAGGTAGATCAAAAAATCAGTGATCAAAAGCAAAATATACTTACAAGAATGAACAAAATAAAAAGGAAAAGAGAACAATAAACAGAAGGAAGTATGGTAGGTGGAAATTCACAGTTAGCAAATATAACTGTGAAAGTAAATGGGATAAACCCATCTAATAAAATGGAGCAGATAACTGAATGAACTAGAAATTGTACTGCAATTATATGTTGTTCATAAATAATACACTTGAAATAGTGAGATACACAAAGACTTAAACTAAGAGATTGGTGTAAATATCTATTATATTCCAGTTAGAGTAAAAATGACAATCATGATCACAGACAAAGCAAAAGTAGATGAATTAATTATTTTCATTTAATAACTTTCAATTACATACAAAGGCCATTTTTAAATAAGATTTTGAGTTCCAAATTGTATTCCCTCTCTTCTTCCCTCCTCCTTCCCTAATTCAGGAAGCACATATATATATATGATTTCTTAAATTAACTGAAAAAGCAATCACATGTATGAAATCACATATTTCCCTATTAATCATATTGTGAAATAAATAACCAAAGGAGAAAACCACCAGAAAGAAAAAGACCAAAAAAAAAAAGAAACAAAAAAGGTGAATATTTTATATTTCAATCAGCATTCACTTTCCATACTCTTTCTCTGGATGCAGATGCCATTTTGTATTCCAAATATATTGGGAATTGTCTTAGATCATTGTATTGTGGAAAAGAGTTAAGTCTAATCATCAAATAATCTTGCTATTATTGTGTTTGTTCAATGATCTCCTGATTTTGCTCACTTCACTCAGTATCAGTTCATATGAGGTTTTTTTTTTTTTTTGAGGCCTCTCTGAAATCATTTTGCTCATCATTTCTTTAAACAAAAAAATGGTCCAATATATTCAAATATCACAACTTATTCTGTCACTACCAAATTGATGGGCATACCCTCAATTTCAAATTCCTTGCCACCAAATAAAGAAGTGCTACAAAGGTTTTGCACATATGAACCTTTTCAATCTTCTACAATCTCTTAGAGATATAGATCCAATACTGGTACTACTGGATCAAAGAATATGAATATTTTGATGACTCTTTGGGTGTAGTTCCAAATTGTTCTCCAGGGTGGCTAGATCAGTTTTCAGCTCCACCAAAATGAATTAGTGAAATAGATGAAATTTAAAAATTAGATACACAGAAAAATTGCATCTTGCTAAAAGTTGTCACGCAGGATGACGTAAAATCAATATAAAATATAAATGCACCAAATAGCATAGGATCCAAATTCTTAAAAGTTAAACAAATTACAGGGAAAATGGACAGTAAAACTATACTAATGAAAGAGCTCTACTTTACTCTTTCAGAGCTAGATAAATCTAATCATAAAAGGAAACAAGAAAGAAGGAAAAGATATGAATCAAATCTTAGAAAAGCTAGATGTAATTGACTTCTGGAAAAAGCTGAATGGGAATAAAAATGTAACTTATTATTTTTTTTAATTCTCAGTTGTACATGACACCTGCACAAAAAAGTGATTATGGATTAGTGTAGAAAAAGTTCACAACCAAGTGCAGAAAAGCAGGAATATTAAATGCACTCCTTTCATATCATAATGGGTTAGAAAATTATATTTAATAGAGGATAATTGAACACAAAATACTTTGCTGCAAAGTGCAGAAACATTTTCATTCACTTAGTAGTTCTTTGTTCTTTCTCTCTAAAAAACAAACAAACAAACAAAACAACAACAACAACTCTGTAACCTTAGTTTATTTTAAATCTGTAACATATCTTGGTTATGACTGTTCAAAATAATAAAATTTTATTATTTTCCTATATAATTTTAATTATGGACAAAAGGTGCATTTTCTTTCAGCCTAAATAACTCTACACCATACCATAATTATTCATGGACAAAATCATCACATATTACTCAAACTTTGTATTTCAAGAATCCCAATTTGGGTTCCATTCTTTCTGATTTTCCCAGTTCTTAATCTTAATTTTGGTCTCTCTAATGTTTAAATTGATAAAGAGATAAAGTCCTACCATCCATTGCCTCTATTTCTATTATTTTATTTTTTTTCCCCTGAGGCTGGGGTTAAGTAACTTGCCCAGGATCACACAGGAAGGATGTGTTAAGTGTCTGAGACCAATTTGAACTCAGGTCCTCCTCAATTCAAGGCTGGTGCTCTATCCACTTTGCCACCTAGCTGCCCCGTCTCTATTTCTAAACTTATTAAGAGTGGTTCAGGTTATTGTTGGACTTGTAATCTGTTTAACATAGCCCTGTAGACAAGATAACTGTGTATTCCCTACATATTAAAAAACAAACAAACAAACAAACAAACAACTCTATTGAAACTTTTAGAACATTGACCCTTTTCTAAAGTTGAGAAAAGCAAAGCAAGAAAAGCAAGGAAAAGCATTATAGTATAAATAGACATAAGTACATAAAGATGCACAGCTATATATATATATATATATATATATATATATATATATATATATATATATATATATATATATACATATATATATATATATTTATATATATATATATATACATATATATACACATACATGTATACACACTAAAACATGTATGTCATGTATACACTCAAATATGTGTATGTCATCACTATGAATAATACCATAATTATCATCTATACCTTCCACACTTCACAACTATTTAATTTATTTATGCAATAAATATCAAAGGGCCTGAAATCTTATATTCTGAAAGGCAAAGGAATTTAAGGAATTTGGTTACAATCAAGAATAAGCTATCCAGCTAAAATGAGCATTATCTTATAGGGAAGAAGATGGACATTCAATGATATAGGTGAATTTCACCTATTTCCAATGAAAAGACCATAAATGAACAAAAAAAAAAAAAATGATCTCCAAAAACAGAACTCAAGAGAAACATGAAAAAGTAAAAAAAAAAAATAGATCTCCAGAACTACATTTCTGTTATGGGTATAAACAACAACAACAAAATAACAACAAAATGCATATGGAAGAATAAAAGGTCAAGAATTTCAAGGGAATTAATGAAAAAAAATTGCTAAATAAGATGGCATATCTATGCCAGACCTAAAACTATATTAGAAAGCAATGGTCAACAAAACCATTTGGTACTGGCTAAGAAATAGAGTAGTCAATCAGTGGAATAGTTTAGGATCACAAGACAAAATAGGCAATAACTATAGCAATCTAGTGTTTGACAAACCCAAACACTTCAGCTATTTGAAAAAGAACTCATTATTTGATAAAAACTGCTGGGAAAATTGGAAACTAATCGAAGAAATTAGCACTCAACCCATACCTAACACCACATACCAAGATAAGATCTAAATGGCTTCATGACTTAGACATAAAGAGAGATATTATAAGCAAATTAGAGGAACATAGGATAGTTTACCTCTAAGATCTGTGAAAAAAAAGGAATTTGAAATCAAAGAAGAAATAGAGCTCATAACTGAACACCAAATATATATTTTGATTCTATTAAGTTAAAAGTTTTTGTGCAAACAAAATTAATGCAGGCAAGTTCAAAAGGGAATTAATAAATTGGAAAATCATTTTTATCTTGAAGAGTTCTGTTAAAGGCCTCATTTCTAAATCATATAGATAATTGACTCAGATTTATAAAAATCCAAGACATTCGCCAATTAATAAATGGTCAAAGGATATGAATGGACAATTTTCAGAAGAAGAATTTCAAGCCATTTATAATCATATGAGAAATCATATAAACATATAAATCACTATTGATCAGAGAAATACAAATTAAGACAACTCTAAGACACCAGTACATGTAAAAGGCTGAAACTATGAAAAGGTGTTCTTGAATCAGACAACCAGGCACTTAAAGCTAAATAACCTATTCCATGTGAGACTCTATTAGTATATGTATAATGGCTCTTCTCACTGTTTGGTGCTTACTCAATGTTTGAAGTTAAGATAATCATAGGCAAAGATTAGAGGGTGAGGTAAGACAGGCCAGACTCACTTGGCAGCAGGACAAGGAGGAGAAAGGTAGAGATTCTGGACTCCAGATTCAAGAAGAGATCTTTGGCAAAACTCCTGGTGGTTTTCCTGCTTCTTTTACTTCTCCCCTAAAGACCAAAGACTTTTACTTATCCTGACTCTAGCTGATCCTGAGGCCTCTAGGAAACTAGCTTGGACTTAACAAGTACATACCTCTCAGATTGGCTAAGATAACAGGAAAAAACAACCATGAATATTGGAAGGGATGTCAGAAAAGTGGGACACTAATACAATGTTTGTGAAGTTGTGAACGGATTCAGCCATTCTGGATAGCAATTTGGAACTATGTTCAAAAAGTCATCAAACTCTGCATACCCTCTGATCCAGCAGTATTTCTTTTGGGCCTATATCCCAAAGAATTCTTAAGGAAAGGAAAGGGATCTACTGGTACAAAAATGTTTGTGGCATCCCTTTTCATAGTGACAAGAAAATGGAAATTGATTAGATGTCCATCAGTTGGAGAATAGCTGAATAAGTTATGGTATATGAATGTTATGGAATTTTATTGTTCTATAAGAAATAATCAGGAGTAAGATTTTAGAAAGGCCTGGAGAGTCTTACATGAACTGATGATAAAAGAAATAAGCAAATCCAGGAGATCATTGTACATGACAACATCAATATTATATGATGATCAATCCTGATCATGTGATTCCTTCCAATAATGAGATGATTGATGCCACTTTCAATGATTTTGTGATGAAGAGAGCCATCTACCTCCAGAAATAGGACTGTAGGAACTGAATGTATTTCACAACTTATTCTCATTCTTTTTATTATTATCTGCTTGCATTATTTTCTTTCTCATTTACTTTCTCTTTTTTTGATTTGTTTTCTCTTGTGCAACAAGATAATTGTATAAATATGTTTATACATATTGGATTTAACATATATTGTAACATGTTTAACATATATTGAGTTGCTTGCCATCTAGGAGAGGATATGAGGGGAAGGAGGAGATAATCTGAAACACAAGGTTATGCAAGGTTCAATGTGGTCAAATTATCCATGCATATGTTTTGAAAATAAAAAAAAAGCTTTATTAAAAAAAGAAAATAAACAAATAACTGCAATTGGTAAAAGTTTATTAAAAACTAGAAACAATTCATAACTTTAGAAAAATTGCAGGACACAAAATAAACCACATAAATCATCAGCATTTTTATATGTTATCAACAATGTCCAGAAGCAAAAGATACAAAGAGAAATTCCATTTAAAATAACTGTCAATAATACAAAGTATTTAGGAATCTCTTTGGCAAGGGCAAGTCAGGATGTTTATGAAAACAATTAGAAAATACTTTCTACTCAACTGAAGTCAAAAGTAATCAATTTGAAAAAAAATATATCGTGCTCATAGGTTGGCCAAGCAAATATAGTAAAAATGACAATACTACCTAAATTAATGTACTTATTTATTAATGCAATACCAAACAAACTACCAAGAAATTAATTTGCATATCTAGAAAAAATAACTGTTTCTTTTTGGCTGCTTGCAATATCTTTTCCTTAATGTAATAGTTCTGAAATTTAGCCACAATGTAGCTTAAGAATTTAATTTTGGGGTCTCTTTCAGGAGGTGACCTGTGAATTCTTTCAACGGCTATTTTACCTTCTGATTTTAAAATATCAGGGCAGTTTCTTTTATGATTTCCTGTAAAATAATGGCCAAGTTCTTTTTTTCATCATGGCTTTCAGGAAGTCCAAAACTCCTTAGATTGTCTTTCCTAGATCTATTTTTCAGTTCATTTATTTTTCCTAGGAGGTATTTCACTTTTTCTTCTATTTTTTGTTTTTGTTTTTGTTTTTGTTTGAGTCTTAAAGTCTTATTGAGTCATTCACTTCCTTATGTTCAATTCGAATTTTTAGTGTATTATTGTCTTCAATTACCTTTTCTAGCTTCTTTTATATTTGGCCAATTTAATTATTTTGTTCATTACATTTTTTTTCCATTTCACAAATTGTGTTTTTCAAATAAGTGGTATCTTTTTCATATCTATTCTGTAGGGCATTATATATTTTTCCCATTCTTTTTTACACTGATCTCATTTCCTTTCCTTATTTTTCTTCTTTCTTTTAAAATCCTTTATGTAATCATCCAAGAGAGCCTTGTGAAATTGGGACCAGCTCATCTTTCCCTTTGGGATTTAATGTAGAGTTATTTTGCTTTTATTAACTTCAGGATTTGAGGTCTGTTCTTCTCTCTATATATAAAAGCTGTCTATGGTGAGGGATTTTTGGTTTTGTTTTTCTTTTTTTCATCATTTTTTTAAGGGTTGAGGTGTGCTCTTAACAGAAATGAGTGGCTGAGTGGTCACTCCTTTAGCTTGCCCTGGGGCAGTTCTGGTGCTGAGTAATCATGGATGGATAATCACAGCTATTTCTGGTGTTCTCAGACTTCGTGGTTTATAATTTGCCTTTTGTAGCAGATCTGCCAAACCATCTGGTTGCAAACAGTACAGAGTAACCTAAGAGTCAGAGAGAATATTCCCAGATGTCTGGATGCTGCAGTACTCTGACTTTCTGTCCCAGCTTCTTGCCCCACTCTCCCTGTGCTGTTGTCTGGGCTTGGCTGACTGTCCTCCTGCCCATTTGAAACAAACCTGTTCTGACATTTTTCCAAGGTATATTTTTCTGGGAATGTGTGAATTAGAAAAATAAGATAGCTCTCTAAAAAATAAAATTGGTAAAATGGAAAAATATTCCATAGAACAAAACAACTCATTTCAAAACTTAACTTGACAACTACAAAAATAAATTTAAAAAGGAAAAGAAGAAAATAATTCGTTAAAAATCAGAATTGAACAAATGGAAATGAATGACTGGAGGAGATGACAAGAATCAGTCAAGCAAAACCAAAAAAAAAAAATTGAAAATAGAAAAAAATATATTCAATACCTGCTTGAGAAAACAACAGACCTAGAAAATAGCTCTAGAAGAGATAATCTGAGGATTATTGTACTTCCTGAAAATCATGAAGAAAAAAAGAGCCTAATTACTATTTTATAGGAAATCATCAAAGAGAACTGCACAGATGTTATAAAAAGAGAGGGTAAAATAGACATTGAAAAAATTCATCAATCACCTATTGAAAGAGATCCCAAAATCAAGGACAAAGCCAAAACCCCTAAATATATAATGAGAGTTGTTGGAGGGGATGTGGGAAAACTGGGACTTTAGTTGATGGTGTTGTGAATGGATCCAACCCTTCTGAAGAACTATTTTGACCTATGCTCAAAAGTTATCAAACTGTGCATACCCTTTGATCCAGCAGTGTTACTACTGGGCTTATATCCCAAAAAGATTAAAGAAAGGAAAGGGGCCTGTATGTGCAAAAATGTTTGTGGCAGCGTTTTTCATAGTAGCTAGAAATTGGAAATTGAATGGATGCCCATCAATTGAAGAATACCTGGGTAAATTGTGGTATTTGAATGTTATGGAATATTGTTGTTCTATAAGAAATGACCAGCAGGATGAATACAGAGAGGCTTGGAGAAACTTACATGAACTCATGCTAAGTGAAATTAGTAGAACCAGGAGATCGTTATACACTTCAACAACAATACAATATGAGGATCAATTCTGACACAAATGGCTCTCTTAGGCAATGAGAGTATCTAACTCAGTTCCAATTGATCAGTGATGAACAAAAACAGGTACATCCAGCAAAAGAACACTGGGAAATGAATGTGGACTGCTTGAATTTTTGTTTATCTTCCCAGATCATTAGATTTAGATTATTTTCTAAATCTGATTTTTCTTGTGCAACAAGAGAACTGTATAAATATCTACACATATGTTATATTTAAGATATATTTTGACATGTTTAACATGTATGAGACTGCCTGCCATCTAGGGAGGGGGTGGAGGGAAGGAAGGGAAAAGTTGGAACAGAAGTGATTGCAAGGATCAATTTTGAAAAATTACTCATGCATATATTGTCAATAAAATCTATAATAAAAAGTTGCATTTTTAAAAATTACATCTTCCCATACTTACATAAAGCTACAAATATATGAATACTATGTATATAAGTGTATTGTATGCATGTGTGTGTGTGTGTATATATATATATATATATATATATATACTAAAACTATCATTCCTAAATATATTCTTGCTTATATATTATTTCTTGTAACAAAGAAAATAAAAATGCATGGTGTAACACTTCATCCACTAATAAACATATTAATGAAATCTGAATTTAAATATAATATTTCATACACATATTATCTCAATTATAAAGAGAGATTGGAAGGTATATTTAGATATTAGAATATGTGTCCTTTTCAAACATTTAGTCTTTAGGAAATCTTCTGTCACTGTTTTTTTATTGTAGCATGGTTTAATATCTTACTGGTTTTCTCATAAATATACATGATATTTTCTTTTACTTTTTAGGAATTTCATTGATAATCTCTGATTTATCAAATTTTATCTAAAATATAATTTTAATACATTAGCTAAGTCAACTTTCTTGGATCAAGGCTCAATTGGATAAAATGTTTCCAATCTGCATGATGAAATATTCTTCCTTATGGAGCCTCAAAAGAGCTAAGGAGGATTGTGGAAAGAAATATAATAAAGTAAGTTTTCATCATTATATTTCTATTACCTTTTTCTACAAAGTGTACTTTTCAGACACAGTATAGCTTTTTCTGGTACAGGATAAAGTACCTGACATTCCTCTCAATAAATCAAATCAAAAGCCAAAGAGCCATATGGTTAAATTATTCACTGTATAATACAGCTCTTTAAAATGTTTTTTGCTTAGACTACTACATTCCCCAGCCAACCCTAATGTACTGAGGATATCTGACCCATTAGCATATTTTATAATTGAGCTGAGAAATGATGTTACTATTAATTTATTTTTGAAATATTAACTTGCATTTAAAGAAAGTTCAATGAATAAATGTCAGAAATATTTATGACAACACACTGTTAAATCAGAAATGTCCTTGAATTTCTAACTTACTTTAATGTGAAGACTGTCTTGCCTTTTGTTAGAGTTCTAGCTCTAACCAGGCAAAAGTTAGTTCACTTTCCCTGTCAGTTTAACCCTATGGAATGAAAAAAAAAATGTCATAGATTCAAATAGATTAATGAGAGCAATTATGAGAAACAAGTCAGAGGATTTTTATGACTAGTCCATATTACATTGACTTCACCCTTCTATAAAGTTCCATGTCCACTTTGGGATTATTTAAAATTGTTTAACATCTGCTTATTGACTTTTTGTATTTTTTTATATCAACTTTTACTCATCTTGTTTCTCAACAATTACTAACTCCCCAAAGATATAATGCATGTGTTACACATATTGTATATCCAAAAGAAGATAAAATAATGATTGGTCACACCAAAAAGACAAAATAAACAATAATATGAATTTATGTACACATGTACATGATTGTACATTCTGATGCAGTGCCTAATAAAAGTAAGGTGCTCAATACATGTTGAGTGAATTAATAATAAATATAGGTAATGTTTTCATCCATAAAATGTCAACAGTTCTAAGAATTCCTACTCTTCCTTTAGTTCTGTTTTTACACAACTACAAATGGGTGCCTTTTCCTTTAAAATCAAAAATTCAATTTAAATGAACAAATATTTATTAACACCATTTGTATACTGAAATAAGCTCTAGAGATACAAAGATATAAAGGAAAACAAATATCAGTTCTCAAGAAACTCACACTCCTTTGCATGTAAAATTAACAATTCTTTCCAATTTTTTGTATTATACATTTACAGCTGGAAGTGATTTAAAGAGACCATTTAGTCCAACCCATTTTTAAATCACTTTTAAAAAGAGGAAAAAAAAACAAGGCCAAAGAAGGTCAAAACAGATAATAAATTGCAGGGATTTTAATTTAGATTATTTGACTCAAAATTTAATTTTCTTTCTTCTGCTCCATGCTATTTTCATTCATTATAAGCAATATGGGTTGATTATAAGCAAACATTCAGTTGATAACTTTTACTAATTTTATTACTTTTCCTCATAAATACTTGGAATCATGTCTTGCATTAAGTTTATCTGGTCAAAAGCCATACAATAGTATGAATTTCTAGTAATGACAATTTTTCCTTAAAACGGGAATGTGTTAATGTGTCATTTTTTTAAAATTTGGAAATTGAAAATGTTACACAGAGATAGATGTATTATGTTGTTTATTATCTAGAATCAAGAAAATGATGGAGAATATGTTAATAATGAAAATTAAATATGAAAATATCTCAATAAAGCACACAACTCTTTCAAATGCATATAACTATTTTATATCTTTAAAAATACCCAAAAATGGGGGGGGCAGAGCCAAGATGGCAGAGAAGATACATGCGAATTTGTAAGCTCCCTTCTTCCCTCATTACCAATTAGTTAAATCAGCCTAAAAAATAACGCTGGACTGATAGAAACCACAATGATTAAAAGCAAAACTTGCCAGCTGAAGAGAATCTGGAGTCTCTACAAAAAAGGTCAGTTCCAAGGGGAAGAAGAAAAAGGCCAGCACAGAAGGTTGGGTGCTAGCACACTGTGCCAATTAGGCTGGGGAGAACTCTGGGATCAGAGAAGCCACTGAGATCGAGGAATCTGAAACAGGCTGTTAGCTCTCCTCTGCTTATAAAACAGCAGTTCAGAAGATAAATCAAGATACTTTAGAATATAAAGCTAGATCCTAGAACCACCCCAATCCAGAAGTGACCTAACAGATCTCAGCATGGCTGTGAAGCCACCTTCTGCTGTCCAGGGCTTCACCTTGGAGTAGTTAAGAGCCTGAACAGCGGGGACACAGCCCAAGGCAATATCTAATCCACATAGGGCCAGGATTGGTCTAAGGCTGGAGAACTCTAGCAGCCTCAGAATTCCCAGAGAAGCAGAACTCCCAGAGAAGGGGAACATTTGAAGTAGGGACTGCGGTTTAAAGACAGACACTTCCAGTTTGAGCACATGGGCTTTTCACATCAGCTGCTGATACCCACACCCCACAGGACACATTGGCTGGGCTTTGTGTCACTTTTACTGTTCAGTCTTAAACCTCAAGTAAGTCTCTAGGACACACAGTGGGGTCCTTCACTGGGCAACCCTCACAGTGCAGTCGTATCATCTCTGAGGCATTTCCTGGGAGGGGGAGGGGAACTCTCTCCCAGAACTCTCTCTTAGTTCAGGAACAGGAGCCTTTACATCCATCTGGTCTGGGAGGAATATGGTAAAGAAATAAATAAATAAATTACTTACCCCAAGGGCAGACCTCAAAAGATTTTTAACAATGATTAAAAAGCTGAAGAGAATGCTTGATTCCTTCTACACAGAGAAAGAGAGGGTACCCGAGGAAGTTAACTACAGTCAGCAGATAACACTCTAAATGGGAACTATATGTGCCTCCCATCACATAACTCTCTCCTAGAATAGATTTTAAAAGTTAAGAGAGTTTGAAGAAAAATGGGAAAAGGAAAAAGAAGCTATGATAGAGAATAACAATGTCCTGAAATTTGAGTTGGAAAAAATAAAGAATTCACAGTAGATACAGGGAAACAAAATTTGTGAATAAGAAAAGGTTAAAAAATCATAGGAAAGTGGGATTTCTGAATTGGAAAAGATAAAAAAGTTTCAAGAAAGTAGGATTTCTGAATTAGAAAAAAGAAAATAATTCTAAAAATAAATTAGGGAAATGGAAAAAAAAATCAATAGAGCAAAATAATTCATTTGAAAACTCAATTGAGCATATATAAAAAGAACTAAAAAATGTGAATGAAGAAAATAACACATTAAAAATAAGGATGGAACAAATAGAAAAAATGATTCATTGAGAACACAAGAATGAGTCAAAAACAAACAAAAAAAATGAAAAGCTGGAGAATAATGTCAAATACTTACTGGGAAAAGCTATAGACTTGGAAAATAGATCTAGTAGAAGTAATCTAAGGATCATTGGACTTCCCGAAAACTATGACCAAAAAAAGAGCCTAGATTCTATTTTACAGGAAATCATCAAAGAGAACTGTCCAGAGATAATAGAAATAGAAGGGAAAATAGGCATTGAAAGAATTCATTGAACACCTTCTGAAAAAGACCCTAAAAAAAGAATTCCACTGAACATTGTGGCTAAGCTGCAGAACTACCAAACAAGGAAAAAATATTGCAAGCAGCTAGGAAAAAAAAAAATTAAATACCAAGTTGCCACAATAAGGGTCACTCAAGATCTGGCTGCCTCCAAATTAAAAGATCAAAGAGCCTCTAATCTGATATTCCGAAAGGCAAATGATCAAGGATTGCAACCAAGAATAAACTGCGCAGCTAAGATTAGCATTTTCTTCCATGGAAGAAGATGGTCATTTAATGAAACAGAGGAATTCCATTTGTTTCTAAGAAAAAAATCAGACTTAAACAAAAAATTTGATCTACATCCACAAGACTGAAGAGAAACAGAAAAAGGTACACAGAACCCTTGAGAACTGTAACTCTGTTGTGGGTATATAAAAAGTACTCATGGATAATTTGATTTTACTGATATAAAAGAAAAAAAGGGGGGTGTAGTAAAGGGAAGGAGGTCGTTTCAGAAAAAGGGGAAGGAATGATAAAAAGAGGGAAACTACATCCCAGGAAGAGGCATAGAAAATACACCATATCTGAGGGAATTTAGTGAGGGGGAGAATCATTGTGTGAATCTTACTCTCATCAGAAGAGGCTCAAAGAGTAAATAATTGACCTATTTGTTTTTCAGATAATTCTCTCTCACCTCATTAAAAGGGGGGAGAGGAAAAGGAAAAATGAAAAGGGGAATAAGGTAAGGGACTTGGATGGAGGAGGGAGGGATACTAAAAAGTGGGCTGCGTGTCACCAGTGGGGTCTATAAATTAAACACTGGGGAAGGGGCTCAAGGGGTCAAGGGAAAAAAGAATACTCTGGGGATAATATGATGGCAGGAAATACAGAATTAGTAATTTTAACTCTAAATGTGAATGGCATGAACTCTCCCATCAAATGGAGACGGATAGCAGATTGGATCAAAAGTCAGAACCCTATAATATGTTGTTTACAGGAAACTCACTTAAAATAGGGAGATACATACAGAGTAAAGGTAAAAGGTTGGAGTAGAATCTATTATGCTTCAGGTAAAGCCAAAAAAGTAGGGGTAGCCATCCTTATCTCAGATCAAGCAAAAGCAGAAGTAGATCTAATTAAAAGAGATAAAGAAGGAAACTATATCCTGCTAAATGGCAGCATAAACAATGAAGCCAAATCAATACTAAACATATGCACCAAGGAAAAGTTAAGAGAGTTGCAAGAAGAAATAGACAGTCAAACTATAATAGTGGGAAATCTCAACCTTGCACTCTCAGATTTAGACAAATCAAACCACAAAACAAATAAGAAAGAAATTAAAAAAGTAAATAGAATATTAGAAAAACTAGGTATGATAGACCTTTGGAGAAAACTGAATGGTGACAGAAAGGAATATACTTTCTTCTCAACAGTTCATGAAACCTATACAAAAATAGAACATATATTAGGACATAAAGATCTCAAAATTAAATGCAGGAAGGCAGAAATAATAAATGCCTTCTTCTCAGATCACAATGCAATAAAAACTACATTCAATAAGAAATTAGGGGTAAATAGACCAAAAAGTAATTGTAAACTGAATAATATCATCTTAAAAAAATGACTGGGTGAAACAGCAAATTATAGAAACAATTAATAATTTCACCCAAGATAATGACAATGATGAGACATCATACCAAAATTTGTGGGATAAAGCTAAAGCAGTAATAAGGGGAAATTTTATTTCTTTAGAGGCTTATT
The DNA here is from genome assembly GCF_048593235.1 of Sminthopsis crassicaudata. Classification (NCBI taxonomy): domain Eukaryota; kingdom Metazoa; phylum Chordata; class Mammalia; order Dasyuromorphia; family Dasyuridae; genus Sminthopsis; species Sminthopsis crassicaudata. The sequence goes on from NC_133620.1 coordinate 77,648,844, forward strand.
TGAACAAAATAGAGAAAGTGAATTGGGCCTGCAACTTAAAAACCTAGAAAAATACCAAATTAAAAACCCACAACCAAATATCACACTTGAAATACTAAAATTAAAGGAGAAATCAATAATATTGAAAGTAAAAAAAAAAAAAATTTGAATTAGTAAATAAAACCACGAGTTGGTTTTATGAAAAAGCCAATAAAATAGATAAACATTTGGTAAATCTGATCAGAAAAAGGAAAGAGGAAAATCAGATTGTTAGTCTTACAAATGAAAAGGGGGATCTTTCAACCAATGAAGAGGAAATTAGAGAAATAATTAGGAGTTACTTTGCCCAATTTTATGCCAATAAATTTGATAACTTAAGTGAAATGGATGGCTTCCTCTAAAAATATAGGCTTCCTAGATTAACAGAGGAGGAGATAAATTGCTTTAATAGTCCCATTTCAGAAAAAGAAATAGAATAAGTTATTAATCAACTCTCCAGGAAAAAATTCCCCAGGACCAGATGGATTTACATGTGAATTCTACCTAACAATTAAAGAACAATTAGCCCCAATGTTTTATGAACTATTTGAAAAAATAGGGGATGAAGGAATCCTGCAAAACTCCTTTTATGGCACAGACATGGTACTGATACCTATACCAGATAGATCAAAAACTGAGAAAGAAAACTATAGACCAATATCCTTGATGAATATTGATGCTAAAATCTTAAATAAGATATTAGTAAAAAAACTTCAGAAAATCATCCCCAAGATAGTACATTATGATCAAGTAGGATTTATACCAGTAATGCAGGGCTGGTTTAATATTAGGAAAACTATTAGTATAATTAACCATATTAATAATCAAATTAATAAAAACCATATGATCATCTCAATAGATGTAGAAAAAACATTTGATAAAATTCAACATCCATTTCTACTAAAAAAGCTTGAGGGTATAGGAATAAATGGACTATTCCTTAGAATAATCAGGAGCATATATTTGCAGCCATCAGTAAGCATAATATGCAATGGAGATAAACTGGAACCTTTCTCAGTAAGATCAGGAGTGAAACAAGGTTGCCCATTATCACCATTATTATTCAATATTGTATTAGAAATGTTAGCCTCGGCAATAAAAGTCAAGAAAGAGATTAGAGGAATAAGAGGAGGAAATGAGGAAATCAAACTATCACTGTTTGCAGATGGCATGATGGTATACTTAGAGAACGCCAAAGACTCTGCTAAAAAGCTATTAGAAATAATTCAGAACTTTAGCAGAGTTTCAGGATACAAAATAAATCCACATAAATCCTCTGCATTTTTATACATCACCAACACTATCCAACAGCAAGAGATACAAAGAGGAATTCCATTCAAAATAACAGTCGATAGTATAAAATATTTGGGAATATATCTACCAAAGGAAAGTCACGAATTATATGAGCAAAATTACAAAACACTTGCCACAAAAATAAAGTCAGATTTAAATAATCGGAAATACATTCAGTGCTCTTGGATAGGCTGAGTCAATATAATTAAGATGATAATACTCCCTAAACTAATCTATTTATTTAGTGCTATACCAATCAGACTCCCAAGAAACTATTTTAACGACCTAGAAAAAATAACATCAGAATTCATACGGTCGAGAATTTCAAGGGAAGTAATGAAAAAAGAAATTAAATTAAGGTGGTCTAGCTAAACCTGATCTAGGACTATATTATAATGCAAGAGTCACCAAAACCATCTGGTATTGGCTAAGAAATAGACTAGTTCATCAGTGGCATAGGTTAGGTTCACAGGGCAATATAGTGAATATAAATAGCAATCTAGTGTTTGACAAACCCAAAGATCCCAAATTTTGGGATAAGAATTCATTATTTGACAAAAACTGCTGGGAAAACTGGAAAAATTAGTATGGCAGAAAATAGGCATGGACCCACATTTAACAGCACATGCTAAAATAAGATCAAAATGGGTCCAAGATTTAGGCATAAAGATCGAAATCATAAATAAATTAGAGGAACATGTGATGGTTATATCTTGGACTTGTGGAAGAGGAAGGAGTTTGTGTCAAAGGGAGAACTAGAGACCATTATTGATCACAAAACAGAAAATTTTGATTACACCAAATTAAAAAGTTTCTGTACAAACAAAACTAATGCAAACAAGATTAGAAGGGAAGTAACAAATTGGGAAAACAGTTTTACAGTTAAAGGTTCTGATAAAGGCTTATCTCCAAAATATACAGAGAATTGACTTTAATTTATAAGAAATCAAGCCATTCTCCAATTGATAAATGGTCAAAGGATATAAACAGACAATTTTGAGATGATGAAATTAAAACTATTTCCACTCATATGACAGAGTGTTCCAAATCACTATTGATCAGAGAAATGCAAATTAAGACAACTCTGAGATATCATTACACACCTGTTAGATTGGCTAAGATGACAGGAACTAATAATGATGAATTTTGGAGGGGATGTGGGAAAACTGGGACATTGCTACATTTTTGTGTAGTTGTGAAAGAATGCAACCATTCTGGAGAGCAATCTGGAATTATGACCAAAAGGTTATCAAAATGTGCATACCCTTTGACCCAGCAGTGCTACTACTGGGCTTATATCCCAAGGAAATACTAAAAAAGGGAAAGGGACCTGTATATGCCAAAATGTTTGTGGCAGCCCTTTTCATAGTGGCTAGAAACTCGAAAATGAATGCATGTCCATCAATTGGAGAATGGTTGGGTAAATTATGGTACAAGAATGTTATGGAATATTATTGTTCTGTAAGAAATGACCAATAGGAGGAATACATAGAGGCTTGGAGAGACTTACATCAACTGATGCTGAGTGAAACGAGCAGAACTGGGGAATCATTATACACTTCAACAATGATACTGTATGAGGATGTATTCTGATTGAAGTGGATATCTTCAACATAGAGAAGAGCTAATCTAATTCCAATTGAGCAATGATGGACAGAATCAGCTACATCCAGAAAAGGAACACTGGGAAATGAGTATAAACTGTGAGCATAGTCTTTTTTTGTTTTGTTTTGTTTTTCTTCCCAGATTATTTTTACCTTTCTAATACAATCCTTTCTTTGCAACAACAACAAAATTAGGTTCTGCACATATATATTGTACTTAGGATATATTATAAGATATTCAATATGTATGGGAATGCCTGCCATCTAGGGGAGGGGGTGGAGGGAAGGAGGGGAAAAATTCAGAACAGAAGGGAGTACAAGGGATAATATTGTAAAGAAACTTACCTATGCATATGTACTGTCAAAGAAAATGTTATAATTCTAAAAATTAATAAAAATAAATAAAAATAAAGGAATAAAATTACGTAATGAGGAAATCAAACTGTCACTATTTGCAGATGATATGATGGTATACTTAGAAAACCCCAGAGATTCTAATAAAAAGTTATTAGAAATAATTTACAACTTTAGCAAAGTTTCTGGATACAAAATAAATCCACATAAATACTCAGCATTTTTATACAACACCAACAAAATGCAACAGCAAGAGATACAAAGAGAAATTCCATTCCAAACAAATGTTGAGAGTATAAAATATTTGGGAATCCATCTACCAAAGAAAAGTCAGGAATTATATGAGAAAAATTACAAAACACTTGCCACAAAAATAAAGTCAGATTTAAATAATTGGAAAGACATCCAATGCTTGTGGATAGGCCGAGCAAATATAATAAAGATGACAATACTCCCCAAACTAATCTATTTATTTAGTGCTATACCAATCAGACTCCCAAGAAACTATTTTATTGACCTAGAAAAAATAACAACAAAGTTCATATGGAAGAATAAATGGTCGAGAATTTCAAGGGAATTAATGAAAAAAAAAAGTCAGATGAAGGTGGTCTAGGTATACCTGATCTAAAGCTATATTATATAGCAGCAGTCACTAAAAGCATTTGGTATTGGCTAAGAAATAGACCGATCGATCAGTGAAACAGATTAGGTACAAAGGACAAAAATGGGTACAACTATAGCAATCTAGTGTTTGATAAACCCAAAGATACCAACATTAGGGATAAAAATTCATTATTTGATAAAAACTGTTGGGAAACCTGGAAATTAGTATGCCCAAAATTAGATATGGATCCACACTTAACATCATATACCAAGATAAGATCAAAATGGGTCCATGATTAGTCATAAAGAATAAGATCATAAATAGTTTAGAGGAACAGAGGATAGTCTACATCTCAGACCTGTGGAGGAGGAAGGGATTTATAACTAGAGAAGAACTGGAGATCATTATTGATCACAAAATAGAAGATTTTGATTACATCAAACTAAAAAGTTTCTGTACAAACAATACTAATGCAAACAAGATTAGAAGGGAAGTAACAAATTGGGAAAATATTTTTAAAGTTAAAGGTTCTGATAAAGGTCTCATTTCCAAAATATATAGCGAATTGATCCCAATTTATAAGAAATCAAACCATTCTCCAATTGATAAATGGTCAAAGGATATGAACAGACAATTCTCAGATAATGAAATTGAAACTATATCCACTCATATGAAAGAGTGTTACAAATCACTACTGATCAGAGAAATGCAAATTAAGGTAACTCTGAGATATAACTACATACCTGTCAGATTGGCTAAGATGACAGGAACAAAAATGAATGTTGGAGGGGATGTGGGAAAACTGGGACACTAATGCATTGTTGGTGGAGTTGTGATTGCAATTTTTATTATATTAACTTGGCATACTCATAACATACTTGCAATTACTTAGAGCTGACTTTGTTTTAAAAGTGTTTTGTAATTTTGTTTATGTAGTTGCTGGATTTGTCTTCACAGGTAGATTCTTAAATATGTTATTTAAGTGGAATTTCCTTTTACATCAATTGCTGCTCAATTTTATTAGTAATATGTAGAAATACTAATGCTTTTTGTGTTGATTTTATATCCTGAATATAAATATATATATATATATATATATATATATATACATAACTATATGGAATATAACACTAAAGGTGTTAGTTATTTCAATTATTTTTTTTAGTTCATTCTCCAAGCACATGATCACATCTAGTGAAAAAAGTGATAGTTTTGTGTTATCATTGCATACATTAATTCCTTTAATTTCTTTTTTTCTTTTCTTATTTATAAAAAATATCATTTATTGTAGTATTTTGGAAAATTGGGGTGATAACTGCTACCCTTGCTTCATTACTGATCTTATCAGGACATATAGTTTATGGTTTTATATAGTTTTCATTTTCATGAAAACCTCATGTAAGTCCTATGTTCTGTAGTGTTTTTTAATAGGAATTGTTAATATGTTTCCTCAAAGGCTTTTTTCTGCAGCTATTAATTATGTGATTTCTATTGGTTTTCTTATTGAAAAGGGTTTTTCAAATAAATGGCAATGAAGTCTGTAAGAAAAAAAAAAAGATAGGGCCAAATGGATTTACAAATGAATTGTACTAGATATTTAAAGAATGATTGATTATAATACTACATAAACTATTCAGGAAAATAGATTGAAGGAATCCCACCAAATTCCTATTATGACATAAATATTGTCCTTATACATAAATCAGAAAGAGCCAAACCAGAGAAAGAAAATTCTAGACTAACTTCCCTAATTAATATTAATGGGAAAAGTAAGTAAAATATTATCAGAGGTTACAGCAATTTATTGCCAGAATAATATAACCAAGTGGGATTTATGGAAGGAATGAAGTGCTGGTTAAATATCACTGGGGAAAAAAAAAAAACTATTACCATAATTGTCTACATCAATAACAAAACTAAAAATCCCAATTATCTCAAAAGATGCACAAAAAGCTTTTGACAACATATAGCACTCATTCTTATTAAAAACACTAAATCACAAAAAAAAATGGCGTTTTCCTGAGTAACATCTGTCAGAAATAAAACTATGAGCTATCTTTCCATATAATGTGGATAAACTACAATAATTCCTATTAAGAGTAGTGGTAAAACAAAGATCATTATCACCATTATTAATTTATATTTCACTATACATGTAATGTTTTAGCAATAAGAAAAAGAATTTGTAGTAAATGAGAAACAAAAATATTACTTTTTGCAGATGGTATGATAGTATACTTAGAGAATTCCAGAGTATCAATTAAAATTATTTGAAATAATTAAAGACTTTATGAAAATTTCAGGAAATGAAAATAAAACAATATAAGTCAACAAACCTTAGCAGCAAGAGATAAAAAAACAGAGATCCCATTTAAAGTAACTATACACAATGTAAAATATTTGGCATTCTACTTGCCAAGACAAACCCTATGAACACAATTACAAAATATTTTTGCAGCAATAAAGTGATATCTAAAGCAACTATTGCTTATGGATAGGCTGAATTTACATAATAAAAACACATTTCTATCTAAATTAAATTCTATACAAATCAAACTTCCAAATCCTATTTTATAGAACTATAAAAATAATAACAAAAAATTGAAATACTAAAAGATTAAGAATATCAAGAGAATTAAAGAAAAAAGATCCAAGGGAAAGATATCTAGTCATACCAGATCTAAAAGTATAATAGAAAGTGGCAGTCATCAAAAAACCATTTGGTAATAGCTAAGAAATAGTGTTGGATCAGTGGAAAAGGTTAGGTACAAAAGACACAAAATTAAGGATTATAGTAATCTACAGTTTGATAAGCCCCCAAATTCTAGCTTCTGGGATAACAACTAACAAAAATTGCTCGAAAACTGTAGTATGATATGTCAGAAAGCAAACATAGACCAACATTTCATACATTGCTTTGTATGTATTGCTTTGGATCACTGAAGCAATGAGAGCCAAGTTTTTGTATTTGATTATCACACATTCTTGCTGATATTGTGTACAAAGAATTCCTGGTTCTTCTTTTGCTCAATCTCTGTATATCTTTAAAGGCCTTTCTAAAATGAGTTTGTCCACCATTTTTATAGAAAAATAGTATTTCCTTACCTTCAGATCTTTCAAATTATTCAGCTATTTTCCCAATTGATTTATATCTATTCTTTTTCCAGTTTTTTTTTTTTGCTACTACACAAAAAAAAAAAAAAAAAAAAAAAAAAAAAAAAAAAAAAACAACTGTTACTAACAGTTTTTACACATATGCGTCCTTTTCCTTCCTTTATGATTTTGTTGAAATACAGATCCAGTAATGGCACTGCTGGGTAAAAGGATATGCAGAATTTTATAGCTTTTTGGGAATACTTCTATATTGCTCTCCAGAATCACTGAATCAGTTCAAGCATCCACCAAGAATGTATTAGTATCCCAATTTTCCCACATGCTCTCCCACATTGCTCATTATCTTTTCCTGTCATCTTACCCAATCTGAGAGGAATGTAGTTGTATGCCAGAGTTGTATTAATTTGCATTTCTCCGGATAATAATGATTTAGAGCATCATTTCAAATGACAAGAAATGATCTCAAATTCTTTATCTGAAAATTGTCCATATCCTTTGACCATTTCTCAATTGGACAATCACTAGAATTCTTATAAATTTAGGTCAGTTCTCTATATATTTTATAAATGAGGCCTTTATCAGAACCCATGGATACACAATTTTCCCAGTTTATTGCTTCCCTTCTAATTTTGTCTGCATTAGTTTTGTTTGTACAAAAAAAAAATTTGATTTAATATATTCAAAATTATCCATTCTGTATCAATAATGTACTTCAATTCTTCACAATGTTTGCATGCATTCATGATTCCATCAACAATGTATTAAAAAATACACAGCTGGGGCGGAGCCAAGATGGCGGAGAAGAAACACACGACTCAGTGAACGTCCTCACTCCCTCACAACCAATTAGATAAATTAAGTCTCAGAATTAGCTTAGGACTGATAGATACCACAAGGACTGGAAGCACGACTTACCAGCTGAAGAGAATCTGGAGTTTCAACAGGAAAGGTCAGTTCTCAGGGGAGGAATAAGAGAGACCAGCACAGACGGTGGGGTAGGGGCACACTGCGCCCATTGCGCTGGGAGGGGCTCTGGGATCAGAGAAGCCACTGAGGTAAAGGAATCTGGCACAGGCTGTTAGCTCTTCTCTGCTAATTATTTAGCAGTTCAGAAGAGAAAGCCAAAATATTTTAAAACTCAAATTAGATTTTCCCCGATCCTGGGGGTGACTCAGCAGAACTCTTGGCACCAGGGGGTGTGGCCTCAGCTACCTCCTGAGAATAGTTAAGAGATTGACAAGTGGGTGGATACGGCCCAAGGCAACACACACTGCCTAGCTTAGCTGGAGGGAGTGGAACTCAGCTCCAGGAAGTCCCAGAGAAGCGGAACCTTTGAACTAGGGACCGCGGTTTCTGGCAGACACTTCCAGTTTGAGCACAGGGGCTTCTCACGTAACCTGCTGCAGACATCCACGCCCCACCCGGACACATAGGCTGGGCTTCGTGCTGTCTTCACTATTCTACGCCCTCGAAGCACAGTAGTGCTAATCACCTCTGAGGCACCTTCAGGGAGGGGGTGGGGAACTCTCTCCCAGAGCTCTCTCTTAGCTCAGGCGCAGGGGCCTCTGCATCCATCCAGTCTGGGAGGAAGCTGGTAAAGAAGTAAATAATTTCCTACCCCAGGGACAGACCCCAAAACATTTTTTTAAGTATGAGCAAAAAAGCTAGAAAAACTATAGATTCCTTCTATACAGAGAAAGAGCGGGTATCCAACCCCGAGGAAGTTGACAGCAGAGAATCAGCAGACAACAACCTAAAGGGGAACGATTCCTTCCCCCCATCATATAACTCTCTCCTAGAAGAAGCTCTTAAAAAATTGAGGGAGATCGAAGAAAAATGGGGAAAGGAAAGGGAAGTTATGATAGAGAATAACAATGTCCTGAAATTGGAGTTGGAAAAAATAAAGAATTCACAGGAGATGCAGGGAAACAAAATTAGTGAATTAGAAAAGGTTAAAAAAACACAGGAAAGTAGGATTTCTGAATTGGAAAAGATAAAAAAGTCTCAAGAAAATAGAATTTCTGAATTGGAAAAAGAAAATAATTCTCAAAAAAAAATTAGGGAAATGGAAAAAAATTCAATAGAGCAAAATAATTCATTTAAAAACGAAATTGGGCATTTACAAAAAGAACTAAAAACTGTGAAAGAAGAAAATAACTCCTTAAAAGTCAGGATGGAACAAATAGAAATGAATGATTCACAGAGAACCCAAGAATCAGTCAAACAAAACAAAAAAAATGAGAAGCTGGAGAACAACGTCAAATACTTACTGGGAAAATCTATAGACCTGGAAAATAGATCTAGGAGAGATAATCTGCGGATTATTGGACTTCCAGAAAACTATGACCAAAAAAAGAGCCTAGATTCTATTTTACAGGAAATTATCAAAGAGAACTGTCCAGAGATAATAGAAACAGAAGGGAAAGTAGATGTGGAAAGAATTCATCGAACTCCTTCTGAAATAGACCCTAAAAAAAGAACACCACGGAATATTGTGGCTAAGCTGCAGAATTACCACACAAAGGAGAAAATCCTGCAAGCAGCTAGAAAAAAACAATTTAAATACCAAGGTGCCACAATAAGGGTCACCCAAGATCTGGCTGCCTCCACATTAAAAGATAGAAGGGCCTGGAACCTGATATTCCGAAAGGCAAAAGATCAAGGACTGCAACCAAGAATGAACTACCCAGCTAAGTTTAGCATCTTTTTCCATGGAAGAAGATGGTCATTCAATGAAACAGAGGAATTCTATATGTTTCTAAGAAAAAAACCAGACTTAAAGAAAAAATTTGATCTACATCCACAAGACTGAAGAGAAACAGAAAAAGGTACACAGAACCCTTGAGAACTATAACTCTGTTTTGGGTATATAAAAAATACTCAAGGATAATTTGATTTTACTGATATAAAAGAAAAAAAGGGGGGGTGTAGTAAAGGGAAGGAGGTCGGTTCAGAAAAAGGGGAAGGAGTGATAAAAAGAGGGAAACTACATCCCAAGAAGAGACATAGAAAATACACCATATCTGAGGGAACTTAGTGAGGGGGAGAATCATTGTGTGAATCTTACTCTCATCAGAAGAGGCTCAAAGAGTAAATAATTAACATATTTGTTTTTCAGAGAATTTTCTCTCACCTCATTAAAAGGGGGGAGAGGAAAAGGGAAAAGGAAAAGGAGAATAAGTGAAGGGACTTGGAGGGAGGGGGGAGGGATCCTAAAAAAAAAAAAAAGAGGGAGGGTTGCGCGTCACAAGGGGGGGTCTGTAAATTAAATATCAGGGAGGGGGGTTAGGGGGGTCAAGGGAAAAAAGCATAATCTGGGGATAATACGATGGCAGGAAATACAGAATTAGTAATTTTAACTGTAAATGTAAATGGGATGAACGATCCCATCAAACGGAGACGGATAGCAGATTGGATCAAAAAGCAGAACCCTACAATATTTTGCCTACAGGAAACAAACACACTTAAAGCAGGGAGATACATACAGAGAAAAGGTAAAAGGTTTGAACAGAGCCTATTATGCTTCAGGTAAAGCCAAAAAAGCAGGGGTAGCTATCCTTATCTCAGATCAAGCAAAAGCAGAAGTAGATCTCGTTAAAAAAGATAAGGAAGGAAACTATATCCTGCTGAAAGGTAGCATAAATAATGAAGCCATATCAATACTAAACATATATGCACCAAGTGGTATAGCATCTAACTTTCTAAAGGAAAAGTTAAGAGAACTGCAAGAAGAAATAGACAGTAAAACTATAATAGTGGGAGATCTCAACCTTGCACTCTCAGATTTAGACAAATCAAACCACAAAACAAACAAGAAAGAAATTAAAAATTAAATAGAACATTAGAAAAACTAGGTATGATAGACCTTTGGAGAAAACTGAATGGCAATAGGAAGGAATATACTTTCTTCTCAGCAGTTCATGGATCCTATACAAAAATTGACCATATATTAGGACATAAAGATCTCAAAATTAAATGTAGGAAGGCAGAAATAATAAATGCCTTCTTCTCAGATCACAATGCAATAAAAGCTACATTCAGTAAAAAGTTAGGGGTAAGTAGACTAAAAAGTAATTGGAAACTGAATAATCTCATCTTAAAGAATGACTGGGTGAAAGAGCAAATTATAGAAACAATTAACAATTTCACCCAAGATAATGATAATGATGAGACATCATATCAAAATCTTTGGGATGCAGCTAAAGCAGTAATAAGGGGAAATTTTATATCTTTAGAGGCTTATTTGAAGAAAATTGAAAAAGAGAAGATTAACGAATTGGGCTTACAACTTAAAAGGCTAGAAAAAGACCAAATTATAAACCCCCAACCAAAAATTAAACTCGAAATACAAAAATTAAAAGGAGAAATCAATAAAATTGAAAGTAAAAAAACTATTGAATTAATAAATAAAACCAAGAGTTGGTTTTATGAAAAAGCCAATAAAATAGATAAACCTTTGGTAAATTTGATCAAAAAAAAGAAAGAGGAAAATCAAATTGATAGTCTTACAAATGAAAAGGGGGATCTTTCCACCAATGAAGAGGAAATTAGAGAAATAATAAGGAGTTACTTTGCCCAACTTTATGCCAATAAATTTGATAACTTAAGTGAAATGGATGACTTTCTCCAAAAATATAGGCTCCCTAGATTAACAGAGGAGGAGATAAATTGCTTAAATAGTCCCATTTCAGAAAAAGAAATAGAACAAGCTATTAATCAACTCCCCAGGAAAAAATCCCCAGGGCCAGATGGATTCACATGTGAATTCTACCAAACATTTAAAGAACAATTAGCCCCAATGTTATATAAATTATTTGAAAAAATAGGGGATGAAGGAGGCCTACCAAACTCCTTTTATGACACAGACATGGTACTGATACCTAAACCTGGTAGATCGAAAACTGAGAAAGAAAATTATAGACCAATCTCCTTAATGAATATTGATGCTAAAATCTTAAATAAGATATTAGCAAAAAGACTTCAGAAAATCATCTCCAAGATAATACACTATGATCAAGTAGGATTTATTCCAGGAATGCAGGGCTGGTTTAATATTAGGAAAACTATTAATATAATTGACCATATTAATAATCAAATTAATAAGAACCATATGATCATCTCAATAGATGCAGAAAAAGCATTTGACAAAATCCAACATCCATTCCTACTAAAAACTCTTGAGAGTATAGGAATAAATGGATTATTCCTTAGAATAATCAGGAGTATATATTTAAGACCGTCAGTAAGCATAATATGCAATAGAAATAAACTGCAACCTTTCCCAGTAAGATCAGGAGTGAAACAAGGTTGCCCACTATCACCATTACTATTCAATATAGTACTAGAAACGCTAGCCTCGGCAATAAGAGCCGAGAAAGAGATTCAAGGAATTAGAGTAGGAAATGAGGAAATTAAACTATCACTTTTTGCAGATGACATGGTGGTATACTTAGAGAACCCCAAAGACTCTGCTAAAAAGCTACTAGAAATAATTCAAAATTTCAGCAAAGTGACAGGATACAAAATAAATCCACATAAATCCTCGGCATTTTTATATATCACTAACAAAATGTAACAGCAAGAGATACAAAGAGAAATTCCATTTCAAACAAATGTTGAGAGTATAAAATATTTGGGAATCCATCTACCAAAGAAAAGTCAGGAATTATATGAGAAAAGTTACAAAACACTTGCCACAAAAATAAAATCAGATTTAAATAATTGGAAAGACATTCAGTGCTCTTGGATAGCCCGAGCGAATATAATAAAGATGACAATACTCCCCAAACTAATCTATTTATTTAGTGCTATACCAATCAGACTCCCAAGAAACTATTTTAATGACCTAGAAAAAATAACAACAAAATTCATATGGAAGAATAAAAGGTCAAGAATTGCAAGGGAACTAATGAAAAAAAAACTCAGAGGAAGGTTGTCTAAGTGTACCTGATCTAAAGCTATATTATATAGCAGCAGTCACCAAAACCATTTGGTATTGGCTAAGAAATAGATCGGTAGATCAGTGGAACAGATTAGATACAAAGGACAAAAAAGGGTACATCTATAGCAATCTAATCTTTGACAAACCCAAAGATTCCAACATTAGGGATAAAAATTCATTATTCGGAAAAAACTGTTGGGAAAACTGGAAATTAGTATGGCAGATATTAGATATGGATCCACACTTAACACCATATACCAAGATAAGATCAAAATGGGTCCATGATTTAGGCATAAAGAGGGAGATAATAAATAGATTAGAGGAACAGAGGATAATCTACCTCTCAGACTTGTGGAGGAGGAAGGAATTTATGACCAGAGGAGAACTAGAGATCATTATTGATCACAAAATAGAAGATTTTGATTACATCAAACTAAAAAGTTTCTGTACAAATAATACTAATGCAAACAAGATTAGAAGGGAAGTAACAAATTGGGAAAATATTTTTAAAAACAAAGGTTCTGACAAAGGTCTCATTTCCAAAATATATAGAGAACTGACCCTAATTTATAAGAAATCGAACCATTCTCCAATTGATAAATGGTCAAAGGATATGAACAGACAATTCTCAGAGGAAGAAATTGAAACTATATCCACTCACATGAAAGAGTGTTCCAAATCACTACTGATCAGAGAAATGCAAATTAAGACCACTCTGAGATACCACTACACACCTGTCAGATTGGCTAAGATGACAGGAACAAATAATGACAAATGTTGGAGGGGATGTGGGGAAATTGGGACACTAATACATTGCTGGTGGAGTTGTGAAAGAATCCAGCCATTCTGGAGAGCAATCTGGAATTATGCCCAAAAAGTTATCAAACTGTGCATACCCTTTGACCCAGCAGCGCTACTACTGGGATTATATCCCAAAGAAATACTCAAGAGCGGAAAGAGACATATATGTGCCAAAATGTTTGTGGCAGCTCTTTTTGTTGTAGCTAGAAACTGGAAGATGAATGGATGTCCATCAGTTGGAGAATGGTTGGGTAAATTGTGGTATATGAAGATTATGGAATATTATTGCTCGGTAAGAAATGACCAGCAGGAGGAATATAGAGAGGCCTGGAGAGACTTAAATCAACTGATGCTGAGTGAAATGAGCAGAACCAGAAGATCACTGTACACTTCAACAACAATACTGTATGAGGATGTATTCTGATGGAAGTGGAAATCTTCAACATAAAGAAGATCCAACTCACTTCCAGTTGATCAATGATGGACAGAGGTAGCTACACCCAGAGAAGAAACACTGGGAGGGGAATGAAAATTGTTAGCACTAATATCTGTCTGCCCAGGTTGCATGTACATTCGGATTCTAATGTTTATTGTGCAACAAGAAAATGATATTCACACACATGTATTGTACCTAGACTATATTGTAACACATGTAAAATGTATGGTATTGCCTGTCGTCGGGGGGAGGGAATAGAGGGAGGGGGAGGTAATTTGGAAAAATGAATACAAGGGATAATATTATAATATATATATATATATATATATAATAAAAAAAAAAGAAAAAAAAATACACAGCTCCTTCAACATTCATCATTACCTTTTCCTGTCATTTTAGCTAATTTGATAGGTATATAGTCATGTCATATTCGTCTTAATTTGCATTTCTTTGAAAAATAGTGATTTAAAGCATGTTTTCATATGACTAGAAATGATTTCAATTTATGCATCTTAAAATTGTATGTTCATATCTTTAACTATTTATTAAATGGAAACTGGCTTGAATTTTTTATAAATTTGAGTATATTTTAGAAATGAGGCTTCTATCAGAATCCTCGAGTTTAAAAATGTTTTCCCAGTTTGCTTCCCTTCAAATCTTCTCTGCATTAGTTTTGTTTATACAAAACCTTTTTAACTTAATATAATCAAAATAATAGATTTCTGGGAATAATAATTATCACTATTTTTTCTTTGGTCACTAATTCTTTACTTCTCCACAGATTTGAAAGGTAAATTACCTTATTCTTATGTTCTTCTAATTTGCTTATATCATTCTTTACATCTAAATTCTGAACCCATTTTTATCTTATCTTAGTATATGGTGTTAGGTATGGGTCAATGTCTAATTTCTTTCATATTGGTTTCCAATTTTCCCTGCAATTTTTGTCAAATAGTTCTTATCCCAAAATCTGGGGTCTTTAGGTTTGTCAAACACAAGATTGCTATATTCATTCTAATTTGCTATATCACTATATGTCAAAATCACAAACCCATTAATAACATGACAAAATATTCAATGAGTACAGCAAATTCAGACGAATATGACATATCACTATACACCTATCAAATTAGCTAAAATGACAGGAAAAGGTAATGATGAATGTTGAAGGAGCTGTGTATTTTTAATACATTGTTGATGGAATCATGAATGCATGCAAACATTCTGAAGAAAAATTTGAAACTATGCCAAAAGTGTTATTAAATTATGTTATAATTATAATATTATATCAAATTATCCCTTCAAAAATTTTTAAAATAAAAATGTTTAATAAAAAAGAAAGTTCTGTATATCTCCAGGTTCATTGAAGGTCATTTTTTATTTAATATTATAGATAATTTTGCTGAAGATGATATTTTTTACTGTTTGCCTAGTTTTTTTTTTTCTGTTTGTTGGTAGCTATGATTTCAGACTTGTAGTCTTTTATTGTGGTTGCTGACAAGTGAGGTAGCATTTGATTTGTCACTTCAACAAATTATTCTCTTTTATCTGAGGGTTTTGAATTTGGCAAGAATGTTCCTATCTGTTTTCCACAAAGGATCTTGTTGATGTTGTGATTAGTGGATATTTTTATATTTCCACTTTCCTCTCATATTCTATCTCTCCAGCATAATTTTCCTGTATTAGTTCTTGCATTCTGCCAAAGTACTTTTTTTAGTCACAGCTTTCAGGCAGTCCTATTATTCTTATATTTTCCTTCTTGCCCTGTCCTTCAAATCTATCATTTTTCTTATAAAATGTTTCACATTCTGTTTTATTTTTTCATTCTTTATAATCTGTTTTGTTATTTCTTGTCTTCTCATACCTTCATTTGCTTCCTTTTGCCCAATTCCAATTTTCAGGGTTATTTTCATTTTTGAGACTGTGTATCTCTTATTCTAGTTGATTAACTTTTTTCCCATAATCTTCTTGTTTTACTTGGGTGGTGTTTATTTTTATTTTTTACTTTTTCTTTAATGTCTCTCATTTGATTTTTAAATTCTTAAGTTCTTCTATAAATTCTTTCTGGGTAGGGAGTCAGACCATGTTTCTATTTGTGGTAGAAGCTTTTTTTTTAAACTTCATTGTACTCCTCGGAAGATTAACTCAGTTCTTCTTTGTTCTCATAGTATGTTTCTATATTGCAATTCTTTCTTTTTTGCTAGATAATTTTTAATGGGAGAGATTAGGATAAGCACTTCAAAAAGTGGGTTTCTGGTTTCGCTTTAGCTCTCCCCACTGACCAAGAAATCCTGCATATGGCCACAGCCAGAAGCATTCTTGCCCCATTGCCTCTGCATTCACTGGGTGCTGGTTCTTTCTCTCCCAGGTCCTCATCCTACAGCACAGGTGGGCCAGGTGTTGCTAATAAGCTAAAGTTCTCTCACCCTTTCTATACACAAACCTGATTTCACAAACAGTCTAGGATGTGAAAGTCTGTATGCTTCTTACTGAGGTTCCAGAAACACTCAGCTTGCCCCTGAGCACCACATCTTCTGTTTCTGTGGAGTTATCGTGGAGGTTTTTGCTCTTCATAGGGGTAAATCACAGTTCTGGGTCTTTTTTACCGACCTTTTTGGGTTATATCAGGAAGAACTCAGTTCTTTTTTTTGTTTGTTTGTTTTTTTTATTAAAGCTTTTTATTTACAAAACATATGCATGGCTAATTTTTCAGCATTGACCCTTGCAAAAGCCTTCTGTTCCAAATTATCCTCTCCTTCACGCCACCCTTTCTATAGATGACAGGCAGTCAAATACATATTCAATATGTTAAAATATATGTTAAATACAATATATGCATACATATGTATACAGTTTTCTTGTTGCACAAGAAAAATTGGATCAAAAAGAAAACTGGGAAAGAAAACAAAACTGCGAGCAAACAACACAAAGAGTGAGAATGCTATGTTGTGGTCCACACTCAGTTCCCATAGTCCTCTCTTTGGATGTAGATGACTCTTTTCATCACTGAACAATTGGAATTGGTTTGAATAATCTCATTGTTGAAGAGAGCCAAGTCCATCACAAATGATCATTGTATAGTTTTGTTGTTGCTGTGTATAATAATCTCCTGGTTATGCTCATATCAGTTAGTATCAGTTCATGTAAACTTCCCAGACCTCCCTGAAATAATCCTACTGGTCCTTGTTTTACAGAACAATAATATTTATAGGTTCCATGAACTGCTGAGAAGAAAGTATACTCTTTCATTCTATTTTCTCCAAACATCTATCATATCTAACTTTTCTAGTATTCTCTTTACCTTTTTAACTTCTTTCTCATTTATTTTGTGGTTTGATGTATCTAGTTCTTAGAGAAAAAGGCTGAAATATCCATTATAGTTTTGCTCCTTATTTCTTCTTTCAACTCTCTTAACTTCTCTTTAGAATTTTTCATGTTATATCACTTGGTGCATATATGTTTAGTATTAGCATTGCTGCATTATCTATGTTACCCTATAGCAAGGTATACTTTCTTTCCTTATCTCTTTATATTAGATCATTTTTTTTTTACTTTGATTGATCTGAGATCAAGATGGCTACCCCCTTTTTTTTTTTCCTTCACCTGAGGCTTAATAGATTCTGCTCCAGGCTTTTGCCTTTTTTCTGTATATATCACTCTGCTTTAAATGTGTTTCTTGTAAACAACATATTGTAGGATTCTGCTATCCACCTCTGCTTTATGGGGGAGTTTATCTCATTCACATTTATGGTTAAAACTACTAATTGTGTATTTCCTGCCTTATTAATCCCAAGTTACACTTTTCTCTTTTCTTTTCCCCTTTCCCTCCTCCCCAGTATTTTAATTATGAGCACCACTTACCTAAAGTACCTCACCTATTTTAGTGTCTCTCCTTTTTCTCATGCCTTTTTTCTACTTGTAATGTTCTTCTCTAAAATATAATGTTCTCTGGGAGCAGGTTTCTTAGGGGGGCTTCTGGAAGCAGCCTTAATTTCAGTTCCGTGTAATAATCACCTCAAATGAATCCAGGAGTTAAAGTCCAAATCCTTTATTGTCTCCTTAAAAACAGCCTGGTTAGCTTTCTTAGAGGCCTATCTCTCTCCTTGCTTCAGACGGCTCTTGCCACTAGTCCTTTGTCTTTTCAGACTTCTACCTCTAACTCTCTCTGAACCCAAAGCCTCCAGCCAGCACAAAGGTGGACAAATGGAGTGGACTTGTGGGTCTGGCCCTGAGAGCTTCTTGCTTATATGCTATACACTGAGTATACTCCCTTCATTACATAATTAGGAAACCATTATTTGTTATAGGATTAAATCAATGCTAAATTAGATTTAACCATTATCTCCTCAATTCCAGTCAGTTTCAAGTTTTGGCCCATAACATCCCCTGGTAGGTTCAGATCAATCATATTGAACCATGCTAAATTAGATAATTATTGTCTCTATCAATTCCACTGTCTTAGTACCTTATAAGAATCATAACACCTATTATTTCTGTTTACTCTTCTATTTAGCCAACTACGTCCTGTTTCACCTTTGAAATTTCTCCATGAAACCAAATATTACTAATATTCTTTTTTTGAGCCAAAGCTGATGAGAGTAAGATTCACTTAATGTTCAACCCCCTTTCTTCTTTCTTTCAATTATAGTACGTTTTCCTAATCTATTTATTTAGTGCTATACCAATCAGACTCCCAAGAAACTATTTTAATGACCTAGAAAAAATAACAACAAAATTCATATGGAAGAATAAAAGGTCAAGAATTGCAAGGGAACTAATGAAAAAAAACTCAGAGGAAGGTGGTCTAAGTGTACCTGATCTAAAGCTATATTATATAGCAGCAGTCACCAAAACCATTTGGTATTGGCTACGAAATAGACCGGTAGATCAGTGGAACAGATTAGATACAAAGGACAAAAAAGGATACATCTATAGCAATCTAATCTTTGACAAACCCAAAGATTCCAACATTAGGGATAAAAATTCATTATTCGGAAAAAACTGTTGGGAAAACTGGAAATTAGTATGGCAGAAATTAGATATGGATCCACACTTAACACCATATACCAAGATAAGATCAAAATGGGTCCATGATTTAGGCATAAAGAGGGAGATAATAAATAGATTAGAGGAACAGAGGATAATCTACCTCTCAGACTTGTGGAGGAGGAAGGAATTTATGACCAGAGGAGAACTAGAGATCATTATTGATCACAAAATAGAAGATTTTGATTACATCAAACTAAAAAGTTTCTGTACAAATAATACTAATGCAAACAAGATTAGAAGGGAAGTAACAAATTGGGAAAATATTTTTAAAAACAAAGGTTCTGACAAAGGTCTCATTTCCAAAATATATAGAGAACTGACCCAAATTTATAAGAAACCGAACCATTCTCCAATTGATAAATGGTCAAAGGATATGAACAGACAATTCTCAGAGGAAGAAATTGAAACTATATCCACTCACATGAAAGAGTGTTCCAAATCACTACTGATCAGAGAAATGCAAATTAAGACCACTCTGAGATACCACTACACACCTGTCAGATTGGCTAAGATGACAGGAACAAATAATGATGAATGTTGGAGGGGATGTGGGAAAACTGGGACACTAATACATTGCTGGTGGAGTTGTGAAAGAATCCAGCCATTCTGGAGAGCAATCTGGAATTATGCCCAAAAAGTTATCAAACTGTGCATACCCTTTGACCCAGCAGCGCTACTACTGGGATTATATCCCAAAGAAATACTAAAGAGCGGAAAGAGACATATATGTGCCAAAATGTTTGTGGCAGCTCTTTTTGTTGTAGCTAGAAACTGGAGGATGAATGGATGTCCATCAGTTGGAGAATGGTTGGGTAAATTGTGGTATATGAAGGTTATGGAATATTATTGCTCGGTAAGAAATGACCAGCAGGAGGAATATAGAGAGGCCTGGAGAGACTTAAATCAACTGATGCTGAGTGAAATGAGCAGAACCAGAAGATCACTGTACACTTCAACAATGCTGTATGAGGATGTATTCTGATGGAAGTGGAAATCTTCAACATAAAGAAGATGCAACTCACTTCCAGTTGATCAATGATGGACAGAGGTAGCTGCACCCAGAGAAGAAACACTGGGAGGGGAATGAAAATTGTTAGCACTAATATCTGTCTGCCCAGGTTGCATGTACCTTCGGATTCTAATGTTTATTGTGCAACAAGAAAGTGATATTCGCACACATGTATTGTACCTAGAATATATTGTAACACATGTAAAATGTATGGTATTGCCTGTCGTCGGGGGGAGGGAATAGAGGGAGGGGGGGTAAATTGGAAAAATGAATACAAGGGATAATATTATAATATATATATATATATATATATATATATATATATATATATATAATAAAAAAAAAAAAAAAAAAAAAAAAGAATACTCTCTCATTAGGGTAGGAGATCTATGTGTTTTTTTTTTTTCCATAACATGGAATTTATGGAAAAGTTTTGCACAACTTCACATATGGTTAATTAATGGGTATTAGGGGTGGGATAAGGGAGAGAATCTAAAATTCAAAAGTTTGAAAGGCAAATGTAAAAAAAAAAATACTGTTTTAAATGTAAATGGAGGAAAATAGTAAATATTTTTAAGAGAGGCAATAGCCTCTCCCAATGAGGTACTTACAATGGTAAAGTGGTTTTGCAAGGAGCAATTATTTTTTTAATTTATTTTTGTCTGAATTATCTGTTTCCTTTTAAATATATTATTTCAGAACAATGAAAAAAAAAAAAAAAAACATAAAGAAGATCCAACTCACTTCCAGTTGATCAATGATGGACAGAGGTAGCTACACCTAGAGAAGAAACACTGGGAAGTGAATGTAAATTGTTAGCACTAATATCTGTCTGCCCAGGTTGCATGTACCTTCGGATTCTAATGTTTATTGTGCAACAAGAAAATGATATTCACACACATGTATTGTACCTAGACTATATTGTAACACATGTAAAATGTATGGGATTGCCTGTCATTGGGGGGAGGGAATAGAGGGAGGGGGGGTAATTTGGAAAAATGAATACAAGGGATAATATTATAAAAAAAAATATATATATAATAAAAAAAATTAAAAAAAAAAAAAAAAAAAAAAATTATAGTACGTTTTCTTTGCCTCTTTGTGAGATGTAATTTTCCTCATTTTATCTCTACTTTCCCCTTTTTCTGGTATAATCCCCTTTTCACCTCTAATTTCTTTTTTATACATACAAATTATTAATACATTCTCTATGTAGACTCATAATAGAAATACAAATATCAAGAGCTCTTTTCTTTTCACCTTTTTATACTTTTCTTGAGTTCTATATTGAGAAGTCAATTTTTTGGTTTAGCTCTGGTATTTTCATCAGAAATAATTGGAATTCACCTGTTTCATTGAAAGTCCCTCTTCTTCCCTGAGAGAAAATGTTCAGTTTAGTGGGATAATTTATTTTTGGTTGCATTACCAATTCCTTTGACTTTTAGAATGTAAAATTCCATGCCTTCAATCCTTTAAGGTAGAAGCTGCTAGATTTAGGGTAATCCTTATTGTATCTCCTTGGTATTTGAATTATATATTTCTAGTTGCTTGTTATGTTTTTCCCTTTGGTATGATAGTTCTGACACTTAGTCATGATTTTTCTTGGAGTTTTAATTTTGGAGTGTCTTTCCAGAGGTGTTTGGTGAATTCTTTCAATAGTGATTTTACATTCTGATTCTATGACATTCAAGTAATTCTCTTTGTTGATTTCCTGCAAAATAATGATTAGGCTCTTTTTTCATCATGGTTTTCAGGGAATCCAATAATCTTTAGATTGTCTCTCCTAGATCTATTTTCCAGGTAAGTTTTTTTTTTTTTTCAATTAAAGCATTTTACATTTTTTTCATTTTTTTTTCAGTTTTCTTGATTTATTCTTGTTATCTCATTGAGTCATTCATTTTCATTTGTTCTGTTCTGAATTTTAGTGACTTATTTTCTTCATTTACTTTTTTTTTCTTTTTTTTTTTTTAATTTTTTTTATTATATATATATATATATTTTATAATATTATCCCTTGTATTCATTTTTCCAAATTACCCCCCCTCCCTTATTCCCTCCCCCCGACGACAGGCAATACCATACATTTTACATGTGTTACAATATAGTCTAAGTACAATACATGTGTGTGAATATCATTTTCTTGTTGCACAATAAACATTAGAATCCAAAGGTACATGCAACCTGGGCAGACAGATATTAGTGCTAACAATTTACATTCCCCTCCCAGTGTTTCTTCTCTGGGTGTATCTACCCCTGTCCATCATTGATCAACTGGAAGTGAGTTGGATCTTCTTTATGTTGAAGATTTCCACTTCCATCAGAATACATCCTCATACAGCATTGTTGTTGAAGTATACAGTGATCTTCTGGTTCTGCTCATTTCACTCAGCATCAGTTGATTTAAGTCTCTCCAACCCTCTCTGTATTCCTCCTGCTGGTCATTTCTTACTGAGCAATAATATTCCATAACCTTCATATACCACAATTTACCCAACCATTCTCCAACTGATGGACATCCATTCATCTTCCAGTTTCTAGCTACAACAAAAAGAGCTGCCACAAACATTTTGGCACATATATGTCTCTTTCCACTCTTTAGTATTTCTTTGGGATATAATCCCAGTAGTAGCGCTGCTGGGTCAAAGGGTATGCACAGTTTGATAACTTTTTGGGCATAATTCCAGATTGCTCTCCAGAATGGCTGGATTCTTTCACAACTCCACCAGCAATGTATTAGTGTCCCAATTTCCCCACATCCCCTCCAACATTTGTCATTATTTGTTCCTGTCATCTTAGCCAATCTGACAGGTGTGTAGTGGTATCTCAGAGTGGTCTTAATTTGCATTTCTCTGATCAGTAGTGATTTGGAACACTCTTTCATGTGAGTGGATATAGTTTCAATTTCTTCCTCTGAGAATTGTCTGTTCATATCCTTTGACCATTTATCAATTGGAGAATGGTTTGGTTTCTTATAAATTATGGTCAGTTCTCTATATATTTTGGAAATGAGACCTTTGTCAGAACCTTTGTTTTTAAAAATATTTTCCCAATTTGTTACTTCCCTTCTAATCTTGTTTGCATTAGTATTATTTGTACAGAAACTTTTTAGTTTGATGTAATCAAAATCTTCTATTTTGTGATCAATAATGATCTCTAGTTCTCCTCTGGTCATAAATTCCTTCCTCCTCCACAAGTCTGAGAGGTAGATTATCCTCTGTTCCTCTAATCTATTTATTATCTCCCTCTTTATGCCTAAATCATGGACCCATTTTGATCTTATCTTGGTATATGGTGTTAAGTGTGGATCCATATCTAATTTCTGCCATACTAATTTCCAGTTTTCCCAACAATTTTTTCCGAATAATGAATTTTTATCCCTAATGTTGGAATCTTTGGGTTTGTCAAAGATTAGATTGCTATAGATGTACCCTTTTTTGTCCTTTGTATCTAATCTGTTCCACTGATCTACCGGTCTATTTCTTAGCCAATACCAAATGGTTTTGGTGACTGCTGCTATATAATATAGCTTTAGATCAGGTACACTTAGACCACCTTCCTCTGAGTTTTTTTTCATTAGTTCCCTTGCAATTCTTGACCTTTTATTCTTCCATATGAATTTTGTTGTTATTTTTTCTAGGTCATTAAAATAGTTTCTTGGGAGTCTGATTGGTATAGCACTAAATAAATAGATTAGTTTGGGGAGTATTGTCATCTTTATTATATTCGCTCGGGCTATCCAAGAGCACTGAATGTCTTTCCAATTATTTAAATCTGATTTTATTTTTGTGGCAAGTGTTTTGTAATTTTTCTCATATAATTCCTGACTTTTCTTTGGTAGATGGATTCCCAAATATTTTATACTCTCAACATTTGTTTGGAATGGAATTTCTCTTTGTATCTCTTGCTGTTGCATTTTGTTAGTGATATATAAAAATGCCGAGGATTTATGTGGATTTATTTTGTATCCTGCCACTTTGCTGAAATTTTGAATTATTTCTAGTAGCTTTTTAGCAGAGTCTTTGGGGTTCTCTAAGTATACCATCATGTCATCTGCAAAAAGTGATAGTTTAATTTCCTCATTTCCTACTCTAATTCCTTGAATCTCTTTCTCGGCTCTTATTGCCGAGGCTAGCGTTTCTAGTACTATATTGAATAGTAATGGTGATAGTGGGCAACCTTGTTTCACTCCTGATCTTACTGGGAAAGGTTGCAGTTTATTTCTATTGCATATTATGCTTACTGACGGTCTTAAATATATACTCCTGATTATTCTAAGGAATAATCCATTTATTCCTATACTCTCAAGAGTTTTTAGTAGGAATGGATGTTGGATTTTGTCAAATGCTTTTTCTGCATCTATTGAGATGATCATATGGTTCTTATTAATTTGATTATTAATATGGTCAATTATATTAATAGTTTTCCTAATATTAAACCAGCCCTGCATTCCTGGAATAAATCCTACTTGATCATAGTGTATTATCTTGGAGATGATTTTCTGAAGTCTTTTTGCTAATATCTTATTTAAGATTTTAGCATCAATATTCATTAAGGAGATTGGTCTATAATTTTCTTTCTCAGTTTTCGATCTACCAGGTTTAGGTATCAGTACCATGTCTGTGTCATAAAAGGAATTTGGTAGGACTCCTTCATCCCCTATTTTTTCAAATAATTTATATAACATTGGGGCTAATTGTTCTTTAAATGTTTGGTAGAATTCACATGTGAATCCATCTGGCCCTGGGGATTTTTTCCTGGGGAGTTGATTAATAGCTTGTTCTATTTCTTTTTCTGAAATGGGACTATTTAAGCAATTTATCTCCTCCTCTGTTAATCTAGGGAGCCTATATTTTTGGAGGAAGTCATCCATTTCACTTAAGTTATCAAATTTATTGGCATAAAGTTGGGCAAAGTAACTCCTTATTATTTCTCTAATTTCCTCTTCATTGGTGGAAAGATCCCCCTTTTCATTTGTAAGACTATCAATTTGATTTTCCTCTTTCTTTTTTTTGATCAAATTTACCAAAGGTTTATCTATTTTATTGGCTTTTTCATAAAACCAACTCTTGGTTTTATTTATTAATTCAATAGTTTTTTTACTTTCAATTTTATTGATTTCTCCTTTTAATTTTTGTATTTCGAGTTTAATTTTTGGTTGGGGGTTTATAATTTGGTCTTTTTCTAGCCTTTTAAGTTGTAAGCCCAATTCGTTAATCTTCTCTTTCTCAATTTTCTTCAAATAAGCCTCTAAAGATATAAAATTTCCCCTTATTACCGCTTTAGCTGCATCCCAAAAATTTTGATATGATGTCTCATCATTGTCATTATCTTGGGTGAAATTGTTAATTGTTTCTATAATTTGCTCTTTCACCCAGTCATTCTTTAAGATGAGATTATTCAGTTTCCAATTACTTTTTGGTCTATTTACCCCTAACTTTTTACTGAATGTAGCTTTTATTGCATTGTGATCTGAGAAGAAGGCATTTATTATTTCTGCCTTCCTACATTTAATTTTGAGATCTTTATGTCCTAGTATATGGTCAATTTTTGTATAGGATCCATGAACTGCTGAGAAGAAAGTATATTCCTTCCTATTGCCATTCAGTTTTCTCCAAAGGTCTATCATACCTAGTTTTTCTAATGTTCTATTTACTTTTTAAATTTCTTTCTTGTTTGTTTTGTGGTTTGATTTGTCTAAATCTGAGAGTGCAAGGTTGAGATCTCCCACTATTATAGTTTTACTGTCTATTTCTTCTTGCAGTTCTCTTAACTTTTCCTTTAGAAAGTTAGATGCTATACCACTTGGTGCATATATGTTTAGTATTGATATGGCTTCATTATTTATGCTACCTTTCAGCAGGATATAGTTTCCTTCCTTATCTTTTTTAACGAGATCTACTTCTGCTTTTGCTTGATCCGAGATAAGGATAGCTACCCCTGCTTTTTTGGCTTTACCTGAAGCATAATAGGCTCTGTTCCAACCTTTTACCTTTACTCTGTATGTATCTCCCTGCTTTAAGTGTGTTTCCTGTAGGCAACATATTGTAGGGTTCTGCTTTTTGATCCAATCTACTATCCGTCTCCGTTTGATGGGATCGTTCATCCCATTTACATTTACAGTTAAAATTACTAATTCTGTATTTCCTGCCATCGTATTATCCCCAGATTATGCTTTTTTCCCTTGACCCCCCTGATCCCCCTCCCCAATATTTAATTTACAGACCCCCCTTGTGACGCGCAACCCTCCCTCTTTTTTTTTTTTTTTTTTTTCGGATCCCTCCCCCCTCCCTCCAAGTCCCTTCACTTATTCCCCTTTTCTTTTTCCCTTTTCCTCTCCCCCCTTTTAATGAGGTGAGAGAAAATTCTCTGAAAAACAAATATGTTAATTATTTACTCTTTGAGCCTCTTCTGATGAGAGTAAGATTCACACAATGATTCTCCCCCTCACTAAGTTCCCTCAGATATGGTGTATTTTCTATGTCTCTTCCTGGGATGTAGTTTCCCTCTTTTTATTACTCCTTCCCCTTTTTCTGAACCGACCTCCTTCCCTTTACTACACCCCCCTTTTTTTCTTTTATATCAGTAAAATCAAATTATCCTTGAGTATTTTTTATATACCCACAACAGAGTTACAGTTCTCAAGGGTTCTGTGTACCTTTTTCTGTTTCTCTTCAGTCTTGTGGATGTAGATCAAATTTTTTGTTTAAGTCTGGTTTTTTTCTTAGAAACATATAGAATTCCTCTGTTTCATTGAATGACCATCTTCTTCCGTGGAAAAAGATGCTAAACTTAGCTGGGTAGTTCATTCTTGGTTGCAGTCCTTGATCTTTTGCCTTACGGAATATCAGGTTCCAGGCCCTTCTATCTTTTAATGTGGAGGCAGCCAGATCTTGGGTGACCCTTATTGTGGCACCTTGGTATTTAAATTGTTTTTTTTCTAGCTGCTTGCAGGATTTTCTCCTTTGTGTGGTAATTCTGCAGCTTAGCCACAATATTCCGTGGTGTTCTTTTTTTAGGGTCTATTTCAGAAGGAGTTCGATGAATTCTTTCCACATCTACTTTCCCTTCTGTTTCTATTATCTCTGGACAGTTCTCTTTGATAATTTCCTGTAAAATAGAATCTAGGCTCTTTTTTTGGTCATAGTTTTCTGGAAGTCCAATAATCCGCAGATTATCTCTCCTAGATCTATTTTCCAGGTCTATAGATTTTCCCAGTAAGTATTTGACGTTGTTCTCCAGCTTCTCATTTTTTTTGTTTTGTTTGACTGATTCTTGCGTTCTCTGTGAATCATTCATTTCTATTTGTTCCATCCTGACTTTTAAGGAGTTATTTTCTTCTTTCACAGTTTTTAGTTCTTTTTGTAAATGCCCAATTTCGTTTTTAAATGAATTATTTTGCTCTATTGAATTTTTTTCCATTTCCCTAATTTTTTTTTTTGAGAATTATTTTCTTTTTCCAATTCAGAAATTCTATTTTCTTGAGACTTTTTTATCTTTTCCAATTCAGAAATCCTACTTTCCTGTGTTTTTTTAACCTTTTCTAATTCACTAATTTTGTTTCCCTGCATCTCCTGTGAATTCTTTATTTTTTCCAACTCCAATTTCAGGACGTTGTTATTCTCTATCATAACTTCCCTTTCCTTGCCCCATTTTTCTTCGATCTCCCTCAATTTCTTAAGAGCTTCTTCTAGGAGAGAGTTATGTGATGGGGGGCAGGAATCGTTCCCCTTTAGGTTGTTATCTTCTGAATCTTTGCTGTTAACTTCCTCGGGGTTGGGTACCCGCTCTTTCTCTGTATAGAAGGAATCTATAGTTTTTCTAGCTTTTTTGCTCATACTTAAAAAATGTTTTGGGGTCTGTCCCTGGGGTAGGAAATTATTTACTTCTTTACCAGCTTCCTCCCAGACTGGATGGATGCAGCGGCCCCTGCGACCGCGCTAAGAGAGAGCTCTGGGAGAGAGTTCCCCACCCCCTCCCTGGAAGTGCCTCAGAGGTGATTAGTACTGCTGTGCCTGAGGGGTTGAAAAGTAGAGACAGCACAAAGCCCAGCCTATGTGTCCAGGTGGGGCGTGGATGTCTGCAGCAGGTGACGTGAGAAGCCCCTGTGCTCAAACTGGAAGTGTCTGCCAGAAACCGCGGTCCCTACTTCAAAGGTTCCGCTTCTCTGGGACTTCCTGGAGCTGAGTTCCACTCCCTCCAGCTAAGCTAGGCAGTGTGTGTTGCCTTGGGCCGTATCCACCCACTTGTCAGTCTCTTAACTATTCTCAGGAGGTAGCTGAGGCCACACCCCCTGGTGCCGAGTCTGCAGAGTCACCCCCAGGGTGGGGGGGGAGGGGGAATCTAATCTGAGTTTTAAAATATTTTGGCTTTCTCTTCTGAACTGCTAAATAATTAGCAGAGAAGAGCTAACAGCCTGTGCCAGATTCCTTTACCTCAGTGGCTTCTCTGATCCCAGAGCCCCTCCCAGTGCAATGGGCGCAGTGTGCCCCTACCCCACCGTCTGTGCTGGTCTTTCTTATTCCTCCCCTGAGAACTGACCTTTCCTGTTGAAACTCCAGATTCTCTTCAGCTGGTAAGTCGTGCTTCCAGTCCTTGTGGTATCTATCAGTCCTGAGCTAATTTTGAGACTTAATTTATCTAATTGGTTGTGAGGGAGTGAGGACGTTCACTGAGTAGTGTGTTTCTTCTCCGCCATCTTGGCTCCGCCTACTTCTTTTTTTTTTTGTCCAATTGAATTTTTAAATGAGTTGTTTTGTTTTTTGGAATTTTTTTTCCATTTCACAAATTCTATTTTTAAGGAGTTAATTATCTTTTTATATTTCATAAATCTGTTTTTAAGGAATTTTTTTCTTTTTTAGTTTCACAAATTCTGTTTTTCTGGAAGTTGTTTTTTTCCCATTTTATCAAATCTATCTTTTAATGAGTTTTATGCTTTTCCATTTCACTAAGTCTATTTTGTGTCATCTTTTCCAAACCCTTTTGTAAACTTTTCATTTCCTTTCCCCATTTTTATTCTAGTTCTCTTTTCAGATCCTTTTTAATTTCTTCTAGGAGAGCTGATGGGGGACCAGTTCATATCACCCTTTGTGGCTTCATATGGAGATTATCTACTTTTAGTCTCCTCGTTGTTTGAACTCAATTTTTCTTTTTCACCATAAAAACTCTTTATGATTGGAGTTCAGTATGCTTTTTTATTCATTTTTTAAAGTTGATATCTGCTTTTTATTGCAAGTTTTTTGTCCAAGCTTACTCTACATTTGATGGCTTCCTCTACAAGTAGGAGCAGCTGTGTTGAGTATGTGCTGACTCATTTCTGGTGCTGTGTGAGCATAGTCAGGTCCTGTGAGATTCTACACTTCAGGGTTCACTATTTATCTTTTGTGTTTCTGTTGCATGTTACATAACTTCTCTGCTGATCTACTTGCTTGCAACCAGGGCAGAGTAGCCAGCACTGTTGTAGATTGCTCCCTATAAATTCCCCCCCATCCAGAGTCTACACCTATCCCTAGGGGTCTGCACTGCCTGCCTTGGAGTCTGTGCTCAGCCTGCCTGGGATTGGCTCACTTCTCTCCATGCCCAATTGAAACAGACCATTTCTGGCAATCTTTGAAATTATCTTCTGCTAGACAAGATTAGAAAGGAAGCAATGAAATGGGGGGAAAAAAGCATTTTTACATTCAAAGATGCTGATGAAGTCCTCATTTCTAAAATATATAGGGTTTTGACTCAACTTTATAAAAATTCAAGCCATTCTCCAATTTTTCCAATATTCTTCCAATAGTCAAAGGGTATGAATAGACAATTTTAAGATGAAGAAATTGAAACTATCTGTAGTCATAGGAAAAGGTACTCCAAATCACTATTGATCAGAGAAATGCAAATTTCAACAACTCTGAGATACCACTACACACCTCACAAATTGGCTAAGATGACAGGAAAAGATAATGATGATTGTTGGAAGGAGATGTAGGAAAAAATTATAGACCTCATGTTAAGAACTTTTCAG
The DNA here is from genome assembly GCF_048593235.1 of Sminthopsis crassicaudata. Lineage (NCBI taxonomy): Eukaryota > Metazoa > Chordata > Mammalia > Dasyuromorphia > Dasyuridae > Sminthopsis > Sminthopsis crassicaudata. Next base: position 77,679,073 of record NC_133620.1, read on the forward strand.
TAGATGAACAATGACACTCCCCCTAGGGAACAGGGTACAAATTTTTCCCTATATGAGCAATTACAGTTCTCTTAGGGAACAGAAACAGAAAGCAAATTAAGATTTGATAAATACTACTTAGTTTGAGTGAAAGCCTAGTGACAGTTTAATGGTGGATTTTCAGCAGAAATTAGCTGCAAAGACATCATATGCTATCCCAATAATTATTCTTCATGACCTTTAAATGGAGGATATGAAGTAAAAGTGTGATGTGAAAAAGCCACAGTCAACTACTAGGCTAGGTTTTCTAGGAGCTTTCACCCAGGAGTAGTCTTCCAAACAGGTGGCATTGAAACTGAAATACTTCCTTGACTAATGTGTGTTTTCTAGACAAATGCTAGAAGAGAGAGGTGTAATATCTTCCCTGAAAGTGTCTCTGTCTGCTAGAAGTCATATCCATTTGTGTATGGAAGGCTGAGAATAATTTGATTGTTTTCCTTTTCCTATTATTTTGCTTTCCCAGTTGAATACTTTTCTATTTGATTTATGTTTTCTATCTAGTCTGTCAGTAAAGTAGAAACTGGACTAAGAAATCGAGTTGCTCATTAATTTGCTCTACTGAATTTAGCAATTTATAGGAATTCCAGATTGAGTAGTATATATGTGTAAAAAATATCAACAACCCACTTTGTATGTTTGAAGAATAAATTTAATTATCTAAATACTGCTTTCTCCAAACAAAAATGATCTTTCCCTTTAATATTGCCAAGCATTTGGAAGTCCCCATTTAATCAAATAAGCATCAATTAAGTGTTCCTATCCATTAGATTTTGTGCAAACATTTAGTATACGAAAATGAAAACATCATTTCTTTTTAAAGGCTTATATCCTGGTAGAAGGATGCAATATGTTCATTGACCTGATTAGTAAATGTGCCATATTCTATTCTGTTTTACAGCATAGCTTTGAATGTTTTTTTTTTTGTTTGTTTGTTTGTTTGTTTTGTCTTGTTTTGTTTTGTATCTTATCTGGTGACACATAAACTCCTTAATTGTGTCTTAATGCTTTTTGTGATCTGGAGTTAATTTCTGAATTAAAATCTGCCCTCAATTACTTACTAACTGGGTGAAGCTAGGCAAGTCATTTTCTTTTGCCTCAGTTTCCTCATCTATACAAATGGCAAATTCTTATATATTTTTTTGTTATTGTTGTTGTTGAGGCAGTGAGGGTTAAATGACTTGCCCAAGGTCACATATCTAGTCAGTGTTAAATGACAGCAAATTTGAACTGAGGCCTCCTGAGTTCAGGGTTGGTGCTCTATCCACTGTGCCACCTAGCTGCCCCTACTACATCTTTTAAAAGAAAACCCTAAATAGGCTCGTGACTGAAAATGACTGAACAACACAAATCATGGTGGTCTAACCATAGCATGAGTTTTATTTTTTTTCAATAAAGATCTGAAAGAGAGAATGTAATAGAAGACCATTTTCAACATATTTCATTCCTTTTCTGGCTATGTCTATTTAACAGCCCCCAGCCAATTAGAGTAGGAGAGTTTAGGAAAGAACTATAGCTGAGTAGTTATTTAAATTATGATCTCTGTATGGTCCTTGATTGACCTTAGGAATAGCTGCAGTCATCCTCACTATAATAACAGTAATAATTAAAGTTCTCAGCTAATCTTAAAAAATAATTTTAGCCATTAGTTTTAATCCTTTCCTGTAGCTTTTATGTGAGCTGCTAACAAGCAATAAAAGGGACAGACTTAAGTTTCATATCCTCAATTTTCACCTGGCTGTCCTTAATTTCTAACATTAATAAGCAGCAGAATATCCAAATGGTCAGAAATAGAATTAACAAAATGTCTGAAAAAAATTCGCAAATTAAACAATCAACTCCACACATAACAAAAGATTCTCTATTCTTATATCTCCAAGCCTCAAATTTAATATTAAAACATTAATTCATTTGAAAGGAAAGATATGTAAAAGTAATGATTTGAAAAAAGTCCTTCATTAAATTTTTAAGAGCAGTGTTTCCTGGTATCATCAGTGAAGTATATTTATTTAAATAAAATTAAATTCATTATGTAATAATTAAATTCATTTAAACTCTTAATTTAACTGAAAAAAATCTTACCTTGTGGAATTTCTGCCTAAATATTTATAATTTTGAATCTTTTTAAATGTTTCCCTTAATTCTCTTTTCAGGATGTTTTTCTGAATCTTTGGCTCATGTAGGCCTTTTCTCCAATATATATGTAAGGTCATTAACAATTCTGTTCTGAATCTTATACAGTTGTATCATGAAAGCAAATTTCTGAAATGTTTGTTTCTACTAAGACAAATGGAAGAGGACAAATGTGTTTCTAAATTGAAAATTGGTGATTCATGAAGTATGTGAAAATTCTTGTTTTCATGCAAATAGTATCATTTAAAAAATTCCTTCAATTTATTGTCAACCTAGTTTTCTTTGCAGTTCTTTGTGAGGAACACATGAGCTAGTCAAAACTCTTACAATCCCCACTGAGAGTTAGAAGTTATCATTTTGAATTTCATACCAAGGAAGAATGGAAAACAAACTAAATCAATTTCTTTATCTTTATAATGTCCATTTCATAGGAACATATCTAGTAAAACTTGGATGCTTAAAAATGATTATGCGGATATTCTGAGGAAAAAGACACATAAAGGCAGAGTAATCAATCCAAACCTTGTTAAGTGATTTACTTACAAGAACCTCTTGTAGGAATGTGGATAAAATTAGGAGTAAGAAACTCATAAATATTCTTGCTAGATCAAAAATGATATGTGCATCATATTTGTTCAGACAATTCCATCCTATCCTATTACTTTTCACATATCCTGAATGTTATAGCCCACTTCCTAGATATGTAGTTTCAGTAAAACATGAATAACTTAAGTACCAAAGTCTGGTTCTGCACAGATTTCCATGGATACACTCTGCTTGCTTGATTTCTATTACTAGGTGATAAACAGGGCTCAGAATCTAGCCATTAATTAAGCCAAGTGACAGAAGAGAAAATATCTAATATGAACACCATAAAGAGCACATGAAACCCAAGGGTTTCTAAATTTGGGAATTGGATCAGATTGATTCCTCTGGATAGCAAATGATAATAATTTCCCCTAGGTCAAATTGATTTGTACTAACTTTTTATGCATTTTGCATTTGTTAATCTGGTATTAGTGTTTTTTTTAAAAACAAAGTTTTAATTTTTACCTGTGAATCTTACCATTTAACAGATCTTCACATATAGCTGTTTAATAAATATCTATTGGATAAATTGAAGACAGAAATACAGAGTTCATTGAGAATGGAGATTGGGATAATAGGATCAGATCAAAGCATGACATATGGTAAGGAAATTTGACTAATTTTCTTCCAGTTTCATAGTCTATTTTCTTTTAATCTAATATAAGGAGAATTGAATATAAGGAGGAACAGATAAAACTAAGTAAATAATGGCAACATAATGAAAAGATAATGTTATATTAATAAGAATCATATGGATGTATCATTCTAATGTAAGGTCAAAATTATAACAGTATATTATATATGTTATATATGTTATATATATTTTAAAGACTCAGAAAAATTTAGGCACTAGCTTTCTGTCAATTAACTATCCTAATATTTAGCTTTCATCTGAAAATGAGTTGTTTGGAGTAATTGATTTCCAAGTTCTCTGAAAAAATAAGCAAATCTAAATGCTATATCCACACTTATAGTATAGTCATTGAATCTATAATTTGAAAGAAAAAGCATGTTCATTTTTTACATTATGATACTAATAAAACACATTTTCTTAATCATCAAGATAAAACCTCCTTTTTTTCTCACAGTATATCCTTCGGTTAGCCCAAAGAGGAATAACTGATAATAAATAGTTCCTATGAGAGATGTTTCTTATTTTGTCTTCACTTTATAATCTGTCTTCTAGGGTCATTTTAACACCACTACATGAATAATTAGCACTGTGCTTGCTGATTGAGATTAATGGAAAACTTCATTTAAAAAGGTTAGAATTTCTGAGAGTTGATTAATTTAAACCGCAATTTTTCTTCTACAAAGTTTCATTCATTTAATTTTGCTAAATCCTAGAAGTTATCCTAATATTGAGAAATGCATACATCAATTTTATAATTACATAGCAAAAGACTTCAGGAGTGTGAATTTTTTCTCTTTCCACTCGCTTTTCAGTTATTATTATTATTATTATTATTATTATTATTATCATCATTATTTTATCCAACTCTTCATGAGCCCACTTGAGGTTTTCTTGGCAAAGATTAGTAGCTTACTACTTACTTCTCCAGCTTATTTTATAGATGAGCAAACTCAGGTAAAGAGGGTAAATTACTTGTCCGGGGTCACACAGCTCATAAGTATTTGAGGTCAGATTTGAATTCAGAAAGATGTTTTCCTGACTCTTGTTCTGAAAAGCTAATCACCTAGTTGGCCTTATCCTTTACTCATAACTAATACATATGGGAAGGGTTAATGTACTTTGAAATCCTAACTAAATTATTGTGCTAAAATTTTAAAAATATGCACATTATCATACATCCACACATATAAATTATATGCACATTCTAAAATTCTATATTACCGTAGGTATGTATCTATGATTATCTCCACATTCTCTACAATATGCAGTCTACTCTCTAATGATCATTAGCCTTTGGAATCTACTCTTCTTTTTTTAGTTGAAATTTGAACTCATCTTGCCTAGAATCAGTTTTTCAAGTTATCTTCCTCATTTCTGATTTCTCCTTTAAGTTTTGTCTTCCTTAATTAAGCTTCTTTGAGCATTATCTTGCTGGCTTCTATTGGTATCCCTAGCACTTAACACAACTTTGTAATTAGATTTAATAAATCATTTCTGTCTTTCATTCATGACAAGATTGCAAGATTCTTTAAGGCAATAATCAATTATTCGTTTTCTTTATATCCCCCCCATCATCTACAAAACATTAAAATTATTTTGCATGGTGGAAATAATATAAATTAGTAAAAAGATTCCTGAGCTCATTACTTTTGGAAGGACAATTAACTTTTACAGGTTTCAGTATTTTCATATAAATGATTTGGAACAAATAATCTTTAATCCACATATTACTTCTAAAAGTTTATAAATAAAAGCCTATTGTCAATGTAAAATCAGACCTCTGTCCAAATTACCTATATTTAATTGCAATGGAAAAGAGAACTTTTAAAAATGGTCATCTATATTCAGGAGCAAAAATAACAACATGTTTATTTAAAGAAAAATTAGCATGCAAATGTTTCCATTTTAATTACATAGAGTACAATGAAAAAGTGCAAATGAAAGAACCTAGTATTACAATACTCATTTTATATGGACATGACATATCCAATTCAAGTTATATACCTTCCAGGTAATATACTCTATATGAGCACTATCTGCTCAAAATAAGAAATTAATTAATGAGTCAGTTTCCTTGATTGATTTTTTTTTGTCTTTAAATTTCTAGTAACCCAAAAAGGTCAAGAACTGATATTTTAACAAAAGTACGTGTTCATATTTTTTATAGATTAATTTATTTTATTCTCATTTTAAGAATAACAAAAGCATTTGCATATTAAAATAGAATAGTAAAAATCTACATTAAAATGCAAATCTATTATGTATAATTTGCTATTTCTTTGAAATATATAATAAAGTTATTTTGAAACTATATTTTCCTTTTTTTTTCCTTCCCCCATCTTTGAAATGGCTACCATTAAACATACACACGCACATATATATAGACACCCCCTGTGCCCAAACATACATTAATTTATTTATAATTACACACATATATATACACATACATATATATATATATATATATATATATATATATATATATATATATATGCACAAATATGTAAGACTATTCTATACACAATTCAATTTTTCAGTTTTTTAAATGCAGCTAGTCTTCTTTTATATGGCATTTGTACTTAATTTGGATAATTATAAGAGTCAGAAGGACTCAGCCATTCAAAATAATAAATTAATATAGTTTTTACTGTATACAATGGTCTCTTGGCTCTGGTCATTTCACTCTTCCTAATTTTATGCAAATCTATCCATGTTTAGCCAAGATCATTTAATGCATCATTTTTATAGCACGGTAGTATTGTATCACAATCATTTACCCCAACTTCTTCAGTCTTTTATCAATTGATAGGCATCTCTACAATGTACAATTCTTTGCTACCACAAAGATAACCACTACAAATATTTTGGAACATATAGATTCTTTTCTTTTTCCCCCTAATTATTTTGGGAAAACAGACCTTCTATTGCTGGCTCAAATTGTAGAGGACCATTTGAGTCTTTGGACATAATTTTAAATTGTTCTCCAAAATGGTTGGATCAATTTAAAATACCACTAAAAGTAAATTAGCATCCCAAGCACATTATTTATTGATGGAATTTTGAGAGACTTGTTATTTCAAGTACATTTCTCATTGTTTATGTCATCTGGAATTCTCATTTCCATTCACAAGAGAAAATATGTTTTTTTTTAATTAAAACTTCCCAAAAGTTTAAAGAATAAAAACAATTAATTTCAATCTCAACATGAGTATGAAGTATAATTTTTTTTTTGAGAACTGAATGGCACTTCAGAGGAGACCTACATACAGACACTACATATATTCTATTTTTTACAGAGAAGGGACTAAGAAACTTCTCATAATTAATAAGCAAGTGTTCTTTCCACTTAATAGTGACTATATCTGCAAACATATAGCATTGAATAAACAACTTGGGAATCATAGACATTTTTTCTAGTATATCATATCATATCTTAATGATTATAATTCAAAAAGACATAATCATCTTCAGCAATACCATTCATACATATTATACATATGTTATATATTTGCACATATGCACACATAGACACAATTATATATCATATTTATATACATACAGTTATATATACATGCAAAAATATAAATGTATATTGCATAAATATAGAGAGGCATTATAAAGCAGAAAAATGCATGCAAACCATTAAAATTGTACAGGTAGAAAATATAGCAAGAAAAAAAGCTACATTAAAAAGAGTACAGGGGAGAGACATATTTTAACTTAGGGAGCAGGAGATAGATGATAGATCATGAAAGAAGAAAGAAGAGAAAGTTTGCTGGTAAGTAGGACCAAGAAAAAGGATTATTATTAAGGGGGTGGATCAATTATCTTATATAGCAAAACAGGGTCATCAAGTGTGTCAGAACCTGGAAAGATTTTCTTTAGTCCAATCAGGTAAAGGTAAATGAATCTATAGCTTTCATTGTTCTGGATATTATCCCAATACTTCTAAAATAATATAATTGTACTTACATATGAATTCCTATGCAGAAATTTAAATCCTACTTCCACCTTAGTAAATAGTCTTTATGATTATTGTAATTAGAAATATTTATGTTTTTTGTGACTTTATATTCATATTTCTACTTACTAAATACTATATACTTTGGTAGTGCTAGTTTGGACATCTAAACAATAAAATATGGGACTAATGAACAAAGTCATTTTACTTTTAAAGACTTAATATGCTCTACCTTCCATCAGTTATTGAAGTTCTAAGCAAATATTTATTAATCATTTACTATGTGTCAGATACCATGCTAAGTATCCGGCATATAAACACAATGAATGAAACAACTTTTATTCATAAAAAAGCTTGCATTTTAAAAGAGTACAAAATAGGTACATATATAAGATATATTAAAGAAAAATTAAGAACAAATACAAACAAGTTACATTGAGAGAGCATTTTTTTTTTGCTCTCTCTTTTTTTTAATTCTGAGAGATCATCTTGGAAGGCTTTGTTTTATGAGTATAAAGGAACATTTTGAAGAAAGAAAAAATTAATGAAGTAGAATTTTTTTTATTTGTTATTTTTTTATTTTTTATTTTTTTTTTTTTTGGGAGAGGCGAAGAGAGGATTCCAGTGAAGGAAGAAGACCTATGCAAATGTGAAGAGATGTGAGGTGAATTATCATATGAGAAAAACAAAAAGAAGAGTTCGGCTGGATCTCAGAGTTTTGGAGGTGAAGTGATATTGAATGAATCTGTAAAGATAGTTTTGGGCAAGATTGTGAAAGGATTTTAAAGCCAAAATGGAATTTCTATTTGATCCTAGAGGAAAAATGGAGATTTGACTTTATAAGTTAGAAAGTCATATGTTCACAGACTAATTTAGTGAAAATAACTTTGATCTAGTGGGAATCATGGAGAAAAAAATTAATGTGATGAAAACTAGTAACTATTGCTATAATCTAAGTGACAGATGATTAGAGAATACAATGTGATATGTGTATGAGTAAAAAGAATGGGAAAAATCCAAAAGACAAAGGGAGAAATAACAAAATTTAGCAAGTGATCAACTATATTAAGTGCTTGACAGTCATAAGGTTTTTAATGTTAAAGGAATCACTTCCATGTCATGGTAAAGAATTACCACTAGTAAATTTAACAGCATATTTCTCCTAATGCAATTTAAGATTACATGAAAATTTGTTTTTTCTTACTATCATTATCATTTTTTGAAATATATTGATCTTGTGAACAATTTTTAAAAGTAAAGATGCTTTTGCATGAATTGTTATTAATTAGCAAACATTTGTTAATTGTTTTTTATGTGAAAGAAGGGGACAGAAATGAGGGGACAAAGACACAATTGAAACAGTGTCTGACCTCAAGAACTTCCATTAGAATGTTAAGAAACGTTTTACCATTCAGTATTTTTTAAATAATTAAAAATCCAAAATTAATTAGTAGTAAATTCCATTTGTTTTAAAGTTTTAACCTCACATTTTCACACTTTCAAGATAACTTGATACTTCCCTAACCTTATTCACTAATGCTTTATAGAAATATAATTCCTATCAGAAAAAAAAAAAAAATCCTTCCTTAAGTTAAACCTAAATTAGTCATCTTGAAGCTTAAATAAATTTGTCCTCAGAAGAGATGAAGATCTTTTCTGTATAATACACATGAAAGGCATTCTTGAGCTATTCCTTAGAAATAGAGATCTGAGAGGGCGGAGCCAAGATGGCAGAGAAGATACATGCAGATCTGTAAGCTCCCTTCTTACCAATTAGTTAAATCAGCCTCAAAAATAATGCTGGATGATAGAAACCACAAGGATTGGAAGCACAATGTACCAGCTGAAGAGAATCTGGAATTTCAACAGAAAAGGTCGATTCTGAGGGGAGGAAGAAAAAAGGCCAGCACAGACAGGGTTAGGTGCTAGCACACTGTGCCAATCAGGCTAGGGAGAACTCTGGGATCAGAGAAGCCACTGAGATAGAGGAATCTGGGACAGGCTGTTAGCTCTTCTCTGCTTGTAAAACAGCAGCTCAGAAGAGAAATTAAGCCACTTTACAATATAAAGCCAGATACTAGTATAAGGTGCTGTTATCTCCAGACGCTGCTGGATCACTCTCTGGGAAGAGATCCGCTGTGTCAACTCAAATCTCTCGGACAGATTCTTCTTCCTGTAGAGAACCGTTGTCTCCAGCCAGTTGCCGTTAACTCTTGTCCAGAGAAGTGACTTCCCTTCCTGCAGAGAGCCCCATCAAGCCTGATGTAGTGCAGAGACTTCTCCTATCTCTGGAGTGCTGTCCTCTTTTATCCTCCCAGAGAATGGGCATGGGATAATGCAAGGGCTTCTGGGAAGAAGTACTCCAACCAATGAGCTTGCTCCTCTTAGAATTTCTAAGGTGTAAACTCCTTTTAAAGGCTCAAACCAAAGGTCTGAGCCAGAGAACTGTCAAGTCAATCTGAGTTCTCACCTTGTAATTGTCCAGACAACTTGAATTCTCACCTTATCACTGTCCAGACAACCTGAGTTCTCACCTAGTATTCCTAACATACTAGAACCACCCCAATCCAGAAATGTGACGTAACAGATTTTGGGATGGCTATGCAGCCACTTTCTGCTGTCTGGGCTTCACCTTGGGGTAGTTAAGAGCCTTAACAGCTGGGACACAGCCTGAGGTAATATCTAATCCACATAGTGCCAGGCTTGGCTGGAGGCTGTGGAACTCAACCACTGAAGTCTCATAGAAGCAGAAACTTTGAAATAGGGACCATGGTTTCCAGGCAGACACTTCCAGTTTGAGCACAGGGGCTTTTCACTTCAGCTGCTGATATCCATACCCCACAAGACGCATTGGCTGGGCTTTGTGTCGCCTTTACTGTTCAATCTTAAACCTCAGGGAAGTAGCTAGGACACACAGTAGGGTCCTTCACTGGTCAACCCTCATAGCACAGTAGTACTAATCACCTCTGAGGCACTTCCAGGGAGGGGAGGGGGACTCTCTCCCAGAGCTATTTCTTAGCTCAGACACAGGAGCCACTGCATCCATATGGTCTGGGGAGGAATCTGGTAAAGAAATAAATAAATAAACTTCTTTCCCCAAGGACAGACCCCAAAAGATTTTTAACCATGAATAAAAAGCTGAAGAGAAATATTGATACCTTCTACACAGAGAAAGAGCAGGTATCCAACTCTGAGGAACTTAACAGCAGAGAGTCAGCAGATAACATTCTAAAGGGGAAGGATACCTGCCCCCCATCACATAACTCTCTCCTAGAAGTGACTATTAAAAAGTTAAGAGAGTTTGAAGGAAATGGGGAAAGGAAAGAGAAGCTATGATAGAGAATAACAACATTCTGAAATTTGAGTTGGAAAAAATAAAGAATTCACAGGAGATGCAGGGGAAAAAAATTGTTGAATTAGAAAATGTTAAAAAAAATCATGGGAAAGTAGGATTTCTGAATTGGAAAAGATAAAAAAGTCTCAAGAAAGTAGGATTTCTGAATTGGAAAAGATTAAAAAAGTCTCAAGAAAGTAGGATTTCCGAATTGGAAAGAGAAAATAACTCTCTAAAAAAAAATAGGGAAATGGAAAAAAAAATCAATAGAGCAAAATAATTCATTTAAAAACCCAATTGGGCATATACAAAAAGAACTAAAAAATGTGATTGAAGAAAATAACTCATTAAAAATCAGGACAGAACAAATAGAAATGAATGATTCATTGAAAACCCAAGAATCAATCAAAACAAACAAACAAACAAAAAAAAAAAAATGAAAACCTGGAGAATGACGTCAGATAATTACTTGGAAAATCTATAGACCTGGAAAATAGATCTAGGAGAGATAATCTGAGGATCATTGTACTTGCCAAAAACTATGACCAAAAAAAGAGCCTAGATTCTATTTTACAAGAAATCACCAAAGATAACTGTCCAGAGATAATAGAAACAGGAGTGAAAATAGGCATTGAAACAATTCATGGAACACCTTCTGAAAAAGACCCTAAAAAAAGAACTCCACGGAATATTGTGGCTAAACTGCAGAACTACCAAACAAAGGAAAAGATATTGCAAGCAGAAAGAAAAAAGCAATTCAAATATCAAGGTGCCACAATAAGGGTCACTCAAGATCTGGCTGCCTCCACAGGAAAAGATCGAAGGTCCTGGAACCTGATATTCTGAAAGGCAAAAGATCAAGGATTGCAACCGAGAATAAACTATCCAGGGAAGTTTAGCATTTTCTTCCATGGAAGAAGATGGTCATTTAATGAAACAGAGGAATTCCATTTTTTTCTAAGAAAAAAAACAGACTTAAACAAAAAATTTGATCTACATCCACAAGACTGAAGAGAAACAGAAAAAGGTAAAGAGAACTCTTGGGAACTGTATCTCTGTTGTGGATATATATATATATATTGAAAGTCTGCATGGATAATTTGATTTTACTGATATAAAAAAGGGGGAGTAGTAAAGGGAAAGGGCTAGTATCAGAAAAAGGGGAAGGAGTGATAAAAAGAAGGAAATTACATCCCAGGAAGAGGCATAGAAAAATATACCACATCTGAGGGAATTTAGAGAGGGGGTGAAACATTTTGTGAATCTTACTCTCATCAGAGAAGGCTCAAAGAGTAAATAATTGACATATTTGTTTTTCAGAGAATTCTCTCTCACCTCATTAAATGGGGGAGAGGAAAAGGAAAAAGGAAAAGGGGAATAAGGGAAGGAACTTGGAAGGAGGCGGGAGGGATATTAAAAAGTGGGCTGCGTGTCACAAGTGGGGTCTATAAATTAAATATTGGGGAAGGAGTTCAGGGGGGTCAAGGGAAAAAAAGCATAATCTGGGGATAATATGATGGCAGAAAATACAGAATTAGTAATTTTAACTCTAAATGTGAATGGGATGAACTCTCCCATCAAACAAAAACAGATAGCAGACTGGATCAAAAGTAAGAACCCTATAATATGTTGTTTACAGGAAACACACTTAAAGCAGGGAGATACATACAGAGTAAAGGTAAAAGGTTGGAGCAGAATCTATTATGCTTCAGGTAAAGCCAAAAAAGCGGGGGTAGCCATCATATTTCAGGACATTGTTATTCTCTATCATAACTTCTCTTTCCTTTCCCCATTTTTCTTCAAACTCTCTTAATTTTTTAATAGTCTCTTATAGCAGAGAGTTATGTGATGAGGGGCAGGTATCATTTCCCTTTAGGGTATTATCTGGTGTTAGCTTCCTTGTGGTTGGATACCCGCTCTTTCTCTGTATAGAAGGTCTCAATTGTTCTCTTCAGCTTCTTACTCATTGTTAAAATCTGTTGGGGTTTGCCCTTGGGGTAAGAAGTTTATTTATTTATTTACCAGATTCCTCCCATACCGGAGGTAGAATGCAACAACCCTGTACCTGAGCTAAGAGAGAGCTCTGGGAGAGAGTTCCTCTCCTCCCTACCCGGAAATTCCTCAGAGGTGGTTAGCATGGCTTCACAGTGAGGAGTGCTCAGTGAAGGATCCCGCTGTGTGTCCTAGTAAATGCCCTCAGCTTTAAGGCTGAACAGTGAAAGTGTTACAAACCCCAGCCAATGGATGTCAGCAGCTGAAGTGAAAAGGCCCTGAGTTCAAACTGGAAGTGTTTGCCCAGAAACCTTGGTCCCCAATACAAATGTTCCACTTCTCTGGGAGTTCAGCTTCTCTGGAAATTCTGTTGCTGCTAGAATTCTACTGCCTTAGTCTGAGCCCTGCACTATGTGGATTAGAGGCTGCCTCAGGCTGTGTCCCCACTGTTCAGGCTCTCAACTACCCCAAGGAGTAGCCCCAGGCAGCAGAAAGTGTCTGCACAGCTGTGTGGAGATCTATTAGGTCACTTTTGGATTGGAGTGGATTAAGGATCTGACTTTATATTTTAAAGTAGCTTGATTTCTCTTCTGAACTGCTATTTTATAAGCAGAGAAGGCCTAACAGCCTGTGTCAGATTCTTCTATCTCAGTGGCTTCTCTGATACAAGAGTTCTCCCTAGCCTGATCGGCACAGTGTGCTAACACCCAGTCCAACTCTGTCTGTGCTGGTCTTTTTTTTTTTTTTTCCTCCCCTCCGAACTGACCTTTTCTGTTGAAATTCCAGATTCTTTTCAGCTGGTAAGTTGTGGTTTTTATGAGTCCAGTGTTATTTTTGAGGCTGATTTAACTAATTGGTAATGAGAGAAGAAGGGAGCTTACAAATTCTTGTGTATCTTCTCCACAATCTTGGCTCTGCCCCTTCCTTTATAATTTGACTTGTGACCCCATGAATCTTTTCCTGAGATACCAATAGCATCTTAAATTTCAAAGCATGCTTTTCTCGTTTTGGGATGCAATTGAAGTGAAGGGACTTGTCCAGGGTCATACAGCTAGTATGTATATGAATCTAATTAGAACTCAGATCCTTTTGATTCTAGGGCTATATCCACTATGCCACCTAGCTGTACCATTGTGGTCTTTATTCTTCTTGAACTACTTTGCTAAATATATTTGGGGGGAAGTTTTATGACTATGATCAATTCTTTCTTTCTTTATACATACATTTTTTATTTTATTAAATATTTTCATTAATATAAATAAATAAATAAATAAATATATATATATATATACATATATATATATATATATATATGTATATATATATATATACACATATACATATACATATACATATACATATACATATATATATGCATGAGTAATTTTTCAATATTGACCCATGCAAAACTTTCTGTTCCGAACTTTTCCTTCCTTCCTCCCATCTCCCTCCCCATGGTAGGCAGTGAAATGCATGTTGAATGTGTTAAAATGTATGTTAAATACAATATTATGTATACATATTTAGTTATCTTGCTTCACAAGAAAAATTGGATCAAGAAGGAAAAAAGTTTCTTTTTTATATTATAACAAATAAATCATATACAGGCACTCTCTATGTATACCCACCACAAAGATACAGTTCTCAAGAGTTCTTTTGTTTTTTTTTTTTTAAACCTTTTTATGCTTCTTTTGAGTTCTTTATTTAGAGGTCAGATTTTGCATACAGTTCTGGTCTTTTTAAGAGAAATAGATGAAATTCACCTGTTTCATTGAATGTCCATCTTCTTCCCTGAAAGAAAATGTTCCTTTAACAGGGTAGTTTATTCTTGGCTGCATTTCAAGTTCTTATTCCTTTCAGAATATCAGATTCCAGGTCCTTCCATCCTATAACGTGGAATCTGCTAGATCCTGGTTAATCCTTACTGTGGCTCCTCAGTATTTGAATTGTTTATTTCTGGCTGCTTGCAATATTTTTATCTTGACCTGATAGTTCTAAAATTTAGTCCCGATATTTTTTGAAGTTTTAATTTTGTGGTATCTTTCAAGAGGTATTCAGTGAATTCTTTCAATGGCTATTTTACCTTCTGGTTCTAGAACACCCGGGTGGTTCTCTTTGATGATTTACTGAAAATTAATGTCTAGGCTCTTTTTTTTCATCATGGTTTTCAAGAAGTTCAATAATTCTTAGATTGCTTCTCCTAGATCTATTTTCCAGGTCAGTTGTTTTCCTAAGTAGGTGTTTTACATTTTCTTCTGTTTCTTTCATTTTTTTTTGTTTGTTTTTGTTTTTGCTTGACAGATTTTTGCTGTCTCATTGAGTCATTCATTTCCATTTGTTCAGTTCTACTTTTTAGTTAATTATTCTAGTTACTTTTTTAGTTCTTTTTCTATTTGCCCAAATTAATTCTTAAATAAGTTGTTTTATTCTAAGGATTTTTTTCCATTTCACAAATTCTGCTTTTTAACAATTTATTTTTTTGTCCAATTCTTCTTTTTTGTGTATCTCTTTTTTAAAATTAATTTTATAATTATACATTTTTGACAGTATATATGCATGAGTAATTTTTTTTATAACATTATCCCTTGTATTCATTTTTCCAGGTTTCCCCCCCCCTTCTTCTATTCCCTCCCCTAGATGACAGGCAATCTCATACATTTTACATGTGTTACAGTATAAACTAGATATAATATATGTGTGTAAATCCAATTTTCTTGTTGCACATTAAGTATTGGATTCCAAAGGTATAAATAACCTGCATAGATAGACAGTAGTGCTAATATTTTACATTCAATTTGCAGTGTTCTTCTCTGGGTGTAGTTGTTTCTGTCCATCATTGATCAGCTGGAAGTGAGTTGTATCTTCTTTATGTTGAAGATATCCACTTCCATCTGAATATATCTTCATACAGTATTGTTGTTGAAGTGTATAGCGATGTTCTGGTTCTGCTCATTTCACTCAGCATCAGTTCATGCAAGTCTCTCCAAGCCTTTCTGAATTCATCCTGCTGGTCATTTATTATAGAGCAATAATATTCCATAGCCTTCATATACCATAATTTACCCAACCATTCTCCAATTGATGGATATCCATTCATCTTCCAGTTTCTAGCCACTATGTATAGAGCTGCTACAAACGTTTTGGCACATACAGGTCCCTTTCCCCTCTTTAGTATTTCTTTGGGATATAGCCCCAATAGTAGCACTGCTGGATCAAAGGGTATGCAGTTTGATAACTTTTTAGGCATACTTCCAGATTGCTCTCCAGAATGGCAGGATTGTTTCACAACTCCACCAACAATGTATTAGTGTCCTAGTTTTCCCACATTCCTCCAACATTCATCATTATTTGTTCCTGTCATCTTAGCCAATCTTACAGGTGTGTAGTGATATCTTAGAGTTGTCTTAATTTGCATTTCTCTGATCAGTAATGAACAAATTCTATTTTTCCAGGAGTTGTTTTATTTTTCCATTTTGTCAAATCTATTTTTTTTAAAAAAAATATGGCTTTTCTCACTATATGTACATTTTAATGAATTTTCTTCAGAAATTTTTTGTGTTTCCTTTTCCAAACCTCTTGCAACATTCTCATTTCCTTTCCCCATTTTTTTCTAGCTGTCTTTTAAAATCATTTTTAATTTCTTTTAAGAGAGCCTTACATAAAGGGGACCAATTTATATCACCTTTTGTGGCTTCTTCTGGAGATAATCTGCTTTTAGTATTCTCAGGGCTGTAATCTGTTCTCCTCTTTCATAACAAAAACTATTTATGGTCAGTGCTCTTTTTGCTTTTTTGCTCATTTTTAAATGAGCTTTAGGGTAAGGGAGGATGTCCAAACTTCCTCTATAAATGGCCAGCTGCAGCTTCACTGGGTCAGTCCTGACTCTCTTCCAGTGCTAGAGGGGTATAGCCAGGTTCTGTGAGATTTTTGCCTTTTGGGCTCACTATTTGCCTTTTGTGTTTGTGTTGGATCTTTTATAACTTCTCTGCTGATCTGCTGGCTTGCAACCAGGGCAGAATAGCTGACACTGGTGGTAGAATCCTCTTCTTTGATTATTTGGAAAGGAGCGTGCACCACCCCAGGATTAGCCTGCTTGAACTTGCCCCAGCTCCCTCCATTCCAATTGAAACAGACCTTTTCTGAAGATCTTCAAAATTATCTTCTGCAGGTAATTTACTTCCAATCTTTTTGGGTTCTGCCATCCAGAACTAATTCAGAAACTGCATTTGCTAATTAGCCTGAGGTTTTAGGAGATTAGAAAGAAGAGTACATTCTTTCCACCATTTTGGCTCTGCCTCTGTCCCAGTTCATTTTCAACTGAAGTAAGAAAGATTCCATTGAAAAAGTAGCACTTAAGTTTTCTACTCTGTGTTATCACTATCAGTAGCATTGTGTTAAGGCATTTTTTTGGGTCATGTCTGACCAGACCTTCACTAGATATTTTCTTCAGAATTGTATTCAAATGTTCTTGCCATTTCCCCCCATATAGCTCATTTTACAAATGATGAACTTAGGCAACTAAGGTTAAGTAACTTTCACAAGACCAGATAATTAAAAGGCGTCTGAGACTAAATTTGAATTCACAAAGAGTTTTCATGACTCCAGGCCCAGGATGTCTATGTCACATAAATATTCTTTCAATTGATTTAGCAAAGTTAATGTGATATGTATCTATTGTTTTTCATATTGCTTAATAAATATGTGTTACACTTAATTATGTTAAAGAAATGTGCAAGTAACATATATTCTAATGAAATAATATTTGTAAAGGGCTTACTAAGCTCAGTGTTGAAGAGTTACAAGATTTATACAAATGCTTCTATTCTATTCTTCCCTTTCTGTTTGCTCAGTTTATCTGATTATAAAAATGAATTAAAATTTTTGAGTGTGCTAAAATGAGCCTAGTAAAATATATGAGGAAAAAAGTTACTTAATAGTAATGCACCCCAATATCTGTAGCTCTTTCCCCTCTAACCACAAACATGATTGGTGCACAATCATTTGTCTTGCTATGTGAGTACTTCACCACTTTTGCTTTTGGGTTTTAGTCTGTAAACCCTCTTTGCCAGATGTAAGCATCCTCTCCTGATTTCATTAATATAAGATTTAAGATCTGTGTTCAAAGTGTGATTTGTTAGGCTGCCTCCATACCATTCTAAAGGACCTAAGTGCTTGTGGAGAGGATGTTTATGAATTGTTTGGAATGGGCACTTTTTTTCTGGAAAATATGCAGTGCTTGACCATAAAATTTCTTTAGATAGCAAGAATATTTTATTTCTTTTCCTGTGGCAGACATACATAGCACAGCATCCTTGAGAAGGGAATCCTTTAGAAAACTACAGAGAATTAAAAATAAGAATTATTATCCTCAAATAGATATTATTAGACTTATACATACACATTGTATATATGTCTATAGGTAGGCATTAATCAAATGTATACATTTAATAAATGAAAAACAAACAAAAAATCTGTTGGTCCCATTATGTTCTCAATTGATACAGCCCCTTTTTGGTATATCATTCACATTTTCAAATTTTTTTTTGTATCCTCAGTGCTTATTATCTAGCATTTAATTAGCAATTAATTTTTTATTGACTTATTAATTGTCCAAAAAGAAAATGAGGTCACTATTAAAATTATTTTTGCTAGATTGGGAAAGAGAAAGGAATAATTTGGAATTAATATATAAAATATATTAAAATATGTTTTCATGTAAATATATAAAATACAAGTCCATATATATGCATATGGTATATTATGAGAATATATATATATATATCTGGTTAGTAAAAGGCATTAAATAGAGGAAGATATGTGCTGAAAGCTGTGGGGCAGAGAGTCTCTGATGCAAAGCATCTTTGCTGGCATCTTTCAACTCTCTGACCAAGGGATGATTACACCTAGGCTCTTTTATATGCTTCAAGAAGCCTAGGGCAGTGGCCAAATTCTTGGCAGGCTTTTCAGATAAGGAAGAAACTATTTTGGGGAAACCTGAGCAGATAGTTGGGGGTTGGGTTATCTGAGCAGATCATTAGAATGGGGGCTGAAAACCCAAGCCAGCTCAGATCCAGTGGGAGGCTGGGTACAAGCCCAAAGTGGCTCAGATACATATCTTGTAAATCAAAGGTCAGTCCCAAAGGAACTTGAAAATCAATCTCAAAGGGATTACAGCCTTCATCAGATTGAGTCTCTAAACTGGTTTTAGAAGTGACAAGAGCCACAAATATTTGGAGTACAACACATTTCCAGAAGAAGATGCCTTGAAAGAAATTCAGAACAGGTCTGTTTCAAAGGGGTAAGGGGAAATCTGCAAGTTTAGACAGCAGCACAGGGAACTCAGAACAATAAGCTAGTATGGGGAGCCAAGCACTTTGTGCATTCTGCACCAAGGAATCTTTTGCAAGCCTTAGAGACTACTCTGTCCTGGTTGCAATCAGGTGTTTTGATTGATTTGCTTCCAAAGGCAAATTGTAAACCTCTGAGCCCTGGAAGAACTCATAACTTGGCTCCATTTACACAACAAGGGAAGTCAATCAGCAAAACTGCCCCAGGGCAAACTAAAGCAGCTTTCAATCCTTTGCCTTAAAAGCAACCCTTAAAAATTATAAACAAAACAACAACAACCAAAACCTCTCACCATAGACAGGTTTTATGACAATAGAGAACAGACATAAAATCCTGATATTCCCAAAGGCAAATCAACTTTAGATGAAGCCTCAAAGGGAGATATGAGTTGTTCCCCAGTTCACAAGGCTATCATGAAAGATTTCAGAAAGCATTTTCAAAGAAAGTTAGAAGAAAAATGGGGAAAGGAAATAAGATCTTTGCAAGAGAGTATGGAAAAGGAAAAACAGAAATTTTTTGAAGAAAACTCCCTGTTGAGGGCGCTAGCCCCTTGATATTCCTTGTTTGATCTACAACTTCCTTTGGGACTTGGACCTTTGATACAAGATCTGGTCAAACTAGTCTGGGCTTGTACCCAGCCCCCCACTGGCTCTGAGCTGGCTTGGATAAAGCCCGCCAAAAATCTGGCCTTCTAGGAATTAACCTGAGCTCTGCCCATTACTTCTTCAAGCAGATAAAAAGAACAAAGCTAGAATCATCTTTGGTTCAGAGATTTGAAAGATGCCAGCTAAGATGCTTGCATCAAAGATTCTCTGTCCCCGCCACTTTTGGCATTTATCTTCCTCTAGCTAATGCCTTTTACTAACCAGCCCTTAACCTTGCTTCTAAACCCTGCAATAAACATCTTTTTCCCATCTAGGTTTTCAGGCCTGTAAATTCATTTACGGGGGACTCTCGCCACCACTAGACCTGATTTAACTTTGTATCCTTGCGCTGAATCCTAAGGGAGTTGCAGGGGAGCTCCATGTGACTCCCTGTACCCCAAATCCTGCCACTAGACCTCACTTAATCCTATTGAGGTATATACCTCATTATTAGGTATTTACCTCATGATTTGGTTCAAATTACCTCATCATTTTGAGGTTCCCTATTACCTCATCACTCCCTAAAAATGGATTTGATGAAATAGGAAAAGCAGAAAGAGAAGATCAATGAATTGGGCTTACAACTAAAAAACACTAGAAACAGAACAAAATTAAAAACCCTCAAATAAATACCAAATTTGAAATTCTAAAAATAAAAGGGGAATTTAATAAAACTGAAAGTAAGAAAACTATTGAATTAATGAATAAAATTAAAAGTTAGTTTTATGAAAAAAGAACAAAATAGAAAAACCCTTAATTAATTTGATTAGAAAAAGGAAAGAAGAAAATCAAATTGTTAGTCTCAAAAATGAAGAGAACTTTCAACAACGAAGAGGAAATTAGAACAATAATTAGAAGTTATTTAGCCTAACTATATGCCAATAAATTTGATAATCTAAATGAAATAGAGGAATATCTACAAAAATTGAGGTTGCCCAGGAAAACTGAAGAGGAAATAAATTATTTAAATAGTCCCATTTTAGAAAAGAAATAGAATAAGCTATTAATCAACTAATTAAGAAAAAAAACAAAACAAAAAAAACTCCAGAGCCAGATGGGTTTACATGTGAATTCTATGAAACATTCAAAGAATAATTAATTCCAATATTACATAAACTATTTGAAAAAAATAGGGAAAGAAAGTATCCTACCAAATTCCTTTTGTGACATAGATATGGTACTATTAACTAAATCAGGTAGGGTGAAAACAGTAAAAGAAAATCATAGACCAATTTCCCTAATGAATATTGATGCAAAAATCTTAAATAAAATATTAACAATGAGATTACAGAAGGTCATCCTGAGGATAACACACTATGACCAAGTAGGATTTGTACCAGAAATGCAGGGCTGATTCAATATTAGGAAAACTATTAGCTGTAGAGGGCTGCATATAGTGGGAGAACTCTGTGTGAGGATAAGACCCTTCAGCCCAGAGGGAACCTTCTGACAATGTCTGACTCAGCTCCCCATTTCCATTTGGTGCCTCTCAACCTTCCTGAGAAGTCAAGGAGGTGTGACCACCAATGTTCTAATGGAAGCCCTGGGATAGTGACAGCAAAGTGTCATTTACATATAAATAGCAGGGTGTTTATAATTAACACTTGCTCAGTGTGCTGTGGTGATGTGGTGACCTGTTCAGTGTGCTGTATTGATGTAACCACACTAAGGTATTTTGGGGCTGAGAGGGATTCCATCTTTGACTAGCCTCCTGGGTCTCCTGCCTTCATTCCTCCTCAACTAAGACCAAGGCCTTGGGCTGGTCCTCAGATCCTTCAGAGAGCTAGGCTGGACAGTTCGTACACAATGGCACCCCAGAGTGGGGGCTCTAAAAAACACACTACAATTAGCATAATCAACTACATCAATAATTGTGCTAACAAAAAACACATGATTACTTCAATAGATGCAGAAAAAAAAAACATTTGATAAAAATCTGACATATTAAAAACACTAGGAATAGATGGACTTTTCCTTAAAATGATCAGTACCTTCTATTTTAAATGATCAATAAGTAATGTAATGGAGATAAACTAACACCATTCCCAATAAGATCAGCAGTGAAACAATGTTACCCACTATCACCATTACTATTTAATATTGTATTAGAAATGTCAGCTTTTGCAATAAGAGAATAAAAAGAGATTAATGAGGAAACCAAATATGATGGTTTACATGGAGAACCCTAGAGAAGCAACTAAAACACTACTAGAAACAATGCACAACTTTATCTGCCAAGGAAAAGTCAAGGACTATATGTATGCATACAACTACAAAACAATTTCCACACAAATAAAGTCAGATCTAATCAATTAGAAAATCATCAAGTACTTATGGCTACTATGAGCAAATATAATAAAAAATGACAATACTACCTAAATTAATCTACTTACTTAATGCCATACCAACTAAACTCCCAAGAAATTATTTTGTAGATCTAGAAAGAAATAACAAAGTTCATCTGAAAAAAAAAAAAAAAAGTCAAGAATTTTAATGGAATTTGTTAGGATTTTTTTATAAGGTGCTAAGTCACTGGAATGAACAATTGATTTGATCCTACAAGGAGATGTTATGGGCCAGAACTTGAAACAAGGTACTGAGTGGAATTGAGGAGACAATGATTAAGTCTAATTTAACATTGATTTAATCGTACAACAAATAATGGTTTCCTAGTGATGAAATGATTGGTGTATACTCAGTGTGCACATATAAGCAAGAAACTCTCAGGGCCAAAAAGGCAGAAGCCCACAATCCCACACTCTTGGAGGCAGAGTCTGATTCATTCCTATGTCTACCTTCATGCTGGCTGGTGGCTTTGGATTCAGAGTGAGCTAGAGACTGAAGCTGGCTGGAGACATTCTGACAGGAAAAGATTCAAGACTTTGAAGGACACAATATGGGACTTTAACTCCTGGCTGCATTTTGGGGATTACTGGTACTGGAATTTAAACTAAGGCTGCCTCTCCAGAAGCTCCCCAAGAAAATCTGCCCCCAAGAAAGCGATAATTTAGAGACAAAAGAACTTTACAAAATGGAAAAAATGCCATTTTTCATGACTGAACACCAAATAGATAGATTTGATTATATTAAGTTAAAAATTTTTATACAAACAAAACTAACACAAACAAGGTTAATAGGGTATCAATAAACTGAGAAAACATTTTTACATTTAAGGGTTCTGATAAATGCCTCATTTATAAAATATATTAATAATTGACTCCAATTTATAAGAATTAAAAACATTCTCCAATTGATAAATAGGTCAATGGATATGTATAGACAATTTTCAGAAGGAAAAAAAAAAAAACAACATTAAAACCATTTCCAATCATTTGAAATGGTGCTCTAAATCACTATTGATCAAAGAAATGCAAATTAAGATAATTGAGATGGCACTGCACACCTCTAAGATTGGCTAAGATGACAGGAAAAGATGACAACAAATGTTGGAGGAGATGTGGGAAAGCTGGACACTGATACATTGTTGGTGGAACTGTGAACTGTTCCAGCCATTCTGGAGAGAAATTTCAAATTATACTTTAAAAGTTTTCAAACTCTGCATACCCTTTGGTCCAGCAGTGTTTCTATTGGTCCTATATTCCAAAGAGATCTTTAAGCAAGGAAAGGGCTTCATATGTGCAAAAAATGTTTGTGGCAGCCCTCTTTATAGTGGCACGAAACTGGACACTGAGTGGGTGATTATAAGTTGGAAAATGGCTGAATAAATTATACTATGTGAATGTTATGGAATATTAATATTATATAAGAAATAATCAGGAGGATGATTTCACAAAGGCCTTGAAAGAATCATATGAATTGATATAAAATGAAAAAACAGCTACAACAGGATTATACCATCATCAGTTCTGATGGACACAGCTCTTTCCAATAAGGAGATCATTGATGCTATTTCCAAATGATCTTGTGATGAAAAGAGCCACCCCACGCAGAGAGAGGACTATGGGAACTGAATGTGGAACTCAACATCACATCCTCACTCTTTTTGTTGTTGTTCACTTGCATTTTGTTTTCTTACACATTTTGTTTTCTTTTTTATCTGATTTTTCTTGTGCAGCAAGAGAACTGTATAAATATTTTTACAAATATTGGATTTAACATATATTTTGATATATATTATATGTACATGTATGTAAATAGTTTAACCTCTAAATATTTTTTTCTTTTCTTTTTATCTTTCTATGCTTTCCTGATATTTGGGGATTCAATTTTCTATTTATTTTTAGTGTTTTCAATAGAAATGATCAAAGGTTCTTTACTTCATTGAAGACCATCTTCTCCCCTGAAAGATGAGACTAAGTCTTGCTGAGTAGCTAATTGTTGGTTGTAATCCTAGGTCCATTGCCTTCCAGAATATCGTATTTCAACCCCTCCAATACTTTAATGTAGAAGCTGCCAGATTATGAATAATCCTAGCCATTGCTCTTATTTTGTTTTTATTTTTATTTTTTCTGACACCTTGCAGTAATTTTTATTTGAGATTATAGTTCTGGAATTTTGAAACTATATTATTTGGGGTTTTTTTTATATGATCTCTTTCTGGAAATGATCTATAGATTGTTTCAAGAACTATTTTATCCTCTGCTTCTAGTATATCAGGACAGTTTTCTTTGGTGATCTCTTGGACAATGCTCTCCAGGTTCTTTTTTTGATCATGGAATCCAGGTAGACCAATAATTTTTAAATTGCCTTTTTTGGATCTATGTTCGAGGTAAGCTATTTCTCCAATGTGATATTTTATTTCTTCTTTTTTTCATTCTTTAAATTTTGTTTGATTGATTTTTGATGTCTCATTATGCACTTGTACTTCCATTTGCCTGGTTCTAATTTTTAATGATGAATTTTCTTCAGTTAGCTTTTATATCTCCTTTTTCATTTGAATAATTCTACTTTTTAAACGGTTATTTTCTTCAGTGTATTTTTATTTATTTATTATTTTTGCAATTGACTAGTTGTGTTTTTTAAGGAATTGATGTTTCAGTCAATTTTTGTCTTTTTTTCCAAGCTGTTCACTCTCTGTTGCATATCTCTTATTTCTTTTCCAATTTTTCTTCTACCTATCTTTATTACTTTTTAAAATCCTCTGTGAGGATTTTAACTTTCTTTGAACTTGACACCAATTCATATCACCCTTTGAGATTTCCCCATGAGGTCATTGCTCTCTTTTGAGTTAGTATTTTGCTCTTGCCTGTTACCACAGTAGCTTTCTAAGATTAAGGTTCTTTTCTGTTTCTTTCTTATTTTCTTTATTTATTCCTATTTTTCTGACTTTTAAAATTGTGCTCTGCTCATGGTGTACAGGGTGTACTCACCCAAGTTTCCTGTACAGCTCTAATCCTTGGCTTTTAGCATAGAAACCCCTTGGGTTTATTATTTTGCTCAGAGCAGGAGGCTGCCCCACTGGTCTGCTCTAACACTAAGCCAGGAACAAGAGTCTCAGTTGCTGGTTTGCTGTGATTAAGAGCTTTTCATTAGCTTTCCCAAAACACTGTCTGAGGGTTCTG
The DNA here is from genome assembly GCF_048593235.1 of Sminthopsis crassicaudata. Taxonomy (NCBI): domain Eukaryota; kingdom Metazoa; phylum Chordata; class Mammalia; order Dasyuromorphia; family Dasyuridae; genus Sminthopsis; species Sminthopsis crassicaudata. The sequence continues at coordinate 77,704,265 of NC_133620.1, forward strand.
ATAAAGGCCTCATTTAAGAAATCAAGCCATTCTCCAATTGATAAATGGTCAAATGATATGAACAGACAATTCTCAGATGAAGAAATTGAAACTATTTCTAACCATATGAAAAGATGTTCCAAGTCATTATTAATGAGAGAAATGCACATTAAGGCAACTCCGAGATACCACTACACACCTGTCAGATTTGCTAGAATGACTGGGAAAGATAATGCACAATGTTGGAGAGGAAATGGGAAAACAGTGACACTGATACATTGTTGGTGGAATTGTGAATACATCCAGCCATTCTGGAGAGCAATTTGGAACTATGCTCAAAGAGTTATCAAACTGTGCATACCTTTTGATCCAGCAGCGTTACTACTGGGCTTATATCCCAAAGAGATTTTAAAGAAAGGAAAGGGACCTGTATGAGCAAGAATATCTGTGGCAGCCCTTTTGTAGTGGCCAGAAACTGGAAACTGAGTGAATGTTCATCAATTGGAGAATGGCTGAATGAACTGTGGTATATGAATATTATGGAATATTACTGTTCTGTAAGAAATGACCAGCAGGATGATTACAGAAAGGCCTGGAGAGATTTACATGAACTGCTGCTGAGTGAAATGAGCAGGACCAGGAGATCATTATATACTTCAACAACAATACTATATGATGATCAATTCTGATGTATGAGGCCTTCTCTAACAATGAGATGAACCAAATCAGTTCCAAAAGAATTGTAATGAATAAAACCAGCTACATCCAGTGAGAGAACTCTGGGAGATGACTATGAATCACGACATAGAATTCCCAAACCCTCTAATTTTGTCTGCTTGCAATTTTGATTTCCTTCACAGGCTAATTGTACACTGTTTCAAAGTCTCATTCTTTTTGTACAATTCAATAACTGTTTAGACATGTATACATATATTGCATTTAACTTTTACTTTAGCATATTTAAGATATATTGGTCAACCTGCCACCTGGGGGAAAGGGTGGGGAGAAGGAGAGGAAAAGTTGAAACAAAAGGTTTTGCAATTGTCAATGATGGACAATTACATATCCATAAAACTTTTGTAAAAACTAATTAAATTAATTAATTAAAAAAAAAAAACAAAAAATAAAAAAATGAGCTAAGCTGAATATTTAACAGTGAGACTAAACTTTCTTTAATTCCTTCCAATCAATCCTGAACTGGAGAGTAGTGAGAAGCTGGAGCAGCTTCTTAGCTTCACTCTGCCTTCTTGGCTCCACCCTGAGAATTTAGCTTGAAAGTAATAGCTGAATGCCCAAGACTGCTAATGGATAATGGGTTTTCAATGTTTCTAGTAGGTGCTCATCAGGGCACCTGGGTGGAGCAGAAGATAGGGTACTGGGCATGATATCAGGAAGACTTATCTTACTGAATTCAAATCTGGGCTCAGCCATTTACTAGTTGTGTGACCCTGGACCCATTACTTAATATTATTAGCTTCAATTTCCTCATTTGTAAAATGATCTGAAGAAGGAATTGTCAAACCAGCCCAATATGTTTTCCAAGAAAGTTCAGATAGGATTATGAAGAGCCAGACATGACTGAACAATAACAACACGGTGTTCATCATATCTAAAATCTAAAAATCTCTCATTTTCATTCTGACATACCCTCTTCAGCAACCAAATGCTGTTCCTTATTTCTCAGGTGTACTTCAATCAAACAGCACCTGGGATTTTTCCCCTTTGAAAGATTAATCGTTCCTGAAGATATTTTAAATGTTTGAATTTTAGTTATGTATTTTTATAGTCAGATGTTTGTGGCACTATTCAATTAGCATATAAGCTACATGCTTGAATTTTTCAAAATCATTTGACATCTGTTTCCAAGTTTTAGGCAGGCATGAGGAAAGCAGGAAGAAAGAAAGGAAAGAAAGGAGAAAGGAAAAAGAAAAGAAAGAAGCAAAGAAGGAAAGAAGGAGAAAGGAACAAAAAGAATAAAGACTATAACAAAAGTAGAGGGAAAAGTTGGAGGGATAAAAGGATGGCAGGGAGGAATGAAAAAAGGAAGGAAAGAATAAAAATAATAGGGAAGATAGAAAGAAGGAAGGAGTCATGATAATAGAAGTTTTCGAGTAGGAACTTTAGTTAACAGAACTCTAAGAATGTAAATACTCATTGTTGATATACTTGGATTAGGAAATAATTCATCAGGACCTGAGTTAATTATGATTAACTTTTATTACATTTATTCATTGCTAGAGCAATCTGGTAGTAACAGGAGAAAAATTAAAATCTTGATTGCTTTTCTTCTTTACTATAGTATCATATTAATTTAAGCTGAGATTTTGAGACAAATGATCAATACTTTGAATTGGAATTAATGCAAATATGCTGAATATTTCATGAATTAGTTTTAAATGTTCCAGAATCTCTTCATTTCCTCACCATTGATTTTTTTTTTCCTTTTAGACATAGCTAAGAAAGAAAATGAAGAGATGGTGGAATATTTTAAATTGATTACTTGGAAACCATTTTGCACAAACCATAAAAACATAAAACAGGGGGCAGCTAGGTGGTGCAGTGGATAGAGCACCAGCCTTGAATTCAGGAGGACCTGAGTTCAAATCTGATCTCAGATACTTTACACTTCCTAGCTGTGTGACTCTGGGCAAGTCACTTAACCCCAGGCTCAAAAAAAAACAAAAAAAAATCAACATAAAACAAAATGCAAAGACAACAGGGTTAGAGAGAAAATTATTCAACCATTATTAGTTAAAAATACCAGTTCAAAAAAATCAAGATTAGCTTCGAAACATAAAATTATTTCTAATAGCATTTTTGGTCAATAAAGATCACTTGGATATGCATATTTCTTAATCATGCTAAGATTTCATAGAAAATTTACTAGAGAACAATGTATTTTTATTGTAATTCACCTTAATTAGTACACTGATTATTTCAATAGTAACATTTTATGAAGATAAATGATGAGAAGTAAACATGGATTTATATTTTTGAAATAAGGAAAAGTGTAATAGAAACAGATCAAATTCCTACATCAGAAATCAAAGCATTTTTAACAACTATAAAAAGAAAATGAAATTAATAAAGGAGGGGAATAGAGTAGGACATGAATTGTATGTTTTCAATAAAAATAGGAAGCCTTCTGTTTCTTCCAAGTGACATATTAGTCTGTTATACACTAATGAGAAATGTATTTTTCAATCTTTGTTTTACTTTGTAGAATTCATTACTAGAGAAAAGGTTAAAAATGAGATGACAGCTAAAGGAAACAGAGTTGATTTTAGTCCACCTGTTGGTAATGAATCAAGTCATCTACTATTTGCAAAATGGTTTGGAAGTAAGAGAATTTATGTAAATATATAAAGGAATGTAATTGAAGCTTATGTTCTTTCATGTGAAAGGTGTCTAGAACAAAGAGTAAAAACTGAAAACTACTGCTGGGAGTATAATTAAAACTCTGTCAGTCATCTAAATGTTACCATTCAAGTCAATCTTGGAGTTATGCAAAGTGTGGCAGATGGTCCTTAACAATTTATTTTCCATTACCAGAAGCATCTTACAAATGACAGCATTTTGCATCCTTTGTAATCAAAGTGCCCTGCAGAGGTTGAACATACATTCTCATTTTCCCCCTACTTTGAAGCACTGATTGCATTATTGTCAGTTATATGGAATGAATGTATTCATTAATTTTACAGTAAACAATAAGGAAAATTTCTCCCATAAATCAGAATTCATAATAGAGAAAATCTGTAAAGAAATTAATAATATTAACTATAAAGAAAGTGTACCTTATTTTAATACAAAGGCCTTTGACTCATCTGTCCCTGTGATACTCCCACATAGATATATCTAAATAATATTTTTCTTGCTTCTTCCACATATTTTTGCATATCCATTCCTACTGTAAACATCCCAGTTCATGCCTTTATGGAAGTAACTTCTTTGTTGGTCCTCTCTTTCATTATTTTAATTGATATGTGATCTCAATATGGGTAATTCTTCTAATCTAGTTATGCTGACTCACCTTTTGAGTTTCTTTTCACTGTCCATCTCACAGAACATCTATTAAACATATTACATGATTTCTTCTGCAACCTTTTTCATCTCGGTGCTACCAGAGCAATACTCAGTCCTATCTTTTCATATCCTTCAATGAGACTGCCTATAACAACATAAAAATTAATCTTCTTAGTACATCATTTTTATCATGTTATGACATTTACTTTAAACATATTCCAATAAGTTCATATTCCCCTTCAGGATAAAAACTAATTAGTTTTGAATTGAAGATTCTAGAAACTAAAAACAATTTGGGGTTTCTGTAGACATAATCAGTTATCCAATTTGTTGTAAATTATTTTCTTATCTTTCTTCCTAGCAAAATTCACATTTCAAGGTCTACATTTTGATTTTGAAAATGTTTTCCTTATCATATGTTCCTCAAATTCTAGCAAAGGCTTCTTTTTGTGAACCATTTATGGAGATTTTTTTTGGAAATTTTAGCTCCAACTTGTAAAATTCTACAAACATCATAAATCTCATTTTTAAGACTTTAATCTTGGTATTATGTTAAATTTTAGAGTGAAAAACACATTTTCCTAAAAGCCTTGAGATAATACAAAGTTATTCACACATTAAATATAATAATAGAATAAAAATGATTATACTTACATACTTGCACATATAATAAGTAGTCATGATAAAGTTTTAACATATGTCTCCAAACCAAAGGTAATAAACTATGATGAATAGGATATAACTTGTAGCTTGTGAGTATGTCAGTGTATAATGGAATATATGGAAGAGAGAAGGTTTAAGAAGAAGGAAGTGATAATGGTAAGGGATTTAAAAGATAAGTGTATATTAGAAAGATGGTAGTTCCAGAGGATAGAAGGAAGTGTATATGAATATGATGTGGAAGTAGATTTGGAAGTTCTTGGCAACAGATTGGATACAGGGATGAGAGATAGTGAAGAGTAAAAGAGGAAATCTATTTTGTGAGCCTAGATGCTTAAAAAAGTTGTAGTGCTCTAGGTAATAAGAAAGATGTAAAGAGAGAACTATTGTGTTGGATAGATTGGGATAATAAGTCCATTTTTTTTAACATGTTCAGTTTAAAATGGATACAACACATCAAGACACAAACTACTTGCACAGAAGTTATGGAAAGAAAACTTTACAAAGACAAGTCTTTGAGCTCTTCCTCACTTCTCTCAGATCAACACCAAAGACTTCCTCTGAACTGCTTTTGGAGCAAAAGAACCCACAAATGTTTGGAGTATAACAAATTTCCAGCAGAAGATATTTTGGAAGAATTTCAGAAAAGGTCTTGTTTCTATTGAGCATGGGGAAAGGGAAGGATGTGGCCAAGTTCAAAGCCCAGGCTGTACAGGCACCCAAAGTGGAGTGCCCACTTAGTTCTCTTAGCCAAAACACAGCAGTGTTAGCTGCTCTATCCTAGTTCAGAAGCCAATGGATCAGCAGACTAGCTGTGACACATCTATAGAAGGCAAATAGTGAGTCCCTGAATCTCAGCATAACATGGAAATTGGTCATGCCCAACCATCTCAGAAAATAAGCCAACAGCACCAGATCCAGGGCATCTTCAAGCCACTGTAACTTTTAGAGAAAGCTTGGGGCCATCTCCTCTTTGCCCTCAGAAAAATCCAATGTATAAAACAACTCATTTAAAAATTCAATTGGACAAATCCAAAAGGAGTTTTTTTGTTTTTTTTTTTTTTTCCTGAGGCTGGGGTTAAGTAACTTGCCCAGGGTCATCCAAAAGGAGATTAAAAAGGTAACTGAAGAAAATAACTTAATAAAAATTTAATTTGAACAAATGGAATTGAATGGCTTAATGAGACTCCAAAGATGAAACAAAATTTAAAAAATGGGAAAAAAAGAAGAAAATATAAAAATCATTGGAAAAACAACTAATTTAGAAAGTAGAGCCAGGAGAAACAATATAAGAATTATTTGATATCTGAAAACTATGATGAAAGAAAAAGAGACTCAACAACATCTTTCAAGAAGTCCTAGATTTCCTAGAGCTAGAGGGTAAAATAGCCATTGAAAGAATCTATCAAATAACTTCCTGAAGGAGATCCCAAAATGAAAACTCCAATGAATATCATGGCTAAATTTCAGAATTATCACATCGAATAGAATATATTGCAAGCATCCAGAAAGAAATTATTTAAATATTGAGGAGCCCCAATCAGGATGACGCAGCATCTAACAAATTTCAATTCAAAGGATCAAAGAGACTGGAATGTGATATTCAGAAGAGCAAATGAGCTTGGGTTGCAATCAAGATTCAACTATCTTGTAAAATTAAGCATTATCTTTTAAGGAAAAAGATAGGTCATTCAATAAAATAGGTGATTTTCATTTATTTCTGATGAAAATATCAAAATTGAACAGAAAATTTATTTTTCAAATACAGTCCTCAAAAAAGCATAAAAAGTAAAACCAAAAGAAAAAAAAAAACTCTGATGCTTCTTTTAAAAGTTAAAAAATGTACATCTCTTTATAGGAATGATATGTTTAACTAGTGAGAACTGTATCTCTGTTGGGGGTATACTGAGAGGGTACAGGTTTTATTGTACTGTATTGTGATGATATAAAAAAGAAACTAAGGGTAAAAAAGAGATTGTCATGGAAGAAGAAACAAGAGATAAAATGAGGTAAAGTATATCTTATGAAGAAGCAAAAAGACCTATTGCAATTGATGGGGAAAAGTGAAGGGGATGAGCATTGTGTGAATATTACTCTCATCAAAGTTGGATCAAAGAGAAAATATCAGACATATTTAAATTCATAGAAAAATTTGTCTCACCCTATAGGGAATTAAGAAAAAAGGTAAAGAAAAGTGGTAGTCTAATAAAAGGAAAAGGAAGAACAGAAGTATAAAGGGAAAGGGGATGTAAAAGAAGTGGGCTGTTTGGGGAAGATGGTAATCAGAAGCAAAACACTGGGAGGGAGGGAAAGGGGGAAATGAAAGAGAAAATTCTAACTTCAAGAAAATGTGATGGCAGGAAATACAGAGTCAGTAATTTTAGCTGTGAATGTGAATGGGATGAATTCTTCCATAAAACAAAAATGGATAGCAGGCTAGATTAAAAATCAGAGTCCTAGAATATGTTGTATACAAGAAACATATTTAAAGCAGAGTGATACATACAGAGTAAAAGTAAAAGGCTGGAGTAGAATCTATTATGCTTCAGCTGAAGTTAAAAAAAAAAAAAAAAGGAGTAGTGAACCTGATTTTAGAACAAACAAAAGCAAAAATAGATCTAATTTAAATAGATAGGAATGAAACACAATTTACTAAAATGTACCATAGATAATGAAGTAATATCAATACTAAACATATATGTACCAAGTGGTACAGAATCCAAAATCCTAGATGAGAAGTTGAGAGCTTCAAGAATTATACAGCAAAATAATACCAACAGGGAAACTCAACCTTACTTTTTCATAGCTACATAAATTGAATCGCAAAATAAATAAGAAATACATTAAGGAAGTAAATAGAATTTTTAAAAAGTTAGTTATGATAGAACTTTGGAGAAAATAGAATAGGGATAGAAAGGAATATCCTTTTTTCTCAGTGGTACATGAAGCCTAACAAAAATTAATAACCTCAAAATCAAGTAAAGAAATATAAAAATAGTAAACACATCATTTTTAAATCATGATGTGTCAAGGTCCTGTTGTCTCTCAATTGTAATCCTTTTCTGGGAGGAGATCTCTTTCCTGTAAAATTTTTTCTCTGTCAGCAGGTTTCTTGGGAGCTCTGAATCTCCTTCAGCTCTTGTCCTTCCCCAATCCAGACTCCTCCTCCAGGCTGCCATCCCAACTCTGGCCCAGACTTGATCCACTCCAAGCTCAATGTTGTCTTCTTTTATCCTCCCAGAGAATGGGTGTGGGAAAACTCAAGGGCTTGTGGGAAAATTATTTCAACCAATGTAAACTCCTTTTCATATGTTAACTCCTCCTCAGAAGTTCAAAGGGGTAAACTCCCCTTAAAGGCTGGAACCAAAAGGTGTGAACTAGAGAATTGTTAAGTACCGATTTAGCACTTAGTAAGAACCTAACATCTCATTATCTCATTAGCACTTAGTAAGAACCTAACATCTCCTCCTTTCTTTTGATTTAGAACACAGGGTGGTCATGACCTTGAAACATAAATCCATCAATATGGGAGGTATTACACATAATTACATAGATTACATAAACACATAGTAACATAGTAATATAATACATGCTAAAAGTATGTAACAAATAACATGATCAGATAATCATAAATTGAGAGTTTATATATGTCCATAAGTCCATTGTCCATTAGTCTCATCTTGTGTTAGGAAATCCATTGATTCCTGCTGAATTTAAAATTCTTTAACAGTCTTATCTTGTGTTATGGAATCTTTAACAGTCTCAATATCAGCCATGCTCATTCAGTGTCAGATGTTTCTTAGAATTTCTCCTTTGTTTTGAGGTTTTTCTCTTTTTCTGTCTCTCTCCAGGTGTTTGTTGCCACCTATCTGTTTCCTTCTTCATCTGTTTCCTTCTGTCTGTTAAAAATACAAGCAAACCCTCTCTCCCAGGCAGTTAACCTATATAATTTCCTTCTATTTACCACTTTCTAAATCTCTTCTCATCATCTGGCAATTACATTGAAGTTGTTTGCACTGGACACAGCCCTGTTGGTTTAAAAGGCCTATATTCTCCCCAAGTGTAATCCATTTTTGCAATCTGATTGCCTTTTGGCTGACTTGTCAGGTAATCCCTTTCTTCCATGTGATTGCTTTTTGGCTGATAGATCACATCAGAGTCCTGACCTTCTAAAGGCTCTTTGGGTGTAACCTCAGTTGCAATCATGCCCCACTTATCCTTTGATTGATATCTTGAATCTGGGCTCCACTTCTCATTTCCCTGAGTCAATCTGCATTCTGAGGCCCAGTGAAAGCCTTTGTGACATTTTGGACATGGAGTTTTAGATCTTCTTTCACCCTGTCTTCTCACTTTATCTCCATATCTACAATGAGCTCTTAGATGTCCAATTTTTCCACATTGGAAACATTGACAAATTTCTCTAGAAGTCCTTTGCCAAGAGGGACCCTGTCTTTCCATGTTCATCATAGTCCAAGTGTAAAAAGCATTTGTTCCCACTATAGCACATTGTCTTATGATCTCCTCTAAAGGAGCATCTTTGTCTAATCCCCATATAATTCTTTTGCAAATCTCATTGGCATTTTCCTTAGCCATATGTCTGGTCATTATTTCTGTAGCTTCTTTTTCTCCAATAGTTCTTTTGACAGCAGTTTGCAGACATCCCACAAAATCCGCAAAAGATTCATTGGGACCTGGCTCTATTTTAGTGAAAGCCTTTCCTCAATCTTTCTGTCCAGGGAGGGAACTCCAAGCTTTTACTGCAGCCTTGGCAATTTGCTCATACACTGTCATGGGGTAATTAATCTGTTCTGAATTCTCTACATACTGACCTTCACCAGCTAATTGCTCAAAAGTTAATTGTGTGTTAACTCCTATTCCAAATTGCAATTGACTTGGATTTTAGATAATTCATGAAACTCCTCAAGCCACAACAGATTTTTTCTAGGTTCTAAACATGTCCTTGATATGGGTTTCCAGTCATTCGGGGTTAGGACTTCATAAGACAAACCATTTAGTAACAATTTAACATAAGCTGATGTAGCCCCATAAAGGGTACAACCTTTTTTCAAATCTTTAATTTTATTTGAATCTAAAAGTGCATATCTTCTCCTTTTTTGACCTACAGAATGAATTTCTTCAATCACAGGATATGCATGGATAAAATCACTTATATCCTGTCCTTCTCTCTTAGCTTTAACCAATGCTTTTTCTAATCTTGTCATAGGCTGCTTAACAAGCAATTCTGTTTGTGTTACTGCCTCTTCCCCTCCTCCTTCTTGCTCCACCCCTGAAGGATTAATTGAGGAAGGAGATGGGAAATGCTCCTATTGTTCAGAATTGTACTTAACTTCATTGTTATCTGATTCATCTTTTTCACCTAGTTTAGTTGACACCTCCCCATTTTGCTCCTTCTTCTTTTCCTTTAGAATAACAATTTTTAAAGCCATTTGGATTAAATTGTAGGTATGACATGTATCTTTGGAAATTAAGTTTGGTTCGGAATTGTGTTCTCCTAGTAGCTCTCCTACTAATTTCCACTCATCTGGATCCAATTCTTTTTCCAGAGAAAAATAAGGACATATGCCCTGCACAGTTTTTAAAAGTTCAGTAATCTCCTCCAAAATTATAATCAATCCTTGGCTTTTCATAACCTTGATAATGCTCTCTAAACATTTTCCTTCAACAGAAGGCATTTGCCCCATTTCACTGAAATTCTACTTTAGCTCATTAACAAAGTTGAACAAAGTTTAACAAAAGTTTAACAAAGTTTCCTTGTTACTCAGGCTTCTGGGTCATAGAGACTTTTCCACTGAGATCTGAATCAGAGGCTTTTCCACTGGAATCAGGATCTTGTCTATCCCTGTTCTGGGACAAAAATTGTGAAAGTGCGGTAGAGTCAGTTGTGCAACAAAGGTTTTTAACCTAATTTGAGTCATGGGCCCTTTTATCAATTTGGTAAAAACCTATGACTTAAATTAGGTTAAAAACCTTGATCTGCTTCAATCCTATTAATTCATAGAAAAGAAAAGTGAGGTTAAGAGAAGTGAGATTTTAATATGTTGGAACTCTCTACAAACCTTTCTTCACTATATTTTGTGTCATGGACACCTTTGGCAGCTTGATGAAGCGTTTGAATTTCTTCTCAAAATGTTTTTTATATGCACAACATAAGAAACATCGGATTACAAAGGAAACCTGTCAAGGTCTGGGCTAGCTCCTCTAAAGGACTCAGAATAAGTCCTTGTCAGGATAAGCAAAAGTCCTTGCCCCACGTTGTGGACGGAAATGTAAAGTTCTGTTGTCTCCAGAAACTGCCGATCACTCTCTTGGAGATCTCCTTTCTCAACTCAATCTCCCAGGCAGACTCTTCTTCCTGTAGATAGCCATCCCAACTCTGATTTTGAGTAGACTCACTTCTCTGGGCCCAATGTTGTCTCTTTTATCCTCCCAGAAAAGGGGTATGTGAGAACTCATGGGCTTATGGGAAAATTACTTCAACTAATGAACTTGCTCCTTTTAAAGGTTGTGTAAAATCATTTTCATATGTAAACTCCTCCTCAGAAGTTCAAAGGAGTAAACTCCCCTTAAAGGCTGGAACCAAAGTTGTGAACTACAGAAATGTTAAGTACCAACTTAGCACTTAGTAAGAACCTAACAATGATGCAATAAAATTACATGTAACAAAGGACAAGGGGAAATAGACCAAAAAATTAATTTAAACTATATAATCTAATCTTAAAGAATGAGTGGGTGAAACAACAAATCCTAGGCACAGTCAAAAATTTGATCAAAAAGAATGTCAATAATGACACAACATAACAAATTTTATGGGATGTAGCCAAAACAGTTCTTAAAGGATGTTTTCTATCTCTAGTTGCTTCCTTGCATAAAATAGAGAAAGAGAAGAACAAGGAATTGGATATGCAACTAAAATAGCTAGAGAAAAATAATTAGAAGTCCCCATTTAAATAATAAATTTGAAATTCTGAAAACAAAATAGAACATAATAAAATTGAAAGCAAGAAAACTATTGATCAAATAAGGAAAAATGAGTTGGTTTTATAAATAAACTAACAAAATAAATAAATGTGTATTTAATTTGTTTAGAAAAAGGAAAGAAGAAAATGAAATAGTTAGATCAAATAAGGAAAACTGAGTTGGTTTTATAAATAAACTAACAAAATAAATAAATGTGTATTTAATTTGTTTAGAAAAAGGAAAGAAGAAAATGAAATAGTTAACATAAGAAATGAAAAGGGTGAACTTTGCACATGAAGAGAAAATTAGAGTTATAATTCAGCAACTATATTCCCATAAGTCAGATAATCTAAGTGAAATGGATGAATGCTTAAAAATATTAATTAATGAGGAAAAAATAAATTACTGAAATGGTCCTTTTTTAGAAAAAAAAACCTTGAACAAGCTATCAACCAACTCATTAAGAAAAAGTGTCCAGAGTCAGATGAAGTTATATGAGAATTCTACCAATCATTTCAAAAATATAGAAAAAAAATAACAATATTATGAAAAGTACTTGGAAAAATAGGGAAAGAAGAAGCCCTACTAAATTCCTTTTATGATACAGACTTGGTGCTGATATCTAAACTAGGTAAAATCAAAAAAGAGAAAGAAAACTTTAGACATTATAATGTGTTTTCTTTAAAATGATCAGTAATATCTATTTAAAAGCATCATGTGTAATGGGGAAAAAGTAGAACCATTTTCAAGAAGATGAGGGGTGACCCAATGTTGCCCACTATCACCATTACTATTTAACATTATATTAGAAATATTAGGTTTGGTAATAAAAGAAGAAAAAGAGATTATAGGAATTAGAGAAAGTAATGAGGAAACCAAATTATCATTGTAGATGATATGATGATATACTTAGAGAACCCTAGAGAATCAACTAAAAACCACTAGAAACAATCCACATCTTTAGCAAAGTTGCAGGATCCAAAATAAATCCACAGAAATTATCAGAATTTTTATAAATCATCAACAAAGTCCAACAGCAATAGATGAAAATAGAAATTCCCTTAAAAATAACTTATATAAAATAAATTTTGTGGCAGGTACCTGCCAAGGTAAAGTAAGGAACTATAGAATTTGTGACCAAAGAAGAACTAAAGATCATTACTGATTACAAAATAGAAAATTTTGATTATATTAAATTATAACATTTTTATACAAACAAAACTAATGCAAAATAAACTGAGAAAACATTTTAACATTCAAAGGTTCTGATAAAGGCCTCATTTTAAAAACATATAGAGTTGACTCAACTTTATAAGAATTCAAGTCATTCTCCAATTGATAAATGGTCAAAAGTCATGAACAATTTTCAAATGAAGAAATTTAAACTTTGTAGTCATATGGAAAGGTGTTCCAAATCACTATTGATAAAAGAAATGCAAATTAAGACAATTCTGAGATAACACTGCACACCTCTCAGATTGGCTCAGATGACAGAAAAAAAATAATGACCAGTGTTGGAGGGGGTATGGCAAAACTGGGACTCTGATACATTGTTGATGGAACCATAAACAGATCCAACCATTCTGAAGAGCAATTTAAAACTATGCTCAAAAAGTTATCAAACTGTGCATACCATTTGACCTAGCAGTGTTTCTACCTGGCTTATATTCTAAAGATATCTTAAAGGGGGAAAGGGAACAGTACTGGCAAGAAATTGGAAACTTAGTGGATGCCCAACAAATGGACAATGGCTGAATAAGTGATGGTATAAGAATGCTATGGAATACTATTGTTCTGTAAGAAACAACCAGCAGGATGATTTCAGAGAGTCCTGGAGAGACTTACATGAACTAATGTGAAGTGAAATGAGCAGAACCAGGAAATTATTGTACATAGTAAGAAGAAGATTATACAATGATAAATTCTGATGGATATGGCTCTGTTCAACACTGAGATGATTCAAACCAATTTTAATTGTTTAGTGAAGAAGAATGCTATCTACACCCAGAGAGAAGACATTGGGGCCACAACATAGCATTCTCACTCCTTTTGTTGTTATTTGCTTGCATTTTGTTTTCTTTCCCAGTTTTTTTTTCTTTCCTGATCCAATTTTTCTTGTGCAACCAGATAACTGTATAGTATGTATACATATATTTGATTTAACATATATTTAACATGTATGGGACTACCTGCCATCTAGGAAAGGGGGTGGAGGGAAGGAGGGGAAAAGTTGAAGCAATTTTTACAAGTGTCAATGTTGAACAATTACCCATGCATATGTTCTGTTAATAAAAAGCTTTAATAAAAAAAGAGATGGATAAATGTTCAAACCATATGGTCAGTAATGTTTCTGGAAATATCTACTCTATTAATAATTACATGGAAAAGTATACTAAATCCCTACTGACATGAGAAATGACAATTAAAACCACTCTGACATATCAAATCGTACAAGCAGATTGACTAACATGATTTGGAATGAAAATTACAAATGTTAGAAGATATGTGGGAAAAGTGGTAGAGCAATGCTTTATGGATGGTGTGAATTTATCTAACAATTCTGGAGAAAAATTTGGAAGTATGCCTTAAGACCTATATAACTAGATATTCCTTTTTGTTGTATACTATTATTAATTGTCCTGTATCTAAAAAAAATATATCAGAGGCAAGAGAAAATGAACTATTTGTTCACAAATAATTGTAACAGTTCTTTTTTTTATGGTGCCAAAGAATAAGAAAGTGAGAGCATGCTACCAACTGGGGAATAGACAAATAAATTGTGGTATATGATTGTGATAAAATACTATTAGAATATAAGGAATAAGATGTAGATTCATTAATCATATATAATACTGTATATGAATTCATACAGTATGAAGCAAGAAGAACCAATAGTATATTGTACACACAAATGATATTTTTAATATTCATCAATTATGAAAGACTTAGCTTTTTGAACAAGGTAATGACCCAAGACCATTGCAAAGGGCATATAATGGAAAATATGAACTATTAATAGTGACCTGATTAACTGTGAATGCAGATTAAAATGTGTCTTTTTACAATCTATATATTTCTTGGATATTTTAATCTTCGTTTTCATTTTCTTAACTGACTAGCATGGGAAAATATGTTGCATGATGTATAATTAATATCAAATTGCTTACATTCTCAATGAGGAGTGAGACTGAAGGGTGAAATAGAATTTGGAGAATTGGGATTTCAATTTATTAAATTAATATTATTTTTACATATAATTAGTATTTAGTTAAATGAATAAAATATATTAAAAAAAAAGAAGTAAGGGTATAAATTGGTGATTAAAACAAATTCACTTATAAGGGAGCACATAACATTTTTTTTTCCTGGACTACATATATTTGTTATACAAATTTAATTTTTTATAATATTCAGTAAGGGATGGTAAAAAGGAAAAAAAAAATTTTGTAAAATAAGAAAATCTATTCTAAAAGAAAAAGTATTATTACCAAAGAATTATGAATTTATAGGTATTAATGTACCAAATATATTATTATAGTCTTTCTGCCTCTCTCTCTCTCTCACTCTCTCTGTCTCTGTCTGTCTCTCTCTCTTTCTCTCTCTCTTTCTTTCTCTCCCTTAATCTGTCTGTATATTTATCCCAAGGATTTGTCGTGACTATGCTTTAATTTCTAATTGCAAAATTTACCAAAATTTAAAACAAAATACAAGGTTTATTCTTATAGTCCACAGTTAGAAAAATATTACAGAAATTAAAAATTCATCAAAATATCAATACATCAGTTGAAATTGACATTAAAACAAATCTGACAAGAATTGGAAATAAAAACAATAATGGTAGAAATATCATGGGTGATATAATTCATGGTGTAAATGTATACTCTTCTCTCTTAGATCTCTGACTTTTTCCTGGAAGAAGAAGTTACATATTTCAATGCCATGAGCCATGCCATGTAGCATTACCCAAAAAGGACAGTTCACAGTGGAGATTTCTGACAAAAGGTAATCCACTGGAGAAGGAATTGGCAAACTGCTCCAGTTCTTTTGCCAAAAAAAACTCCATGAACAATATTAAACTGATAAAAGTTATGACATGAGAAGATGAGCCCCTTAGGATGTCAGGTATTCAATATGCTACTAAGGAACAAGAGAAGACAACTAACAAGCAGTTCCAGTACAAATGAAGTGGCTAGGACAAAGCCAAAAGCAAGGTCAGCTATTGGTGCTAATGAAAGAAAAGTCCAAAATGGCAATGATTCAGGAATGTAAGATTTATGACAAAAGATATACTGATTTTTTTCAAATTAGAGAAGAAAATATTAAATGTTAACATCTTGGATTATATTGAACTTAAAATGATAAGAATGGATATATTTAATTATGATGATTATTATACAAATTACTATGGTCAAGAATCTTTCAAAAAACAGGCTTCAGAGTCAATAAAGGTGATAAAAGCAGCACTGGGATATAATTTAAAAAAGACACTATTAATTTTAATCCTAGACAAACCATTCAACATTCAGTAATATAAATCAAATCCCTGATCCAACCACTGATGCCAAAGCGACCAAATATGATAAATTCTTTGGAGATGTACAATATCTTTGAGTAGTACACCATTCATTATGGAGACTGGAATATTAAGGTGGGCTATCAAAAAAATCATTGTAAAAGCAAGAAAGTTTGTCCTTGGAGTTCAACATTAAGTAGGGCAAACAACAGAGTAATATCACACTAACTCAATCATAGTAAATCTTCTTTTTCAACAATCCAAAAAGAAACTCTATAGATGAATATAACCATATAGTTACTAATCTAGAACCAGACAACCTAGAGCAAGAAGTGAATAGACCTTAGGAAGAATTGCTAACAATGCTAGTAAAAGTGATAGAATTTCAGCTGACCTTTTTAAAATCTAAAAAAAAAATGCTGTTAAAGTTCTGCACTCAATATGGTAACAATTTTGGAAATACTGATTAGATTCAGGCCACTGGATCACAAAAGAAATGAAATGCCAAAGAATATACAACTTGTTGAACAATTATATTCATTTCACATACTATTGAGGTTATGCTTAAGATTCTGCAAGCTAGGCTTTAACAATATGTGAACTAAGAATTACCAGAAGAGCAGAGTAGTATTTAAAGAGATAAAAGAACTAGAGCTAACATTGCTGGATTATGAAGAAAACAAAGAAGTTTTTGAACTTGGAAAACCATCTACTTCTATTTCATAGATTACATCAAAGCTTTATGTTGGGAGATCACAAAAATATGGCAAATCCTCAGACATGGGAGTACCACATCATATTACTTACTTCTTGAGAAACAGGTATGTAAGCCAAGAAATAATAGTTAGGAATGAACATAGAAGAACTCATTGGTTTAAGATTAGAAAAAGAGTACAAGAATTCTAAACCTGGTTTCACAAAGTTAGCTAACACGCATTTTGATAGAAGAAAACTAAAACTTAAGGAGGTCCATTGATTTTCCTGTGGTCATACAGTGAAAAAGCATGATTGGTATTTTAAACCAGGTGCTTTGATCACAAACTCAATGCCCTCACAGAATTGATTTACGGAAAACAAATTTTGAACTTAAATATTCAAATTTAATTCTGAATGTCGATGAATTAAAATTTACCACATAAGGTATAGCCTTAGTTATACCAGTTAGTAAGTTTTATGTATCAAAATTAATGATGGAGGGAAAATCCATAGTTACTATTTTAAAGGCTAACCAATATTTATTTTCACACTGTAATGCTACTGTTGTTTATGTAGCTTTGCTACTATACCTTGGGTCTTTAGGGTATTGTAGAGTTTTCCTTCTTAAGAGATGAAGTACTTCACATATTTTATCACATTTACTATCTAAACTGCACTGTGAGGAAAAACAAGAACTAAGCTTTAAAATACATTGTCTCATTTTCCAGCCATTAAAGCATATTCTAGGGGTTAGAGGTTTCCAGTTGTGCTTCCTTTTATGAAGGGAAGACTATCTATCATTGCACACTTTGAAGTTGAAACAGCCCAGGAGTCATCATGAATGGGTAGTAAGGGCCCTCAGAAGCTTGTCTGAGAGGTCTTATTACTTGTGTTCACAGCAAACAATGGGTTATTTACTTAGCATTTCTGCTCTGTCTGCATTCCTAACAGCTAATTAAAGAAATCCTTATACTATGGAAAAAGAACAGGTAGGAAACTCTGTTTTTTGAACTAATGTTAAAAATCTGCTTCTGAATTTCTAGGAGGCAAAATGTGTATATTTGAGACTGAGTCTATTATCTAATCTAGTAGTTCAGTGGTCAATATCAATCATGTCCCATTGCTTAAGTTTCCTGGCCCTTTGACTTACACTCTTTCCAATTTGGTTAGGTTCAAACCTCTATGATGAAAAATGCGGCCAACTCCCATTATGGGGATGGGGATGCTTACCATATTAATGCTAGAATTCAGATTTAGTCCTATTCCAGCTACTACCTATTTCCTACAAGTAAGAATTCCCAAGGTCATACATCACATCAGCCTCAATCTCCCAAGGAACTGGCCTTATTTGTAAAGTAGAAATGTGTAAATAATTACTAAAATGTTATAGATAAACAATAGATCAAAATGACAGGGCAAATGTTCTGATTGCTAACCTAATACTGAAAAATTCCATTTTGGATTTTGTAAAAAAATAGTTTCAAATAGTCATGATAAAATTTAGTTTTAAGGGATATAACATTTAAATTCATATTATAATCTTGTACTGATATAAAAATTTGCTTGTCAGAGTGGAGAATAGCATTTGGTAGGCACCTTTACATTTGGAATGGAAGATACAATTGGTACCAGTTTAAGTGAAAATCTACAAGTGTTTCAAAATTTTTGACCTAATTAAATACAAAATTATTGCTATCCTCAAAATTTGAAAACTTTAATTTAAAAAAGAAAGTACATATAGACGTTTTGCATTTCCTAATGCTTTCTGTTTCTTATTTGGTCATAAATTCCTTCCTTCTCCAGAGATTTGACAGGTAAACTACCCCCTTGCTCTCCTGTTTTGAAGTATGACCCTTTATATATAAATCATGCACCTATTTCAAGCTTATTTTGATATAGTGCATTAGATATTGATCAATGCCTAGTTTCTTCCCTACTATTTCCCATTTTTCCCAGCAGTTTTTCGTCAAATATGGAATTTTTATCTCAGAAACTGGAATTGTTGTATTTATCACGCAGTAGATTGAGAGAGTCATTAACTATCATATCTTGTGTATTTAAACTATTCTGCTGACCCATCATTCTGTTTCTTAGTCAGTACCAAATCATTTTTATGACTGCTGCTTTTAAGACAGTTTTCATTTGGTACACCTTTCTTTGCATTTTTCATTAATTCTCCTCATGTTCTTGAACCTTTTGTTCCCCCAGATGAATTTTATTATTTTTTCTGGCTATATTAAATATTTTGGCAATTTAACTGGTAGACCCACAGATATTTTAACCTCAATATATGTGTGACCGTCCCCTAAATTTATTCCCTAGCACAGTTCTTGGAAAATTGTAGATTTGTACCTATGGCATCTTTCTCTGAACTAATAAATTAGTTTTTTGTCAACATATCAATCATAAGATAATATAAGTATTTTATTTAAATTAGAAACATGTTAAGAAAGTAAAATTTATATTGCATTCCATTATTTTTAAGTAATATGTATGTAATAGGTCCTAAATTGCCTAGTTTCATTATCCATAGATGACTGGCAAGTCTGTTTCTGGGAATGAGTAATGAAACCACTTTTCTTCTTGCTTCCAACCACTTAAAAGTATATATAATTTTTTTTTTGCAATTTTTTATTGGTGACTAAAGAGGAATTGATTTTACAATGAAAACGTTTTAAGCAAAATATTACTTCTTGTTTATCTTTTAAGTAGTAACTTTGAGGAGGAATTGATTATACCTTGGTGGGGAGGGACACTGAGGAACATGACAGCCATTATATGTTCATAAATGCATAGAACCTATATTCCTAATATATTAATTTTTTTCTTGATAACATATGACTGACTATAACAGGCAGTGTCTAGCCCATTATGATATTAGAAGATCTATCACAGCTCTCTGAGATTATACCAACAACCAGTTTCCACATTAGGAAAGAAAATCAAACTGTACACTTGAGTACTTGTGTCAGGATGGATTCAAATCAACTAGGCAAAAGAGTGACTTACACATTATTTATACTACATTTGGAAAGTATTGTTTGCTTGTAGAGGGAGAAAGGGAAACATAGAAGGATGATGCATTCCTATTATTTTCATTATGTTTTCTCAGTAAATATCTATTGATAAAAGTCAATTTAATAGTAGGAGCATATTAACTTGTTAAATGATTGTAGGAAGTACCTTGGTGAGAATAATAAAAACTACCCTAATCTTACTGCAGTTCCTCAGGGAATTGCCTTTAAAGCAAGTGTTAATCTTCAATTTCAACCACAACTGAGATTGACGTTTGAAAAGTAGACCAAGAAGGTTCAACAGATATGATATGTGTTTTCACAATTATACACCTATAATACATACACATATGTGAGTATACATGTGCATGATACATTTAAACTCATATTTACTAAGGTAATAGCAAAAATGGCCTCTTTTGTCCCAAAAATAATTTCTTTTTTTCTTCTTACTTTTTAAAATGTGAATGATAATGTTAAAGAACTCTTTGAAATGATAAAAGATAGAATAAAATGACCATTTTGATCACTCAAAAATGAGTACAAGTGAACAAAAGAACATGTGCCTCTAAGTATTGTAAATGAAAATGACAAGTCACTGAGCTTCTCCTCAGTTATCTTATTTATAAAAGTGCTTTACATGATGATTGCTAAAGTGATTTCCCTAATGAAATATTATTCTGGCTTTGTTACTTAATTACCTATTTATAGGTTAATATGAAATAACAGACATATAACCAAGCCATATATTTCAACAGAATCTCCTAAGATCACTAATTTCTAACTAAAAGTGACCTTAAGAAACATCTAGTCCAAACATTATTTGAGGAAGAAAAAAAAAATGGGGCTCAGAAAATATTTGAAATATTCAAGGCCACACATCTGTATTCCAGGGCCAAGTTAAAACAAGTTTCTGAATTGAAAATTTTAATGAAAAAAAATTTTTTTTAAATATACAATCAAAAAAAAAAAAAAAAAAACAAGTATGGGTAGAAACTGAGTATCTCTGAAGTACTTCCTCAAATGTAGTAGTTAAGTGGTACAGTGGACAGTGATCAGCTAGTAGTAACAAAGATGTGTTCAAATCTTTCATCAGATACTTATTAATCATGTGATCCTGAAAAAAATATATATATTTACCTTCTCTTTGCTTCAGTTTCCTTATATTTTCATTGGAAACAATAATAGCACCTGCCTTTCAGGTGAGTATTTAATTTCTTAATATTTGTAAAGCACTTAGCACAGTATCTGGCACATTGTAAATGCTCTATAACTGTTAAATATTATTTTATGCATCTGTGATCTCAGTTGATTAATATAGTGCTTAGGCAGTAAAGCAAATGGCAATTCAGAAACACTTAGAGTTAAGCTCTATTATTCCTTTACTATCTTTGAGCTTATGGGGAAAACGTAATATGGGAGATTAAGTAAGGGAAAAGGATATATATTTCTCCCTGGTAGACAGAGACTGACAATTACTGCTGTCAATATATTTGTGTAATTTGTTGATTGTGGAGGTTAGCTCAGCCAAATGGGAGCTTCTGTGGACCCGCCTTCAAAAATGTCCAGAATTTCATGATGCAGCATGCTTATCCTTCAATAAGATAACACCTATATGGAGGACTTGTGTTTCATCTGTGTATCTTGCATTCTATTATTATTCTTGATTTGTATTAGCTGGAAATGGAGTTTCTAATTTCGAGTAATTCTTTGATGATACGTTCTTTCTAAGACAACTTAATGCCACATCTATTGTTTTGACTAAGGCTCAGTCAAAAATCTTGAGAATATGGAAGTTGCATATTTAATACAATGGAGACTGAACATAAATGACTTTTATGTAAGTAAATTTTCTAGACAGACCACATGTATTGCATGCATGGCTCCAATTACATTGTTGTGGCTATTTTAAACACCTAAGGTTATATCAATGTAGTATTGGGTCTCTCTGTTCTTGCTACATAACAGAATGACCACTCTTTATAATCATACATGTCTTTGATGATCCTTTATTACATATAGGCTATCATTATTAATATGGGGTAACTTACTCATACTGTCCATACAATATTCCATGAATATTTAAAAATATATTTAATTTTTTTCTGACAACTTAATGTTTGTGTTTTTAAATGATTTTATGCAAGCAATAATGAGATAACTAAGCAATGAGAGAAAAAGAGAAAATAATAACCTGTTAACTTGTAGAAAAAGGTATGGCATATGGGATACTCATAATACCTTTTATACTTGAACTCTAAATAACTATAAATTGTTGCTTAGATCTAAGTGCTTGCTTCTCCATATGTCTCTTTCCATTTCTGGATGCTGCACACCTGTTTTCTGTCATGCAGTTCCATATTAGGGAATTTAGAAATAGTCACTTTCATAAATTTGTATAAATGAAGTTATTTTAAATTACTGTGCAAAGATCCCATAAAATATAGGTCTAATTCATGGTATATTTAAAGAAATAAATTCCATTTCAGGTCCATCTCTTTTTTTTTTTCCTTCGGGAACTTCTTGCAATTATGAACTGTGTCTTATGATAATTATCATAATTGTGGTAGGTACACATAAAAGAATTGATGTTTCCTCCATTAATATCTACAAGGATAGGTATTTTAAGATCATTATATTGTTTCCTTTCCACAATATTTTTCTAGGTTGCAGTGCATAAAATTTGCATATTGAAATGGGAAATATGGGCAAAACCTGCAATATGTAGTTCAAATTCTAAAGTAACTATTCATATTTCACATTTCTACAGCAATTAAAACTTAAAAATCACTTTTCCTACAGAATCTCTGTGAGATAGTAATATGATTTTTATTTTCATGTTTCAAGTGAAGAAACTGAGTTTTAGAGTTTTTATAGGTAGAAGAAACTATTACATGCTTACTCAGAAGTGTATTAATATGTTAAAGACTAGTGTGCCATAACACAAGATAAGGTAATGGATGATGATAATGATGGTGATGATGATGATGATAGTGGCTAGCATTTATATAGTACCTTCTATGTTCCAGAGATGCAGCTAAGCATTTTACAAATTTTATCCTATTTGATCTGCACAACAATCTAGGAGATAAGTACCCATTACTACCCAAATTTTGTAGGTGAAAAAAAAAAATAAGACAGAGAATGAGTCACTTTCTCAGTGTTGAAAATCTAATAAAGATCTGAGGCTGAAATAGAATGTAGGTCCTCCCTTCATCAGACCTAGAATCTTATCCACTATGTCACATAGTTGCCACAATCCAAAATCAATCAATCAATAAATAAATAATGGAACAAATCATGCCAATGTTAGGGTAACTCCTCACAAACAAATCTATTAAAATTACTTCCATAAATTACAAATTCAAAACTTAGAATCATTGCTCAAAGGAGAATATAATGAATCAGTAAGAAGAAAGAGTTCTAAGTTTGGAGACAGAGATCTTGAGTTCAAATTGAACACTACCTGTATAATCCTGACCCAATTTGTTTCACCTCTCCAGACAATAGTTTTTGTTTTTGTTTTTGTTTTTGTTTTGTTTTGTTTTCCCCAGTTAGAATAGCAGGAGTAGCATAAGCAGTAGTAATAGTTGTAATTCTGGTTCTTGATCTGATTGGCCTTTTTTGAGACTGACCTATGATTCCCTCAGCTGCAAAAAGAAGAAAGCAAAATTGGAGTAAAAAGTCTAAAATAGTGAGATTGCAAGGAGTGAAAGGGATAGGCAGGGAAAGACAGAGTGATATATTTTCTATTGTATATGCAGTGAATATAAACATATCTGCCCATCTCTGAAATGAATGAAAGTCTTTCATAGGGTCCTGCTTTCTACTTCTTACTCTTCTAGGAAAAGAGGAAAGGAAACAACAAAAAGAAAGCAACTGTCCTCTAAAATGATAGAGAGGAAAAAAATGAACCAAAAGGAAAAAGAAAATACAAGGTTTTTTTTTGAAAGAAAGTTAGAAAATTGGACTGCAATACTGTCTTGCTGCCAACTATCTGGGTGACAGAATAAATCAACTATTCTGCTTCCCAACTTCCTTGACTATAAAATAAAGTTATTAAATTAGGTGATCTTTAATCTTAATATTTTTTCTTGATGTAAATATGTCATCTTTTTTTTTCACCACTAGAGAAAAAAAGAAAGAAGATCCAAGGAAGCAGATCCTATAGAAGATTTATGTATTTATGCTGGTAGCTATTTACCTCAGTCAGGCTAGATAAAATGTTCTTATCCATGTTGATATTGTTATATCAGATCTGCAGCATTCAAAAATTTGGAGATAAACTTTAGCTTCTTCAATCATATTATTAAATTCATATGTCCCATCCTGCCTTTTTACATCCCAAGAATATTTTGAATCAATGGAGTTGGGAAAAGAAAGCTATCTCTTTAATATATCATCCCAATGTGTTGTTGGGGACATTATTGTTAGCAGGTAAGAGGGGAATGCATTTTCTCCAATATAAACAACTAAAAGAAGGTTCTTTGTTATTAATTGAAAATTAAAATATTGGTAAAGATGGCTATATGGGCAGATTCCCAGAATAAATGACTTGCCAAAAAATGCATGGGAAATAAATAGCAGGGCTAAAATTTGAAAGTAAATTTCTTGGTTACAAGTCTAGTGCTTTTCCCACTCCAATAATATTCACCAATCCATTCGTAGCTGTTTTATTGCATCAAAACAAAATTATTTTGTAAGAAAATTTTTAAAAATAAAACAAATGATTCAACACTCTAACAAATATGTCTGATTTTTCATGATGGAGCAAACAACAACCACCATGTTTTGCTTACTGACTCTCCCAGCTTTCAAATTTAGAGTTGTTTTTTTTTTTTGAATCAGTGATTCAATATAAATAAATAAAATCGTACCTACTTTCTTACTGCTCACTAAAATGGCCAAGACAAAATCTTTTTAATTATAAAAATATAAGGACATGATTTGGAATAAAACTTGGTCTATATGTCAGCAAATAATGAGATTCTGTGGAGAATAGATATGCTGTAACATAAAAATGCTCTTCCCTTTCACCTCTTCATCAAAGAAAAGATCAATGTAAAAGGACTTTTAAGAATTTTAAGAAATTCCGGGGGCAGATAGGTGGCACAATGGATAGAGCACCAGCCTTAAATTCAGAAGGACCCGAGTTCAAATTTGATCTCAGAGACTTAACACTTCCTAGCTGTGTGACCCTGGGCAAGTCACTTAACCCCAGCCTCAGGGGGGGAAAAAAAAATTCTGGTGCAGTTAAAACTCATAAGAGTGAATTGGAAAATGAACAGAAATTTTTCTGTTCCATTTAATAAACTAGAACTCAAACTAGATATAAGAACTGAACTTGTACTTAAAATAATAATAATAATAATAATAATAATAGCTATTATTATCATTATTTTTAAAAATGTTACAAAGGTATATCATACAAAGAGCCTATTAAAATGAACAATATAGTTCCCTCATTTTATGATTCCATTAGAATTCCATAAAATAAAGCAACTAAAAAAAATCTCCACACAATTTCCTTCCAGAGAATTGTCATTACTGTATGTTTAAATGTAAAAAAAAAAAATTACTTAATAGTATGTTGTATATCTTATAAAGAAATAATAATCTTTTAGGCAGGAAAAAAAATACATAATTTGCCTTGTAGCATAAGTACAAATAATTTTTTCAAACTTGCAAATGGTCATTTTATGGATTGAAAACTTGACTGACATATTTAAATAGCCCAATTTTCTTGATGTTTATTTAGGAAATTTTCTTCCACCATTAAAATAAATAAAATTCTTTAGCATTTAAATTCTAGCAAGAAAAAAAAGGAAGCCACATGTTTTCTTTACAGATGAATTAAACAGTATTTATCCACTAATTCCAAAAATTTGATTCATTGTTATATAAAATGCTATCCACATGCTAAGTCACCAGATGGTTCAAAGCTGCTTTGTCAGTAGCAGTGATGACTTATCAATGATGACTTTACATGTTCACATTATCTTATTGTCCATTTCCCTATATTTGTGAGATAACTGAACAGAATTAAGTTTAGTATCATTAATCCAAACTTTTATCTGTATATTAGAAAATGTTTTAAATTTTATGATGTTCCTGGCTTGAGAAAATTCTTTTCAATTATCTGTGCCTGAAGTTTTCATGATTAAAAAGAGGAAGGTAAACTAAATATTCTCTCAAATTCCTTCCACCTCCAAAATTATTATCTTGCCAGTAGTAAAACTACTAACACAAATCCAATAAATTAAAACACAAGCTATAAACATAATTTAAGTCTTTCATCTTATTAAATCACAGCTCAGTTAACAAATTTTAATTATTACTCAGATCATTCAAAAATATCTATACTATTGATAAGTCATGCTCTTTGTCATGCTCACAGAGTATCAATGAAGAAATTCATTGTTTGTTTGTTTTTTAATGCAGCAGCATCAAGAATTTCCATAGTTAAAAAGGAAAATAACTTTGATATAGAAGTCGTCAGGGAGGGGCCAGAGCCAAGATCGCAGAGAAGATAGACACGAATTTGTAAGCTCCCTTCTTCCCTCATAACCAATTAGTTAAATCAGCCTCAAAAATAACACTGGACTAATAGAAACCACAAGGATAGGAAGCACAACGTACCAGCTGAAGAGAATCTGGAGTTTCAACAGAAAAGGTCAGTTCCAAGGGGAGGAAGAAAAAAGGCCAACACAGACAAAGCTAGGTTCTAGCACATTGTGCTGATCAGGCTGGGGAGAACTCTGGGATCAGAGAAGCCACTGACATAGAAGAATCTTGCACAGGCTGTTAGCTTTTCTCTGCTTATAAAACATCAGTTAAGAAGAGAAATGAAGCCACTTTAAAATATAAAGCCAGACACTAGAACCACCCCAATCCAGAAATGACCTAACAGATCTCGGGATGGCTGTGCAGCCTCTTTCTGCTGTCCGGGCTTCACCTTGGGGTAGTTAAGAGCCTGAACAGTGGGGACACAGCCTGAGGCAACATCTAATTCACATAGAAGCAGGCTTGGCTGGAGGCTGTGGAACTGGCCATTGAAGTCCCAGAGAAGCGGAAACTTTGAAATAGGGACTGTGGTTTCTAGGTAGACACTTCCTGTTTGAGCGCAAGGGCTTTTCAAGTCAGCTACTGATATCCACACCCCACGGGACCCATTGGCTGGGCTTTGTATCGCCTTTACTGTTCAGTCTTGAACTTCAGGGAAGTCACTAGGACATGCAACAGGGTCCTTCACTGGGCAACCCTCACAGCTCAGTCGTACTAATTACCTCTGAGGCACTTCCAGGGAGGGGGAGGGGAACTCTCTCCCAGAATTCTATCTTGGCTCAGGCACAGGAGCCTCTGCATCCATCTGGTCTGGGAGGAAGCTGATAAATAAATAAATAAATAAATGTCTTACCTCAAGGTTGACCCCAAAAGATTTTTAACCATAAGTAAAAAGCTGAAGAGAACCATTGATTCCTTCTACACAAAGAGTGGGGAACCCCAAGGAAGTTAATAGCAGAGAGTCAGCAGATAACAGCCTAAAGGGGAATGATACCTGTCCCCCATCACATAACTCTCTCCTAGAAGAGACTATTTAAAAGTTAAGAGAGTTTGAAGAAAAATGGGGAAAGGAAAGAGAAGCTATGATAGAGAATAACAACGTTCTGAAATTGGAGTTGGAAAAAAAAATAAAGAATTCACAGGAGATGCAGGGAAACAAAATTTGCGAATTAGAAAAGGTTAAAAAATCACAGGAAAGTAGGATTTCTGAATTGGAAAAGATAAAATAGTCTCAAGAAAGTAGGGTTTCTGAACTGGAAAAAGAAAATAACTCTCTAAAAAAAATTAGGGAAATGGAAAAAAATTCAATAGAGCAAAATAATACATTTAAAAACTCAATTGGGGATATACAAAAAGAACTAAAAAGTGTAAAGGCAGAAAAAAACTGATTAAAAATCAGCACAGAACAAATAGAAATAAATGATTCAGTGAGAACCCAAGAATCAGTCAAACAAAACAAGACAAAACAAAAACAAAAACAATAAAAAAAAAAGAAAAGAAAAGAAAAGAAAAGAAAAGCTGGAGAATAATGTCAAATACTTACTGGGATAATCTATAGACCTGGAAAATAGATCTAGGAGAGATAATCTGAGGATCATTGGAATTTCCTAAAACTATGACCAAAAAAGGAGCCTAGATTCTATTTTATAGGAAATCATCAAGGAGAACTGTTCAAAGATAAAATAGAAACAGAAGGGAAAATAAGCATTGAAAGAATTCATTGAACACCTTCTGAAAAAGACACTAAAAAAAGAACTCCATGGAATATTGTGGCTAAGTTGCAGAACTACCAAACAAAGGAAAAAAATATTGCAAGCAGCAAGAAAAAAGCAATCCAAATATCAACGTGCCACAATAAGGGTCACTCAAGATCTGGCTGCTTCCACATTAAAAGATCAAAGGGCCTGGAACCTGATGTTCCTGAAAGGCAAAAGCTCAAGGATTGCAACCAAGAATAAACTATCCAGCTAAGTTGAGCATTTTCTTACATGGAAGAAGATGGTCATTTAATGAAACAGAGGAATTCCATTTGTTTCTAAGAAAAAAAAAAAAAAAACAGACTTAAATAAAAAAAAAAATTGATCTACATCCACAAGACTGAAGAGAAACAGAAAAAGGTAAAAAGAACTCTTGGGAACTGTATCTCTGTTGTGGATATATAGAAAGTCCACATGGATAATTTGATTTTACTGATATAAAAAGGGGGAGTAATAAAGGGAAGGGGGTAGTATCAGAAAAAAGGGGAAGGAGTGATAAAAAGAGGGAAACTACATCCAAGGAAGGGGCATACAATAATATACCACATCTGAGGGAATTTAGAGAGGGAGTGAAACATTGTGTGAATCTTAGTCTTATCAGAGTACGCTCAAAGAGTAAATAATTGACATATTTGTTTTTCAGAGAATTCTCTCTCACCTCATTAAAAGGGGGGAGAGGAAAAGGAAAAAGGAAAAGGGGAATAAGGGAAGTGTAGAAGAAAAGGGAAGGGATTTGGAAGGAGGGGGGAGGGATACTAAAAAAAGAGGGCTGCGTGTCACAAGTGGGGTCTATAAATTAAATATTGGGGAAAGGGTTCAGGGGTTCAAGGGAAAAAAGCATAATCTGGGGATAATATGATGGCAGCAAATACAGAATTAGTCATTTTAACTGTAAATGTGAATGGGATGAACTCTCCCATCAAATGGAGACAGATAGCAGACTGGATCAAAAATCAGAACCCTACAATATGTTGTTTACAGGAAACACACTTAAAGCAGTGAGATACATACAGAGTAAAGGTAAAAGGTTGGAGCAGAATCTATTATGTTTCAGGTAAAGCCAAAAAAGCAGGGGTAGCCATCCTTATCTCAGATCAAGCAAAAGCAGAATATTGAAAGTAAAACAAAAACAAAAACAAACAAACAAACAAACAAACAAAAAAAAAAAAACTACTGAATTAATAAATAAAACCAAGAGTTGGTTTTATGAAAAAGCCAATAAAATAGATAAACCTTTGGTGAATCTGATCAGAAAAAGGAAAGAGGAAAATCAAATTGTTAGTCTTACAAATAAAAAGGGGGATCTTTCCACCAATGAAGAGGAAATTAGAGAAATAATAAGGAATTACTTTCCCCAATTTTATGCCAATAAATTTGATAACTTAAGTGAAATGCATGACTTCCCCCAAAAATAAAGGATTCCTAGATTAACAGAGGAGGAGATAAATTGCTTAAATAGTCCCATTTCAGAAAAGGAAATAGAACAAGCTATTAATCAACTCCCCAGGAAAAAATCCCCAGGATCAGATGGATTTACATGTGAATTCTACCAAACATTTAGATAACAATTAGCTCCAATTTTATATAAACTATTTGAAAAAATAGGGGATGAAGGAGTCCTACCAAACTTCTTTTATGACACAGACATGGTACTGATACCTAAACCAGGTCGATCGAAAACTGAGCAAGAAAACTATAGATCAATTTCTTTAATGAATATTGATGCTAAAATCTTAAATAAGATATTAACAAAAAGAATTCAGAAAATCATCCCCAGGATAGTACACTATGATCAAGTAGGATTTATACTAGGAATGCAGGGCTGGTTTAACATTAGGAAAACTATTAGTATAATTGACCATATTAATAATCAAATTAATAAAAACCTTATGATCACCTCAATAGGAATAAATGGACTATTCCTTAGAGTAATCAGGAGCATATATTTGCGGCCATCAGTAAGCATATTATGCAATGGAGATAAACTAGAAGCTGTCCCAGTAAGATGAGGAGTGAAACAAGGTTGCCCACTATCACCATTACTATTCACTATAGTACTAGAAACGCTAGGCTCGGCAATAAGAGCCAAGAAAGAGATTCAAGGAAGTAGACTTGGAAATGAGGAAATCAAACTATAACTCTTTGCAGATGACATGATAGTATACTTAGAGAACCCCAAAGACTCTGCTAAAAAGCTATTAGAAATAATTCAGAATTTTAGGAAAGTTGCAGGATACAAAATAAATCTACATAAATCCTCAGCATTTTTATATATCACCAAAAAAATGCAACAGCAAGAGATACAAAGAGAAATTCCATTCCAAACAAATGTAGAAAGTATAAAATATTTGGGAATCCATCAACCAAAGAAAAGTCAAGAATTATATGAGAAAAATTACAAAACACTTGCCGCAAAAATAAAGTTAGATTTAAATAATTGGAAAGACATTCAGTGCTCTTGGATCGGCCGAGCGAATATAATAAAGATGACAATAATCCCCAAACTAATCTATTTAGTGCTATACCAATCAGACTCCCAAGAAACTATTTTAATGACCTAGAAAAAATAACAATAAAATTCATATGGAAGAATAAAAGAGAATTGCAAGGTAAGTAATGAAAAAAACATTAATCAGATGAAGGTGGTCTAAGTGTACCTGATTTAAAGCTATATTATATAGCAGCACTCAGCAAAACCATTTGGTATTGGCTAAGAAATAGAACGGTAGATCAGTGGAACAGATTAGATACAAAGGACAAAAAAGTGTACTTCTAAAGCAATCTAATCTTTGACAAACCCAAAGATACCAACATTAGGGATAAAAATTCATTATTTGGGAAAAACTGTTGGGAAAACTGGAAATTGGTATGGCAGAAATTAGATATGGATCCACACTTAACACCATATACCAAGATAAGTTCAAAATTGGTCCATGATTTAGGCATAAAGAATGAGATCATAAATAGATTAGAGGAACAGAGGATAGTCTACCTCTCAGACCTGTGGAGGAGGAAGGGATTTATAACTAGAGAAGAACTGGAGATCATTATTGATCAGAAAATAGAAGATTTTGATTACATCAGACTAAAAAGTTTCTGTACAAACAATACTAATGCAAACAAGATTAGAAGGGAAGTAACAAATTGGGAAAATATTTTTACAGTTAAAGGTCCTGATAAATTTCTCATTTCCAAAATATATAGAGAACTCACCATAATTTACAAGAAAGGATATGAACAGACAATTCTCAGATGATGAAATTGAAATTATATCCACTCATATGAAAATGTTCCAAATCACTACTGGTCAGAGAAATGCAAATTAAGACAACTCTGAGATATCACTACACACCTGTCAGATTGGCTAAGATGAATAATGATGAATGTTGGAGGGGATGTGGGAAAACTGGGACACTAATACATTGTTGGTGGAGTTGTGAAAGAATCCATCCTTTCTGGAGAGCAATTTGGAACTATGCCCAAAAATTTATCAAACTATGCATACCCTTTGATCCAGCATTGATGCTATTGGGCTTATATATCCCAAAGAAATACTGACGAGGGGAAAGGGACCTGTATGTTCCAAAATGTTTGCGTCAGCTCTTTTTGTAGTGGCTAGAAACTGGAAGATGAATGGATTTCCATCAACTGGCGAATGGTTGGGTAAATTGTGCTATATGAATGTTATGGAATATTAGTGTTCTGTAAGAAATGACCAGCAGGACAAATACAGAGAGGTTTTGAAAGACTTACATCAATTGATGCTGAGTGAAATGAATAGAACCAGAAGATTGCTGTACATCTCAATGCTGTATGAAAATGTAT
Source organism: Sminthopsis crassicaudata (assembly GCF_048593235.1). Taxonomy (NCBI): domain Eukaryota; kingdom Metazoa; phylum Chordata; class Mammalia; order Dasyuromorphia; family Dasyuridae; genus Sminthopsis; species Sminthopsis crassicaudata. The sequence continues at coordinate 77,736,274 of NC_133620.1, forward strand.
TCTAATGGAAGTGGATATCTTCAACATAAAGAAGATCCAACTCACTTCCAATTGATCTATGATGGACAGAAACAACTACACACAGAGAAGGAACACTGGGAAGTGAATGTTAATTGTTAGCATTACTGTCTATCTACCCAGGTTACTTATACCTTCGGAATCTAATACTTAGCTTGCAACAAGAAAATTGGATTCATACACATATATTGTATCTAGGTTAGACTGTAACACATGTAAAAATGCATGGAATTGCCTGTCATCTAGGGGAGGGAGTAGAGTAAGGAAGGGGATAATTTGGAAAAATGAATACAAGCGATAATGTTATTTTAAAAAAATTACTCATGAATATATACTGTCAAAAATTTATAATTATAAAAAAAAAGAAGTCTTCAGGGAGGAATATATGATGATTTCTTTTATGGTATTCCAGAGAAGTAGCCATACAGATTTTGTTCTTTCTAAAAATAGAAAACAACTATTTCTGAGTCAGATGAGCTTATTTTTTTCACAATTTCACTATATTCATGGTATTGAGAGACATTCAAAAATGCATGAAGAAATACCCACACCAATATTCACATATATGTTTAATGTGTGCAAACATGCATGGGCACATACATGTATAAATCATATATATATATATATATACACATGAACATATCTACCTGTATACATGTAAGTATCTTAGAGGGATATATGTAGTATGTGTTTCTGTGTGTATATGTATGTAGATTTGCATGTGGCTATGTATATACGTATTATATGCACATGGTTACACCTTGTGAATTTGCAAATGTATATGCAAGGTATATTCTATATATGTATAGTCATGCATGTGCATGTTTCCACATAACACACAAGAAACAATATTTTGTACTGGCTGGAGAAATTGTCTCACAATCAGAAATGCCTGAGTTAATGTTCTACTTCATGGCATATAGCAACAAAGCACGTAACTTTCTATGCCTTCAGATAACTTTGTAAGGTTATACACTGAAGATTAGATGTTTACCTATAGTGGTAGAAACTATTCTTAAGATCAATTAAATTAGATTGTGTTTTTAAACACATTTATGAAGCTCTACTCTAATTTATCATTGTTCAGACATGATGCAAAGGTCTTAAAGGCTGAATAATGGAGTCTAAATTTGGACTTGTACTGTGGTAGAATGATTTGAAGTATAGTCACAGTTACAGAATATGTTTCTGCTAACATCCATGACCCTAAGAAATCATTTCATCATGCTCCTAGAACCGTCCTATACTTCACAAGGATTGCCTTTCCCACATGTGACTCTGAACATCCCTTTCATCACACATCAGATATTCCATCCAATTACTTTCAGTTCTACAGGGGTTATTTTGCCTCTCAAAACTCAAACCTATACATCGAGGCCCTCCTCTATCCAGGCACATACAACTTACTGTCTCTCTGGGGCATATTCACCTGAGGCTTAAACACTGTGGACAATATAATGTACCTAAAGTCATTCTTTAATGATTAACATAATTCCAACCTATTTTTCCCACTACATTCAAGTGAGTATGAATCCAGGGTTGTTATTTTTCAAAGTTCATTGCCTTTCATTAAATTATATTTTATTCCTGATTCAACCCAACCTTTCTTCACCGCACTGCAAAAAGACTCAGTCTTTCTAATGTATTCTCTTGAATTTCTATTCATAAGAAATAAAGTAATTTTAATCTTAAGGCCTTTTCCTTTTTCTTTCCTTATATCTTATTGTACTTTCTAATATTTGTTTTCCTCCTAAGTTTCCTTGGTTACCTTTTACAGCACTAGTTCCATTTTATTAATCTTAATTTCTTAGTTATGATAAATAGCACATTAGACCAGTTCTTGCTTCCTATTGCCACTTCTAGGGGTTTCTTCCACAACCAACACTCAGTGTCTTTCTTCCTTTGTGATTCATTCAATAAACATTTATCACCTAATGAAGATTCTAGTGGCTGTTGTTATCTACAAACTTCTAAGATATTCTCTTTCCTTTCACAGTGATGTCATTGTTTTATCATATCTCTTACTAGGATTTTTCACCTTATATATTGATATTCATTCAAAAATTCTAACCTGTAATTACCAAACCATACTATCATCTATTTCTCTGTCCCACAAGTTTACACAGAAAAGGCTAGCCTTTATTTTGCATTGTGAAGTACCACATTCTAGTATATTATGTTCCATAAGCCTGGAATCCCTTTATTTGAATATAATCTCTTGTAATTCCAATACATCTCTCTGTGTCTTTCAACTCTAAATTATTTTCTTAGTTCTTATATATCTCCATCTTTTTTACATCTCTCGTCTTTTCCAGCCCATCAAGGCTTCACTGGCGGCACTCTCTTCCATTTTCCAATTTTGGTAATTTGGTGAAATAGTTCTATTCTTTGCTATCTTCTCTGGAATCCCTTACCATTTTATCCTCCCCCAATTCTAGTGTCCAAAATCAGTCTTAGATTAATCCCACCATCCCACCTTCACTTCTAATCATTTGCTGATGAAAAATTCTGGGGGAAAAATCATTACATATGTTAATTAGGTTTAATTATGACTTTATGCTGCATAAATAAGTTCAACCTCATTACAACACAACATTTTAAAAATATATTCATAATCATTTCACTATTCTTATCACCACAATATTTTTTCGAACTTTTTTACACCTCCTAAACATCTCATACCTTCCCTGACTTCTACATTCTCAGCTGAGATCATTACCTCTAATTTCAGTGGAAAAAAATGGCTCTATTAAGAATATATCATAAAATATCTTCAAGAATTATCTTTTCTTTTCATGCAACTGTCACAAGAGACAACACTTTATCTTGCCAAACCAAAAGTTTCAGCATGTAGCAGTGACCTCATTGTATCATTTCTTAACCTGCAGATTTCCCTCTTTATTATTACTGCTCTATAAATAATCTACAGTATCACTTCTCTAATGATAACAAATGCACTTGAGTTCTTTTCATCCTAAAGCAAGGGAAAAATTGATCTATCCATTCTTCTTAACTAGCTCCTTCTATCATGTTTTTATGTTATATAGTTGATCTCCTTTAGAAGGCTTTCTGCAAAAGGTGCTTCTACTTCTATTCTCAAATCTTTCCATAATTCTTTATAGAGTGCCTTCCCACTTCATTATTCAATCAAACTATTCTCTTTAAAGTTATTAAATTGGCTAATTTAAAAGGCTTTCCTTAATCATGTTACTTTTTGGAAAATTCTGAAGGCTTTGATATTCTCTTCATGTTATATATCATTACACACACACACACACACACACACACACACACACACACACACATACACACCATGTTGCTCTTCATTCATTTACCACTGCCAGATGAAAAATACTACACTTGCTCCTCCAACTACATCTTATTTTCTAATGGCAAATTGATTGTTTTGTACCCTTGGGTATAATGCCCAGGCTACCTTTCTGAAGGTCCTTCTGCAAGATAGGCACAAGGAGAATGGACAAGCATAGAGTCCAAAGTCTTTATTGTCTCTTACACAGTTTGTGTCTGTCATAGATTGACCTACTCTCAGTCTGACCCAGTCACCTCCAGCAGTCTGCCAGTCTCCCTCTGAGTCTGACTTTGTCCATTTAAATACCCTATTTCAATTACAATCATTACAGTATACTGAAATTTAGCCAGTATACAGTGATTACATCATTATATCAAATGAAAGTGATTCTAGATTACGTCATACTAGATATATGTGAATTAGAGAACCATTATCTTATAAATTCCATTGAATTAATATCGTCTTTCAAGTGTACTTCTCTCTTTACATTGGGTGAGACTTTGCATTTATTTTGTTTAGGTTTCATATCATTAGTCGAATGTTCTAATCAACATTTAGTGATTCTGACTTTGGCATCTAGTATTTCAATTATCCCTTCCACATTTCCATTATCTGCAAATATAATGGATCAACTGCAAGCTTTATTAAGTCATTGATAAAAATCATTTCATAGCCTAGAGCTGAAAATATTATATTTGGCACATTCTACCAGAGACCTCTTGTTACATTGAGCTTACATCACTACCAGCTATTCTTTGAACCTAGCTATCTATCCATTCTAAAGCTATTTGATTATATTATCAAACAATATATTTCTTTCCATCTTCTCCACAGGACTTGTTTTAGACATGCTATCAAAAGATTTTCTATAATCTAAATAAAAATCTCCAAAGCATTTATTTTACCTATTAGTTTAGTAATACTGTCAAAGATGGAAATTATGGTTATTCTGGAATGATGCTCTTCCTAAAACTATTCAGTTGTTTGTAATTTCCAATTACTTTTGAAAATGTTTGCTAAAATGATTTATTACAGAATTTTCCTGAGATTCAAAATTATTGGTAAATACTTTATAGGATATATTTTATTTAAAAAAAATAATTTGTCTCTCTTCAATCTCTTCTTAACTATTTTCCAATATCACTTAAAGCTACTGACAAAGATTCAGTAACCACATTTGCCACTTTTTTTAAGAACTAAGGATGTTGTTTATATGAGTCAGATGATGTCATTTTTATTCTGTTATTTTTTTAAATTTTTTATTATATATATATTTTTATAATATTATCCCTTGTATTCATTTTTCCAAATTATCCCCTCCTCCCTCTACTCCCTCCCCCCGATGACAGGCAATCCCATATATTTTACATGTGTTACAATATAACCTAGATACAATACATGTGTGTAAATACCATTTTCTTGTTGCACAATAAGCATTAGATTTCGAAGGTACATGTAACCTGGACAGACAGATATTAGTGCTAACAATTTATAGTCACTTCCCAGTGTTTCTTCTCTGGGTGTAGCTACCTCTGTCCATCATTGATCAACTGGAAGTGAGTTGGCTCTTCTTTATGTTGAAGATTTCCACTACCATCAGAATATATCCTCATATAGTATTGTTGTTGAAGTGTACAGTGATCTTCTGGTTCTGCTCATTTCACTCAGCATCAGTTGATGTAAGTCTCTCCAGGCCTCTCTGTATTTCTTTCTTTTTTTTTTTTTTCTTTGTAGTTAGAAGTTTATTATCAGTTCTTCACTCCCTAATGCAGAAGGTATTTTTTTTCATTCATTTTTCCAAATTATCCCCTCCCTCCCTCTACTCCCTCCCACCGATGGCAGGTAATCCCATACATTTTACATGTGTTACAATATAACCTAGATACAACATATGTGTGCAAAATACCATTTTCTTGTTGTACATTAATTATTAGCTTCCGAAGGTATAAGTAACCTGGGTATATAGACAGTAGTGCTAACAATTTACATTCGCTTCCCAGTGTTCCTTCTCTGGGTATAGTTATTTCTGTCCATCATTGATCAACTGGAAGTGAGTTGGATCTTCTTTATGTTGAAGATTTCCACTTCCATCAGAATACATCCTCATACAGTATTGTTATTGAAGTGTATAGTGATCTTCTGGTTATGCTCATTTCACTCAGCAACAGTTGATTTAAGTCTCTCAAAGCCTCTCTGTATTCCTCCTGCTGGTCATTTCTTACAGAGCAATAATATTCCATAACCTTCATATACCACAATTTACCCAACCATTCTCGAATTGATGGACATCCATTCAACGTCCAGTTTCTAGTCACTATGAAAAGAGCTGCCGCAAACCTTTTGGCACATACAGGTCCCTTTCCACTCTTTAGGATTTCTTTGGGATATAATCCCAATAACAGCAATGCTGGGTCAAAGGCTATGCACAGTTTGACAACTTTTTGGGCATAGTTCCAAATTGCTCTCCAGAAAGGATTGATTCTTTCACAACTCCACCAACAATTTATCAATGTCCCAGTTTTCCCACATCCCCTGCAACATTCATCATTATTTGTTCCTGTCATCTTAGCCAATCTGACAGGTGTGTAGTGGTATCTCAGAGTGGTCTTAATTTGCATTTCTCTGATCAGTAGTGATTTGGAACACTCTTTCATATGAGTGGATATAGTTTCAATTTCATCATCTGAGAATTGCCTGTTCATATCCTTTGACCATTTATCAATTGGAGAATGGTTTTGTTTCTTATAAATTAGGGTCAGTTCTCTATATATTTTGGAAATGAGACCTTTGTCAGAACCTTTGTTTTTAAAAATATTTTCCCAATTTGTTACTTCCCTTCTAATCTTGTTTGCATTAGTATTGTTTGTACAGAAACTTTTTAGTGTGATGTAATCAAAATCTTCTATTTTGTGATCAATAATGATCTCTAGTTCTCCTCTGGTCATAAATTCCTTCCTCCTCTACAAGTCTGAGAGGTAGACTATCCTCTGTTCCTCTAATCTATTTATTATCTCCCTCTTTATGCCTAAATCATGGACCCATTTTGATCTTATCTTGGTATATGGTGTTAAGTGTGGATCCATATCTAATTTCTGCCATACTAATTTCCAGTTTTCCCCACAGTTTTTTCCAAATAATGAATTTTTGTCCCTAATGTTGGTATCTTTGGGTTTGTCAAAGATTAGATTGCTTTAGATATACACTTTTTTGTCCTTTGTATCTAATCTGTTCCACTGATCTACTGGTCTATTTCTTAGACAATACCAAATGGTTTTGGTGACTGCTGCTATATAATATAGCTTTAGATCAGGTACACTTAGACCACCTTCCTCTGAGTTTTTTTTCATTAGTTCCCTTGCAATTCTCGACCTTTTATTCTTCCATAGGAATTTTGTTGTTATTTTTTCTAGGTCATTGAAATACTTTCTTGGTAGTCTGATTGGTATAGCACTAAATAAATAGATTAGTTTGGGGAGTATTGTCATCTTTATTATATTCGCTCAGCCTATCCAAGAGCACTGAATGTCTTTCCAATTATTTAAATCTGACTTTATTTTTGTGGCAAGTGTTTTGTAATTTTTCTCATATAATTCCTGACTTTTATTTGGTAGATGGATTCCCAAATACTTTATACTCCCAACATTTGTTTGGAATGGAATTTCTCTTTGTATCTCTTGCTGTTGCATTTTGTTAGTGATATATAAAAATGCTGAGGATTTATTTTGTATCCTGCCAATTTGCTGAAATTTTGAATTATTTCTAATAGCTTTTTAGCAGAGTCTTTGGGGTTCTCTAAGTATACCATCATGTCATCAGCAAAAAGTGATTTCCTCATTTCCTACTCTAATGACTTGAATCTCTTTCTCGGCTCTTATTGCCGAGGCTAGCGTTTCTAGTACTATACTGAATACTAATGGTGATAGTGGGCAACCTTGTTTCACTCCTCATCTTACTGGGAAAGGTTGCAGTTTATTTCTATTGCATATTATGCTTACTGATGGTCTTAAATATATCCTCCTGATTATTCTAAGGAATAGACCATTTATTCCTATACTCTCAAGAGTTTTTAGTAGGAATGGATGTTGGATTTTGTCAAATGCTTTTTCTGCATCTATTGAGATGATCATATGGTTCTTATTAATTTGATTATTAATATGGTCAATTATATTAATAGTTTTCCTAATATTAAATCAGCCCTGCATTCCTGGAATAAATCCTACTTGATCGTAGTGTATTATCCTGGAGATGATTTTCTGAAGTCTTTTTGCTAATATCTTATTTAAGATTTTAGCATCAATATTCATTAAGGAAATTGGTCTATAATTTTCTTTCTCAGTTTTCAATCTACCTGGTTTAGGTATCAGTACCATGTCTGTGTCATAAAAGGAGTTTGGTAGGACTCCTTCATCCCTATTTTTTCAAATAATTTATATAACATTGGGGCTAATTGTTCTTTAAATGTTTGGTAGAATTCACATGTGAATCCATCTGGTCCTGGGGATTTTTTCCTGGGGAGGTGATTAATAGCTTGTTCTATTTCTTTTTTCTGAAATGGGACTATTTAAGCAATTTATCTCCTCCTCTGTTGATCTAGGGAGCCTATATTTTTGGAGGAAGTCATCCATTTCACTTAAGTTATCAAATTTATTGGCATAAAGTTGGGCAAAGTAACTCCATATTATTTCTCTAATTTCCTCTTCATTGGTGGAAAGATCCCCCTTTTCCTTTGTAAGACTAACAATTTGATTTACCTCTTTCTTTTTTCTGATCAAATTTACCAAAGGTTTATCTATTTTATTGGCTTTTTCATAAAACCAACTCTTGCTTTTATTTATTAATTCAATAGTTGTTTTTTTTTTTTCACTTTCAATATTATTGATTTCTCCTTTTAATTTTTGTATTTCAAGTTTAATTTTTGGTTGGGGGTTTGTAATTTGGTCTTTTTCTAGCCTTTTAAGTTGTAAGCCCAATTCGTTAAGCTTCTTTTTCTCTATTTTCTTGAAATTAGCCTCTAAAGATATAACATTTCCCCTTATTACTGCTTTAGCTGCATCCCAAAGATTTTGGTATGATGCCTCATCATTGTCATTATCTTGGGTGAAATTATTAATTGTTTCTATAGTTTGCTGTTTCACCCAGTCATTTTTTAAGATGAGATTGTTCATTTTCCAATTACTTTTTGGTCTATTTACCCCTAATTTCTTATTGAATGTAGTTTTTATTGCATTGTGATCTGAGAAGAAGGCATTTATTATTTCTGCCTTCCTGCATTTAATTTTGAGATCTTTATGTCCTAATATATGGTCTATTTTTGTATAGGATCCATGAACTGATGAGAAGAACGTATATTCCTTTCTATTGCCATTCAGTTTTCTCCAAAGGTCTATCATACCTAGTTTTTCTAATGTTCTATTTACTTTTTTAATTTCTTTCTTGTTTGTTTTGTGGTTTGATTTGTCTAAATCTGAGAGTGCAAGGTTGAGATCTCCCACTATTATAGTTTTACTGTCTATTTCTTCTTGCAATTCTCTTACCTTTTCCTTTAGAAAGTTAGATGCTATACCACTTGGTGCATATATGTTTAGTATTGATATGGCTTCATTATTTATGCTACCTTTCAGCAGGATATAGTTTTCTTCCTTATCTTTTTTAACTAGATCAACTTCTGCTTTTGCTTGATCTGAGATAAGGATAGCTACCCCTGCTTTTTTGGCTTTACCTGAAGCATAATAGGTTCTGTTCCAACCTTTTACCTTTACTCTGTATGTATCTCACTGCTTTAAGTATGTTTCCTGCAGATAACATATTGTAGGGTTCTGATTTTTGATCCAGTCTTTTATCCGTCTCCATTTGATGGGAGTGTTCATCCCATTCATATTTACAGTTGAAATTACTAATTCTGTATTTCCTGCCATCATATTATCCCCAGATTATGCTTTTTTCCCTAACCCCCCTGATCCCTCTCCCTGATATTTAATTTACAGACTCCCCTTGTGACACACAGCCCTCCCTTTTTTTAGTATCCCTCCCCCCTCCCTCCAAGTCCCTTCACTTATTCTCCTTTTACTTTTCCCTTTTCCTCTCCCACCTTTTAATGAGGTGATAGAAAATTCTCTGAAAAACAAATATGTCAAATATTTACTCTTTGAGCCTCTTCTGATTAGAGTAAGATTCACACAATGATTCTCCCCCTCACTAAATTCCCTCAGATATGGTGTATTTTCTATGCCTCTTCCTGGGATGTTTCCCTCTTTTTATCATTCCTTCCCCTTTTCCTGAAATGACCTCCTTCCCTTTACTACCCCCCCTTTTTCTTTTATATCAGTAAAATCAAATTATCCATGAGTACTTTTTATATACCCACAACAGAGTTACAGTTCTCAAGGGTTCTGTGTACCTTTTTCTGTTTCTCTTCAGTCTTGTGGATGTAGATCAAATTTTTTGTTTAAGTCTGGTTTTTTTCTTAGAAACATATAGAATTCCTTTATTTCATTGAATGACCATCTTCTTCCATGGAAAAAGATGCTAAACTTAGCTAGATAGTTCATTCTTGGTTGCAGTGCTTGATCTTTTGCCTTAAGGAATATCAGGTTCCAGGCCCTTCTATCTTTTAATGTGGAGGCAGCCAGATCTTGAGTGACCCTTATTGTGGCACCTTGGTATTTAAATTGTTTTTTTCTAGCTGCTTGCAGGATTTTCTCCTTTGTGTGGTAATTCTGCAGCTTAGCCACAATATTCCGTGGTGTTCTTTTTTTAGGGTCTATTTCAGAAGGAGTTCGATGAATTCTTTCAACATCTACTTTCCCTTCTGTTTCTATTATCTCTGGGCAGTTCTCTTTGATAATTTCCTGTAAAATAGAATCTAGGCTCTTTTTTTGGTCATAGTTTTCTGGAAGTCCAATGATCTGCAGATTATCTCTCCTAGATCTATTTTCCAGGTCTATAGATTTTCCCAGTAAGTATTTGACGTTGTTCTCCAGCTTCTCAGTTTTTTTTTTTTTTTTTTTTTTTTGTTTGTTTTGTTTGATTCTTGGGTTCTCTGTGAATCATTCATTTCTATTTGTTCCATTCTGACTTTTAAGGAGTTATTTTCTTCTTTCACAGTTTTTAGTTCTTTTTGTAAATGCCCAATTTAGTTTTTAAATGAATTATTTTACTCTATTGAATTTTTTTCCATTTCCCTAATCTTTTTTTGAGAATTATTTTCTTTTTCCAATTCAGAAATTCTATTTTCTTGAGACTTTTTTTATCTTTTCCAATTCAGAAATCCTACTTTCCTGTGATTTTTTCACCTTTTCTAATTCACAAATTTTGTTTCCCTGCATCTCCTGTGAATTGTTTATTTTTTCCAACTCCAATTTCAGGACGTTGTTATTCTCTATCATAGCTTCCCTTTCCTTTCCCCATTTTTCTTCAAACTCTCTTAACTTTTTAATAGTCTCTTGTAGGAGAGAGTTATGTGATGGGGGGCAGGAATCATTCCCCTTTAGGTTGTTATCTGCTGACTCTCTGCTGTTAACTTCCTCGGGGGTTGGATACCTGCTCTTTCTCTGTGTAGAAGGAACCAATGGTTCTGTTTAGCCTTTTATTCATATTTTAAAAATCTTTTGGGGTCAGTTCTTGGGGTAAGAAATTATTTATTTATTTCTTTATCAACTTCCTCCCAGACCAGATGGTTGCAGATGCTCCTGTGCCTGAGCTAAGAGAGAGCTCTGGGAGAGAATTCCCCACCCCCTCCCTGGAAGTGCCTCAGAGGTGACTAGCACTGCTGTGCCTTGAGGTCGCTGTCTTCTAGCGGCTTCCCTGAGGTTTGAGACTGAACAGTAAAGGCACACAAAGCCCAGCCTATGTATCCTGGTGGGACGTGGATGTCTGCAGCAGGTGATGTGAAAAGCCCCTGTGCTCAAACTGGAAGTGTCTGCCAGAAACCTTGGTCCCTAGTTCAATGTTTCCACTTCTCTGGGACTTCTGGAGCTGAGTTCCATACCCTCCAGCTGAGCTAGGCAGTGTGTGTTGCCTTGGGCCGTATCTGCCCACTTATCATTCTCTTAACTAGTCTCAGGTGGGAGCTAGGGGCCACACCCCCCAGTGCTGAGATCTGCTGAGTCACCCCCAGGATCCGGGAAGATCTAATCTATCTTTGAATTTTTAAAGTAGTTTAGATTCCTCTTCTGAACTGCTGTATTATAAGCAGAGAAGAGCTAACAGCCTGTGCCAGATTCCTTTATCTCAGTGGCTTCTCTGATCCCAGAGCCCTTCCCAGCGCGATCAGTGCAGTATGCTAGCACCCAGCCGTCTGTGCTGGCCTCTCTTCTTCCTCCCCTGGGAACTGACCTTTTCTGTTGAAACTCCAGATTCTCTTCAGCTGGTAAGTCATGCTTCCAGTCCTTGTGGTATCTATCAGTCCAGTGCTATTTCTGAGGCTGATTTATCTAATTGGTTGTGAGGGAATAAGGACGTTCACAGAGTCCTGTGTTTCTTCTTGGCTCCGCCCCCCTTTATTCTGTTATTTTCCAAGTGAATGTCAATCTTATTTATAGAGAAAACAAAAACAAAATGATGTCAATAATTTCATCTCTTTAACATCTGTTTTCTTCCTCCCAAACACCAGATTATATATCATTATTTGTGAATAATCATTCACCTCTAATTTTGTTTTAAAAACACTTTTTTTAGTTTCTCTAGTTTACTTTTGTTTTTTGTTTTTTTTTTCTGAACTGAGCAAATATGATACTTTTTAGGATCATGACACACTAAAATTTATCTTTTGTTCTATATCAGTATTCAATAAATTGAAAGCAATGGAACAGAAGTATAAACACGATCCTTATCTGCGACATTGGTCAAGGGATCTAAACAAATTTTCTGCAATGGGGAGCACATTTATTCCCTCATCCTAAGGTATTTCGTTCTACTTTGGGATGACTTAATTTTCAGATTTTGTTTTCCTTTTCACTAACATAGTTCCCAAGTATATGAAAAAATAAAGTATAAGAACTAGAAATTAAAACAATGTTATTGATTCCAGAGCTATTCTAAAACATTCTTCCTACCAGCCTATAATTGTTGTAATGCTTTTAATTGCAAATTTCTTATATTTCACTATGTTAAATTTGTAATAATTGTTTTTGCCTATGGTTTGATTCATTTAAAGGGTTTTCAAACTATCAAACTCTTTATATTTACAACTTTAAATGGATGTCACCAACATCACTTTTGCTAACCATCATTCCCCATGAGACAAAATTGATTTGGGTTTCAGTCACTTGAAAGTTGTATAGTTTTATAAAATCAGATACATAAGAATGACAAAATTTTAGGGCAGAAAGAAAGGTTAGAATCCATCTGGCCTAACTGATAACAGTAATTTCCTGTCCAAGACTATGACAAGTAGTCAACCAGATTTTGCTTTAACACTTTTTAGTTAGAATAAACTCACTTTCTCCTGAGCTTCTCTATTTTATTTTTTAAAAAAGATTATTTAGAATTTCATTTTCCACAGTTATACCTTACAACAATTTTTAAAATTCATTTGTTAACTTTGAGTTCCAGATTTTCTCTACTCCTACATCATCAGCTCATTCACTAAAAAATGCAATCAATTTAATATATGTTATAAATGTGTAGTCATGCAAAATGTTTCCATAATACTCTAGTTGTAAAGGAAAATGTAAGCCAAAAAACAACAAAAAGCTCCTCAAGAAAAAAAAAAAATAAAGAAAAATTTAGGAAGTGTGCTTCTATCTACATTCATATACCATTGGGATATAGATAAGCTTTTTTCATCACAACTCTTTCTAAACTGTCTTCTTTCTAACAGCTAACAATAGCTGTCTTTCATAGTTGATTATGTTTCACTATGGCCGTTACTTTATACATAATATGTTCTCTTGTGTATCAGCTCAAGAAAATCTTTCTAAGTATTTCTGAGAACATTCTGCTCATTGTTTCTTAAAGCATAATAGCATTCCTTCATAATCACATACCACAGGTTATTCAACAAATTTATCTTTTCAAATTATTTTCCCTTAGAAAACAGCTACAATAAATATTTTTTTACACATTTAAGTACTTTTAATTTTTTTAAATCTCTTTTGGGATACAGCCCAGTAATGATATTGGTAGGTTTAAGTATATATAGACCTTTTGGTATAGTTCCCAATTGCTCTAAAAATGGTTGCATCAGTTCACAGTTCCATCAATAGAGTGCTAATATTTCATTTTCCCCCACATTCACTCTAACATTTGTCATTTTCCTTTTATGTTATCATTAGCCAATCAAATCAGTAAATATGTCAGAATTGTTTTAATTAACAATTATCCATTCAATAGTGAATTAGAGCAACATTTCTTAAATTAAAAGTTTCAAAACTGTATAGGGTTGTGTAACTTAATGTAATAATCTTTTAAAAATTGGCAACAGTAAAAGATATCAAATATTCCAAGATGTAATTCTTTACATATCAAGCACATCTATCTCATTAATTTGAAATTTTGCTTTAATCTTTAATAAGTGGTAAAGCTTATGTATACTAAGGATTTGGTTTAAAATAAATCCCTTTAGGATTTCTTTATCAATTTCTGTATTTATTCATTTATCAATTAATATTTGATAAGTATCCTTATATTATACATATAGCCCTGGATTCAAGTACAATTTTCTTGGGCAAAAAAAGGTTACAAGTGGAAAAAGTTTGAGAATGCCTGAGTTAGAACATTTCTTATATATGTATAATTAGGCATGGCTACTTCATCTGAAAAGTATTCATATATTTTATCATTTACTAAACAATTGGAGAATGGCTCTTATTTCTATAAATTTGATTCAGTTATCTACATGTTTGAGATATGAGACCTTTATCAGAAAAAAAAATATTTCAATTTTTTTCGCAACTACTCCCACTAAATTTCCCCTTGATCATTTTATTTTCTCTCTCCTTTCCCCCACCCATTCTCAAAAGTGTTTTGCTTCTGACTAACTCTTCCCTCAATCTGTCCTCACTATCACCATCCCCTCCCCCTCCTACTTTCCTGCAGAGTAAGATGAATTTCTATACTCAATTGAGTATGTATGTATGTATGTTATTCCTTCTTTCAGTCTGCTGCCACTGACTCAGTTACCTTTAAACTCATTCCTGGTTTCCTAAGCCTGGGGTTATGCGGGCATGACCTGCCTTGGACTATGTACTACTCTTACCCTGGTGCAGCAGATCTTTTCTGTCAATTTACTAAGTTGTCTTGGGCTGGAAAATTTCTTTATTTCATCTTTTTTGTGGATTCAACTGAAATAAATTTTCTTTAGTCTTTATTGTGATTTGTAGGGATTGGGGAGAGAACTAAAGCAAGTCCCCTCTTTACTCTGCCATCTTTGTTTGACATTAGCCATTCCATTTTTAAGTTTCATTTGCTTTGAAAATTTACCTCACAAAAAACACATTTTTTTAATCTTTGAAAAAATTGATTTGAGTTTTGTACTGTCAGAATAATTATAACAAATGTAATTCTTTTTGAGATGAGAATCTCCAAAAATATTGAAGACTGTTATCATTACCATGACCCCATCTACTCAGAGTCGTTTGTTTTTGAACTAAACATATCTATCTCCAACTTATTTAAGAATGGAATGACTGTAAGACAATTTGCCATGCTAACTGACCTTTTCATGAGATTATTAATTTTGTCAATATCCCCCCTAAATTATGAAGCCCATGACTGAATACAATACACTAAATATTTTGCTTATTAAGAATTCTAGGAAATTTTGAATTTTTTTTCCTTTGAGGTTATTTTTGCATTTTTTGCCTATCATACTGATAATTAGATTGTGCATCAAAAATAAAATGGATTTTAGATAAAAAAGAACAAAGAAAAATGATTAAAGTCAGTCAGCATACATAGGCTTTAACATTACCATTAAAAAAAAAAAAAGTCTACATGGAATGATTTTGCTTTGGTATAGAGAGATATATTTTCATGAATAAATAGTACCTTATCAAATTTCCCTCCAATAAATATCTTACTACTTGTTTCACCTTTCTACACCTATAAGAAGGTAGAAATTTTTCATATAGTGCAGAGAAATATTTCTGAATATAAGGGTTAAACAATTTAGTTATTGAATGATCAATCGCTAAATGCCTTAAACATACCTACTAATAAGGGGATGAAGAATTTTTTTTCACTTCCATTGTTTCACTTAATCTCATTTTTTATTACAGCTTTTTATATACAAAACATATGCATGGGTAATTTTTCTTTTTTTATTATATTTTTACTTACCAGATATATTCATGGGTAATTTTACAGCATTGACAATTGCCAAATCTTTTGTTCCAGTTTTTCCCCTCTTCCCCCTACCCCCTTCCCCAGATGGCAGGTTTACCAATACATGTTAAATATGTTAAAGTATAACTTAAATACAATATATGTATACATGTTCAAACTGTTATTTTGCTGTACAAAAAGGATAAGACTTTGAAATAATGTACAATTTGCCTGTGAAGGAAATCAAAAATGCAATGGACAAAAACACAGGGATTGGAAATTCTATGTAGGCGTTCATAGTTATCTCCTAGAGTTCTTTCACTGGGTGTAGCTGGTACAGTTCATTATTGCTCCAGTGGAAGTGATTTGGTCCATTTTATTGTTGAAGAGGGCCATGTCCATCAGAATTGATCATTATATAGTATTGTTGTTGAAGTATATAATGATCTCTTGGTCCTGCTCATTTCACTCAGCATCAGTTCATGTAAGTCTCTCCAGGCCTTTCTGAAATCATCCTGTTGGTCATTTCTTACAGAACAATAATATTCCATAATATTCATATACCACAATTTATTCAGCCATTCTCCAATTGATGGGCGTCCACTCAGTTTCCAGTTTCTGGTCACTATATAGAGGGCTGCCACAAACATTCTTGCACGTATAGGTCTCTTTCTCTTCTTTAAGATCTCTTTGGGATTTAAGCCCAGTAATAACACTTCTGGGTCAAAGGGCATGCACAAGTTGATAACTTTTTGAGCATAGTTCCAAATTGCTCTTCAGAATGGCTGGACGTATTCACAATTCCACCAACAATGTATCAGTGTCCCTGCTTTCCCACATCCCCTTAACATTGTGCATTATCTTTCACATGAATAATTTTTTCAACTTTGACCCTTGCAAAAACTTCTGTTTGAAATTTTCCCCTCTTTCCCTCCACCCACTCCCCTAGATGGCATGATAAACATGTTAAAGTATATGTTAAATACTATAAATATATATTAAGTTATCTTGTTGCATAAGAAATATCCGATTTATAAAGAAGTTAAAAACCTGAGAAGAAAAAACAAAACTTCGAGCAAACAATAAAAGAAAGAGTGGAAATGTTATGCTGTGATCCATACTCATTTCCAGTGTTCTTTCTCTGGGTGTAACTGATTCTGTTCATTGAAGAGGTTTTTATTTTTTTTGTTTTGTTTTGTTTTGTTTTTTGTTTCTTTGTTTGTTTGTTTGTTGGTTGGTTGGTTGGTTGGTTGCTTGGTTTTTGACACATCAGTACTAGAGCAGTCAGGAAGTTCAAGTATAATAGATATTAATTCAATAAAAATTGTAAAGAAAATTTTATCTCTCTGTGTATATACATATATCTATATGGAGATACATACAGAAAGAGACAGAGATAGAGATACAGAGATAGAGAGACAAAGAGAAAATATATAATGGCAGATATAAAATCAATGGTAGAAGAAATCTGAAGGAGATTTGGTTGATTTGTACAATATGATTGAATCTTTTCCTTCACAGAAAAAAAAAAAAAAAAAAAAAAACCTTTATCTTTTATGCTATGTAAATGATCTAAAAATTCTATCTTAAACTTTTCAACAAACTCCCAATTCTTTCTTCTAGTGAAGGATTATTTCTTTCACTCTTCAGTGGTCAGGATTGAAAATAATATCAAGCTTGCAAGACTGGTTGTCATAGTAGATATAGAATGCTGGTCATAGTGTTAAGAAGATTTTGAAAGCTACCTTAAACATTTGCTAATTGTGGGTCCCCATGTAAGTTACCTAATTTTAGTGTCTCAGTTTCTTCAATTGAAGAATGGAAATGCTAATTATACCTACTGAAACGTGTTGGACTGGGTCTCTTTTCAATATGAATCTTCTAGTAAAGTCTGAATCACTACTTATTGGCAATAGTTTATAGTAAACTATTTTTAATATAGTATTCAATTAAACAATCATTAGGGTCACTTCCAATTCTGAAATCCTGTGAGTCCTAAGACTGATTAAAAACCATCATTTTGAATTAAATAATTTTTGCTCTTTTATAGCTTAAAGATCACTCCACAATTCATAACATACTGGGGATCACATGTTCCTTTCTGAATTATTTTTATTTTTTGAGTTTTGCTTGACAGAGTGGAATAGGGCCATCTTAGTCATTATTTCTCTCCCACAAACAAATTGAAAGAAGGTAATTTGTGATCAATTGTGAGAGATAGCTAAGCAGACAACTTCTCAACAGATTAGTATCTCAGACAGCTATGGTCTAGGGCAAGACAAAATTTCCAAAAATTAGCTAGAAACCTATTTGCAGATCTCAGAGCAGAAATCAATGTGACAGAAAGAGTTTGAGGATGAAGAGTTTTCCTAAACAAGGTGGTAATTAATTCCATAAAATTAAATAAGTGTATCAAATGTACCCAGTGGTTGAAATTAAATTAGAGTATTTTAAAAAGATATCTCATTATCAAATTTAAATATATTGTGAATAATATTGTGAAAAAAAAATTGAATTATACTTAACTATTATATAGAAAATAACAGTTAAGCTCTTGCTCCCAGTCCAATATATTTAGCTTTCTCTTTCTATTAAGTGGTTATCAGAAAACAATTAGGTTGGTTACCTTCAACTTACTTGTCAGGAGTCAACTGTGGACAATTTAGGTTACAAAATGACATTCAATTGAAGAATTATCAAGGTGTTTTAACTTCTCTATAGTATTTTTGCACAAACTTTACTTAAGCATCTTCTTAAGTTACTAAATGAAACAGATTTTAGCACAAAGATATATTTAGCTATAAACATATATTTATACATAAATTTATAGAGTTTCCTTTTATGTTCCAGTTTCTATCATTGCTTAAAATTTACATAATGTTATTTTCTAGGCTATATTAAAATTAGAATTCTAATCTCTTTTCTGTACAGCTTTTTAAACATTATTCATTTTTGTCATATGAAATGTACATTTTAGTTCACACCCAAGCCAACATAATAGCAATTACAATGACATACTTTCCCCCCCCCCAGCAGTTATGTACATTATATTCTTCCAAGAGGATGAACTTCAGCTCATATGTATACAAGTTTACAAGTTTAACACTAATTAAATTTCAAAATATATGATCTCTATTTAATTGCAGGAGCTTTTATAGATCTCCAGAAGCCTGGACTAGTCTAATTTGCATAGTATCTAACTTACATTAGCAAAATACTTTGTGCCAGCAAGAAGTGTACTGTATTGAGAACAATATCTAAGGAGATAATTCAATATTTTATAGTATTTCTAGCATTCAATGCACTGTGCTCCATTCTTACCCATGCTGTAACAGAACTTTTCTGCTAATTTTCTAAATTGTCTTGGACAGAAAAAATATTCCACCCCAATTTTTTGAGGGCCCTGCCACTCCAATAATATGTTATGGCATTATTTAATGTTTTCAGAGAGATTTTAAGAGCTCACTGTCTTTTCTCTGCCATCTTGGTTTCACTCTCCTAAACACTACTTTCTTAAAAAAGGATGAACCATCCTTCTTGTAAAACCTGTGAAATTCTGATTTTTCATTTAGTATCATTTTCATCATTTTCATAAAACCAATCCTCCTATTTACTTGCATTTTGGTCCCTATGAGTACCTACAGGAATGTATACTAAATATCTAAGAGCTCTCTCCTCTTCTATCATATTGATTCCTATTATGTGATAGCTTAGCTTTCTTTCCAAGTTGGTCAAAAACTATTTTTACATGGAGAAATAGTCTAATCTGTTGACATTAATTATTTTGTTTGTTTTGAGTTCATTACTTTGGGTGAATATAAATATTTAATGTGAAAAGGATAAGTCTACAATTAGTCCAGCACTCTGCAGCTCACATCACCTTTATTATTTTCACTTTCTTTCTGTATCTTCTCCTTATATTAACAAAATCTATTAAATAACTTTGTTTATTGTAAAAGTGTATTTATAAAATTTTACTGTGTTTAAGTAAATGGAAAACAGTGTAAGAGATGAAAAGGTTATGATTTTTGATGTTCAAGATGCAGTGGATGACACTGGAAATCTTAATATCTATCCAAACTCTATGTTCTTCCCAGTTCCTCCTTCTATAACCTTCATTGCCTATTGGAACAAATTGTTCATATCTACCCATTCCATTGGGAAGTTTAGACACTTGGAGTAGAAGTCTCTCTAACTTAAATTTATTCATAACCATCAATATTTCTTAGCCTGTCTGCCAAGATGATTTTTTCAAGATGTGGCTGCTTTTTGAAGTCACAGTTAAAATATTTTGAGAGGTGAATGCCAAATGTGAAAAGCAGATATGTAAAGTGCTTGGTGGCTCCTATGCCAGAGGTACTAGTCTTTCTATAATTACCCTTAACACCTGCGCAGTTTGTTGTTGAATTTGAAGAAGACTAAAATTGTGTCACTAGACTGATATCAAATGAAGAGAAAATAAGCTACCTACACAGTTGTCTTGCTGCATAAGAAAAAATCACATGAAGAAGAAAGAAAAAAAAAACTGTGAAAGAAAACAAAATGCAAGCAAACCACACCAGAGAGAGTGAGAAGGCTATAGCCTTATGTTGATACTCAATTTCCACAGTCCTTTCTCAGGGTGTAAATGGCTCTCTTAATCACTGAACAATTGGAACTAGTTTGAACTATCTTATTTTGAAAAGAGCCACATCCATCAGAATTGATTCTTGTTGTTGACATGTGTAATGATCTGCTGGTTAGGCTCATTTCACTAATCATCAGTTCATGTAAGTCTCTCTAAACATCTCTGAAATTATCCTGCTGATTATTTTTATAGAACAATAATATTCCATAAAATTCATAAACCACAATTTATACAACCATTCTCCAATTGATGGGCATCCATTTAGTTTCCAATTTCTTGCCACTACAAAAAGGGCTGCCACATAAATTTTTACACATATGGGTCCCTTTTCATCCTTTAAGATCTCCTTGGGATATAATCCCATTAGAAACATTGATGGATCAAAAAGTATGCACAGTTTGATAACTTTTGGACCATAGTTCCAAATTTCTCTCCAGAATGGCTGGATCCATTCACAGTTCCACCAGCAATGTATCAATGTCCCAGTTTTCCCACATCCCCTCCAATATTCATCATAATCTTTTCCTATCATCTTAGCCAATCTGAGAGGTGTGTGGTGGTATCTCAGAATTATCTTAATTTGCATTTCTCTGATCAATAGTGATTTGAAACACCTTTTCATATGACTAGAAATAATTTCTTCATCTGAAAATTGTCTGTTCATATCCTTTGACCATTTATCAATTGGAGAATGGCTTGAACTAATATAAATTTGAGTCAATTCTCTCTATATTTTAGAAATGAGGCCTTTATCAGAGACTTGAATGTAAAAATGTTTCCCCGTTTATTGCTTCCCTTCTAATTTTGTCTGCATTTTGTTTGTACAAAACTTTGTTTTAATTTAGTATAATAAAAATTATCTTTTTGTGATAAAAAAGATAATCTCTATTTCTTCTTTGGTAAAGAATTGTTAACAAATTCCTTCCCCCTACATGGATCTGAGAGTAAACTATCCTATGTTCTTCTAATGTGTTTATAATATCACAATTAGATCTAGTTTGTCTAGATCTAGTTTGGTTTTTAATTTGTTCTTTTGTTAGCTTTTTTATTGCAAGCTCAAGTCATTGGATCTTCTCTTTCTTTATTTTATGCATGTAAGCATCTAGAGATATAAATTTTTTCCTTATTACCACTTTGGCTGCTTCCAACAAATTTCAGTATTTGGTCTCATTATTGTCATTCTCTTGGATTGAAACTATTGATTGTTTCTATGATTTGCTGTTTCACTCATTCATTCTTTAATATGAGATTATTTAGTTTCCAGTTATTTTTTGGTTTATTTTCCCCTGGCTTTTTATTGAATGTAATTTTTATTGTATCATGATCTGAAAAAAAAACATTTACTATTTCTGCATTTTTACATTTGATTTTGATTTTTAGGTCTTTATGTCATAACACATGGTCAATTTTTGTATAGGTTGCATGAATTACCTGAGAAGAAAGTATACTCCTTTCTTTCCATTCAATTTTATCCAAAGATCTATCATACCTAACTTTTCTAGTCTTCTATTTATCTCTTTAACTTCTTTCTTATTTATTTTGTGGTCTGATTTATCTAATTTTCAGAGAATAAGTTTAAGATCCTCCACTAATACAGTTTTGCTATCTAATTTCTTCTTGAAGTTCTCTTAACTTCTATTTTAGGAATTTAGATGCCATACCACTTGGTGCATATATGTTTAGTCCTGATATTGCTTCATAATTGATATTTCTACCCTTTAGCAAGATAGTTTCCTCCCTTCTCTCTTTTAATTAGATCATTTTTGCTTTTGCTTGATTTGAGATCAGGATGGAGAGTCCTGCTTTTTTTTTTTTTTTTAACTTTTCCTGAAACATAATAGATTCCACTTCAGCCTTTTACCTTTACTCTGTATGTATTGCTCTGCTTTAAATGCGTTTCTTGTAAACAATGTATTATAGGACTGACTTTTAATCTACTCTGCTATCTGCTTATGCTTTATGGGAGAGTTTGCCTCATTCACATTTATGGTTAAAAATACTAATTCTGGATTTCTGGCCATCTTATTAACCCCAAATTATATTTTTCTCTTTTCTTTACCCTTTCCTCTCATCCCCAGCATTTTACTTTTAAGCACTCCTTGCCTTAAGCAGCCCTTTCCCTTTAGAATCCCTTCTCCTTTTTATACCTTTCCCCTATTATTTATCTTTTATTCTTCTATTTAGCTTATCCATTCCCTTTTTGCCTTTCTTTTCCCACATTTTATAAGGTGAGAGAAGTTTCTCAATGGAACCAAATATATCTAATATTTTCTCTTCATGCCAAATCTAATGAGAGTAAAATTGATACGATGTTCATCCCTCTACCCTCTCTCCCTCAAACATAATAGGTTTTCTTTGCCTCTTCCTGTGATGTAATTTCCCCCATTTTACCTCCACTTTCTCCTTTTTCTGGTACAATCCTTTTTCCACCTCTAGTTTGTTTTTTATATTATAACAGTAAAATCAAATTATTCATGCACTCTCTATGTATACCCATAAATGAAATACGTTTCTCAGGAGTTGTTTTCTTTTTACCTTTTTATGTTTTTCTTGAGTTCTATATTTGGAGGTCCAATTTCCTATTCAGTTCTGGTCTTTTCATGAAAAATAAATGGAATTCACCTGTTTTATTGAATGTTCATCCTCTTCCCTTAAAAAGAATGCTCAGTTTGGCAAGGGTTCTTGACTAAATTTCAAGATCTTTTGACTTTTGTAATATCATGTTCCAGGCCCTTCAATATTTTAAGTTAGAAGGTGCTAGATCCTGGGTAATACTTATTGCAGCTCGGTATTTGAATATTTTTATGGCTGCTTCTAATACTTTTTCCTTGGTCCAATAGTTCTAAAATTTAGGCACACTATTCCTTGTAGTTTTAATTTTGGGGTCTCTTTCCCTCTGTGCTGGATTGAAACAGACTTTTTCTGGCAATCTTTGAAATTATCTTCTGCCCGTAATTTGTTGTGCTCCCAATATTCATGGATTCTGCCATCCAGAACTAATTTAGAGGTTGAATTTGTGGATTATTCTGACAGTTTTTTTTTTTATTATTTGTTTTTTTTTTTGTTTTTTGTTTTTGACTCCATCCCCTAGAATCCAAACAAGCTCTTGTTTGGGGTATTAAATCACAGATAGTTATGATAAATTTCCTTATACTGCATTAAAGAATTTGAGGTAACAATTAAAATACTACTAACATAGCAAATACAATTATTTTGAATAAATTATGTATTCCATTCAAATAGAAGCTCAATAAAATTTATATAGGAAGAATCTATTCTCTGTATCTCTGGTATTTTTCATCGTTAATTCAACCACAAGTTGAATCAAAGCTCATTAAAATATTTTATTCTGATCCATAGACCACAAACAACACATCCATGTTTTCTCTTAGTGCTTTATACTTTATGTTCTAATAGATATTATAGAATCAGACCTTTTTACTTCCAATATATCTCACTTTTTCCATTTACACCTATCCTGAAATCTTTGAGGCACATATAATAACTAAACATCTAATAAGATTTTGCTTCTATAAAACTCTCTTAGTAGCACAGACAGTGGATGAAATTATCTTTAAGGATTATTTAATCATTTTAGGGGGTGATTTCTAAGTTCAACTTGCAATTTCTGAATGTTCCATATCTGTGGGTAACAATGATTTCAACCAAATTTTGTGATTCATTATTTTGTGCCTGAAAATTCTACCTAGTGGCTTTTTACCCTAAGGGATTCTTTAAGCAGTTTTGTTAAGATACTACAATTCTGATTTTAAAAAGCTTATAAATTCAAGATT
This sequence comes from Sminthopsis crassicaudata, assembly GCF_048593235.1. NCBI lineage: Eukaryota > Metazoa > Chordata > Mammalia > Dasyuromorphia > Dasyuridae > Sminthopsis > Sminthopsis crassicaudata. Next base: position 77,760,287 of record NC_133620.1, read on the forward strand.
ATATACTCCAGTTTCTTTCCCCTCAGAAAGCATTGCTATTATATATTCATGGACTGAGAATGAATGAAAATGAAACATTTATATATCATTCATTTTTCAATGACATTTCAATTGTCACTGTTTTCCTGCCTCTAAATAACATCTAATTGTTTCCACTAGATATTTTTAGAGTACATGAGATATATTAGTTATTTTTCCAGAAAAAAAATATACTATTATGTTTCTTTAAGAAAGATTGAAGCTGTGTTTTGGCTAATACAGTTGATTGCCTACTTCCTTGCTCAATCTCTTGGGACTCTTTAATCTGCTTTAATATACCTGTACCACAAACTCCTCACTCTACCAATTAACCAGTCATTACCTAATTATCTCCTCCAGCTGAGCATCCAACTGCCTCAGAATAATTCCCTTTCTTATTATCATTTCCATAACAGGATTATTTGTTCTGTATAGTAAATGATTGCTACTAATTTAAATAGTTTTCAAATAATTCAGTTGATTGATACAAAATATCTGTCAGCTTTGCCTTCTATTTTATCACAGAAATGGGCACACTGTTATGTTTACTGCCGATCTTTAATTGCTGAGCTGTCTTTATAAAATTCATAAATGGTTATAAGCACCAAAATATTGTCAAGAAACAGGAAAAAAATAGAAAGATGCTGCTGATTAAAAACAAAACAAAACAAAACAAAAACTAAACATTTTATTATTTTGTGAAAGATACAGGATAAACATTCCTGAAGGTTTTTTTTTTAATTAAAGTTTAAATATTGCCTTTGTTTAGTTATATCTGTCATAGTGTCTATTCTTTATGATCCTGTTTAAGGATCAAAGTAGAGAGATGCTTGGCCCAGAAAGGATGTGTTAAGAAGTGATTTTAAGAAAATCTCATTTCTGATTCTGACTCAACTGAATGACATCGAGCAAGTCAGTGAAGTCCTGAGTATTCCTCCCCACAATGCAATTTTGAAGGTGTTTTTACTGCTTTGTATCAATTAATCATTGGAAGATATTTCCAATTTGAATATTATAATAATGATATGCTAACAGAATAGCAAGTCTGTATTCAAAAAGTATCTTCATTAAAATATTTAAAATATCTTATTGCTCTGTTCAAAAAATAGTGTGATCTACTGAACAGAAAACTGACCTTGAAGAAAACTTATTTTGAAGAAGGCCAAATATTCTGTCTTTAAGAAAAATCAGCTGAATGGCTGGAGAAAATCATTTTCCCTATCTAGCACCCAAGAGAGCTTTAAAAAAAATCTTCATAAATAACTAATAACAAATATGTAGAGAGAAGTTTGAAGGATGGGTAACTCAAGTTAAAGCCTTTAAGTTACCAGTACATCTTCTATCTGAGATACACATCTACCTGGGATACTCCTTTTCTATGATTATATCACCTATATGGTGGGAATTACTTTGAGATTTTTCAGGACATAATACATAGGAATTCTTTGGGTGCTGGTAGTGATTAAATGTCATGCTTTCATAATAACATCAAAATTGGAGGCAATCATTAATCACAGTCAATTACTGACAAGAAGAATTTTATTGAAAAACAGAAGGAAGTGGTTAGTAGAATGGTTAAAACCCTTAGCAGAGTATTTGACTTTGCCATCCTGATAACTTTAAAATAATATTTCCTAACAAATTCTGGAGGGGCAGAGGCAACTAAAGGTCAATGTGGAAAAATATTTTTTTTCAGTACAAGACTCTTTAAGAGGCAGGAAAGAGATATCTGAAACATGGGGATGAGGGCTGCTTCAGTGCAGATGTGAATGACATAATGGTGAAACTAAAGGTGACAACAGAAAAAGCTCTAGAGTCAGAAATAGTGACATTGGGTCAGAAAGAGTTTACAGGGGACTTCCCAGTAGCACAGAATTCAGTATGGAATGCTACTTTGTAACTCTATGGCCTATAGCCAGTTCTGGCTCACATTTCATGGGCAGAGAGAGGATTATTATTATTATTTTACTTTATTTATTTATTTATTTTTTAATCAAGAGGGAGCAGGGCTCAATAGAAGTAGTATTTCTTTTGGTCACAAGCAATCAAGGAACTTATGAAACAATATTTCTTTTGGTCCCAAGAACCAGTGACCCTGAGGAATAATATTTATTGCAGTTCTAAAAGATTAGATGGCCTTCCTTGTTAATGACCTAAGTGCAGACCAGAAGAGCATTGATCACAGGTCTCTATAGATCATAGCACCTTGAAAGTACCACAAATATTCAAACTCCCAGAATTAGTTCTGAAAATAATAGTGTATAAAGGACTGAAGGTTGAGAAAGCACTCCTCATCCACCCCATGCCCAGAACAGACCCCACATTTATTATAAAAAAACAAAATAGGCTTAAAATAATGAAAAAAAAATGGGAATGGAGCCAAGATGGTGGGGAGCAGACATGATTTTCTGTGGCTTCCTCTGATCTTTCTCTCCAATCAACAGCAGATTGAGCCTCCAAATTGGTTTTGAAGTGATAGAACACACAGATATTTGGAGTACACCACATTTCTAGATGAAGATGCCTTGGAAAAACTATTTCAAACAGGCAGGGGGAGAGTCTGCTGAGGCCAGATGGGAGCACAGTAAGCCTTAGGCAAGGAGCAAGGGTGGGGAGCCAGAGCATTGCTGCAACTGTGTATCTGGGATGTTGATGCTGAGTGAAAAGGGCAGGACCAGAAGATAATTATGTACTTCAACAACTATATTAGATCATGATCAATTATGATGGATATGGTCATCTTCAACAATGAAAGGAACCAAATCAGTTCCAATAGAGCAGTATTGAATTGAACCAGTTACACCAAGGAAAGAACTCTGGGAGATGACTAAGAACCACTACATAGAATCCCTAATCCCCCTATTTTTGTCCACCTGCATTTTTTATTTCCTTCACAGGCTAATTGTACACTATTTCAAAGTCTGATTCTTTTTGTACAGCAAAATAATTGTTTGGACATGTATACATATATTGTATTTAATTTATACTTTAACATATGTAACATTCAACCTGCCATCTGGGGGAGGGGGTAAGGGGAAGGAGGGGAAAAATTGGAACAAAAGGCTTGACAGTTGTCAAAGCTATAATATCACCCATGCATAAATCTTGTAAATAAAAAGCTATAATAAAAATAAAATAATAATAATGACCATACTATTTAAATTGCTTATTTAATGCCAATAAAATACCAAGAAATTATTTTTAAATTTAGAAAAAATAATAACAAAGTTCATCTGGAAGAACTAAAGATCAAGAAATTAAAGGGGAGTAATGAAAAAAAAAAATGCCAGTGAAAGTGGTCTAGCTGTGCCAGACCTAAAATTAGATTATAAAGCAGTGGTCATCAAAATCATTTAGTACTGGATAAGAAATAGAGTACTCAATCTGTGTGATAGGTTAGGATCACAAGAAAAAAATAGTTAATAATTAAAGCAATCCAGTGTTTGACAAACCCAAATAACCCACATTTTGGGATAAAAACTCACTATTTGACCAAAAGTACTGAGAAAATTGGAATCTAGTATGTCAGAAACGAGGCATTGACCCCTACCTAACACCATATACCAACAAAGGTTGAAATGGGTTCATGATTTAAACATAAAAAGTGATATTATAAGGTAGAAGAACATAGGATTATTTACTTCTGAGATCTGTGGAGGAGAAAGGAATTTATAAGGAAAGGAGAACTGATGTTCACTTTTGATAACAAATAGATAATTTGGATTATATTAAGTTAAATAGTTTTTGTACAAACAAAACTGATGCAGATAAGATTGGAAGGGAAGTAACAATTTGGGAATACAGTTTTAAATTTAAGGATTTTGATATATGCCTTATTTGTAAAATATATAAAGAACTGACTCAAATTTATAAGAATTCAATTTCTTCTTCAATTGATAAATGCTTTGAACAGATAATTTTCTGATGAAATTAAAACCATTTCTAGTCATATAAAAAGTTGCTCTAACTCTCTATTGTTCACAAAAATGCAAATTAAAACAACTCTGAGATAACTGCTACACATTTCTCAGATCATCAAAGATGACAGGAAAAATATTGATGATGTTGAAGGGGATGTGAGAAACCTGGGATTACATTGTTAGTGGAAATGTGAATGGATCCAACCATTCTGGAAAGCAATTTGGAACTATGCTCAAAAAATGTGTTTACCCTTTTACCCAGCAGTATTTCTACTGGGCTTATATCCCAGAGAGATCTTAAAGGAGGGAAAGAAACACACATGTGTAAAAGTGTTTGTGGCAACAAACAGTAGCAAGAAACTTAAAACTTAGTGGATGCCAATCAGTTGGAGAATTGCTGAATAAGTTATGATATAAGCATGCCAAGAAATATTATTGTTCTGTTAAAAAATGATCAGCAGGATTATTTTAGGGAATCCTGGGGACACTTAACTGAATTGATGCTAAGTGAGATAAGCAGAATCAGCAGATCATTGTACACAGCAATAACAAGATTGTACAATGATTAATTCTGATGAACATGGCTTTTTTATAGCTTTTTACTTACAAGATATATGCATGGGTAATTATTCAGCATTGACAATTGCAAAAGTTTTTGCTACAATTTTTCCCCTCCTTTTCCCTCCCCCCTCCCCCAAATGGCAGATAGACCAGTACATTTTAAATATGTTAAAAGTATATGTTAAAACCAATGTATATATGCATATCCATACAGTTATTTTGTTGCACAACAAGAATTGGATTTGAAATTATGTGCAATTGACCTCTGAAAGAAATAAAAAATGCAAGCAGACAAAAACAGAGGGATTGGAAATGCTATATAGTTGTTCACACTCATTTCCAAGAGTTTTTTCACTGAGTGTAGCTGCTTCTATTTGTTATTGAAGAAATGGAACTGATTTGGTTTGTCGAATTGTCGAAGAGAGCCATGTTCATCACAATTGATCATCATACAGTATGGTTGTTGAAGTAGATAATGATCTTCTGGTCCTGCCCTTTTCACTCAGCATGAATTCATATAAGTCTCTCCAGGCCTTTCTGAAATAATCCTGTTGGTCATTTCTTACAAAACAATAATATTCCATAACATTCATATATCACAATTTATTTAGCCATTCTTCAATTGATGGGCATCCACTTAGTTTCCAGTTTCTAACCACTAAACAGAGGCCTTTTTTTGCACATACAGGTCACTTTCCCTCCTTTAAGATTTCCTTGGGATATAAGCCAAGTAGTAACACTGCTGGATCAAAGCATATGCACAGTTTTTTAACTTTTTGAGCATAGTTCCAAATTGTTCCCCAGAATGATTGGATGTATTCACAATTCCACCAACAATGTATCAATGCCTCAGTTTTCCCACATCGCCTCCAACATTCACCATTATATTTTCCTATCATGCTATCCAATTTGACAGGTGTGTAGTGGTATTTCAGAGTTGTCTTAATTTGCATTTCTCTGATTAATAATGACTTGGAGTATCTTTTCATATGGCTAGAAATAGTTTCATTTTCTTCATCTGAAAATTGTCTTTTGCTATGCTTTGACCATTTGTCAATTGGAGAATGGCTTGATTTCTTATAAATTAGAGTAAATTTTCTATATCTTTTTGAAATGAACCCTTAATCAGAACCTTTGACTATGAAAATGTTTTCCCAGTTTATTGTTTCCTTTTTAATCTTGTCTACATTAGTTTTCTTTATAAAAAAGCTTTTCAATTTGGTATAATCAAAATTTTATATTTGTGATCAGTAATGATCTCTACTTCTTTGGCCAAAAATTCCTTCATTTTCCACAGGTCTGAGAAATAAACTGTCCTGTGTTCTTATAATTTATTTATTATCTGATTCTTTATGCCTAGATCTTGAACACATTTTCACCTTATCTTGGTGTATGGTTTTGTGTGGGTCAATACCTAGTTTCTGCCATACTAATTTCCAATTTTCCCAGCAGTTTTTGTCAAACAGTGAATCCTTATCCCAAAAGCTTGGGTCTTTGAGTTTGTCAAATACTAGGTTGCTAAAGTTATTGACTATTTTGTCCTTTGAACCTAACCTATTCCACTGATCAACTAACTAGTCTATTGCTTTGCCAATTACAAATGGTTTTGGTAACCACTGCTTTATAATATAGTTTTAAATCTGGTACAGCTAGGCCACCTTCATTTGATTTTTTTTTTTCATTAAATCCCTTGAAATTCTTGACCTTTTGTTTTTCTATATGAATTTTGTTATTTTTTCTAGATCATTAAAATAGCTTTTTTGAGAGTCTGATTGGTTTGGCATTAAATAAAATAGATTAGTTTAAATAATTTTGTCATCTTTATTATATTTGCTCGACCTATCAATTAATACTTAATATTTTTCCAATTAGTTAGATCTGACTTTATTTGTGTGGAAAGTGTTTTGTCATTTTGCTCATATAGCTCCTAACTATCCTTTGACAGGTAGATTTCTAAATATTTTATATTATCGGCAATTAATTTAAATGGCATTTCTCTTTGTAGCTCTAACTGTTGGATTTTGTTAGTGATATATAAGAATGCTGATGACTAATGTGGGTTTATTTTGTATCCTGCCACTTTGCTAAAGGTGTGGATTCTTTTTAATTGTTTTTTAATAGAATCTCTTGGGTTCTTTAAGTATACCATAATACCATCTGCAAAAAGTGATAATTTCATTTCTTCATTACTTATTCTAATTCCTTTAATCACTTTCTCAACTATAATTGATGAAGTTAGCATTCCCAATACAATATTGAATAGTAATGGTGATGGTGGGCAATCTTGTTTTACTCCTAATCTTATTGGGGATCGTTCCAGTTTATCCCCATTACATATGATGCTTACTGATGGTTTTAAATAGATGCTACTGATTATTTTAAGGAAAATTCCATTTATTCCTATACTTTCAAGTGTTTTTAATAGGAATGGATCTTGGATTTTGTAAAAAAAAATTCTGTATCTATTGAGATGATCATATTTTTTTTATTAATTTGGTTATTAATATGGCCAATTATACTGATAGTTTCCCTAATATTGAACCAGCCCTGCATTCCTGGAATAAATCCTACTTATTCATAGTGTGTCATCTTGGGTGTGATTTTCTGTAACCTTTTTGCTAATATTTTAGTTAAGATTTAAGCATCAATATTCATTAGGGAGATTGGTCTATAATTTTTTCTCTGTTTTCAACCTACCTGGTTTAGGTATCAGTACCATGTCTGTGTCATAAAAAGAATTTGGAAGGACTCCTTCATTTTCTATTTTTTAAAATAGTTTATATAACATTTGAGTTAATTTTTCTTTAAATTTTTGGTAGAATTCACATGTAAATCCATCTGGTCCTGGGGATTTTTTCTTAGGGAGTTGATTAATAGCTTGTTCTATTTCTTTTTTCTAAAATTGGACTATTTAAGCAATTTACTTCCTCCTCTGTTAATCTGAGAAGCCTATATTTTTTAACGTAGTCATCTATTTCACTTAGGTTATCAAATTTATTGGCATAAAGTTGAGTAAAGTAACTCCTAATTATTGCTCTAATTTCTTCTTCATTAGTGGAAAGTTCTCCCTTTTCCTTTTTAAGAATAACAATTTTATTTTGCACTTTACTTTTTCTAATCAGATTTACCAAAGGTTTATCTATTTCATTGTTGTTTTTTTCCTTATAATCAACTCTTAATTTTATTTATTAATTCAATGTTGTTGTTGTTGTTGTTGTTGTTTTACTTTCAATTTTATCAATTTCTCCTTTTAATTTTAGAATTTCAAGTTTAATATTTGATTGTGAGGGTTTAATTTGGTCTTTTTCTAGCTTTTCAAGTTGCAAGCCCAATTCATTGAGCGTCTCTTTCTCTGTTTTATTCAAGTAAGCCTCTAAAGATATAAAATTTCCCCATAATACCACTTAGGCTGCATCCACAAACTTTGGCATGTTATCTCATTTTTGTCATTCTTTTGGGTGAAATTATTGTGTCTATGATTTGTTGTTCCACCAAATCATTCATTAAGATGAGATTATTTAGTTTCTAATTACTTTTTGGTCTATTTACCCCTAGCTTTTTATTGAATATAGTTTTTAATTGATTTGTGGTCAGAAAAGAATGCATTTTCTATTTCTGCCTTTCTGCATTTAATTTTGAGGTTTTTTTTTTTAATATCCTAATATATGGTCATTTTTTTTTGTATAGGTTCAATGAGATGCTGAGATGAAAGTATACTCCTTTCTGTCTCTATTCAGTTTTCCCCAAAGATCTATCTATCAAACCTAACTTTTCTAATATTCTATTTACCTCTTTAACTTCTTTATCTGTTTTGTGGTTTGATTTATCTAGTTCTGAGAGTGCAAGTTGAGACCTCCCACTATTATAGTTTTGCTATCTATTTCTTCTTGCAACTCACTTAACCTCCTTTAGGAAGTTAGATGCTATAGCACTTGGTACATATATGTTTAGTATTGATATGGCTTCATTGTCTATGCTACCCTTTAGCAAGATGTAGTTTTTTTCTTCGTCTCTTTCAATTAGATCATTTTTTGCTTTTGCTTGATCTGGATGATCAGGATGGCTACCCCTGCTTTTTTTTTTTTTTTTTTTTACTTCACCTGAATAGTACCACTTGCCTCATGCGGCTCTCCCTCTTTAGAATCCTTCCCACTCCCTTTGAATCCCTTCTCCTTTTTTATATCTCTCCCTTATTATTCTTTTCCTTTTCTGTTTTCCTCTCCCACTCTTTAATGAGGTAAGAGAATTTTCTTTGTAAACCAAATATGTCAATTATTGATTATTTGAGTCAAATCTGATGAGAGTTAGATTCACACAATATTCTTCAGATATGATAGTTTTTCTTTTGCTTCTTTGTGGGATGCAGTTTCCCTCTTCTTATTTCTCCTTTTCCCTTTTTCTGATACTATCCCCTTTCCATTTCTACTTCCCTTTTTATATTATATCAGTAAAATCAAATTATATATACACTCTGTATGTATGTCTGTAACAGAAATACAGTTCTCAAAGGTTCTTTTTACCTTTTTCTGTTTCTATTGAGGTTGCAATGTCACATATATTTGGAGGTCAAATTTTATGTTTAGTTCTGTTTTTTTTTTTTTTTTCATTAGAAACAAATGGAATTCACCTGTTTCATTAAATGTCCATCTTCTTTCCTTGAAGAAAATGCTCAGGTTAGCTGGGTAGCTTATTCTTGATTGCATTCCAAGTTCTTTTGCCTTTTGGAATATCAGATTCCAGTCCTTTAAGTCCTCGCTATTTGAATTTTTTTTTTGTTTTTGTTTTTATTTTTGTTTGGCTGCTTGCAATATTTTTTCCTTAGCCTGATACTTCTGAAACTTAACCATAATATAACTTGAAGTTTTTATTTTGGTGTTTTCTTTCCCAATCTTTTTCTTTCTTGATCTAATTTTTCTTGTCCAGTAAGATAACTATGAATATGTATACATGTAGTGGATTTAACATTTATTTTAGCATTTAACATATATTGGATTATCTGTCATCCAGAGGAGATGGTGGGGGAAAGAAGAGAAAATTTGGAACACAAAGTTTTGCAAGAGTCAGTTTTGAAAAATTACCCATGGATATAATTTTGTAATAACAAACTAATAAAAAAAGAAAGCCAAAAATGAGTGAAAATTTGAAAATAAATATGAAATATCTCATCAGAAAATAATTGTCATGGAAAACAGCAAGGAGAGGTAATATAAGAAATATTAAACTATCTGAAAAGTATAATCAAAGAAAGAGCCTAGACTCTGTATTTCAAGAAATTACCAAGGGATATGATTCTCATATGCTAGAAGCAGAAGGTAAAATAGAAATTGAGAAAACCTAATGCTGACAGTCAGATAATGATCTCAAAATAAAAACCTTGAGGAATTTTATAGCCAAATTCCAAAGCTCCTAGATTGAAGAGAAAATATCTTAAACAAGCCAATAGAAATCATTCAAATTATTCAAATATCATGGAGTCATATTCAGGATCACATAAGATTTTACACATACTACATTAAAGAAGTGAAGGGCATAAAATATGACAATCCAGAAGGCAAAAGTGATTGGTTTACAACAACAAAACTTAATATTCAGCAAAATTTGAGGGAAAGGAACATTTAATATAATGGAGGATTTCAAGTATTCCTGATTAAAAGACCAGAGCTGAATTGAAAATTTGACTTAAAAATACAAGTCTCATGAGAATGATAAAATGGCTTTCATGAAAGGCAACCTAAGGGATGCAATAATGTTGAACTATTTGTATTGTTAAGTGGAAAATAATAAATGTAAATTCTAAATATTCTACTAATGCAAGTAAAAATATTCTACATAGAGGGCAAAATGAGTCAATTGTGTTGGGATGATATGGAAGAAAAGAAAACCACAGTGATAAGAAAAAAATTTAGGAAATAGAAAATTCTTGAAGATTAGTGTCATATGAATTGATTCAGAAAGGGAAATATGTAAGTCTATAGATGTGTGTCTGTGTATATTATTTGGATTATAAATTATATTGTACCCAAGAGAAAATTAGAAAGGCAAGGAAATGAGAAAAAAAGTGAGGTAGTAAAAGGTATAATAGAAAAATTAAGAGAGTAGTTAGAAACACTTTAGAGAAGGAACAGGATGAAATGAGAGGAGAGAAAGAAAGACACACAAAGAGAGAGAGAGAGAGAGAGAGAGAGAGAGAGAGAGAGAGAGAGAGAGAGAGAGAGAGAGAGAGAGAGAAGGAGGGAGGGAGGGAGAGACAGACAGAGACAGAGACAGACAGACAGTGACAGAGGTGGGGAGGGAGAAATAGGAATAGGAACAAAATAAGATGAAGATAAGTGCACAGTAATCATTAATTGAATGTTAAAACAAGAAGCAGATAAAATGTATTAGAAATAAGATTCCAACAGTACATTTTTTATAAGAAACACACTTAAAATACAGACACAATGATTTAAAATCAATGACTGTAGCCTATTATACCTCAGCTGCAGAAAAAAAAAATGGTGTTAGCAAAAGCAAAAATAGACCTAATTTAAAAAGGCAGATAGGGAAACTACATCATGCTAAAAGATGCCTAGAGGTACAATTAATATCAATGCTAAATATAAATGTACCTAACAGTATAGCATCAAAATTAACAAAGAAATTACAGGAACAAATAGATCAGTGATGGGACTCAATTTGCCCCTTTTAGAGTTTGATAAATCTAATCACAATGAGAAATATCTAATGAGAAAGTTAAGGAGGGGCAGCTAGGTGACACAGTGGATAGAGCCCCAACCCAGAAGTCCAGAGGACCTGAGTTCAAATCTAGCTTCAGACACTTAACACTTCCTGGCTGTGTAGCCTTGAGCAAGTCAGTTAATCCCAATTATCTCAACAACAACAACAACTAAATAAAAAACAACAAATGAAGAAGAAAGTTAAGGAGAGATGAATAGAATGTTTAAAAAAAAAAAGTTATTTAAGCTAGATTTCTGAAGAACACCAAATAAAAATAGAACAGAACATACCTTTTCCTCATGAGTACATGATACCTTAACAGAAATGTATTATGTATCAGGCATAAAAACTTCACCAGCAAATAAATGAAAGAAAAAATATTAAAATGGCATTTTAATATCATAATGAAAGAAAAGATAAACAATAATATATACATATAAATTTATAGAAAAGAATAGTATACATATGAGTATATTCATAGAAGGCTAAATTAAAAATTAATTGAAAACTAAGTAATTTCTAAAGAGTGTATGTAAACAATGAGCAGGTGAACAATAAAGTAAAAACAACTTCATCAAAGAAAATGAAAATAATCAAACAAGATATAAACTAATTGTGAGATGTAGCCAAAACATTATTTAAGGAAAAGCTATAACTTTAAATGGATACATCAGTAAAAGGGAGACAGAGGAGATTAATGAATTACACATACAACTAAAGGAAATCAAAAAATAAATAAATAAATAAATAAAATAAAATAAAAATCCCCAAGTCAAAAATATATTGAAAATAAATAAAAGGAGGGAGAAAAATTGAAGGTTTAAAAAGTAATAAAATAGAAGTTGGTTTTATTAAAAATAAAATAAATACAATTGTTTCTTTATTAAAAAGAGAAAGAATAAAATCAAATTACTTATATGAAAAATAAAAAAGGAAATACAGCAACTATGAAAATGACACTAAGCAATCATTAGAAGTTATTTTGGCCAATTATATGGCAGAAAAACTGACAATGTAAGTGAAATGGATGGATATTTACAAAGAATATAAACTGACAATAGCCACAATTAAAAGGGAAACAGAAAGCTGGGGATTTTTTTTTCATTTTATTGTTTCTAATAAAGACTTCACTTCTAAACTATATAAACAACTGAATCAAATTCATAATACAAGTCATTTCCAGGTTGCTAAGTGGCCAGAGGACATGGCCATACAATTTTCATATGAAGAAATTAAAGTCATTCATAGTGATAAGAAAAAACTCTAAATCAATATTGATTCAAGAAATGCAAATTAAAACAACTTACCTCTCAGATTACCTCAGATGACAGAGAAAAATCATGATTAATGTTGGAGAGGATGTGAGAAGACTGAGACAGTAATGAATTGTTATTGTAATTGTGAAGTGATTCAATCATTCTGGAGAGCAATTTGTAACTAAAACCAAAGGGTTATAAAACTGTGCTCACCCTTGGATTCAACAGTGCTATTATTGGATCTTCATCCCAAAGAAATCATAAAAGAGGGAAAATGACCCATATGTGCAAAAATAACTGTAACAGCTCTTTTTGTGGTAGATGCCTAACCACTGATGTATAGATGTCCAACAACTGATGAATGACTGAGGAATGACATGGTATATGTGAGTACCTGAATATCATTGTTCTATAAAAATGATAAACAAGCTGGTCTGGGGAAAGTCTTAAAAGATTTGCATGGCCTGATGCTAAGTAAAACTAGCATAACCAGGAAAACATTGTATACAATAGACAAATGGTGCAATGATCAACTATGACAAACCTGCTGTTTGATGATTTTTCTCCTTTCATTGTGATTTTTCTTTCCCAACATGACACATAAGAAAAGGTTTTCTTAAAAAAAGGAATGTACATGTATAACCAAAGGAAAAATAAAAATAAAAAACCCTCAAAATAAACCAACTTACTTCATACACATGTATATATACACACACATATATATATATATATGTGTGTATATATATATATACATATATACATATATATGTATATATATATATATATATATATATATACTACTTAGATAAATAGAAGAGGAAATGAAATATTTAAATAATTCAATCTTTGAAAATGAAATTGAAAAACCTCATCAATGAATACCCCAAGGGGGAAAAAAAATCTCCAGGAGCTGATTAATTAACAATCAAATTATAAATATAATATTTTTAAAAATAAGCAGACAGGGTCCCATCAAATTAATTTTATGTCATGAATATTGTCTATGACTATGGTTGACACATAGCATAATATCACTAATTTTTCTTTTGATTAAATCTGTTTAAATTTTAATTTTTAGATCAAAGATTACTACCATTACTTTTTTCTAAGCTAATAAATTCTATTCCTTATCTTTATAATTAACTTTGTATATATATGTGTGTGTGTGTGTGTGTGTGTATAGTTGTCTTCTGAACACAAATATTACATTCTTTTTTATTATTATTATTATTCTAGCTTTTTATTTACAAGATATATGCGTGGGTAATTTTTCAGCATTGAGAACTGCAAAATCTTTTATTCCAACTTTTCCCCTCCTTCCCCCAACCCTTCCCCCAGATGGCAGGTTGACCAATACATGTTAAATATGTTAAAATATAAATTAAATACAATATATGTGTACATGTCCAAACAGTTATTTTACTGTACATAGAGAATGTTGTTGTTTTTTTTTTTTTACAAAAATTTTATGCACAGGTAATTTTCCATCATTGACAATTGCAAAACCTTTTGTTCCAAATTTTCTTCTCCTTACCAACACCCCTTCCCCCAGATGGCATGTTAAATATAAGTAAATAAAGTATAAGTAAAATATAATATATGTATACACGTCCAAACAGTTATTTTTCTGTACAAAGAGAATAGGACTTTGAAACAGTGTACAATTAGCCTATGAGGGAAGTCAAAAATGTAGGCAGACAAAAATATAGGGATTGGGAATTCTATGTAGTGGTTCATAGTCAACTCCCAGAATTCTTTCACTGGGTGTAACTGGTTCAGTTCATTACTGCTCTAATGGAAGTGATTTGGTCCATTTTATTGTTGGAGTGCCTCATACATCAGAATTGATCATCATATAGTATTGTTGAAGTATACAATGATCTCCTAGTCCTGCTCATTTCACTCAGCAGCAGTTCATGTAAATCTTTCCAGGGCTTTCTGAAATCATCCTGTTGCACATTTCTTACAGAAAAATAATATTCCATAATATTTATATATTTACAATTTATTGAGCCATTCTCCAATTGATGAGCATCCACTCAGTTTCTAGACACTACAAAGAAGGCTGCCACAACCATTTTTGCATATACAGGTCCCTTTCCCTTCTTTAAAATCTCTTTAGGATAAAATCTCTTGCTGCTGGATCAAAGAGTATGGACAGTTTGATAACACTTTGAGCATAGTTTCAAATTGCTCTCCAGAATGGTTGGATGTATTCACAATTCCACCAACAATGTATCAGTGTCCCAATTTTCCCACATCCCCTCCAATATTCTGCATTACCTTTCCCTGCCATTCTAGCCAATCTGATAGTTGTGTAGTGGTATCAGAGTTGTCTTAATTTGCATTTATCTAATTAGTAGTGACTTGGAGCATCTTTTCATATGGCTAGAAATAGTTTCAATTTCTGCATCTGAGAATTGTTTGTTGATATCCTTTGACCATTTGTCATTTGGAGAATGGCTTGATTTCTTAAAAATTAGAGTTAATTCTCTAAATATTATGGAAATGAGTCCTTTATAGATAGGCCACTTTCATTTGATTTTTTTTCATTAATTCCCTTGATATTCTTGAACTTTTTTTTCTATATGAAATTTGTTGTTATTTTTTCTAGTTCATTAAAATAATTTTTGGGGAGTCTGATTGGCATAATGCTAAATAAATAGATTAGTATAGGTAGTATTGTCATCTTTATTATATTTGTGTGCCCAATCCAAGAGCATTTAATATTTTTTCTAATTGATAGATCTGACTTTATTTGTGTGGAAAGTGTTTTATAGTTTTGCTCATCTGGTTTCTGATTTTCCCTTGGTAGATAGACTCCTAAATATTTTATGGTATCAGTAGTTACTTTAAATGGAATTTGTCTTTGTAGATCTAACTGTTGGATTTTGTTAGTGATATATAAGAATGCTGATGATTTCTGTGGGTTTATTTTGTATCCTTCAACTTTGCTAAAGGTATGGATTATTTCTAATAGCTGTTTAGTAGAATCCCTGAGGTTCTCTAAGAATACCATCATATCATCTGCAAAAAATGATAGTTTAGTTTCCTCGTTACCTATTCCAATTCATTTAATTTATTTATCATTTCTTATTGCCAAAGCTAGCATTTCTAATACAATATTAAATAGTAAGGGTGATAATGGGCAACTTTGTTTCACTCCTGATCTTACTGGGAATGGTTCAAATTTATTCCCATTACATATGATGCTTACTGATGGTTTTAAATAGATGCTATTAATTATTTAAGGAAAAGTCAGTTTATTACTACATTCTCAAGTATTTTTCTTGCCATTACAATAGAATAAAAGCTCTGTATTTAAAGGGCTTTATATTCCCATTTTGAGTGGGGATTTTTTTTTAATTTTATTTATAAATTTTTTGACAATATAGATGCATGAGTAATTTTTTTATAACAATATCCCTTGTATTCATTTTTCCACATTATCTCCTTCCTCCCTCTACTCCCTACTGTTGATGACAGGCAATCCCATACATTTTACATGTGTTACAATATAACCTAGATACAATATATGTGTGTAAATATTATTTTTTTGTTGCACATTAAGTATTAGATTCCAAAAGTATAAGTAACCTGGGTAGACAGAAAGTAATGCTAACAATTTACATTCACTTCCCAGTGTTCCTTCTCTGGGTGTAGTTGTTTCTGTCCATCATTGATCAACTGGAAGTGAGTTGGCTCTTCTTTATGTTGAAGATTTCCACTACCATCAGAATACATCCTCATACAGTATTGTTGTTGAAGTGTACAGTGATCTTCTGGTTCTGCTCATTTCACTCAGTGTCAGTTCATGCAAGTCTATCCAAGCCTTTCTGTATTCCTCTTGATGGTCATTTCTTACAGAGCAATAATATTCCATAACCTTCATATACCATAATTTACCCAACCATTCTCCAATTGATGGACATCCATTCGTCTTCCAGTTTCTAGTCACTATGAAAAGAGTTGCCACAAACATTTTGGCACATACAGGTTCCTTTCCCCTCGTCAGTATTTCTTTGGGATATAAGCCCAATAGCAGCAATGCTGGATCAAAGGGTATGCACAGTTTGACAACTTTTGGGGGCATAGTTCCAAATTACTCTCCAGAATGGTTGGATTCTTTCACAACTCCACCAACAATGTATTAGTGTCCCAGTTTTCCCATATCCCCTCCAACATTCATGATTATTTGTTCCTATCATCTTAGCCAATCTGACAGGTGTGTAGTAGTATCTCAGAGTTGTCTTAATTTGCATTTCTCTGATCAATAGTGATATGGAACACTCTTTCATATGAGTGGATATAGTTTCAATTTCATCATCTGAGAATTGCCTGTTCATATCCTTTGACCATTTATCAATTGGAGAATGGTTTGATTTCTTATAAATTAGGGTCAGTTCTCTATATATTTTTGAAATGAGACCTTTATCAAAACCTTTAACTTTAAAAATATTTTCCCAATTTGTTACTTCCCTTCTAATCTTGTTTGCATTAGTATTGTTTATACAGAAACTTTTTAGTTTGATGTAATCAAAATCTTCTATTTTGTGATCAATAATGATCTCTAGTTCTCGTCTGGTCATAAATTCCTTCCTCATCCATAGGTCTAAGTGGTAGGCTATTCTCTGTTCCTCTAATCAATTTATGATCTCATTCTTTATGCCTAAGTCATGGACCCATTTTGATCTTACCTTAGTATATGTTGTTAAGTGTGGATCCATATCTAATTTCTGCCATACTAATTTCCAGTTTTCCAACAGTTTTTTCCAAATAATGAATTTTTATCCCTAATGTTGGTATCTTTGGGTTTGTCAAAGACTAGATTGCTATAGATGGACCATTTTTTGTCCTTTGTATCTAATCTGTTCCACTGATCGACCGGTCTATTTCTTAGCCAATACCAAATGGCTTTGGTGACTGCTGCTATATAATATAGCTTTAGATCAGGTACACTTAGACCACCATCATCTGACTTTTTTTCATTAGTTCCCTTACAATTCTCGACCTTTTATTCTTCCATATGAATTTTGTTGTTATTTTTTCTCGGTCATTAAAATAGTTTCTTGGGAGTCTGATTGGTATAGCACTAAATAAATAGGTAAGTTTGGGGAGTATTGTCATCTTTATTGTATTAGCTCAGCCTATCCAAGAGCACTGAATGTTTTCTAATTATTTAAATCTGACTTTATTTTTGTGGCAAGTGTTTCGTAACTTTGGTCATATAATTTCTGACTCTCTCTTGGTAGATACATTCCCAAATATT
This sequence comes from Sminthopsis crassicaudata, assembly GCF_048593235.1. Lineage (NCBI taxonomy): Eukaryota > Metazoa > Chordata > Mammalia > Dasyuromorphia > Dasyuridae > Sminthopsis > Sminthopsis crassicaudata. Next base: position 77,778,028 of record NC_133620.1, read on the forward strand.
TTATACTATTGACCATTATTTTGAATGGAATTTCTCTTTGTATGTCTTGCAGTTGGCTTGTGTTGGTAATATATAAAAATGCTGAGGATTTATGTGGATTTATTTTGTATCCTGCCACTTTGCTAAAATTCTGAATTATTTCTAATAGCTTTTTAGCAGAGTCTTTGGGGTTCTCTATCATGTCATCTGCAAAGAGTTATAGTTTGATTTCCTCATTTCCTACTCTAATTCCTTGAATTTCTTTATCGGCTCTTATTGCCGAGGCTAGTGTTTCTAGTACTATATTGAATAGTAATGGTGATAGTGGGCAACCTTGTTTCACTCCTGATCTTACTGGGAAAGGTTGCAGTTTATTTCTATTGCATATTATGCTTACTGACAGTTGTAAATATATGCTCCTGACTATTCTAAGGAATAGTCCATTTATTCCTATACTCTCAAGAGTTTTTAGTAGGAATGGATGTTGGATTTTGTCAAATGTTTTTTCTGCATCTATTGAGATGATCATATGGTTTTTATTAATTTGATTATTAATATGGTCAATTTTACTAATAGTTTTCCTAATATTAAACCAGCCCTGCATTCCTGGTATAAATCCTACTTGATCATAGTGTATTATCCTGGAGATGATTTTCTGAAGTCTTTTTGCTAATATCTTATTTAAGATTTTAGCATCAATATTCATTAAGGAAATTGGTCTATAATTTTCTTTCTCAGTTTTTGATCTACCTGGTTTAGTTATCAGTACTATGTCTGTGTCATAAAAGGGGTTTGGTAGGACTCCTTCATCCCCTATTTTTTCAAATAGTTTATAGTTTATATAACATTGGGGCTAATTGTTCTTTAAATGTTTGGTAGAATTCACATGTAAATCCATCTGGTCCTGGGAATTTTTCCTGGGGAATTGATTAATAGTTTGTTTTATTTCTTTTTTCTGAAATGGGACAATTTAAGCAATTTATCTCCTCCTCTGTTAATCTAGGAAGCCTATATTTTTGGAGAGAGTCATCAATTTCACTTAAGTTATCAAATTTATTGGCATAACTCTTAATTGGTAGAAAGATCCCCCTTTTCATTTGTAAGACTAACTATTTGATTTTCCTTTTTCCTTTTTTTGATCAGATTTACCAAAGGTTTATCTATTTTATTGGCTTTTTCATAAAACCAACTCTTGGTTTCATTTATTAATTCAATTGTTTTTTTTACTTTCAATATTATTGATTTCTCCTTTTAATTTTTGTATTTCAAGTTTGATTTTTGGTTGGGGGTTTTTAATTTGGTCTTTTTCTGACTTTTTAAGTTGCAGGCCCAATTCGTTAATCTTCTCTTTATTTTCTTCAAATAAGCCTCTAAAGATATAAAATTTCCCCTTATTACCGCTTTAGCTATATCCCACAAATTTTGGTATGATGTCTCATCATTGTCATTATCTTGGATGAAATTATTAATTGTTTCTATAATTTGCTGTTTCACCCAGTCATTCTTTAAGATGAGATTATTCAGTTTCCAATTACTTTTTGGCCTATTTACCCCTAACTTCTAACTGAATATAGCTTTTATTGCATTGTGATTTGAGAAGAAGGCATTTATTATTTTTGCCTCCAACATTTAATTTTGAGATCTTTATGTCCTAATATATGGTCAATTTTTGTATAGGATCCATGAACTACTGAGAAGAAAGTATATTCCTGTCTATCGCCATTCAGTTTTCTACAAAGGTCTATCATACCTAGTTTTTCTAATGTTCTATTTACTTTTTTAATTTCTTTCTTGTTTGTTTTGTGGATTGATTTGTCTAAATCTGAGAGTGCAAGGTTGAGATCTCCCACTATTATAGTTTTACTGTCTATTTCTTCTTGCAACTCTCTTAACTTTTCCTTTAGAATACCACTTGGTACATAAATGTTTAGTATTGATATGGCTTCATTGTTTATGCTACCTTTTAGCAGCATATACTTTCCCTCCTTATCTCATTTAATTAGATCAATTTCTGCTTTTGCTTGATCTGAGATAAGGATGGCTACCCCTGCTTTTTTGGTTTTACCTGAAGCATGATAGATTCTGCTCCAACCTTTTACCTTTACTCTCTATGTATCTCTCTGCTTTATATGTGTTTCCTGTAAACAACATATTGTAGGGTTCTGATTTTTGATCCAGTCTGCTATCTGTCTTCATTTGGTGGGAGAGTTCATCCCATTCACATTTAGAGTTAAAATTACTAATTCTGTATTTCCTGTCATCATTTTATCCGCAGATTATGCTTTTTCTCTTGACCTCCCTGAACCCCTTCCCCAATATTTAATTTATAGATCCCACTTGTGATGTGCAGCCCTCCCTTTTTTAGAACCCCCCTTCTTCCAAGTCCCTTCCTTTATTCCCCTTTTCCTTTTTCTTTTTCCTCTCCCCCCTTTTAATGAGGTGAGAGAGAATTCGCTGAAAAACAAATAGGTCAATTATTTACTCTTTGAGCCTCTTCTGATGAGACTAAGATTCACACAATGTTTCGCCCCCTTTCTAAATTCCCTCAGATGTGCTATATTTTTCTCTGCTTATTCCTGGGATGTAGTTTTCCTCTTTTTATCACTCCTTCCCCTTTTTCTGATACTACCCCCTTCCCTTTACTACTTTCCTCCCCCTTTTTTATATCAGTAAAATCAAATTATCCATGCGGACTTTCTATATATCCACAACAGAGATACAGTTCTCAAGAGTTCTGTTTACCTTTTTCTGTTTCTCTTCAGTCTTGTGGATGTAGATCAATTTTTTTTGTTTAAGTCTGTTTTTTTTTTCCTTAGAAACAAATGGAATTCCTCTGTTTCATTAAATGACCATCTTCTTCCATGGAAGAAAATGATAAATTTAGTTGGGTAGTTTATTCTTGGTTGCAATCCTTGATCTTTTGCCTTTCGGGATATCAGGTTCCAGGCCCTTTGATCTTTTAATGTGGAAGCAGCCAGATCTTGAGTGACCCTTATTGTGGCCCCTTGATATTTGAATTGCTTTGTTCTAGCTGCTTGCAATATTCTTTCCTTTGTGTGGTAATTCTACAGCTTAACCACAATATTCCATGAGTCTTTCTCAGAAGGTGTTCAATGAATTTTTTCGATGCCTATTTTCCCTTCTGTTTCTATTATCTCTGGACAGTTCTCTTTGATGATTTCCTGTAAGATAGAATCTAGGCTCTTTTTTTGGTCATAGTTTTCAGGAATTCCAATGATCCTTAGATTATCTCTTCTAGATCTATTTTCCAGATCTATAGATTGTCCCAGTAAGTATTTGACTTTATTCTCCAGCTTTTCTTTTTTTTTTTTTTTTTTTTTTTTTTTTTTTGTTTTGTTTTGTTTTGTTTTGTTTTGTTTGACTGATTCTTGGGTTCTCAATGAATCATTCATTTCTATTTGTTCTGTGCTGATTTTTAATCAGTTATTTTCTGCCTTTACCTTTTTTAGTTCTTTGTGTATATCCCCAATTGAGTTTTTAAATGCATTATTTTACTCTATTGATTTTTTTTCCATTTCCCTAATTTTTTTTAGAGAGTTATTTTCTTTTTCCAATTCAGAAACCCTACTTTCTTGAGACTTTTTTTATCTTTTCCAATTCAGAAATCCTACTTTCCTGTGATTTTTTAACCTTTTCTAATTCACAAATTTTGTTTTCCTGAATCCCCTGTGAATTCTTTATTTTTTCCAACTCCAATTTCAGGACGTTGTTATTCTCTATCATAGCTTCTCTTTCCTTTCCCCATTTTTATTCAAACTCACTTAAATTTTTAATAGTCTCTTCTAGGAGAGAATTTTGTGATGGGGAGCAGGTATCATTCTCCTTTAGGCTGTTATCTGCTGACTCTCTGCTATTAATGACCTTAGGGGTTGGATACCCGCTCTTCCTCTGTGTAGAAGGAACCAGTGGTTCTCTTTAGCCTTTTATTCATATTTAAAAAATCTTTTGAGGTCAGTTCTTGGGGTAAAAAATTATTTATTTATTTCTTTATCAGCTTCTTCCCAGACCAGATGGATGCAGCAGCTCTTGCACTTGAGCTAAGAGAGAGCTCTGGGAGAGAGTTCCCCTCCCACTCCCTGGAAGTGCCTCAGGGGTGATTAGTAAGACTGCACTGTGAAGGTTGCCCAGGGAAGGACCCCAATGTGTGTCCTAGAGACTTCCCTGAGGTTTAAGACTGAACGGTAAAGGCGACACAAAGCCCAGCCAATGCGTCCCATTGGGCATGGATATCAGTAGCTGAAGTGAAAAGCCCCTGAGCTCAAACTGGAAGTGTCTGCCCAGAAGCCGTGGTCCCTATTTCAAAGGTTCCACTTCTCTGGGACTTCTGAGGCTGAGTTCCACAGCCTCCAGCCAAGGCACTATGTGAATTATATGTTGCCTTGTTTTTTGTCCCCACTTTTCAAGGTCTTAACTACCCCAAGGTGAAGGCCCAGACAGCAAAAAGCAGCTTTACAGCCTTGCCGAGATCTGTTAGGTCACTTCTGGATTGGGGTGGTTCTAGTATCTGGCTTTATATTTTAAAGTGGCTTCATTTCTCTTCTGATCTGCTGTTTTATAAGCAGAGAAGAGCTAACAGCCTATGCCAGATTCTTCTATCTCAGTGGCTTCTCTGATCCCAGAGTTCTCCCCAGCTCGATAGGTGCAGTGTGCTAGCACCTAAGACTGTCTGTGTTGGCCTTTTTTCTTCCTCCCCAGGGAACCAAACTTTTTTGTTGAAACTCCAGATTCTCTTCAGCTGGTAAGTCATGCTTCCAGTCCTTGTGGTTTCTATCAGTCAAGTGTTACTTTTGAGGCTGATTTAACTAATTGGTATTGAAGGAAGAAGGGAGCTCACAAAATCGCGTGTATCTTCTCTGCCATCTTGTCTCCACCAAGATGTTTGCCTATATTATTAATTTTTTTATTTTTTATTATATATATATTTTTTATAATATTATCCCTTGTATACATTTTTCCAAATTATGCCCCCCTCCCACTATTCCCTCCCCCCAATGACAGGCAATCCCATACATTTTACATGTGTTACAATATAGTCTAGGTACAATACATGTGTGTGAATATCATTTTCTTGTTGCACAATAAACATTAGGATCCGAAGGTACATGCAACCTGGGCAGACAGATATTAAGTGCTAACAATTTACACTCACTTCCCAGTGTTTCTTCTCTGGGTGTAGCTACCTCTGTCCATCATTGATCAACTGGAAGTGAGTTGGATCTTCTTTATGCTGAAGATTTCCACTTCCATCAGAATACATCCTCATACACTATTGTTGTTGAAGTGTACAGTGATCTTCTGGTTCTGCTTATTTCACTCAGCAACAGTTGATTTAAGTCTCTCCAAGCCTCTCTGTATTCCTCCTGCTGGTCATTTCTTACAGAGCAATAATATTCCATAACCTTCATATACCACAATTTACCCAACCATTCTCCAACTGATGGACATCCATTCATCTTCCAGTTTCTAGCTACAACAATAAGAGCTGCCACAAACATTTTGGCACATATATGTCTCTTTCCGCTCTTTAGTATTTCTTTGGGATATAATCCCAGTAGTAGCGCTGCTGGGTCAAAGGGTATGCACAGTTTGATAACTTTTTGGGCATAATTCCTGATTGCTCTCCAGAATGGCTGGATTCTTTTGCAACTCCACCAGGAATGTATTAGTGTCCCAGTTTCCCCACATCCCCTCCAACATTCATCATTATTTGTTCCTGTCATCTTAGCCAATCTGACAGGTGTGTAGTGGTATCTCAGAATGGTCTTAATTTGCATTTCTCTGATCAGTAGTGATTTAGAACACTCTTTCATGTGAGTGGAAATAGTTTTAATTTCATCATCTGAAAATTGTCTGTTCATATCCTTTGACCATTTATCAATTGGAGAATGGTTTGGTTTCCTATAAATTAGGGTCAGTTCTCTATATATTTTGGAAATGAGACCTTTGTCAGAACCTTTGCTTTTAAAAATATTTTCCCAATTTGTTACTTCCCTTCTAATCTTGTTTGCATTAGTATTATTTGTACAGAAACTTTTTAGTTTGATGTAATCAAAATCTTCTATTTTGTGATCAATAATGATCTCTAGTTCTCCTCTAGTTATAAATTCCTTCCTCCTCCACAAGTCTGAGAGGTAGATTATCCTCTGTTCCTCTAATCTATTTATTATCTCCCTCTTTATGCCTAAATCATGGACCCATTTTGATCTTATCTTGGTATATGGTGTTAAGTGTGGATCCATATCTAATTTTTGCCATACTAATTTCCAGTTTTCCCAACAGTTTTTTCCGAATAATGAATTTTTTAATAGATGTGCTTGTTCAGTTTTTAATATATTTTTTAATTTTTTTATTATATATATATATATTTTTAAATAATATTATCCCTTGTATTCATTTTTCCAAATTACCCCCCATCCCTCTATTCCCTCCCCCCGATGACAGGCAATCACATACATTTTACATGTGTTACAATATAGTCTAGGTACAATACATGTGTGTGAATATCATTTTCTTGTTGCACAATAAACATTAGAATCCGAAGGTACATGCAACCTGGGCAGACAGATATTAAGTGCTAACAATTTACACTCACTTCCCAGTGTTTCTTCTCTGGGTGTAGCTACCTCTGTCCATCATTGATCAACTGGAAGTGAGTTGGATTTTCTTTATGCTGAAGATTTCCACTTCCATCAGAATACATCCTCATACACTATTGTTGTTGAAGTGTACAGTGATCTTCTGATTCTGCTTATTTCACTCAGCAACAGTTGATTTAAGTCTCTCCAAGCCTCTCTGTATTCCTCCTGCTGGTCATTTCTTACAGAGCAATAATATTCCATAACCTTCATATACCACAATTTACCCAACCATTCTCCAACTGATGGACATCCATTCATCTTCCAGTTTCTAGCTACAACAAAAAGAGCTGCCACAAAAATTTTGGCACATATATGTCTCTTTCTGCTCTTTAGTATTTCTTTGGGATATAATCCCAGTAGTAGCGCTGCTGGGTCAAAGGGTATGCACAGTTTGATAACTTTTTGGGCATATTTCCAGATTGCTCTCCAGAATGGCTGGATTCCTTCGCAACTCCACCAGCAATGTATTAGTGTCCCAATTTCCCCACATCCCCTCCAACATTTATCATTATTTGTTCCTGTCATCTTAGCCAATCTGACAGGTGTGTAGTGGTATCTCAGAGTGGTCTTAATTTGCATTTCTCTGATCAGTAGTGATTTGGAACACTCTTTCATGTGAGTGGATATAGTTTCAATTTCTTCCTCTGAGAATTGTCTGTTCATATCCTTTGACCATTTATCAATTGGAGAATGGTTCGGTTTCTTATAAATTTGGGTCAGTTCTCTATATATTTTGGAAATGAGACCTTTGTCAGAACCTTTGTTTTTAAACATATTTTCCCAATTTGTTACTTCCCTTCTAATCTTGTTTGCATTAGTATTATTTGTACAGAAACTTTTTAGTTTGATGTAATCAAAATCTTCTATTTTGTGATCAATAATGATCTCTAGTTCTCCTCTGGTCATAAATTCCTTCCTCCTCCACAAGTCTGAGAGGTAGATTATCCTCTGTTCCTCTAATCTATTTATTATCTCCCTCTTTATGCCTAAATCATGGATCCATTTTGATCTTATCTTGATAGATGGTGTTAAGTGTGGATCCATATCTAATTTCTGCCATACTAATTTCCAGTTTTCCCAACAGTTTTTTACGAATAATGAATTTTTAACCCTAATGTTGGAATCTTTGGGTTTGTCAAAGATTGGGTTGCTATAGATGTATCCTTTTTTGTCCTTTGTATCTAATCTGTTCCACTGATCTGCCGGTCTATTTCTTAGCCAATACCAAATGGTTTTGGTGACTGCTGCTATATAATATAGCTTTGGATCAGGTACACTTAGACCACCTTCCTCTGATTTTTTTTTCATTAGTTCCCTTGCAATTCTCGACCTTTTATTCTTCCATATGAATTTTGTTGTTATTTTTTCTCGGTCATTAAAATAGTTTCTTGGGAGTTTGATTGGTATAGCACTAAATAAATAGATTAGTTTGGGGAGTATTGTCATCTTTATTATATTCGCTCGGCCTGAATGTCTTTCCAATTATTTAAATCTGATTTTATTTTTGTGGCAAGTGTTTTGTAATTTTTCTCATATAATTCCTGACTTTTCTTTGGTAGATGGATTCCCAAATACTTTATACTCTTAACATTTGTTTGGAATGGAATTTCTCTTTGTATCTCTTGCTGTTGCATTTTGTTAGTGATATATAAAAATGCTGAGGATTTATGTGGATTTATTTTGTGTCCTGCCACTTTGCTGAAATTTTGAATTATTTCTAGTAGCTTTTTAGGAGAGTCTTTGGGGTTCTCTAAGTATACCATCATGTCATTGCAAAAAGTGAAAGTTTAATTTCCTCATTTCCTACTCTAATTCCTTGAATCTCTTTCTCGGCTCTTATTGCCGAGGCTAGCGTTTCTAGTACTATATTGAATAGTAATGGTGATAGTGGGCAACCTTGTTTCACTCCTGATCTTACTGGGAAAGGTTGCAGTTTATTTCTATTGCATATTATGCTTACTGAAGGTCTTAAATATATGCTCCTGATTATTCTAAGGAATAGTCCATTTATTCCTATGCTCTCAAGAGTTTTTAGTAGGAATGGATGTTGGATTTTGTCAAATGCTTTTTCTGCATCTATAGAGATGATCATATGGTTCTTATTAATTTGATTATTAATATGGTCAATTATATTAATAGTTTTCCTAATATTAAACCAGCCCTGCATTCCTGGAATAAATCCTACTTGATCATAGTGTATTATCTTGGAGATGATTTTCTGAAGTCTTTTTGCTAATATCTTATTTAAGATTTTAGCATCAATATTCATTAAGGAGATTGGTCTATAATTTTCTTTCTCAGTTTTGGATCTACCAGGTTTAGGTATCAGTACCATGTCTGTGTCATAAAAGGAGTTTGGTAGGACTCCTTCATCCCCTATTTTTTCAAATAATTTATATAACATTGGGGCTAATTGTTCTTTAAATGTTTGGTAGAATTCACATGTGAATCCATCTGGCCCTGGGGATTTTTTCCTGGGGAGTTGATTAATAGCTTGTTCTATTTCTTTTTCTGAAATGGGACTATTTAAGCAATTTATCTCCTCCTCTGTTAATCTAGGGAGCCTATATTTTTGGAGGAAGTCATCCATTTCACTTAAGTTATCAAATTTATTGGCATAAAGTTGGGCAAAGTAACTCCTTATTATTTCTTTAATTTCCTCTTCATTGGTGGAAAGATCCCCCTTTTCATTTGTAAGACTATCAATTTGATTTTCCTCTTTCTTTTTTTTGATCAAATTTACCAAAAGTTTATCTATTTTATTGGCTTTTTCATAAAACCAACTCTTGGTTTTATTTATTAATTCAATAGTTTTTTTACTTTCAATTTTATTGATTTCTCCTTTTAATTTTTGTCTTTCAAGTTTAATTTTTGGTTGGGGGTTTATAATTTGGTCTTTTTCTAGCCTTTTAAGTTGTAAGCCCAATTCGTTAATCTTTTCTTTCTCAGTTTTCTTCAAATAAGCCTCTAAAGATATAAAATTTCCCCTTATTACTGCTTTAGCTGCATCCCAAAGATTTTGATATGATGTCTCATCATTGTCATTATCTTGGGTGAAATTGTTAATTGTTTCTATAATTTGCTCTTTCACCCAGTCATTCTTTAAGATGAGATTATTCAGTTTCCAATTACTTTTTGGTCTATTTACCCCTAACTTTTTACTGAATGTAGCTTTTATTGCATTGTGATCTGAGAAGAAGGCATTTATTATTTCTGCCTTCCTACATTTATTTTTGAGATCTTTATGTCCTAATATATGGTCAATTTTTGTATAGGATCCATGAACTGCTGAGAATAAAGTATATTCCTTTCTATTGCCATTCAGTTTTCTCCAAAGGTCTATCATACCTAGTTTTTCTAATATTCTATTTACTTTTTTTATTTCTTTCTTGTTTGTTTTGTGGTTTGATTTGTCTAAATCTGAGAGTGCAAGGTTGAGATCTCCCACTATTATAGTTTTACTGTCTATTTCTTCTTGCAGTTCTCTTAACTTTTCCTTTAGAAAGTTAGATGCTATACCACTTGGTGCATATATGTTTAGTATTGATATGGCTTCATTATTTATGCTACCTTGCAGCAGGATATAGTTTCCTTCCTTATCTTTTTTAACGAGATCTACTTCTGCTTTTGCTTGATCTGAGATAAGGATAGCTACCCCTGCTTTTTTGGCTTTACCTGAAGCATAATAGGCTCTGTTCCAACCTTTTACCTTTATTCTGTATGTATCTCATTGCTTTACGTGTGTTTCCTGTAGGCAACATATTGTAGGGTTCTGCTTTTTGATCCAATCTGCTATCCGTCTCCGTTTGATGGGATCGTTCATGCCATTTACATTTACAATTAAAATTACAAATTCTGTATTTCCTGCCATCGTATTATCCTCAGATTATGCTTTTTTCCCTTGACCCCCCTGATCCCCCTCCCTGATATTTAATTTACAGACCCCCCTTGTGACGCGCAACCCTCCCTCTTTTTTTTTTTTTTTTTAGGATCCCTCCCCCCTCCCTCCAAGTCCCTTCACTTATTCTCCTTTTCCTTTTCCCTTTTCCTCTCCCCCCTTTTAATGAGGTGAGAGAAAATTCTCTGAAAAACAAATATGTTAATTATTTACTCTTTGAGCCTCTCCTGATGAGAGTAAGATTCACACAATGATTCTCCCCCTCACTAAGTTCCCTCATATATGGTGTATTTTCTATGCCTCTTCCTGGGATGTAGTTTCCCTCTTTTTATCATTCCTTCCCCTTTTTCTGAACTGACCTCCTTCCCTTTACTACACCCCCCTTTTTTTCTTTTATATCAGTAAAATCAAATTATCCTTGAGTACTTTTTATATACCCACAACAGAGTTACAGTTCTCAAGGGTTCTGTGTACCTTTTTCTGTTTCTCTTCAGTCATGTGGATGTAGATCAAATTTTTTGTTTAAGTCTGTTTTTTTTCTTAGAAACATATAGAATTCCTCTGTTTCATTGAATGACCATCTTCTTCCATGGAAAAAGATGCTAAACTTAGCTGGGTAGTTCATTCTTGGTTGCAGTCCTTGATCTTTTGCCTTACGGAATATCAGGTTCCAGGCCCTTCTATCTTTTAATGTGGAGGCAGCCAGATCTTGGGTGACCCTTATTGTGGCACCTTGGTATTTAAATTGATTTTTTCTAGCTGCTTGCAGGATTTTCTCCTTTGTGTGGTAATTCTGTAGCTTAGCCACTATATTCCGTGGTGTTCATTTTTTAGGGTCTATTTCAGAAGGAGTTTGATGAATTCTTTCCACATCTACTTTCCCTTCTGTTTCTATTATCTCTGGACAGTTCTCTTTGATAATTTCCTGTAAAATAGAATCTAGGCTCTTTTTTTGGTCATAGTTTTCTGGAAGTCCAATAATCCGCAGATTATCTCTCCTAGATCTATTTTCCAGGTCTATAGATTTTCCCAGTAAGTATTTGACGTTGTTCTCCAGCTTCTCATGTTTTTTTGTTTTTTTTTTTTTTTACTGATTCTTGGGTTCTCTGTGAATCATTCATTTCTATTTGTTCCATCCTGACTTTTAAGGAGTTATTTTCTTCTTTCACAGTCTTTAGTTCTTTTTGTAAATGCCCAATTTCGTTTTTAAATGAATTATTTTGCTCTCTTGATTTTTTTTTTCCATTTCCCTAATATTTTTTTTTGAGAATTATTTTCTTTTTCCAATTCAGAAATTCTATTTTCTTGAGACTTTTTTATCTTTTCCAATTCAGAAATCCTACTTTCCTGTGTTTTTTTAACCTTTTCTAATTAATAAATTTTGTTTCCCTGCATCTCCTGTGAATTCTTTATTTTTTCCAACTCCAATTTCAGGACATTGTTGTTCTCTATCATAGCTTCCCTTTCCTTTCCCCATTTTTCTTCAAACTCCCTTATTTTTTTAATAGTCTCTTGTAGGAGAGAGTTATGTGATGGGGGGCAGGAATCGTTCCCCTTTAGGTTGTTATCTGCTGTCTCTCTGCTGTTAACTTCCTCAGGGTTGGATACCCGCTCTTTCTCTGTATAGAAGGAATCTATGGTTTTTCTGGCTTTTTTTGCTCATATTTAAAAACTTTTGGGTGTCTGTCCCTGGGGTAGGAAATTATTTATTTACTTCTTTACCAGCTTCCTCCCAAACCGGATGGATGCAGCGGCTCCTCCACCTGAGCTTAGAGAGAGCTCTGGGAGAGCGTTCCCCACCCCCTCCCTGGAAGTGCCTCAGAGGTGATTAGTACTGCTGTGCCTGAGGGGTTGAAAAGTAGAGACAGCACAAAGCCCAGCCTATGTGTCCAGGTGGGGCGTGGATGTCTGCAGCAGGTGACGTGAAAAGCCCCTGTGCTCAAACTGGAAGTGTCTGGCAGAAACCGCGGTCCCTAGTTCAAAGGTTCCGCTTCTCTGGGACTTCCTGGAGCTGAGTTCCACTCCCTCCAGCTAAACTAGGCAGTGTGTGTTGCCTTGGGCCGTATCCACCCACTTGTCAATCTCTTAACTATTCTCAGGTGGTAGCTGAGGCCACGCCCCCTGGTGCCGAGATCTGCTGAGTCACCTCTAGGATCCGGGGAAAATCTAATCTGAGTTTTAAAATATTTTGGCTTTCTCTTCTGAACTGCTAAATAATTAGCAGAGAAGAGCTAACAGCCTGTGCCAGATTCCTTTACCTCAGTGGCTTCTCTGATCCCAGAGCCCTTACCAGCGCAATGGGCGCAGTATGCGAGCACCCAGCCGTCTGTGCTGGCCTCTCTTCTTCCTCCCCTGGGGACTGACCTTTCCTGCTGGAACTCCAGATTCTCTTCAGCTGGTAAGTCGTGCTTCCAGTCCTTGTGGTATCTATCAGTCCTGGGCTTATTTTGAGACTTAATTTATCTAATTGGTTGTGAGGGAGTGAGGACGTTCACAGAGTCGTGTGTTTCTTCTCCGCCATCTTGGCTCCGCCCCCCCGATGTTTGCCTATATTAAAGGAACATCTATGAAAATGAAATATTGAGTCTATAAAAAGTACCAGCATTTTAAACTGAGATATTTAGTTGTGTAAAGGAGAAAGGGAGAAAGTCTGTAGCTAGAAAATTTAGAGTTCCAATCTGATCATAGACATTTATTTTGTATGTGACCTGTTTGTCTAACTTTACTTAACTCTAAAATTGACATAATACTAATAACACCTACCTTACAAGTTATTGTGAGGATTAAATGTGATAATGTTTGTTTAAATAGCAAACAATCAAAAACCAGCACAGGACCTGGAACATAGTAGGAGCCAAGTATACTTTGCTAAACAGGAAATTCATTGAGGGCAGAAGATATCTTCGTGTTTTTTTCTGCTGTTTCTATCCTAAAATCAAGTATATGCTTTGTCCATGTTTGACTTTTAATGAATCTTTATTGTTTAATTGAAAATTCGATGGAATTCTACTTAAAGTATCTCTTTTATGAATGGACATAATATAGGATAATTGATAACACTTTTCTACCCATTCCTTATTTCTTTTATTTAGCTGAATTAACCTTTCTGATAATCTCTTTTCATGAGAAAAAACGTCTATTTTTCATTGTGTTGTCAACTTATTTTCTGGCATGTGAGTCTAATGAAATTCTTAAGTAAAATGATTTCTCCAACATGAATTGAGATCATAAAAATTATACCTGTACTTCTTTTGAACAGCTGATAAATTCTTTGCTTTAGTCTTGCTCTTAGTGGAAATTTTGCTTCCATTAGCTTAACTCAGCTAATCACAAGTAGGCTGTGAAATGAGTTCAGATTGCTTTTCCCTTTGGGTCTCATGATGCTTTCTGGGAAATAGAAAGAAGAAAAGAAGTTTGTTATTTTCAGAATGTTCCTCTTGAGACTTCTGAATGTTTCTATGAGACAATAGAAACATTTGCAAATTTTTATGTATAATATTTCCTTTTAATATTATACCAATCATCTTTCTTTTATGAAGTTTTAGCACAGTTCAGTACTTTGTAACTGGCAGATGGGGAGAAAGTTTGTTCAGATGTTTCTTTTAAAGAATTTTACAGTGTCTATTGACAAGAATAGCAGACAGATGGCAAAGCAAATTGCTTAAAAAAAAAAAAAAAAAAAAAAAAAAAACTTTCATCTACACAGATTCCAGTAGTGACATAGCTCCAAGACACATAATGTGAAAGTGATTACAATGCATTTTTTTCTTTTCTGAGAACTTGAATGACTGAGGTCATGCATACTGAAACCTGGAATTTTGCACATTTCGCTCATTTATTTAAGTTCAGATTAGCTAGTTAGTAACATCTGTCATTACCTGGTGGCTGATTTATGACCTTATTTATGGACTAGACTAGTTATTTATGTTTGCATTAGTCAATAATCCAGATGATAGAAAACCTACCTTAGGGATATTGAGATGGAATTGCCTATAAATATGGAGTTTGAAGAAGAGGAGTCAGAATTCAGTTAATAAAACACGATGAAGTGATTACTAAATTCCTATTGACAGATATCTGTCATTGACAGATTTTACATAGGGCTTCTTAATTTATTTGTGTGTTATGGACCCTTTTGCCAGACTGGCATATGGACTTCTTAAAATAAAGTTTGTAAGTCAAATTAAAAAAAAAAAATAGAATGAATGAGGTTACAATGAAATAGAGGGGGAGGAGACAGAAAGAGAGAGAGAGAGAGAGAGAGAGAGAAATTCTATGGACTCCTGGTAAAGAACCCTTGATATAATAAATGTCTTTAGGAAACTGTGTTTATTAAAGAAATTTCTTTATAAAATAGATTTTAGAAAGATTTCATCCAGAAATGAAAAAAGAAAAGTAGATCACAAAGGAGTTCCTAAAATTAATTTCAGAATGGACTATGTTAACATCAGCATATTAGATAAGTTATTATTTGTAGTAGAGAACAGAGTGTTTTGGCATTGACAATATCTAGGAACACAAATATAGAATTCCAGAGATTCTGACAGTCCCCGATCTTTATTGCTTCTTAGTATACTGCCTAAGACAGATTTGACTTAATTAATTCCCTCAAAAAATTATCCAGCCCCAACCAGTACATTAAACTCAGAATTATTTTTCCATGAATTTCTAGAGTCATTCAGGTTAGTAGAAGTATTCTCAAACTAGATTATGCACTTGTTTATCCAACTGGTCTGATTAAACCAAAAATTCAAAATATAATCTTACCTCAGAAATCAGTGCCCAGTGGAATTACTTTAAAAGCAATTTAGCAAAATGCTGTTAATTTCCTTATGAGGAAAGTAAACCCAGCCAAGGATTAGATTTGCCTGAGATCATGGAAGTAGTAAAAAACAAAACAAACATTTATGTTCAAAGTTGTTTCATTCAAAATGTAATTTTATTTAATTTTCTAGTTTAAAAAGTCATCTCCTTATAGTGGTTTAGATATATCAGCATTATGATAAAGCATATGGATCTGGCGATTCACTGAACACATTGTCTAGTCAGATTGTGAAAGCTCTTATACTCTTATGTGCCAATGAAATCAAATCTAAAAGAAGATGTCTGGAAAAAGTTGGCTGAACAACCAATAGTTATATAAAGACATATTTGAATAATAAAGTTTAGCAGATATGATGATTATGTTCTTCTGATAATTAAAAATAAATACATCCAGTTAGATAACCTGGCCTTAAACAGTGGTTATATCCATCCATCCATCCATCCATCCATCCTTCCATCCATCCATCCATTTATCATCAAACTATCAACATATATATTAAAATTAAAAAATATAGATATTTACTTGATAGCTACTTATGTTTTTAAGAAAAATACAACGAAGTCACCAAATGACTATTTGACAAGCATTGAAGAGATATTAAGTATTTAAGTATTAGTCTTCTACAATGGGCTGCTTAATTTTACATATATATATATATATATATATATATATATATATGTATTTATATATAATGACTAATGTTTTACAAAATAGTGTGTTGCTTTTACTCTGATTCCTAAAGGAAAGTTGAAAAGACAAATGATCAAAGATCAGACAGCTACAAAATTTGATATGCTTAAAAACACATTGATGACATATTTTTTTTGAATTTCAATCCGTTCATTTATTTGATTAAACTTTATTTGAAATTATAGAATCCAAGAAATATTATTTTACTTCGTCCTATTTTTAGCTCACCTTATACTTTGGTTTTATTATCACTGTTTTCTTTTTTTTTTTTTTTTTATTCATTTTTCCAAATTATCCCCTCCCTCCCTCCACTCCCTCCCACCGATGGGAGGTAATTCCATACATTTTACATGTGTTACAATATAGTCTAGATACAATATATGTGTGTAGATACCATTTTCTTGTTGTACATTAATTATTAGCTTCCAAAGGTATAAGTAACCTGGGTAGATAGATAGTAGTGCTAACAATTTACATTCGCTTCCCAGTGTTCCTTCTCTGTGTATAGTTATTTCTGTCTATCATTGATCAACTGGAAGTGAGTTGGATCTTCTTTAAGTTGAAGATTTCCACTTCCATCAGAATACATCCTCATACAGTATTGTTGTTGAATTGTATAGTGATCTTCTGGTTCTGCTTATTTCACTCAGCAACAGTTGATTTAAGTCTCTCCAAGCCTCTCTGTATTCCTCCTGCTGGTCATTTCTTACAGAGCAATAATATTCCATAACCTTCATATACCACAATTTACCCAACCAATCTCGAATTGATGGACATCCATTCAACTTCCAGTTTCTAGCTACAACAAAAAGAGCTGCCAAAAACATTTTGGCACATACAGGTCCCTTTCCACTCTTTAGTATTTCTTTGGGATATAATCCCAATAACAGCAATGCTGGGTCAAAGGGTATGCACAGTTTGACAACTTTTTGGGCATAGTTCCAAATTGCTCTCCAGAATGGCTGGATTCTTTCACAACTCCACCAGCAATGTATTAGTGTCCCAGTTTTCCCACATCCCCTCCAACATTATCTGAGAATTGTCTGTTCATATCCCTTGACCAATTATCAATTAGAGAATGGTTTGGTTTCCTATAAACCAGGGTCAGTTCTCTATATATTTTGTAAATGAGACCTTTGTCAGAACCTTTCCATTTAAAAATATTTTCCCAATTTGTTACTTCCCTTCTAATCTTGTTTGAATTAGTATTGTTTGTACAGAAACTTTTTAGTTTGATGTAATCAAAATCTTCTATTTTGTGATCAATAATGATCTCTAGTTCTCCTGTGGTCATAAATTCCTTCCTCATCCACAGGTCTGATAGGTAGACTATTCTCTGTTCCTCCAATCTATTTATGATCTCATTCTTTATGCCTAAATCATGGATCCATTTTGATCTTATCTTGGTATATGGTATTAAGTGTGGGTCCACATCTAATTTCTGCCATACTAATATCCAGTTTTCCCAACAGTTTTTTTTCCGAATAATGAATTTTTGTCCCTAATGTTGGTATCTTTGGGTTTGTCAAAGATTAGATTGCTATAGATATACCCTTTTTTGTCCTTTGTATCTAATCTGTTCCACTGATCTACCGGTATATTTCTTAGCCAGTACCAAATGGATTTGGTGACTGCTGCTATATAATATAGCTTTAGATCAGGTACACTTAGACCACCTTCCTCTGACTTTTTTTTCATTAGTTCCCTTGAAATTCTCGACCGTTTGTTGTTCCATATGAATTCTGTTGTTATTTTTTCTAGGTCATTAAAATCATTTCTTGGGAGTCTGATTGGTATAGCACTACATAAATAGGTAAGTTTGGGGAGTATTGTCATCTTTATTATATTTGCTCGGCCTATCCAAGAGCACTGAATGTCTTTCCAATTATTTAAATCTGATTTTATTTTTGTGGCAAGTGTTTTATAATTTTGCTCATATAATTCCTGACTATTCTTTGGTAGATAGATTCCCAAATACTTTATACTCTCCACATTTGTTTGGAATGGAATTTCTCTTAATATCTCTTGCTGTTGCATTTTGTTGGTGATATATAAGAATGCTGAGGATTTATGTGAATTTATTTTGTGTCCTGCCACTTTGCTAAAATTCTGAATTATTTCTAATAGCTTTTTAGCAGAGTCTTTGGGGTTCTCTAAATATACCATCATGTCATCTGCAAAGAGTGATAGTTTGATTTCCTCATTTCCTACTCTAATTCCTTGAATCTCTTTCTCAGCTCTTATTGCTGAGGCTAGCATTTCTAGTACTATATTGAATAGTAATGGTGATAGTGGGCAACCTTGTTTCACTCTTGATCTTACTGGGAAAGGTTGCAGTTTATTTCTATTGCATATTATGCTTACTAAAGGTCTTTAATATATGCTCCTGATTATTATAAGGAATAATCCATTTATTCCTATACACTCAAGAGTTTTTAGTAGGAATGGATGTTGGATTTTGTCAAATGCTTTTTCTGCATCTATTGAGATGATCATATGGTTTTTATTAAATTGATTATTAATATGGTCAATTATACTAATAGTTTTCCTAATATTAAACCAGCCCTGCATTCCTGGTATGAATCCTACTTGATCATAGTGTATTATCCTGGTGATGATTTTCTGAAGTCTTTTTGCTAATATCTTATTTAAGATTTTAGCATCAATATTCATTAAGGAAATTGGTCTATAATTTTCTTTCTCAGTTTTCGATCGACCTGGTTTAGGTATCAGTACCATGTCTGTGTCATAAAAGGAGTTTGGTAGGACTCCTTCATCCCCTATTTTTTTTCAAATAGTTTATATAGCATTGGGGCTAATTGTTCTTTAAATGTTTGGTAGAATTCACATGCAAATCCATCTGGTCCATGGGATTTTTTCCTGGGGAGTTGATTAAAAGCTTGTTCTATTTCTTTTTCTGAAATGGGACTATTTAAGCAATTTATTTCCTCCTCTGTTAATCTAGGAAGCCTATATTTTTGGAGGAAGTCATCCATTTCACTTAAGTTATCAAATTTATTGGCATAAAGTTGGGCAAAGTAACTCCTTATTATTTCTCTAATTTCCTCTTCATTGGTGGAAAGATCCCCCTTTTCATTTGTAAGACTAACTATTTGATTTTCCTCTTTCTTTTTTCTGATCAGATTTACCAAAGGTTTATCTATTTTATTGGCTTTTTTATAAAACCAACTCTTGGTTTTATTTATTAATTCAATTGTTTTTTTTTTACTTTCAATATTATTGATTTCTCCTTTTAATTTTTGTATTTCAAGTTTGATTTTTGGTTGGGGGTTTTTAATTTGGTCTTTTTCTGACTTTTTAAGTTACAGGCCCAATTCGTTAATCTTCTCTTTCTCAATTTTCTTCAAATAAGCCTCTAAAGATATAAAATTTCCCCTTATTACCGCTTTAGCTATATCCCACAGATTTTGGTATGATGTCTCATCATTGTCATTATCTTGGATGAAATTATTAACTGTTTCTATAATTTGCTGTTTCACCCAGTCATTCTTTAAGATGAGATTATTCAGTTTCCAATTACTTTTTGGTCTATTTACCTCTAACTTCTAACTGAATATAGCTTTTATTGCATTGTGATCTGAGAAGAAGGCATTTATTATTTTTGCCTCCAACATTTAATTTTGAGATCTTTATGTCCTAATATAAGGTCAATTTTTGTATAGGATCCATGAACTACTGAGAAGAAAGTATATTCCTTTCTATTGCCATTCAGTTTTCTCCAAAGGTCTATCATACCTAGTTTTTCTAATGTTCTATTTACCTTTTTAATTTCTTTCTTGTTTGTTTTGTGGTTTGATTTGTCTAAATCTGAGAGTGCAAGGTTGAGATCTTCCACTATTATAGTTTTACTGTCTATTTCTTCTTGCAACTCTCTTAACTTTTCCTTTAGAAAGTTAGATGCTATACCACTTGGTGCATATATGTTTAGTATCGATATGGCTTCATTATTTATGCTACCTTTCAGCAGGATATAGTTTCCTTCCTTATCTCTTTTAATTAGATCTACTTCTGCTTTTGCTTGATCTGAGATAAGGATAGCTACCCCTGCTTTTTTGGCTTTACCTGAAGCATAATAGGTTCTGCTCCAACCTTTTACCTTTACTCTATATGTATCTCCCTGCTTTAAGTGTGTTTCCTGTAAACAACATATTGTAGGGTTCTTATTTTTGATCCAGTCTGCTATCCGTCTCCATTGGATGGGAGCGTTCATCCCATTCACATTTACAGTTAAAATCACTAATTCTGTATTTCCTGCCATCATATTTTCCCCAGATTATCCTTTTTCCCTTTACCCCCCTGAACCCCTTCCCCAATATTCAATTTATAGACCCCCCTTGTGACGCACATCCTTCCCTTTTTTTTTTTTAGTATCCCTCCCTCCTCCCTCCACGTCCCTTCACTTATTCTCCTTTTCCTTTTCCCTTTTCCTCTCCCCCCTTTTAATGAGGTGAGAGAAAATTCTCTGAAAAACAAATATGACAATTATTTACTCTTTGAGACTCTGCTGATGAGAGTTAGATTTACACAATGATTCTCCCCCTCTCTAAATTCCCTCAGATATGGTGTATTTTCTATGCCTCTTCCTGGGATGTAGTTTCCCTCTTTTTATCACTCCCTCCCCTTTTTCTGATACTACCCCCTTCCCTTTACTACACCCCCTCCTTTTTTTTTCTTTTATATCAGTAAAATCAAATTATCCATGCGTGCATTCTACATACCCACAACAGAGATATAGTTCTCAAGGGTTCTGTGTACCTTTTTCTGTTTCTCTTCAGTCTTGTGGATGTAGATCAAATTTTTTGTTTAAGTCTGGTTTTTTTCATAGAAACATACGGAATTCCTCTGTTTCATTGAATGCCCATCTTCTTCCATGGAAAAAGATGCTAAACTTAGCTGGGTAGTTTATTCTTGGTTGCAATCCTTGATCTTTTGCCTTTCAGAATATCAGGTTCCAGGCCCTTCTATCTTTTAATGTGGAGGCAGCCAGATGTTGTGTGACCCTTATTGTGGCATCTTGGTATTTAAATTGTTTTTTTTTTCTAGCTGCTTGCAGGATTTTCTCCTTTGTGTGGTAATTCTGCAGCTTAGCCACAATATTCCGTGTTGTTCTTTTTTTAGGGTCTGTTTCAGAAGGAGTTTGATGAATTCTTTCAACATCTACTTATTACATCTACTAACCCCTCTGCTTCTATTATCTCTGGACAGTTCTCTTTGATAATTTCCTGTAAAACAGAATCTAGGCTCTTTTTTTGGTCATAGTTTTCGGGAAGTCCAATGATCCGCAGATCATCTCTCCTAGATCTTTTTTCCAGGTCTATAGATTTTCCCAGTAAGTATTTGACGTTATTCTCCAGCTTTTCATTTTTTTTTTTTTGTTTTGTTTGACTGATTCTTGGGTTCTCAATGAATCATTCATTTCTATTTGTTCTGTGCTGATTTTTAATCAGTTATTTTCTTCATTCACAGTTTTTAGTTTTTTTTGTATATGCCCAATTACATTTTTAAATGAGTTATTTTGCTCTATTGAATTTTTTTCCATTTCCCTAATTTTTTTTTGAGAATTATTTTATCTTCTCCAATTTAGAAATCCTACTTTCCTGTGATTTTTTTTACCTTTTCTAATTCACTAATTTTGTTTCCCTGCATCACCTGTGAATTCTTTATTTTTTCCAACTCCAATTTCATAGCTTCTCTTTCCTTTCCCCATTTTTTTTCAAACTCTCTTAACTTTTTAATAGTCTCTTGAAGGAGAGAGTTATGTGATGGGGGGCAGGAATCGTTCCCCTTTAGGTTGTTATTTGCTGACTCTCTGCTGTTAACTTCCTCGGGGTTGGATACCCGCTCTTTCTCTGAGTAGAAGGAATCTATTTTTTTTTTGGGCTTCTTGTTCATACCTAAAAAATCTTTTGGGGTCTGTCCCTGGAGTAGGAAATTATTTATTTATTTCTTTACCAGATTCCTCCCAGACTGGCTGGATGCAGAGGCACTTGCGCCTTAGCTAAGAGAGAGCTCTGGGAGAGAGTTCCCCACCCGCTCCCTGGACGTGCCTCAGAGGTGATCAGCACTGCTGTTCCTTGACGGTGCTGTGTTTTAGCGGCTTCCCTGAGGTTGAGACTGAACCGTAAAGGCGCCTCAAAGCCCAGCCTATGCATCCCGTTGGGGCGTGGATGTATGCAGCAGGTGACGGGAAAAGCCCCTGCTCTCAAACTGGAAGTGTCTGCCAGAAACCGCAGTCCCTAGTTCAAAGGTTCCGCTTCTCTGGGATTTCTGTTCCACAGCCTCCAGCCAGCCGAGCCAGGCACTATGAGTTACCGCCCCGCTCATTCTTCAATCTCTTAACTACCCGAGGTAAAAGCCTGGATTGCCTATGTCGGCCCCGCCCACAGTGCAGAGATCTGCTGAGTCACCCCTTTGATCCAGGAAGATCCAATCTGGTTTTAATTTTTAAAGTGGCTTATATTTCTCTTCTGAATTGCTGTTTTATAAGCAGAGAAGATCTAACAGCCTCTGCCAGATTCTTTTATATCGGTAGATTCTCTGATCCCAGAGCCCTCCCCAGTGCGACTGGTGCAGTGTGCCACTACCCCACCGCCTGTGCTGCCGTCTCTTCTTCCTCCCCTGGGAGCTGACCTTTCCTGCTGAAACTCCAGATTCTCTTCAGCTGGTAAGTCATGCTTCCAGTCCTTGTGGATTCTATCAGTCCAACGCTATTTCTGAGGCTGATTAAATCTAGTTGGTTGTGAGGGAAGAAAGGAGCTTACACAGTGGCGTGTATCTTCTCTGCCAACTTGGCTCAGCCCGCTCGACAATTTTTAAAATGGAAGAAAAAAAATGCACTTGTGGGGGCGGAGCCAAGATGGTGGAGAAGAAACACACGACTCAGTGAACGTCCTCACTCCCTCACAACCAATTAGATAAATTAAGTCTCAAAATTAGCTCAGGACTGATAGATACCACAAGGACTGGAAGCACGACTTACCAGCTGAAGAGAATCTAGAGTTTCAACAGGAAAGGTCAGTTCTCAGGGGAGGAATAAGAAAGACCAGCACAGACGGTGGGGTAGGGGCACACTGCGCCCATTGCGCTGGGAAGGGCTCTGGGATCAGAGAAGCCACTGAGGTAAAGGAATCTGGCACAGGCTGTTAGCTCTTCTCTGCTAATTATTTGGCAGTTCAGAAGAGAAAGCCAAAATATTTTAAAACTCAGATTAGATTTTCCCCTGACCCTGGGGGTGACTCGGCAGACTCGGCACCAGGGGGTGTGGCCTCAGCTACCACCTGAGAATAGTTAAGAGATTGACAAGTGGGTGGATACGGCCCAAGGCAACACACCCTGCCTAGCTTAGCTGGAGGGAGTGGAACTGAGCTCCAGGAAGTCCCAGAGAAGCAGGAACCTTTGAACTAGGGACCGCGGTTTCTGGCAGACACTTCCAGTTTGAGCTCAGGGGCTTCTCACGTCACCTGCTGCAGACATCCACTCCCCACCCGGACACATAGGCTGGGCTTCGTGCTGTCTTCACTATTCTACGCCCTCGAAGCACAGTAGTGCTAATCACCTCTGAGGCACTTCCAGGGAGGGGGTGGGGAACTCTCTCCCAGAGCTCTCTCTTAGCTCAGGCTCAGGAGCCGCTGCATCCATCCGGTCTGGGAGGAAGCTGGTAAAGAAGTAAATAATTTCCTACCCCAGAGACAGACCCCAAAAGATTTTTTTAAGTATGAGCAAAAAAGCTAGAAAAACCATAGATTCCTTCTATACAGAGAAAGAGCAGGTACCCAACCCCGAGGAAGTTGACAGCAGAGAATCAACAGACAACAACCTAAAGGGGAACGATCCCTGCCCCCCATCACATAACTCTCTCCTAGAAGAAGCTCTTAAAAAATTGAGGGAGATCGAAGAAAAATGGGGAAAAGAAAGGGAAGTTATGATAGAGAGTAACAACGTCCTGAAATTGGAGTTGGAAAAAATAAAGAATTCACAGGAGATGCAGGGAAACAAAATTAGTGAATTAGAAAAGGTTAAAAAAACACAGGAAAGTAGGATTTCTGAATTGGAAAAGATAAAAAAGTCTCAAGAAAATAGAATTTCTGAATTGGAAAAAGAAAATAATTCTCAAAAAAAAAATTTAGGGAAATGGAAAAAAACTCAATAGAGCAAAATAATTCACTTAAAAACGAAATTGGGCATTTACAAAAAGAACTAAAAACTGTGAAAGAAGAAAATAACTCCTTAAAAGTCAGGATGGAACAAATAGAAATGAATGATTCACAGAGAACCCAAGAATCAGTCAAACAAAACAAAAAAAATGAGAAGCTGGAGAACAACGTCAAATACTTACTGGGAAAATCTATAGACCTGGAAAATAGATCTAGGAGAGATAATCTGCGGATTATTGGACTTCCAGAAAACTATGACCAAAAAAAGAGCCTAGATTCTATTTTACAGGAAATTATCAAAGAGAACTGTCCAGAGATAATAGAAACAGAAGGGAAAGTAGATGTGGAAAGAATTCATCGAACTCCTTCTGAAATAGACCCTAAAAAAAGAACACCACGGAATATTGTGGCTAAGCTGCAGAATTACCACACAAAGGAGAAAATCCTGCAAGCAGCTAGAAAAAAACAATTTAAATACCAAGGTGCCACAATAAGGGTCACCCAAGATCTGGCTGCCTCCACATTAAAAGATAGAAGGGCCTGGAACCTGATATTCCGAAAGGCAAAAGATCAAGGACTGCAACCAAGAATGAACTACCCAGCTAAGTTTAGCATCTTTTTCCATGGAAGAAGATGATCATTCAATGAAACAGAGGAATTCTATATGTTTCTAAGAAAAAAACCAGACTTAAAGAAAAAATTTGATCTACATCCACAAGACTGAAGAGAAACAGAAAAAGGTACACAGAACCCTTGAGAACTGTAACTCTGTTGTGGGTATATAAAAAATACTCAAGGATAATTTGATTTTACTGATATAAAAGAAAAAAAAGGGGGGTGTGGTAAAGGGAAGGAGGTCGGTTCAGAAAAAGGGGAAGGAGTGATAAAAAGAGGGAAACTACATCCCAGGAAGAGACATAGAAAATACACCATATCTGAGGGAACTTAGTGAGGGGGAGAATCATTGTGTGAATCTTACTCTCATCAGAAGAGGCTCAAAGAGTAAATAATTAACATATTTGTTTTTCAGAGAATTTTCTCTCACCTCATTAAAAGGGGGGAGAGGAAAAGGGGAAAGGAAAAGGAGAATAAGTGAAGGGACTTGGAGGGAGGGGGGAGGGATCCTAAAAAAAAAAGAGGGAGGGTTGTGTGTCACAAGGGGGGTCTGTAAATTAAATATCGGGGAGGGGGATCAGGGGGATCAAGGGAAAAAAGTATAATCTGGGGATAATACGATGGCAGGAAACACAGAATTAGTAATTTTAACTGTAAATGTAAATGGGATGAACGATCCCATCAAACGGAGACGGATAGCAGATTGGATCAAAAAGCAGAACCCTACAATATGTTGTCTACAGGAAACACACTTAAAGCAGGGAGATACATACAGAGTAAAGGTAAAAGGTTGGAACAGAGCCTATTATGCTTCAGGTAAAGCCAAAAAAGCAGGGGTAGCTATCCTTATCTCAGATCAAGCAAAAGCAGAAGTAGATCTCGTTAAAAAAGATAAGGAAGGAAACTATATCCTGCTGAAAGGTAGCATAAATAATGAAGCCATATCAATACTAAACATATATGCACCAAGTGGTATAGCATCTAACTTTCTAAAGGAAAAGTTAAGAGAACTGCAAGAAGAAATAGACAGTAAAACTATAATAGTGGGAGATCTCAACCTTGCACTCTCAGATTTAGACAAATCAAACCACAAAACAAACAAGAAAGAAATTAAAAAAGTAAATAGAACATTAGAAAAACTAGGTATGATAGACCTTTGGAGAAAACTGAATGGCAATAGGAAGGAATATACTTTCTTCTCAGCAGTTCATGGATCCTATACAAAAATTGACCATATATTAGGACATAAAGATCTCAAAATTAAATGTAGGAAGGCAGAAATAATAAATGCCTTCTTCTCAGATCACAATGCAATAAAAGCTACATTCAGTAAAAAGTTAGGGGTAAATAGACCAAAAAGTAATTGGAAACTGAATAATCTCATCTTAAAGAATGACTGGGTGAAAGAGCAAATTATAGAAACAATTAACAATTTCACCCAAGATAATGATAATGATGAGACATCATATCAAAATCTTTGGGATGCAGCTAAAGCAGTAATAAGGGGAAATTTTATATCTTTAGAGGCTTATTTGAAGAAAATTGAGAAAGAGAAGATTAACGAATTGGGCTTACAACTTAAAAGGCTAGAAAAAGACCAAATTATAAACCCCCAACCAAAAATTAAACTCGAAATACAAAAATTAAAAGGAGAAATCAATAAAATTGAAAGTAAAAAAACTATTGAATTAATAAATAAAACCAAGAGTTGGTTTTATGAAAAAGCCAATAAAATAGATAAACCTTTGGTAAATTTGATCAAAAAAAAGAAAGAGGAAAATCAAATTGATAGACTTACAAATGAAAAGGGGGATCTTTCCACCAATGAAGAGGAAATTAGAGAAATAATAAGGAGTTACTTTGCCCAACTTTATGCCAATAAATTTGATAACTTAAGTGAAATGGATGACTTTCTCCAAAAATATAGGCTCCCTAGATTAACAGAGGAGGAGATAAATTGCTTAAATAGTCCCATTTCAGAAAAAGAAATAGAACAAGCTATTAATCAACTCCCCAGGAAAAAATCCCCAGGGCCAGATGGATTCACATGTGAATTCTACCAAACATTTAAAGAACAATTAGCCCCAATGTTATATAAATTATTTGAAAAAATAGGGGATGAAGGAGTCCTACCAAACTCCTTTTATGACACAGACATGGTACTGGTACCTAAACCTGGTAGATCGAAAACTGAGAAAGAAAATTATAGACCAATCTCCTTAATGAATATTGATGCTAAAATCTTAAATAAGATATTAGCAAAAAGACTTCAGAAAATCATCTCCAAGATAATACACTATGATCAAGTAGGATTTATTCCAGGAATGCAGGGCTGGTTTAATATTAGGAAAACTATTAATATAATTGACCATATTAATAATCAAATTAATAAGAACCATATGATCATCTCAATAGATGCAGAAAAAGCATTTGACAAAATCCAACATCCATTCCTACTAAAAACTCTTGAGAGTATAGGAATAAATGGATTATTCCTTAGAATAATCAGGAGTATATATTTAAGACCGTCAGTAAGCATAATATGCAATAGAAATAAACTGCAACCTTTCCCAGTAAGATCAGGAGTGAAACAAGGTTGCCCACTATCACCATTACTATTCAATATAGTACTAGAAACGCTAGCCTCGGCAATAAGAGCCGAGAAAGAGATTCAAGGAATTAGAGTAGGAAATGAGGAAATTAAACTATCACTTTTTGCAGATGACATGATGGTATACTTAGAGAACCCCAAAGACTCTGCTAAAAAGCTACTAGAAATAATTCAAAATTTCAGCAAAGTGGCAGGATACAAAATAAATCCACATAAATCCTCGGCATTTTTATATATCACTAACAAAATGCAACAGCAAGAGATACAAAGAGAAATTCCATTCCAAACAAATGTTGAGAGTATAAAATATTTGGGAATCCATCTACCAAAGAAAAGTCAGGAATTATATGAGAAAAATTACAAAACACTTGCCACAAAAATAAAATCAGATTTAAATAATTGGAAAGACATTCAGTGCTCTTGGATAGGCCGAGCGAATATAATAAAGATGACAATACTCCCCAAACTAATCTATTTATTTAGTGCTATACCAATCAGACTCCCAAGAAACTATTTTAATGACCTAGAAAAAATAATAACAAAATTCATATGGAAGAATAAAAGGTCAAGAATTGCAAGGGAACTAATGAAAAAAAACTCAGAGGAAGGTGGTCTAAGTGTACCTGATCTAAAGCTATATTATATAGCAGCAGTCACCAAAACCATTTGGTATTGGCTAAGAAATAGACCGGTAGATCAGTGGAACAGATTAGATACAAAGGACAAAAAAGGGTACATCTATAGCAATCTAATCTTTGACAAACCCAAAGATTCCAACATTAGGGATAAAAATTCATTATTCGGAAAAAACTGTTGGGAAAACTGGAAATTAGTATGGCAGAAATTAGATATGGATCCACACTTAACACCATATACCAAGATAAGATCAAAATGGGTCCATGATTTAGGCATAAAGAGGGAGATAATAAATAGATTAGAGGAACAGAGGATAATCTACCTCTCAGACTTGTGGAGGAGGAAGGAATTTATGACCAGAGGAGAACTAGAAATCATTATTGATCACAAAATAGATGATTTTGATTACATCAAACTAAAAAGTTTCTGTACAAATAATACTAATGCAAACAAGATTAGAAGGAAAGTAACAAATTGGGAAAATATTTTTAAAAACAAAGGTTCTGACAAAGGTCTCATTTCCAAAATATATAGAGAACTGACCATAATTTATAAGAAACCGAACCATTCTCCAATTGATAAATGGTCAAAGGATATGAACAGACAATTCTCAGAGGGAGAAATTGAAACTATATCCACTCACATGAAAGAGTGTTCCAAATCACTACTGATCAGAGAAATGCAAATTAAGACCACTCTGAGATACCACTACACACCTGTCAGATTGGCTAAGATGACAGGAACAAATAATGACAAATGTTGGAGGGGATGTGGGGAAATTGGGACACTAATACATTGCTGGTGGAGTTGTGAAAGAATCCAGCCATTCTGGAGAACAATCTGGAATTATGCCCAAAAAGTTATCAAACTGTGCATACCCTTTGACCCAGCAGCGCTACTACTGGGATTATATCCCAAAGAAATACTAAAGAGTGGAAAGAGACATATATGTGCCAAAATGTTTGTGGCAGCTCTTTTTGTTGTAGCTAGAAACTGGAAGATGAATGGATGTCCATCAGTTGGAGAATGGTTGGGTAAATTGTGGTATATGAAGGTTATGGAATATTATTGCTCGGTAAGAAATGACCAGCAGGAGGAATATAGAGAGGCCTGGAGAGACTTAAATCAACTGATGCTGAGCGAAATGAGCAGAACCAGAAGATCACTGTACACTTCAACAACAATACTGTATGGGGATGTATTCTGATGGAAGTGGAAATCTTCAACATAAAGAAGATCCAACTCACTTCCAGTTGATCAATGATGGATAGGGGTAGCTGCACCCAGAGAAGAAACACTGGGAGGGGAATCAAAATTGTTAGCACTAATATCTGTCTGCCCAGGTTGCATGTACCTTCGGATTCTAATGTTTATTGTGCAACAAGAAAATGATATTCGCACACATGTATTGTACCTAGACTATATTGTAACACATGTAAAATGTATGGTATTGCCTGTCGTCGGGGGGAGGGAATAGAGGGAGGGGGGGTAATTTGGAAAAATGAATACAAGGGATAATATTATAAAATATATATATATATATATATATATATATATAATAAAAAAAAACACCATGGGGACAGCCTATCATAGATCTTCTCTCATGTCTTATCCCTATATTAATTTCATTAATTCGATCTTTGCAGAAAAAAACAAGGTTACCCGAGAAAAGGATATAGATACGCATGAGATTAAAGCATTCTTATGTCATGTTATTCACATTGGTCCTAAGAATTAAGAAGCCCTTTAGAATAATAATAATAATACTTTGCATTAATAAAATGGTTAAAATTAAAAAAAAAATGCACTTGTGTTTTTTAAATGCCTTTGAAATATTACTCATTTTTCAAGATATGCTTCAAATGCAACTTCTACTATGGCTGGCCCACTTATCTAGAAATTTTAATTATTTCAAATATCACACTGAGAGAGGCCCAGTGAAAGCCTTTGTGTCATTTTGGACATGGAGTTTTAGATCTTCTTTCACCCTGTCTTCTCATTCTATCTCCATATCTACATTGAGTTCTTAGATGTCCAATTTTTCCACATTGGAAACATCTATGGATTTCTCTAGAAGTCATTTGCCAAGAGGGACCCTGTCTTTCCACGTTCATCATAGTCAGGTATAAAAACCATTTGTTCCCACTGTAGCACATTGTCTTATGATCTCCTCTAAAGGAGCATCTTTGTTTAATCCCCATATAATTCTTTTGCAAATCTCATTGGTATTTTCCTTAGCCAGATGTCTGGTCATTATTTCTATAGCTGCATTTTCTCCAATAGTTCTTTTGACAGCAGTTTGCAGACATCCCACAAAATCCTCAAAAGGTTCATTGGGACTTTGCTCTAATTTAGTGAAAGGCTCTCCCTGATCTTTCTGTCCAGGGAGAAAACCCCAAGCTTGTATTGCAGCCTTAGCAATTTGCTCATACACTGTAATGGTATATTTAATCTGTTCTGAATTCTCTACATACTGTCTTTCACCAGCTAATTGCTCAAAAGTGAATTATGTGTTAACTCCTATTCCAAATTGCATCTGACTTGGATCTTACATAATTCATGAAACTCCGCAAGCCACAACAGATTTTGTCCAGGTTCTAAACATGTCCTTGCTATGGATTTCCAAACATTCGGGTTTAGGACTTCATAAGGCAAACCATCTAGTAATATTTTAACATAAGCGGATGGAGCTCCATAAAGGGTACAACCTTTTTTCAAATCTTTAATTTTATTAAAATCTAAAGGTGTATATTTTCTCCTTTTTTGACCTACAGAGTCAATCTCTTCAATCACAGGATATGCATGTATAAAATCATTTATATCCTGTCCTTCTCTCTTATCTTTAATCAATGCTTTTTCTAATTTTGTCATAGGCTGCTTCACAGGAGATTCTGTTTGTGTTTCTGCCTCTTCCCCTCCTCCTCCTGCTCCACCCCTGAAGAGTTAATTGAGGGAGGAGATGGAAATGCTCCTGTTGTTCAGAATTGTAATTAATTTCATTGTTATCTGATTCATCCTCTTCACCTAGTTTAGTTGGATCCTTCCCTTCTGGCTCTTTCTTCTTATCTTTTAGTCTAACAATTTTAAAAACCACTTGGATTAAATTGTAGGTATGAAGTGTATCTTTGGAAATTAAGTTTGGATTGGAATCATAGTGTTCTCCTAGTAGCTCTCCTACTAATTCCCTTTCATCTAGATCTAATTCTTTTTCCAGAGAAAAACAAGAACATATGACCTGCACAGTTTTTAAAAGTTTAGTAATTTCCTCCAAAATTATAATCAATCCTTGCCTTTTCATAACCTTACTAATGCTCTTTAAACATTTTCCTTGAACAGAAACAGAAGGCATTTGCCCTATTTCACTGAAATTGTACTTTAACTCTTTAATAAAGTTTCCTTGTTACACTTCTGGGTCAGAAAGACTTTTCCACTGAGATCTGGATCAGAGGTTTTTCCACTAGAATCAGGATCTTCATATCAGTCTGTAGAACATGTGACTCTTAATCTCAGGGTCATGAGTTTGTGCCCCACATTGGGTGCCAAAATGTGAAGGTCTTGTCATTTCTAAGCTTATCCTTCCAGATTGCTGTCTCAACTCAATCTCCCAGCCAGACTATCTTTCCAGGCCACCATCTAAACTCAATCTCCTAGTCAGACTGACTCTCCAGGCTCAATGCTGACTCTTTTATCCTCCCAGATAATGGGTCTGTGAGAACTCCCACAGCCAATGAACTTGTTCCTGTTAAAAGTGTAAACTCCTCCACATAAATCCTCAGCATTTTTATACATTGCCAACACAATCCAACAGCAAGAGATACAAAGAGAAATTCCATTCCAAACAAATGTGGAGAGTATAAAGTATTTGGGAATCCATCTACCAAAGAATAGTCAGGAATTATATGAGCAAAATTATAAAACACTTGCCACAAAAATAAAGTCAGATTTAAATAATTGGAAAGACATTCAGTGCTCTTGGATAGGCCGAGCGAATATAATTAAGATGACAATACTCCCTAAACTAATCTATTTATTTAGTGCTATACCAATCAGACTCCCAAGAATCTATTTCAATCACCTAGAAAAAAATAACAACAAAATTCATATGGAACAACAAAAGGTCGAGAATTTCAAGGGAAGTAATGAAAAAAAAATTAAGTGAAGGTGGTCTAACTGTACCTGATCTCGAACTGTATTATAAAGCAACAGTCACCAAAACCATTTGGTATTGGCTAAGAAATAGATTAGTTGACTAGTGGCATAGGTTAGGTTCACAGGGCAAGATAGTGAATAAAAATAGCAATCTAGTGTTTGACAAACCCAAAGATCCCAAATTTTGGGATAAGAATTCATTATTTTACAAAAACTGCTGGGAAAACTGGAAATTAGTATGGTAGAAACTAGGCATGGACCCACATTTAACACCACATACTAAGATAAGATCAAAATGGGTCCAAGATTTAGGCATAAAGAATGAAATCATAAATAAATTGGAGGAACATGGGATGGTTTACCTCTCAGACTTGTGGAGGAGGAAGGATTTTGTGTCTAAGGGAGAACTAGAGACCATTATTGATCACAAAATAGAAAATTTTGATTATATCAAATTAAAAAGTTTCTGCACAAACAAAACTAATGTAAACAAGATTAGAAGGGAAGTAAAAAATTGGGAAAACATTTTTACAGTTAAAGGTTCTGATAAAGGCCTCATCTCCAAAATATACAGAGAATTGACTTTAATTTATAAGAAATCAAGCCATTCTCCAATTGATAAATGGTCAAAGGATATGAACAGACAATTTTCAGATGATGAAATTAAAACTATTTCCTCTCATATGAAAGAGTGTTCCAAATCACTATTGATCACAGAAATGCAAATTAAGACAACTCTGAGATATCATTACACACCTGTCAGATTGGCTAAGATGACAGGAACTAATAACGATGAATGTTGGAGGGGCTGCGGGAAAACTGGGACACTGATGCATTGTTGGTGGAGTTGTGAAAGAATCCAACCATTCTGGAGAGCAATCTGGAATTATGCCCAAAAAGTTATCAAAATGTGCATACCCTTTGACCCAGCCATACTACTACTGGGCTTATATCCCAAGGAAATACTAAAGAAGGGAAAGGGACCTGTGTGTGCCAAAATGTTTATGGCAGCCCTTTTCATAGTGGCTAGAAGCTGGAAGATGAATGGATGTCCATCAATTGGAGAATGGTTGGGTAAATTATGGTATATGAATGTTATGGAATATTATTGTTCTGTAAGGAATGACCAACAGGAGGAATACAGAGAGGCTTGGAGAGACTTACATCAACTGATGCTAAGTGAAATGAGCAGAACCAGAAGATCTTTATACACTTCAACAATGATACTGTATGAGGATGTATTCTGATGGAAGTGGATATCTTCAACGTAGAGAAGAGCTAATCCAATTCCAATTGATTAATGATGGACAGAATCAGCTACATCCAGAAAAGGAACAATGGGAAATGAGTGTAAACTGTTATTTTTACCTTCTGAATCCAATTTTTCCTGTGCAACAAGGAAATTCGGTTCTACACATATATATTGTATCTAGAATATATTGTAATATATTTAACATGTATAAGACTGCCTGCCATCTTGGGGAGAGTGTTGGGGGAGGAAGTGAAAAAATCTGAACAGAAGTAAGTGCAAGGGATAATATTGTAAAAAATTACCCATGCATATGTACTGTCAAAAAAAGAGTTATAATTATAAAATAAAATAAAAATTTTAAAAAAAGTGTAAACTCCTCTAAATATGTAAATTCCCCTTAAAGGCCCGAACCAAAGGTGTGAATTCTGAGCTAGAGAATTGCCCAGACAACCTGAGTTATCACCTTGCAATCCTAACACAAAGGTTTTACAATTTCCTTTTAGCTTCTCTGCAGATTTTGTTCAGTACTCAACACTTTCATAAACATGCAACTATGATGTATCTCACAGTGTTATAATCTTATAAGACTTGGAGCAGTTTGTCTTATTATTATTTATAGTATTTAAATGAAATTCTCATTAGTGCTTATGGG
This sequence comes from Sminthopsis crassicaudata, assembly GCF_048593235.1. NCBI lineage: Eukaryota > Metazoa > Chordata > Mammalia > Dasyuromorphia > Dasyuridae > Sminthopsis > Sminthopsis crassicaudata. The sequence goes on from NC_133620.1 coordinate 77,812,168, forward strand.
ACTCAGGGACAGAAATTTAATTCCAATATAGTGCAAAAGGAAGTAATAGATGCAGTCCATGGTCATTTTAATTGAAAGAGTCCATAACAAATACTTTAAACCCAATACATATAAACACATAGAAACTTAGGTTAAATCTTTTTATCATAAAATCATAAAAATAAAAATTACAATTTAAAAAAGAGAACAATGAAGGTATCTATATAAGTTATAAGAACATTGTGGCATTTCCTATGAAAATGAGATGATCTGCCCAAAGACTGATTCATTGCATAAAATAGGATTACAAATTATGTATCATTTAAATATTAACTTAAAAATCTCACTAACATGCATTTTCAAGTTTCTAAAACTTCAATGTTGTTAGTACTCACATAGTAGGTGTGGCCCATAGCTAATAAATCTGTTATAATTTAGTCATTGAAATGAAATATAATCCTACATCTGTCTTAACTCATTAAAGACCAAGGGAATAAAAACAAAAAACAAAAACAAACAAACAAAAAAAAAAACAAAAAACAAAAAAAAAAACTAAGACAATGTATTAAGCAACTATACCAGTTAGTAAAAGTAGAAAGTTTCAAATCATCATTTTTTAAAAAGGTATTTTCTTCTTTAACTTTCTTATCTTCATCATTTTTAGAGATAATAAAGTATAAAGACTATGCACCTTCATAAGTATATCTATGTTGAGTGAAGAAATAATTACTATGACTTTGTATTTTGATGGTTCAAGGTCCAAAACACCTACAACCATTATAGGTATGTTTTCCCTCTCTAATACATCATTCAGTTAAGTGACAAAATTATTTTCCTAAAACATGTTAGCCCTATACTCAATAAACACCACTAGCTCTTTATTACCTCAAGAATTAATTATAAAATCCTTCATATGTTATTCAAATACCTTCATAACCTCTTATCTTACATGTTCTTTAATTATTTTTACACTTTAAACCTACTTCCATGAGTTTTATTATTCAATGACATTGATCTTCTTGAATCTCCTCCAAGAAGACACTTCATCTTCTACCGCCCTACTTTATTGTTGGTCCTCCCTCACACCTGGAATGCTCCCCTTTCTCTTGTCCAACTCATGGCTTCTATGATAATTTTCAAGTCCCAAATAAAGTCTTACCTTTTATAAGTAGGCTTTCTCATATCTCTTTCATTTTAATAGATTTCCTGTATTAATTAAGTCCATTGTACTTTGTATATATCTTATCTCATCATACTTATTTACACATTATCCCCATTATAACTCATTATTATGGGTTATTCAAGAACAATGATTTTTAGTTTGTTTTCTCTGCTTTGTATCCCCAATTCTTAGCTGAGACTTTGGCTTTAAAGATGTTTATTGACTGACAGATTTCAACCTCCTTCTATTATAGTTTTCTTTCAGTTTCCTTTCCTTTCAAAGAAATTTCATGTTAGAGATACAGGCTGTTTTTCAAAGCTGGTTTATGTTTTGACATGGCTATGCCATGGAATTGTAACAAGATAACATTAATCAGGTCTTGACACTATCACAATCATAATAGTTAACTTTTGAGGTTTACAAAATGTATTATCTCATTGGATCCACCTTGTCATCATGTACTGATATCATATTATCCCTAAGCTGTTGAAAATGGTAGGAAATGGGAAAAGACTATAATCATTCTGCTTTTTCCCATTAAGTAATAGTTAGAGCTATAATGGACCTTAAGGATAATATTGCCTATGCTGGTTAGATATCTATCTCTTTATAATAGCACTTAAAAACCTTGAGACAACATTAACATTCATCAGTTTGGAAACATCAGTGATTTCATCTTGGAAACTTGATAATATCATATTGCTTTTATTTATTTTTTTCTTTATTAAGTATTTTATGTCTTCTGATTATCATGTATATTAACTTTTTATTGCATATTTCTTTATGAATCATGTTTATAGGGAAACATCAGAACAAAAGTAAAAAAAAACACATGAGAGAAAGAAAAACAGAAAAAAAAAGAAGTAAACAGCTTATGTTGATTTACATTCAATCACTATAGTTATTTTTCTAGATGCAAGCAATATTTTCTATCCAATGTGCATTGGGAATGTCTTGGACCACTGAAACACTAAGAAGAACCAAGTCTTTTATACGTGATCACTGCATAATCTTGCTGTACTATATACAATGTATTCCTGGCTCTACTTGTTTCACTCAGCATCCATTCATGTAAATCATTCCAGGCCTCTTAAAATCAACTTGTTCATCAATTTTTCAAACAATAGCATCCCATTACCTCCATATACCACAACTTATTCATCCATTCTTCAATTGATGAGTATCTCCTCATTTTCCTATTCTTCCTTACTACAAAAAGAGCTGTTACAAGCATTTTTGCACATATGGATCCTTTTCTCTTCTTTATGATTTCCTTGGAATATAGACCCAGGTAGTGGCACTATTGGGTTAATGGGTATACATAGTTTGATAGCCCTTTGGGTTATTTCCAAATTGTTCTTCAGAATGATTGGATAATTTCACATCTTTACCAAAAATGTATCAGTTTCCTAGTTTTCCCCATTCTCTCCAAGATTTGGCATTATCTTTTCCTGGCATCTTAGCCAATCTGAGAGATGTGAGGTGGTAACTCAGAGTTGTTTTAATTTGCATTTTTCGAATTGATAGAGATTTAGAGGATTTTTTAGATGACTATAAATGGCTTGAATTTCATCATCTGAAAATTATCTATTCATATCCTTTGACCATTTATCAGTTAGGGAATGACATGTGTTCTAATAAATATGACACACTTCTTCATATATTTTAGAAATGAGACTTTTATAAGAAACACTGGATGTAAATTTTTCCCAGCTTTCTAATTTTCTTAATGTTATTTTTGTTGGTTTTCTTTGTGCAGAAACTTTTATGTAATCATGATTGTCCATTTTGCTTTTCCTAATGTTCTCTAGTTCTTCTTTGGTCACAAATTCCTCTCCACAGATCTGACAAGGGAATTATCCTTTGCTTTCTTAATTTGACTATGATATCAGGCTTTATAACCAAATCATTCACCTGTTTTGATTTATTTTGGTATAGGATGTGAATGTAGATATATGTCGAGTTTCTGACAAATTATTTTCTAGTTTTCTGAGGAATTTTGCAAAATAGTGAGTTTGTATCCCAGAAGTTTCAGTTTGGGGATGTTAGGAAATACTAGATTATTATAGTCATTGATTATCGTATCCTGTGTATCCCTATCCCACTGATCCACTACTCTATTTCATAGCCAGTATCAAATGGTTTTGATGACTGCTGCTTTATAGTACAGTCATAGAATGTTTGTGGCAGCCCTTTTCATAGTGGCAAGAAACTAGAAACTGAGGGGATGCCCATCAGTTGGAGAATGGCTGAATAAAATATGGTATATGAATGTTATGGAATATTATAGTTCTATAATAAATGATTAGCAGGATGATTTCAGAAAGGCCTGGGGAGACTTTCATGAACTGATGCTGAGTGAAATGAGTAGAACCCGGAGATCATTGTACACACCAACATCAATATTATATGACAATCAATTCTGATGAACATGACTCTTTCCAACAAAGAGGTGATGGTTGCCAGTTCACATGATCTTATGATGAAGAGAGCCATCAACACACATAGAGAAAACTGTGGGGACTGAATGTGGATCACAACATGACATTCTCACTGTTTTTGCTGTTGCTCACTTGCATTTTGTTTTCTTACTTATTTATTTCCTTTTTTTTGTTGTTGTTCTTATTTTTCTTCTGCAGCATGAGGATTGTACAAATAAGTTTATATACATATTTCATTTAACATATATTTTAACATATTTAACATATGTTCAATTGCTTGCTATCTAGAGGAGGGGCTGAGGAAAGGAGGGGAAAATCTGAAATACAAGGCTATGCAAGGTTTAATGTTGTCAAATTTTTCATGCATATATGTTTTGAATAAAAAGCTTTATAAAATACAAAGTATAGTATTAGGTCTACTACTACTAAGACACCATTTTTTGTATTTTTTCATTAATTCTTATTGAAGGCATTGATTCAGGTCTTTTTATTTTTTATTTTTTTTATATTGAGAAAAATTTTTATTAAAGCTTTTTATTTTCAAAACATATGCAATAATATTTTTTCAACATTAACTCTTACAAAACCTTGTGTTTTATTTTTTCCTCATTTCCCCCCACAACCTCCCCTAGATAGCAAGTCATACAATATATGTTAAACCTGGTAAAATATGTAAAACCAATGCAGGCATATGTATTTATACAGTTATCTTGCAGCACAAGAAAAATAAGATCAAAAATGGAAAAAAAATAGGAAAGAAAACAAAATGCAAGCAGACAGCAACAAAAAAGGTAAAAAATGTTATTTTGTGATTCACACTCCAGTTTCCAGAGTCCTCTCTCTGAGTTTTGATAATCACAAGATCATTGGAAGTGGTCTCAATCATCTTATTAATGAGAAAAGCCACATCCATCAGAATTTGATCATTGTTTAATCTTCTTGTTGCCATGCACAAAAATTTCCTGGTTCTGCTCATTTCACCTAGCATCAGTTCATGTAAGTCTCTCTAGAGCTCTCTGAAATCATCCTGCTGATCATTTCTTATAGAACAATAATATTCCATAACATTTGTATACCTGAAGATTGAGTGGGTTAAATAACAAATCATGGACAAAATTGATTTCATCTAAGAGATCTGAAATAATGAGACAACACACCAAAATTTGTGGTATACAATCAAAGCAGTAATTAGGGGAATTTTAACATCTTTAGATGCTTCTTTGAATAGAATAGACAAAGTAAATATCAATAAATTGGGCTTGAAACTAAAAAGGCTAGAAAAAGAACAAGAAAAATCACCAATTAAATACCAAATTTAAAATTTTTTAAATAAAAAGGGAGATTGAAAAAATTGAAAGTGGGAAAACTATTGAATTAATAACTAAACCTAAAATTGGTTTTATGAAAAAAGACAACAAAATAAATAAAACTAGTTAATTGACTTAGAAAAAGGAAATAAAGTTAAATTGTTTGTTTCAAAAATAAAAGGGGAGAACTTTTGACCAATGAAGAGGAAATTAGAGCAATAATTATGAGTTATTTTGCACAATTATATATTAACAAATGTGATAATCTAAATGAAATGGAGGAAAACTACAAAAATATAGATTGTCCAGATGAACAGAAGACAAAATAAATTGTTTCAATATTCCCAATTTAGAGCAAGAAAATGAACAAGCTATTAAACAACTAGCTAAGAAAATACAGGGTCAGATTTATTTACATGTGAATTATGACAAATATTTAAAGAACATTGAATTCCAGTAATATGCAAACTATTTGAAAAATAGGAAAATGTAACGTGCTGTTGTCTCCAGAAGCTGCCGATCGCTCTCTGAGAGGAGAACTGCTGTGTCAACTCAGATCTCTCGGACAGATTCTTCTTCCTGTAGAGAGCCAACTTCCCTTCCTTCAGAGAGCTGCCTCAAGTCTGTCTAGAGCAGAGACTCTTTATCTCTGGAGTGCTGCCCTCTTTATCCTCCCAGAGAATGGGCATGGGATAATGCAAGGGCTTCTAGGAAGAACCACTTCAACCAATGAACTTGCTCCCCCCAAGCACACAAGCTCTTCCCCAAGAATTCAAAAGTCAAACTACCAGGAAAGGCCGGAACTAGGAAATTGTCAAGTACTGATTTAGCACTTAGTAAAAACCCAATATCTCATTATCTCATTAGCACTTAGTAAAAACCTAACAGTAACAGGAAAAGAAGAAGTCCTATCAAATTCCTTTTTATTACATAGATATGGTGCTGATATATGAACAAGATAGGGTGAAAATAGAGAAATAAAATAATGTTATCTAATGAATGTTGATGCAAATATCTTAAATAAAATATTAGCACAGATATTATAGAATGCCATTCCCAGGATGATACATCAAGATGTTATACATGAAGGTAGGATTTATACCAGAAATGCTGGGAGAATTCAATATTAGGAAAACTATTAGCATAATTGGCTATATCAATAACCAACTATGAAAACTCATATGATTATCTCAATAAATACAGTCAAAGCATTAGATAAAATCCAACACCCGTTCACATTAAAATTCTAGAGAGTATAGGAATAAATTGACTTCTCATTAAAATGATCAGTAATATTTATTTAAAACCATCAACAAACATCATATACAATGGGGACAACCTAGAACTATTCCCAATAAAATCAAGAATGAAACAAAATTGCCCAGTATCACCATTACTATTAAATATTGCATTAGAAAAGTTAGCTTTTAGGAAGCTAGGTTGTGTACTAGATAGAGTACTAGCCCTGAAGTCAGGAGGACCTGAGTTCAAATCTGGTCAGGGAGACATCACTTGCTAGATTTGTGACCCTGGACAATTCACTTAACCTAAATTACCTCAGGGGGAAAAAATAAATGTTAGCTTCCCTAATAAAAGAATAAAAATAGATTAAAGGTGTTAGAATAAGCAATGAGGAAACCAAATTATCACTTTTTGCAGATGATATAATGGTATACCCAGAAAACCCTCAGGAATCAACTAAAAAAATTACTACATGCAATTCACAACTTTAGCAAAGTTGCAGGATACAAAATAAATCCACATAAGTAATTTGTATATATTGCCAATAAAATCCAGAAGGAAGAAATACAAGAGAATTTTTTTTTAATAACTGTTAACAATATAAAATATTTGGGATTCTATCTGCCAAGAGAAAGTCAGTAACTATATGAACATAACTACAAAACACTTTCCACACAAATAAAGTCAGATCTAATCAATTGGAAAATATCAATAGCTCATGGGAAGTCCAAATTAATGTAATAAAAAAGACAATATTACCTAAAGTAGCATACTTGTTTAGTGTGCTATACTAGTCAAACTCCCAAGAAATTATTTTACAAATCTAGAAAAAAATAATAACAAAGTTCATCTACAAGAACAAAAGGTCAAGAATTTCAAGAGAATTAATGAAAAATATGTCAATGAAGATGGCTTAGTTGTGCCAGACATAAAATTATATTATCAAGCAATAGTCATCAAAACCATTTAGTAATGGCTAAGAAATAGAGTACTAGATGAGTTGGAATAGATTAACTTCAGAGGACAAAAATGAAAATAGGTTCATGATTTAAATAGAAAGAATGATATAAGGAATTTAGAAGAACATAGGCTGCTTTGCCTCTCGGATCTGTGAAGAAGGAAGTAATTTGTGACCATGGAAGAACTGAGAATCATTATTAAACACAAAATAGATAATTTTGATTATACTAAGTTAAAAAGTTTTTGTACCAATAAAACTTATGCAGACAAGATTAGAAGTAAAGCAATAATTTGGGAAGACATTTTTATATTTAAGAGATCTGATAAAGGGCACATTTCTAAAATATATAGATAATTGACTCAATTTTATAAGAATTCAAGCCATTTGGGGCAGCTAAGTGGTATAGTAAAGCACCAGCACTGAAGTCAGGAGGACCTGAGTTCAAATCTCGTGTGTGTCACTGGGCACATCTCTTAACCCTAATTGCCTCAGCATTAAAAAAAAAAAAAAAAAAAAAAAAAAAAGCCATTCTCTAATTGATAGTCAAAGGATATGAACAGACAATTTTCAGATGATGATACTGAAACCATTTTACTCATATGAAAAAGTGCTCTAAATCACTAATGATCAGAGAAATGTAAATTTAAATTAATACAACTCTTAGGTTCTGCTACAAAACTCTCAAATTGGCTAAGATGACAAGAAAAGATAATAATGAATGTTGGAGGGGATGTAGGAAAACTGGGACACTGATACACTATTGGTGGAACTGTAAACAGATCCAACCATTCTGGAAAGCAGTTTGAAACTGTGCTCAAAGAATTATCAAACTGTGCATTCCCTTTGATCCAGTAGTGTGTTTACTTGGATTATATCCCAAAGAAATATTAAAGGAGGGGAAGGGGCCCACATGTACAAAAAATTTTGTGGCAAGAAACTTTTTGAGGTGGCAAAAACCTGGAAATTGAGTGGATGCCAATCAATTGGAGAATGACTGAATGAATAAGTTGTGTTAGTTTCCAGTTAATTTTGGTCTACTTTCCTTTGGCCTTTTATTGCATGTAATTTTATTGCATCATGATCTGAAAAAAATGCATTTACTATTTTTGCCTTTCTGCATTTGATTTTGAGGTCTTTCTGTCATCATACATGGTCAATTCTAATTTATAAGAAATCAAACCATTCTCCAATTGATAAATGGTCAAAGGATATGAACAGACAATTCTCAGATGATGAAATTGAAATTATATCCACAAATATGAAAGAGTGGTCCAAATCACTACTGATCAGAGAAATGCAAATTAAGACAACTCTGAGATACCACTACACACCTGTCAGATTGGCTAAGATGACAGGAACAAATAATCATGAATGTTGGAGGGGATATGGGAAAACTGGGACACTAATACATTGTTGGTGGAGTTGTGAAAGAATCCAACCATTCTGGAGAGCAATTTGAAACTATGCCCAAAAAGTTATCAAACTGTGCATACCATTTGACCCAACATTGCTGCTATTGGGCTTATATCCCAAAGAAATACTGAGGAGGGGAAAGGGACCTGTATGTGCCAAAATGTTTGTGGCAGCTCTTTTAGTAGTGGCTAGAAACTGGAAGATGAATGGATGTCCATCAATTGGAGAATGGTTGGGTAAATTATGGTATATGAAGGTTATGGAATATTATTGTTCTGTAAGAAATGACCAGCAGGAGGAATACAGAGAGGCTTGGAGAGACTTACATCACCTGATGCTGAGTGAAATGAATAGAACCAGAAGATTGCTGTACACTTCAACGTTGTATGAAGATGTATTCTGATGGAAGTAATATCTTCAACATAAAGAAGATCCAACTCACTTCTAGTTAATCAATGATGGACAGAAACAATTACACCCAGAGAAGTAACACTGGGAAGTGAATGTAAATTGTTAGCATTACTGTCTATCTACCCAGTTACTTATACCTTCGGAATCTGCTACTTAATGTGCAACAAGAAAATGGTATTTACACACATATATTGTATGTAGGTTATATTGTAACACATGTAAAATGTATGGATTGCCTGTCATCAAGGGGAGGGAATAGAGGGAGGGAGGGGATAATTTGGAAAAACGAATACAAGGGATAATGTTATTAAAAAAAAATACTCATGCATATATACTGTCAAAAAAATTTATAAATAAAATAAAATAAAAAACAACAACATTGCAAAGAAAGACAACTTTAAAGATTTAAGAAGTTAGAGTAATATAATGACCAATCTTAATTAAAGAGGATTGATAAACAATGCCTACCCATTTTTTTGCAGAAAGATGATTAACTCAAAATGCATAATGGGACATATTTTTTTGACATGGTCAATGTGGAAGTTTGTTTTGCTTGACTATTCATATTTGTCACTAAGTTTTTGTTTTTGTTTTCCCTTTTATCCCCTAAGTGGGAAAGAAATGCTTGTAAATTAAAAAATAAAAAAATTGAATTTTTAAAATTAAAATAAATAAATAAATAAATAATGCATGGTCAATTTTTGTATAGGTTCCATGAACTTCTGAGAAGAAAGTGTACTCCTTTCTGTCTCTATCCAATTTTATCTAAACATCTATCATACATAAATTTTTTAAGTCTATTTACCTCCTTCACTTCTTTTTTATTTATTTTGTGATTCCATTTATCTAGTTCTGAGAGGAAGACTGAGATCTCACACTAGTATAGTTTTGCTGCCATTTCTTCTTGTAGCTCTCAACTTCTCCTTTCAGAATTTAGATGCTATAATACTTGATGTATATGTTTAGTATTGACATTACTTCATTATCTAGAGTACCCTTTAGCAAGATATAGTTTCCTTCCTTATCTCTTTTAATTAGATCTATTTGTGGTTGTGCTTTATCTGAGCTCAGGAGCACCACCTTTGCATTTTTACCTCACTTAAAGCATAATAGATCCTGCTCCAGCCAGTTGTTTTGTTTTGTTTTGTTTTGTTTTGTTTGTTTGTTTGTTTTTGTTTTGTTTTGTTTTATTTTTTCATTTCAAAAGTTCTATTTTTCTGGGAGTTTTCTTTTTTCCATTTTGTCAAATCCATTTTGTAAGGAGTTATATACTTTTTTCTACTTCACTAAATCTATTTCATAAGGAGTTTCCTTCAGAAAATTTCTTTGTTTCCTTTTGCAAACCCTCTTGAAAAATTCTTATTACCTTTCTCCATTTTTCTTCTCTCTTTTACTATCCTTTTTGAATTCTTGCAAGAGAGCCTTGTGAGATGTGGACCAATTGATATCAGCCTTTGGGGCTGAATATTATGAGTATATGAATATTATGAAATATTATTGTTTTGTAAGAGATGACCAGCATTTCAGAAAGGCCTGGAGAGACTTACATGAACTGATTCTATTGAAATGAGCAAGACCAAGAGATTGTTGTATACTTCAACAACAATACTATATGATGATCAATTCTGATGAATGTGGACATTTTCAACAATGAGATGAACCAAATCAGTTCCAATAGAGCAGTAATGAACTGAACCAGCTACACCCAGCAAAAGAACTCTGAGAGATGATTATGAACCACTACATAGAATTCCCAGTCCCTCTATTTTTGTCCACCTGCATTTTGGATTTCCTTCACAGCTAATTGTAACTATTTCAAAGTCCGATTCTTTTTGAACAGCAAAACAACTGTTTGGACATGTATACATATATTGTATTCAATTTATACTTTAACATATTGAACATGTATTGGTCAACCTGCCATCTGGGGGTGGGGAAGGAGGGAAAAAATGAGAACAAAGAGTTTGGCAATTGTCAATGTTGTAAAATTACCCATGCATATATCTGGTAAATAAAAACTATTAAAAAAAAAAAGATTTTTGTAACAAAATTTATTAGGGAGATTGGTCTATAATTTTCTCTGTTTTCATTTTTCCTTATTTAAGCATCAGTACCATGTCTATGACTTAAAAGGAATTTGGTAGGAGTCCTTCATTCCCTATTTTTTTTCAAATAGTTTATATTGTATTGGAATTAATTGTTCTTTAAATTTTTTGTAGAACTGATATCTAAATCCATCTGGTCTAGGGGATATTCTTTCTTGTGAAATTGATTAATAGCTTGTTCTATTTATTTTTCTAAAATGGAGCTATTTAAGTAATTTATTTCCTATTCTTTTAATTCGTCAATCTATATTTTTGTAGATATTTCTCCTTTCCACTCTGGCTATCAAAATTTATTGGCAAAAAGTTGGGCAAAGTTACTACTAATTGTGGCTTTAATTTTCTCTTCATTAGTGGAAAGTTCTCCCATTTCATTTTTGAGACTATCAATTTGATTTTCCTCTTTCCCTTTTCTAATCAAATTAACTAAAGGTTGATTTATTTTTTTTTTCACAAAACCAATTCGTACTTATATGTATTAATTCCATAGTTTTTTGTTTTTTTTTTTTTGTTTTTTTTTTTACTTTCAATTTAATAAAATTGTTTTATTTTTAGAATTTCAAGTTTGTTATTTGATAGTGGGCTTTTAATTTGTTCTTTTTCTAGTTTTTAGTTATAAGCCCAAACTGTTCATCTTCTCTTTCTTTATTTTATGCAAGAAATCACCTAGAGATATAAAATTTCTGCTTATTACCATTTTAGCTGGATCCCACAAATTTTGGTATGTTTTCTCATTCTTATTCTCTTGGATGAAATTATTGATTGTCTCTATGATTTGCTGTTTCACCCATTCGTTCTTTAGGATGAGATACAATTTCTAATTATTTTTGGTCTATTTTCCCCTGGCCTTTTATTGAATGTAATTCAAAAAAAATGCATGTGCTATTTCTGCTTATTTGCATTTTATTTAGACATCTTTATGTCTTAATATGTGGTTGATTTTTATATAGGTTCCATGAAATAGCTGAGAAGAAATTATGTGGCTTTCTGTCTCCAAAGATCTATCATATCTAACTTTTCTAGTATTCTATTTACCTCGTTAACTTTTTTCTTATTTATTTTGTGATTTGATTTATATAGTTCTTCCACTATTATAGTTTTGCTATCTATTTCTTGTTGCAATTCTCAGCTTCTCCTGTAGGAATTTCCATGCTATATATCTTGGTGCATATATATCTAATATTGATATTGCTTTATTATCTATGGTAAAATATAACTTAGTAAATGTAACTTTAGTAAAAATCATAAATTTAGTAAAATATAATTTTCTTCCTTATCTCTTTTAATTAGATTTATCTTTGCTTTTACTTGATCTGAGATCAGGATGGCTACCCTTGCTTTTTTTTTTTTTTTTTTTTTTTTTTTTTTTTTACTTCCTTTTCTGCTTATTGCTTTGCTTTTGGATGAGGGTCTCCAAAACTTTTGGATAATGTTATTTTAGCTAGGCTTTGATACATTATTAATCAGTTCAGAATAATCAGAAATCCTAAGCCTTACATATGCAGCTGTATTTTCATTTGTTTGTTTTATTATTGTAGGTTTTCCCCTCAGATTGGCCTTGTTCATTTCAATTGGCCTCTGAAAGATTCATTTCTCAGGGAATAGGTGATTTTTTCTGTCAAAAATGACTACTGTCACCCATTCTTTTTCTCTTCAAGATATGACTGTGTTTATGTAATGTTTTATTTTTATGTTATGTGTTTGTGCTTATGTGGCTTTTTTTTTCAGATCAATCAATCTTTCATAGATCTATTAGAACATCACATTCTCTATGAAACATCTTCTGATCTAATCCCTAGGTGAAATTTATTTCTTCCTTAACATTTTTATTCGATTTACCTGCTTGTTTTATTCTCTCATTCTCACTTGTGCCATAGTTATTTGTTTAAATGTGTTTCTATTTGATTGTATCTTCTTTGAAGAGACAGTCTGTATCATATCTTACTTTTTTTACTTAGTGAATTGTGTGCTTTAGTTTAACTTTTCTTTAGTTAAATCGAATGAGCATGACAAGAAAGATCAGATTGTTTTATTTTCATGAAGATGAGACATTTAATTCAAAAAGTATCAATCGGCAAGGTGTCCTTTTAAAATATTTATCTTCCTAACCACTATGTATATATAAATGTGAATTTTGATATTATGTATATAATCATAATATATAATAAAGATAAGAAAGATAAGTATATTTTTTTCATTTAAAACTTTCATTCTAAATTAAGACTTGTTCATATAGTCAATATGACAGTATCTGAGTGTTTTAACTTGACTAGGAAAAAATATGACTGGCCAGCAATATTGTTTTTACCACGATGATATTTTTCAAAAGAAAGTAATATTTCAGAATTTGTATCAGTTTTATTGCCCTGTGTTCTAGATTTGTTTTTGTTTTGTTTTTTTTTTAACTTGTATAAGTATGATGTTATCCCATGTATGTGTTCATCTATAGACTAATTTGTTTTTTCTTTGTTTTGTTCTGCATCTCTTTTCTTATTTTGGTCTGAGCCTGTAATTTCACCAACTATTGAATATCCAAAAGAGGAAAATCCTTTCAAATTTACAGATCATATACTGTTCTGTAAGTTAAAGCCCCAGCAAGCTGTATGGATACTGAGAAGTTAAATGACTTGCATAAAAGCTATATCAGAGACTAGATTTAAATCTATATAAGTGTGAAACTAACATAAATCTTTGTTCATTATGCCATATTGCCTTTCAAACTCACTGCACATATATCTTTATGCTATCAATACTTTAGCATGAAATGTCAACGATAATACAAAATATTGAGGTTTTTTTTTTTTATTTTTGGATTCTTAAATGTGAACTTAACTATGATGAAATTTTCTGATTGAATAAGAAGGTATAAAACCAATTAAATCAGAAAACTTTGATTTTAAAGACTTTGATTTCTCTTTCCATTAAATTTGATATTGAGATATGGGATAGTAATCAATGAATCATGCCAGTAATTTAATGGGACATGAGGTTTCAAACTGGAAAATGAGCAATTATTTTAAAATATTTCAGTAATATTGCAAATCCTTTGTCTACATGTGATGTGGAATTTATAAATTATAATTAATGCAGTAATATTAGGATTTGCAAGGAATTTCATTTAATTATACTGTACTGGAATAGTTTACTATAAAGGAAATAAATTATGTAATATTACTTTTACCAAAATAATAAAAGAAAAAGAGAATGTTATGTATCAATATTAATATTAATTCATTTTTGTAATGTCCAGCTAGCTTTCTGGAAGTCCCCTGGATGGGCCTAGGTCTCAGCATGATAGTCACCATGAGGATGGGCAGGAATAGAGCCTAAAGTCTTTATTATCTCTTTCACAGTCTGTCTGTCACAATCTGACGAAGTATTGATCTTAGTGGAGGAGTGCAGGAGGGAGGAGAGCCAACAGGAGGATGGTCAGATAGAATGTCTCATTTCCTATCTTCTCAGTCCTTAAATATCTTATTATATTTACATCATTACAGAATACTGAATATATGTGAAGTAAAGAACCATAACATCATTATACTAAGTACTAAGTAGATATACTAAAGAACCATCAAATCATCAATTCCACTGAGTTAATACTTTGTTGTAAGTATCCTTGTTTCAAGTATACTTCTCCAGACTTCAGGCCCTCTACACATTTTAAAGTAGAACTCAATTCTCAAGTAGATATATGCATGTGTATATATATATATATGAATCATGCCAGTAATTTAATGGGACATGAGGTTTCAAACTGGAAAATGAGCAATTATTTTAAAATATTTCAGTAATATTGCAAATCCTTTGTCTACATGTGATTGACATACAAACATATATATATATATATATATATATGTTTGTATGTCAATCTACATTAATATATATGATAAGAGTGAGACTCCATGAGGTTTACTTACACATAGATATCATATGAAAAATACTCCATTAAATTTCAAGCAAACTATTTTACCATATGCTTAGGAATGGAAGGTAGAATTCTACTTGATTAAATAAGCTTCAAAATATGACAGAAGGTCTCCATAACATAACATTTTCCTTGAATATCTTGACAGTTTTTCAGGATTAATATGTGTTTTAATTCCAGAGTTATAAGTCAATAAATGCAAGTATGTTTTCTTTATTTTTTTGAGATTTGTGGCATATGCTATTTTCTTCTGAAGGGAAAGAAATAAAGTCAATTGCAGACATTTTGTTAATTTCTATGCATACCAATATATAAAATATTGTAAATATAATTAGGGAGACTTTCATTTGCTTTCAAATATAACATAAGTCCAAAAGCCATTCTCTTAGATCTCACTTATATTGACAGATTGGGTGCCCAGAATAATGTTGGTACATTTCCCAGTCTTTGAAGTAGAAACATAAATTAACTTCTAGGAGTAGCCCAGGGTTTGGGGTTGTTGAGTTCTAGGATTATTACTCAAGAGGGTGGCAAATATGTTTTGCCACATGCTTATACATTAATATGAGTTAGTCAAATTTACTTTTAGTTAAAAAAAATTAACAAGGTAGGATAGTATGCTTGGTATAAAAGTTCTTCTCCCCATATAAGTTCACAGTTATGAGATATTTTCCAATACATACAGCACTAAGAAAATTAAATAATTAGAAATTTTGTTATGTCTTATTTTAAAATCATCAAAAAAAAGACAGAATCTTTCAATGGTCTTTAGAATTTTTTGTATAATCTAAATTAAAAAGATTAACATCTGAAATAAAAAATGTTTCCTGCTGCAATCCAATAAATTAACACACACTGCACACATTTATTTTGTATCTATGAAAGTGATATACTCTATATTCATTGCTAAATATAGTTCCCAGCTTTGAGTTTACAATGTAAAAGGGGAAACAATACAAAAAAAAATAAACAAGGAAAGATGAGAAATGATAGAATTCTATCCTGATGGAATGTTGTTCCATGAAATTAAAAACATGCACAGTGGTGGATGGAAAATGGAGTGAATATAATAATTAATGTGAATTATAGTTTTTCAATGAAATTTATAAAATTAAGAATGAAAAAGAAAAGTGTATAGTAGAGTGATTGTTGAAATAGGAATATCTAAAAGTGCTTTGACATTGAGGGTCTCAACTAATGCTTCTCTTCTTAGGTAAACATGTATGAGTTGAGGGAGATAGCAGATAAAAGTGGGGGTTAACTAACCAGAGGATAATAATAACAATAGCAGTTATGTAGCATTTTAATCTTTGCTAAGTGATCAGTAAACTTTTTTTTTATTTTCTGAAGAACACTGAAAGACGAGCAGTATTAGTATTCTTATTTTATCGTTTAGAAAATAGACATGAAAGATTAAGTAGATTTGTTTGAAGTCAAAATTTCTTAACTCCAAATCCAGCTCTTTAACTATTACATCACTTAGGTCTCTATAGGAAGTGATTATGAGAGCATTGGGGAGAAAACAAATTCTCATGAAAGTTCTCTAAAGGATTGGCCTAATATTCTGTTTTTGTCCCCAGGCTTTATTATCAGTAATTATTATAATTGTTATTAATAATTTATTTAATTGATAATTTGCCTTCTTGTTATTAGTCATTAACTATTAGTGTCATTAATTATTGTTGCTGTTAATCATTATTATTAACCTTAACATTAACAGCATCTGAAAATGAAATTGATTGTCTTGCAGAAAAGGAAAGAGGATTAAATAAAGATTATTGCAGTTTCATTTTACAGAATTTTAAATTAATTCAGAATGAATTTTATTAAAGATTGTAAATTGGATTTCCAACAGATAGTATGTAAATTATTATGGTTGAAATTCCATTCTATTCTAAAATTATGTTCTCTTTGTTTTTTTTTTCAGTATTCCAATATAAATTTATTTCATAAAAGTGACTTCCCAGAGGTTACTAGAATTAATGTCTAAGTTGGTTTTATATTGGTTGGTTGGTTCATTGTTTTCCTTTGTTCTTAAAGAGGAGTGAACTGACATTACTATGTCATTTTAGTCAGGTTAACCTTAAGTATCTGATTGTAATAGATCATACCAATATTGCTTTGGAATGATCTTCCATAGGCTGGACACTATGTCCCTATGAACATTTAGGATGGCTTCTCTAACATTGTGCAATTTGCATTTCTTTTGAAATACTTCAATTATACTTTGTTCATACAGCACAGCACCTTCTCTGATGAGGCCATGCCATGCTGGGTGGTCCAGTGCCAGTGTCTTCCATGACACACCATTAATTTTAAAATTCTTAAGACAGACCTTGAGTTCCTTGTATCACTATTTCTGATTAGCTTGCGGTCACTTGCCCTTTATGAGTTCACCATAAAATACTCTTTTTGACATGTTTTCCCAGTTACTGAAAAATAGACAAGGCTTTCCAGCTTTCTCAGTCACCAATGGAGTGAAACAAAGTGGGTTCTTTTTCCTTTACTTTTTATCATGATGTTTTCAGCCATCTTGTCAAATACATTCAATGAGGACAAAACTGACATCAAAGTCATTTACTGTACTGATTATCGATTCTTCAACCTGAAAAGAAAAAACCTAGAAGGTAGAGGGAGTGTTGGTGCATGTTTTTGTTTGCAGATGATTGTGCACTCAATGCAGCCTCCAAAGTTTAGATACAATAAAGTATGAATCAATTTCTCTCCTACTTCTGCTAATTTTGTCCTACCAATTAACACCAAGTTAACATAGGTTCTTCATTAGTCAGCACCATACCATCCATGTGAGGAACCATCAGTTACAGCAAACAAAGTTTTGAAAGCTGTTGATAAGTTCACTTACCTTAGCTGTATACTTTCCAGGGATGTACACATCAATAATGATGGTGACCCATACATTGCCAGAGCAAGCACAAATATGGGAAAGAAGAGCTATTCAACTGGTTACCAAGCTGAAGGTCGACAGAAACATTGTGTTGATCTTATAATTTTATGCCTGTGGAACCCGGACAGTATACTAGCACCATGCCAAGAAACTGAATCGTTTCTATTTGGATTGTCTTAGGAAAATTCTGGAGATTATCTGAAAGATAAAATACCAGAAACTCAGATTCTATTTCAAACTAAACTTTTAAGCATTCAAACTCTACGGGAGAAAGTGCAGTTATTTTCAGGCTAACTATATTGTTTAAATGCCAAACCTTTTCTCTTTATTACCCAATAAAATAAATAAACTGGCAAATAATTTCCAATAAAAATATTTAGATAAAGTTTTTCATCATTAAAATATGAAAATTTAGAAAGGATATGATTGGATCAATAATAACCAGGGAGTATAACTCAACATTTGAGTGCCTATAATTTTACATTTGAATCAATGACGATAATTCCAACATTCTGTGCTAACTACACAGACACAAATACACAGAATAGCAAAATATAAACAGAAACAGCTCTTTAGTTCTTAAGAAGATTTTGGTGAAAATCACCATTCCTAATAAGACCTATCATTTTTGTCCAGTTTTGTTTGTATATGACTAGACACTGTCTTATAATTGTTTTTTTATTTTTAATTCATTTAACTTTTGTTTTGTTTCTACTTCAAAAATGTTATTTTATAGATATGACTTTAATTCAAAGACAGTACATTGTTGTAAATTTGCCTTATTTTATGTGTAATAAACTTCAGTTAAACCTACCCAGCAAACTCCATACTAATTATTGATGACCTACTTGCTTTTCACTTTAGTATTAGTATGGAAGAAATAATTATTAGTAGTATTAAATTTCTCATGGTTCAAGTAAAAGAGGATCCATTATAAACTGTCATCTTAATTCCCCAAAGGAGAGCTATTTGTGTAAACACTTTGGAGATTGGAGGACAATATGTTCCAGCAACCAAATATGTCTCTGCTAAGGAGTTCACGTATTGGATATGAAATTACAACAGACTTGGTATTCAGGTATTTTTTTTTATCCCAAAGGAAATCAATCATACTAGTGTAGTGACCCTAATTGGATAGCTGTCCCTGAGGAAATCAGTCCTAATTTTCTAGGTAGCCACTGACAGAATTTCTTGAATTGTAATGTTGCTCATTCTAATTCAGCATTTGTGATTTGAGAATTTAATGTAGAATGTTCTAATACAGTTTATTCTTATTGCATTATTATATATGGTAGTGTAGATATAGTTCAATAACTGAATTCATAATGTCTTATATAATCATTTAATTTTTAAAAATTATGTCATTCTTTTTTTTTTTTTTTTTTCCCTGAGGGAATTAGTGTTAAGTTACTTGCACAGGGTCACACAACTAGGAAATATTATGTATTTGAGAATGGATTTGAACTCAGGTATTCCTGATTTTAGGGCAGGTATTTTATCCACTGTGCCATCTAGCTGCTTCTATGTCATTCTAAAAAAAAAAAAAAAAAAAAAAAAAAAAGTATTTATTTCAAATAATTTCATAAGAATCATGTGCTCTCAATTACCAAGGATTTCTTGGAACAAAGTAAAGGCAAGGGACTCTGTTATGTAATAGTTTCATTTCCCAATGATACATTCTAACAAATGATTCAATATCAAACTGACTTGTTAATGTGAAAACAAGTGCTAATTATTTAGAAAAAAAACATCAATAATAATAATATAGATTATAAAATAATTGTGCAATTGTGGGCAGCTGGTGGATTAAGTGGATAGAACACTAGTCCTGTAGTCAAGGAAACATGAGTTCAAATGTGGCTTCACACACTGACTAGCTCTTTGACCCTGATGAAGTCACTTAACCTCTATATCTCAATTTCTCATTTGTAAAAATGAGCTGGAGAATGAATTTGCAAACCATTCCCATGTCTTTACCAAAGACAATCCCAAATAGGGTCATAAAGAGTCAGAAGATATGAAATTATTCAACAATAATCAGACATTGTTATTTACACATAAGGTATAGAATTGTAATTTTATGTATATATATATATATATATACTATATTTCAATTTTACTTATATCTTAAATTCTCAATTTAGTATAAGAAATCCTGAAATGAGAACACACTCACATATAAGTATATATATTATATATTTTGTGTATGATATAAATGCATATATCATACACAAAATATGTATATATAAACAAATAAATGTGTACATACTTATGTATATATATGTGTGTATACATTGTATGTACATATGAGTTTATCTTCAAAGAATATCATCCATGTCATTAGAAATAAACCAAAATATAAATCATGATTTTTATATATGTATGTATGTAGGTTTGAAAACTGATTATTTTTACTTGGCAAAATAATTTAATTACAATTACAAGAAACACATTTTTAAAAAATATTTGGTAATTTTGGCTGCTTATGCCCAAGTATTAAGCTAAACATTTGAGCAGATTAAGTCCAGTAGATAGTGTTGGAGTAAATCCATGGGAGGTTCTTAGCCATAGCACACATCAAAACTTGAGAAGATACTTCAACAACAATATTATATGATGAACAATTCTGATGGACGTGGCCCTCTTCAACAATGAGATGAACAAAATCAGTTCCAGTAAAGCAGGAATGAGCTGATCCAGTTATACCCAGGGAAAGAACTCTGGGAGATGACTATTAACCACTCCATAGAATTCCCAATCCCTCTATTTTTGTCCACCTGCATTTTTTATTTCATTCACAGGCTAATTGTACACTATTTCAAAGTCCGATTCTTTTTGAACAGCAAAACAACTGTTTGGACATGTATGCATATATTGTATTTAACTTATACTTTGATATATTTAACATGTATTGGTCAACCTGCCATCTGGGGGTGGTGTCAAGGAGGGGAAAAGTTGGAGCAAAGGGTTTTGCCATTGTCAATGCTGAAAAATTACCTATGCATATATCTTGTAAATAAAAAGCTATAAAAACAAAACAAAACAAAAAAAAAAAAAAAAAAGAAAGAAAAAAACTTGAGGTCTCCCCATTTTGGCTCAGTAAACCAGTGACACAACAGACTAGCTGTGAGATTTTCAGATCAAGTATAGATGACAAATCATCAGCCCCAGGAATAGGCGACAAAATGCACAAGTAAGCCCAGCTACCTTAGCTCAGTGAGCAATCCATCAGGACTTCATGCCCAAGTATACAAAATTAGTGACCCCCAGCACAAGAATCTTGGGACAGTGCCCCCTGTGCCCCAGAATCAGAATTTAAGTTTGAAAGTCATGAAATAGTCAAAAAATAAAAAATAAAAAAAAAAAAGAAACAAGAAAGAACCAAAGAGCCATGACCACAAAAAGACAATACAGTGAAACAGAAGGATCAAAACAAAAACTCCAAAGAGTACATTGTAAAAATACCTTCCTGCAAAAACTCAAAGGGGTCAATGAATGTGTCAATCCCAGAAAGACTTCTTGGAAGAACTCACAAAACTCACAAAAGATTTTTAAAATCAAATAAGAGAGCAAGCAAAATAAATGGGGAAAAATGAGAAATATGTAAGAGAAAAATAGTCAAAAATAGTTTAAAAATAGTTAAAAATTGAATGAAGGAAACAATTCCATAAAAAATACACTTGGCCAAATTGGGGAGGGAGGAATCAGTTAAGAAAACAACTCCTTAAAAAACAGAATTGGCCGGAGGGCGGAGCCAAGATGGCGGAGAAGAAACACACGACTCAGTGAACGTCCTCAATCCCTCACAACCAATTAGATAAATTAAGTCTAAAAATTAGCTCAGGACTGATAGATACCACAAGGACTGGAAGCACGACTTACCAGCTGAAGAGAATCTGGAGTTTCAACAGGAAAGGTCAGTTCTCAGGGGAGGAATAAGAGAGACCAGCACAGACGGTGGGGTAGGGGCACACTGCGCCCATTGCGCTGGGAAGGGCTCTGGGATCAGAGAAGCCACTGAGGTAAAGGAATCTGGCACAGGCTGTTAGCTCTTCTCTGCTAATTATTTAGCAGTTCAGAAGAGAAAGCCAAAATATTTTAAAACTCAGATTAGATTTTCCCCCGGACCTTGGAGGTGACTCAGCATATCTCGGCACCAGGGGGTGTGGCCTCAGCTACCACCTCAGAATAATTAAGAGATTGACAAGTGGGTGGATACGGCCCAAGGCAACACACACTGCCTAGTTTAGCTGGAGGGAGTGGAACTCAGCTCCAGGAAGTCCCAGAGAAGCGGAACCTTTGAACTAGAGACCTCGGTTTCTGGCAGACACTTCCAGTTTGAGCGCAGGGGCTTTTCAAGTCACGTGCTGCAGACATCCACTCCCCACCCGGACACATAGGCTGGGCTTCGTGCTGTCTTCACTATTCTACACCCTCGAAGCACAGTAGTGCTAATCACCTCTGAGGCACTTCCAGGGAGGGGGTGGGGAACTCTCTCCCAGAGCTCTATCTTAGCTCAGGCTCAGGAGCCGCTGCATTCATCAAGTCTGGGAGGAAGCTGGTAAAGAAGTAAATAAATAATTTCCTACCCCAGGGACAGACCCCAAAAGATTTTTTAAGTAGGAGCAAAAAAGCTAGAAAAACCATAGATTCCTTCTATACAGAGAAAGAGCGGGTATCCAACCCCGAGGAAGTTAACAGCAGAGAGACAGCAGATAACAACCTAAAGGGGAACGATCCCTGCCCCCCATCACATAACTCTCTCCTAGAAGAATCTCTTAAAAAATTGAGGGAGATTGAAGAAAAATGGGGAAAGGAAAGGGAAGCTATGATAGAGAATAACAACGTCCTGAAATTGGAGTTGGAAAAAATAAAGAATTCACAGGAGATGCAGGGAAACAAAATTTATGAATTAGAAAAGTTTTAAAAAAACACAGGAAAGTAGGATTTCTGAATTGGAAAAGATAAAAAAGTCTCAAGAAAATAGAATTTCTGAATTGGAAAAAGAAAATAATTCTCAAAAAAAAAAAATTAGGGAAATGGAAAAAAATTCAATAGAGCAAAATAATTCATTTAAAAACGAAATTGGGCATTTACAAAAAGAACTAAAAACTGTGAAAGAAGAAAATAACTCCTTAAAAGTAAGGATGGAACAAAGAGAAATGAATGATTCACAGAGAACCCAAGAATCAGTCAAACAAAACAAAAAAAATGAGAAGCTGGAGAACAACATCAAATACTTACTGGGAAAATCTATAGACCTGGAAAATAGATCTAGGAGAGATAATCTGCGGATTATTGGACTTCCAGAAAACTATGACCAAAAAAAGAGCCTAGATTCTATTTTACAGGAAATTATCAAGGAGAACTGTCCAGAGATAATAGAAACAGAAGGGAAAGTAGATGT
Organism: Sminthopsis crassicaudata; assembly: GCF_048593235.1. NCBI lineage: Eukaryota > Metazoa > Chordata > Mammalia > Dasyuromorphia > Dasyuridae > Sminthopsis > Sminthopsis crassicaudata. Next base: position 77,835,423 of record NC_133620.1, read on the forward strand.
GGAAAGAATTCATCGAACTCCTTCTGAAATAGACCCTAAAAAAAGAACACCACGGAATATAGTGGCTAAACTGCAGAATTACCACACAAAGGAGAAAATCCTGCAAGAAGCTAGAAAAAAACAATTTAAATACCAAGGTGTCACAATAAGGGTCACCCAAGATCTGGCTGCCTCCACATTAAAAGATAGAAGGGCCTGGAACCTGATATTCCGTAAGGCAAAAGATCAAGGACTGCAATCAAGAATGAACTACCCAGCTAAGTTTAGGATCTTTTTCCATGGAAGAAGATGATCATTCAATGAAACAGAGGAATTCTATATGTTTCTAAGAAAAAAACCAGACTTAAACAAAAAATTTGATCTACATCCACACGACTGAAGAGAAACAGAAAAAGGTACACAGAACCCTTGAGAACTGTAACTCTGTTGTGGGTATATAAAAAATACTCAAGGATAATTTGATTTTATTGATATAAAAGAAAAAAAGGGGGGTGTAGTAAAGGGAAGGAGGTCGGTTCAGAAAAAAGGGAAGGAGTGATAAAAAGAGGGAAACTACATCCCAGGAAGAGGCATAGAAAATACACCATATATGAGGGAACTTAGTGAGGGGGAGAATCATTGTGTGAATCTTACTCTCATCAGGAGAGGCTCAAAGAGTAAATAATTAACATATTTGTTTTTCAGAGAATTTTCTCTCACCTCATTAAAAGGGGGGAGAGGAAAAGGGAAAAGGAAAAGGAGAATAAGTGAAGGGACTTGGAGGGAGGGGGGAGGGATCCTAAAAAAAAAAAAAAAAGAGGGAGGCTTGCGCGTCACAAGGGGGGTCTGTAAATTAAATATCGGGGAGGGGGATCAGGGGGGTCAAGGGAAAAAAGCATAATCTGGGGATAATACGATGGCAGGAAATACAGAATTAGTAATTTTAACTGTAAATGTAAATGGGATGAACGATCCCATCAAACGGAGACGGATAACAGATTGGATCAAAAAGCAGAACCCTACAATATGTTGCCTACAGGAAACACACTTAAAGCCGGGAGATACATACAGAATAAAGGTAAAAGGTTGGAACAGAGCCTATTATGCTTCAGGTAAAGCCAAAAAAGCAGGGGTAGCTATCCTTATCTCAGATCAAGCAAAAGCAGAAGTAGATCTCGTTAAAAAAGATAAGGAAGGAAACTATATCCTGCTGGAAGGTAGCATAAATAATGAAGCCATATCAATACTAAACATATATGCACCAAGTGGTATAGCATCTAACTTTCTAAAGGAAAAGTTAAGAGAACTGCAAGAAGAAATAGACAGTAAAACTATAATAGTGGGAGATCTCAACCTTGCACTCTCAGATTTAGACAAATCAAACCACAAAACAAGCAAGAAAGAAATAAAAAAAGTAAACAGAATATTAGAAAAACTAGGTATGATAGACCTTTGGAGAAAACTGAATGGCAATAGAAAGGAATATACTTTCTTCTCAGTAGTTCATGGATCCTATACAAAAATTGACCATATATTAGGACATAAAGATCTCAAAATTAAATGTAGGAAGGCAGAAATAATAAATGCCTTCTTCTCAGATCACAATGCAATAAAAGCTACATTCAGTAAAAAGTTAGGGGTAAATAGACCAAAAAGTAATTGGAAACTGAATAATCTCATCTTAAAGAATGACTGGGTGAAAGAGCAAATTATAGAAACAATTAACAATTTCACCCAAGATAATGACAATGATGAGACATCATATCAAAATCTTTGGGATGCAGCTAAAGCAGTAATAAGGGGAAATTTTATATCTTTAGAGGCTTATTTGAAGAAAACTGAGAAAGAGAAGATTAACGAATTGGGCTTACAACTTAAAAGGCTAGAAAAAGACCAAATTATAAACCCCCAACCAAAAATTAAACTTGAAAGACAAAAATTAAAAGGAGAAATCAATAAAATTGAAAGTAAAAAAACTATAGAATTAATAAATAAAACCAAGAGTTGGTTTTATGAAAAAGCCAATAAAATAGATAAACCTTTGGTAAATTTGATCAAAAAAAAAGAAAGAGGAAAATCAAATTGATAGTCTTACAAATGAAAAGGGGGATCTTTCCACCAATGAAGAGGAAATTAGAGAAATAATAAGGAGTTACTTTGCCCAACTTTATGCCAATAAATTTGATAACTTAAGTGAAATGGATGACTTCCTCCAAAAATATAGGCTCCCTAGATTAACAGAGGAGGAGATAAATTGCTTAAATAGTCCCATTTCAGAAAAAGAAATAGAACAAGCTATTAATCAACTCCCCAGGAAAAAATCCCCAGGGCCAGATGGATTCACATGTGAATTCTACCAAACATTTAAAGAACAATTAGCCCCAATGTTATATAAATTATTTGAAAAAATAGGGGATGAAGGAGTCCTACCAAACTCCTTTTATGACACAGACATGGTACTGATACCTAAACCTGGTAGATCCAAAACTGAGAAAGAAAATTATAGACCAATCTCCTTAATGAATATTGATGCTAAAATCTTAAATAAGATATTAGCAAAAAGACTTCAGAAAATCATCTCCAAGATAATACACTATGATCAAGTAGGATTTATTCCAGGAATGCAGGGCTGGTTTAATATTAGGAAAACTATTAATATAATTGACCATATTAATAATCAAATTAAGAAGAACCATATGATCATCTCTATAGATGCAGAAAAAGCATTTGACAAAATCCAACATCTATTCCTACTAAAAACTCTTGAGAGCATAGGAATAAATGGACTATTCCTTAGAATAATCAGGAGCATATATTTAAGACCTTCAGTAAGCATAATATGCAATAGAAATAAACTGCAACCTTTCCCAGTAAGATCAGGAGTGAAACAAGGTTGCCCACTATCACCATTACTATTCAATATAGTACTAGAAACGCTAGCCTCGGCAATAAGAGCCGAGAAAGAGATTCAAGGAATTAGAGTAGGAAATGAGGAAATTAAACTATCACTTTTTGCAGATGACATGATGGTATACTTAGAGAACCCCAAAGACTCTGCTAAAAAGCTACTAGAAATAATTCAAAATTTCAGCAAATTGGGAGGATACAAAATAAATCCACATAAATCCTCGGCATTTTTATATATCACTAACAAAATGCAACAGCAAGAGATACAAAGAGAAATTCCATTCCAAACAAATGTTGAGAGTATAAAATATTTGGGAATCCATCTACCAAAGAAAAGTTAGGAATTATATGAGAAAAATTACAAAACACTTGCCACAAAAATAAAATCATATTTAAATAATTGGAAAGACATTCAGTGCTCTTGGATAGGCCGAGCGAATATAATAAAGATGACAATACTCCCCAAACTAATCTATTTATTTAGTGCTATACCAATCAGACTCCCAAGAAACTATTTCAATGACCTAGAAAAAATAATAACAAAATTCATATGGAAGAATAAAAGGTCGAGAATTGCAAGGGAACTAATGAAAAAAAACTCAGAGGAAGGTGGTCTAAGTGTACCTGATCTAAAGCTATATTATATAGCAGCAGTCACCAAAACCATTTGGTACTGGCTAAGAAATAGACCGGTAGATCAGTGGAACAGATTAGATACAAAGGACAAAAAAGGGTACATCTATAGCAATCTAATCTTTGACAAACCCAAAGATTCCAACATTAGGGATAAAAATTCATTATTCGGAAAAAACTGTTGGGAAAACTGGAAATTAGTATGGCAGAAATTAGATATGGATCCACACTTAACACCATATACCAAGATAAGATCAAAATGGATCCATGATTTAGGCATAAAGAGGGAGATAATAAATAGATTAGAGGAACAGAGGATAATCTACCTCTCAGACTTGTGGAGGAGGAAGGAATTTATGACCAGAGGAGAACTAGAGATCATTATTGATCACAAAATAGAAGATTTTGATTACATCAAACTAAAAAGTTTCTGTACAAATAATACTAATGCAAACAAGATTAGAAGGGAAGTAACAAATTGGGAAAATATTTTTAAAAACAAAGGTTCTGACAAAGGTCTCATTTCCAAAATATATAGAGAACTGATTATAATTTATAAGAAACCGAACCATTCTCCAATTGATAAATGGTCAAAGGATATGAACAGACAATTCTCAGAGGGAGAAATTGAAACTGTATCCACTCACATGAAAGAGTGTTCCAAATCACTACTGATCAGAGAAATGCAAATTAAGACCACTCTGAGATACCACTACACACCTGTCAGATTGGCTAAGATGACAGGAACAAATAATGATGAATGTTGGAGGGGATGTGGGGAAATTGGGACACTAATACATTGCTGGTGGAGTTGCGAAAGAATCCAGCCATTCTGGAGAGCAATCTGGAATTATGCCCAAAAAGTTATCAAACTGTGCATACCCTTTGACCCAGCAGCGCTACTACTGGGATTATATCCCAAAGAAATACTAAAGAGCAGAAAGAGACATATATGTGCCAAAATGTTTGTGGCAGCTCTTTTTGTTGTGGCTAGAAACTGGAAGATGAATGGATGTCCATCAGTTGGAGAATGGTTGGGTAAATTGTGGTATATGAAGGTTATGGAATATTATTGCTCTGTAAGAAATGACCAGCAGGAGGAATACAGAGAGGCCTGGAGAGACTTAAATCAACTGATGCTGAGTGAAATGAGCAGAACCAGAAGATCACTGTACACTTCAACAACAATACTGTATGAGGATGTATTCTGATGGAAGTGGAAATCTTCAACATAAAGAAGATCCAACTCACTTCCAGTTGATCAATGATGGACAGAGGTAGCTACACCCAGAGAAGAAACACTGGGAAGTGAATGTAAATTGTTAGCACTAATATCTGTCTGCCCAGGTTGCATGTACCTTCTGATTCTAATGTTTATTGTGCAACAAGAAAATGGTATTCACACACATGTATTGTACCTAGACTATATTGTAACACATGTAAAATGTATGGGATTGCCTGTCATCGGGGGGAAGGAGGGGGGGTAATTTGGAAAAATGAATACAAAAAATAAAAAAAAAAGAAAAAAAAAAAAAAAAAAGAAAAGAAATGGAAGTAGCATTTAACCTAATTAAAATTAAGACCAGTGGAAGTTCTTGGAAATGTATATTTGTATGTGTTTAATTGGCTGCTCATTACTCTCCAAATAATGTGAATATGATTAGCCAAATGAAAAATAAAAAAGTGATGAACTATAAAAAAAAAAAAAAAAAAATTGTACTGGAGAGGTTAAAAAAAAAAAAAAATATATATATAATTGGCCAAATGAAAAATGAGGTACAAAAACTCACTGAAGAAAATGTTTCCTTAAAAATTAGAATTGGGCAAATGGAAGCTAATGAATCCATGAGATATTAACAATCAATCAAACTAAATAAAAAAAAGTGATTTAGAAAACAAAAAATATAAAATATTTCAATGGGAAAACAATAGATATGTAAAATAGATTGAAGAGAGAGAATTTAAGAATTATGACCTATTGAAAATCATAACATAATAAAAAAAAAAAAAAAAAAAAAAAAAAAAAAGGAAGAGACCGGTCAGTATATTTCAAGAAATAATCAAGAAAAAACTGTCCTAGGACCACAGGGTAAAATAATCACTGAAAAAATTTATTGATTGCCTCCTCAAAGATTTGCCAAAATGTAAATGCGAAGCAATATTTTAACCAAATTCCAGAATTATCAGGTCAAGGATAAATCACTTCAAGCAACCAGAAAGAAACAATTCAAATATTGTGGATCTACAGTCAGGATTACCTACAACAAATATATTATGCATTAAAGGCATTGAAATATGACATTCCATGAGGCAAAGAAAATAGAATCACATCCAAGAATCAACTACCAAGCAAAATTGAACATACATTTTTAGAAAAAAAGCTGAATATTCAATGAAATAGGTGATTTTCAGTTATTACTGATGGGAAAAAAAAAAAAAAAAAAAAAAAAAAAAAAAACAGAACTAACCAGAAATTTCAATCTCCAAATATAGGACTCAAGAAAATAAGAAAAAGGTAAAGAAAAAAATATTATTCAATGGTATTAAACTGTTTATATGTGTGCATAAGAAGATGATACTAACTTCACCTGAAGTTTAAAAAAAAAAAAGAAAGAAAAAGAAAGAAGGGGTAGTAATCTTGATCTCATATAAAGCAAAAGAAAAAATAGATTAAATTAAAAGAGATAAGGAAGGAAACTATATCTTGTTAAAAGGTACAATTGACAATAAAGTAATATTAATACTGAATGTATATGCACCAAGTGTTTCAGATTCCAGATTGTAAGAGGAAATGTTAAATGAGTAACAGGAAGAAAAAAGACAGCAAAACTATACTAATAGACTATATAAACTCTTTGAAAAAATAGGGAAAGAAGAACTTTTACCAAATTCCTTTTATGACACAAACATGGTACTTATAATTAAACTAGGTAAAATGAAGACCGAGAAGTAAAATTACAGACCTAATAAATATGCATGTAAAAATCTTAAATAAAATATTAGCAAAGAGTTTATAGAAAGTCATCCCCAAGATAATACATGATGACCAAGTAGCATTTATATCAGGAATCCAGGGCTGATTCAATATTGGAAAAACTAGTAGCATAATAGACTATATGAATAACCAAACTAACAAAAACCATATGATTATATCAATAGATGAAGAAAAATAATTTGATAAAATCCAAAATCCACTCCTATTAAAAACACATGAATAAATGATTTTTTCCTTAAAATAGTCAGTAGTATCTATTTAAAACCATCAGCAAACATCATGTGTAAGGGGAGAAATTGGAACCTTTCCTAGTGATATCAGCTCTGAAACAAAGTTGTCCACTATCAACATTACTATTCAATATTGTATTATATATCCTAGCTTCAGCTATAGGAGATGAAAAAGGGATTAAAGGAATTAGAGAAGGTAATGAGGAAACCAAACTATGACTCTTTGCAGATGATATGATGGTATATTTAGAGAATTCTAGGGACTCAACTAAAAAACAAACAAACAAACAAACAAACAAACAAACAAAAACTATTAGAAATAATTTAAAAGTTGGAGGTGGAGCCAAGATGGCAGAGAGGACACAAGTTTCTTTCTAACCTCATGTCACATCCCTCAAATTGATTAGCAAATGCAGCCTCTAAATTAGTTCTGGGCTGACAGAATGCACGAATATGGGAAATGTAACAAATTATCAGCATAAGATAATTTCAAAGGTCTCCAGAAATGGTCTGTTTCAATCAGGCATGAAGGGCAGGCCAAGTGCAAGCAGGCTAAGCACAGATGTTGAGGGCAGTAGTGCAGATGCAGGAAAGTGAGGGCTCCACAGGCCAGAGAATCTATGGGGAGGAATGTACAGCAGTTTTGGCTGTTCTGCCCTGGTTGCAAGGCAGCACATCAGCATAAAAGTTATAAAACATCCTACAAAAAAGTTATAATTTATGGACCTGGCCACATCAATCCAGCTCAAGAAGTTAGTAAGCTCTGACTTAGTGCAGCCAGCACTGACCTAGCCCAGCCACTGCCACTTGTAGTGGAACAATTTCCCTTGCCCTCAAAGCAGATCTTAACTTAAAAAAAAAAAAAAAAAAAAAAAAAAGAGGAAAAAAGGAAAAAAAAGCAAAAAGAACTCTCACCATAGATAGTTTTTATGATTAAGGAGAAAAACAGATTTCAAATCCTGAAGAGACTAAAAGCAGATTGTCTCTGCAGGAAGACCCAAAGGATGGTATAAATTGCACAAGGCTGTCCTAAAAGAAATTGAAAAGAAACTAAAAAGAGAACTACAAGAAAAATGGAGAAAGGAAATAAAAACTTTGCAAGAAGGTTTAAAAAAGAAAACACAGAAATTATCTGAAGAAAATTTACTACTAAACAGACATTGAAATGGAAAAAAGCATATAACTCAATAAAAAATAAATTTGACAAAATGTAAAAAGAAAACCACTCCCCAAAAATCAGAATTTGTGAAATGAAAAAAAAAAAATCCATGGAACAAAACAATTCATTTAAATTGGAAAAAAATATAAAAGGAAGCAAAAGAAGAAGAAGAAGAAGAAGAAGAAGAAGAAGAAGAAGAAGAAGAAGAAGAAGAAGAAGAAGAAGAAGAAGAAGAAGAAGAATTCACTAAAAATCAGAACTGAACAAATGGAAAAGAATGACTCAATGATGACACATCAAGAATTTGTCAAGCAAAACCAAAACCAAAAACAAACAAACAAACAAACAAACAAAAAAAAAAAGAATGAAAAAAAAGCAGAAAATGTAAAAGACTTACATGACACAATAACTGACATGGAAAATAAATCTAAAAGAGACAATCTAAGGATTACTGGACTTCTGGAAAACCACAATGAAGAAAAGAGCCTAGACACTATTTTTCAGGAAATCATTAAAAAGAACTGTGTTAATTTCATAAAATCAAAAAGTAAAATAGTCATTGAAAGAATGCACTGAACATCTACTAAAAGAGACCCCAGAATTAAAACTGCAAGGAATATCAGGGCTAAATTTCAGAGTATTTGGAACAAGTTAAAAATATTACAAGTAGCCAGAAAAAAAAAAAAATCAAATACTGAGAAGGCATAATAAGGATTAACCAGGACCTAGCAGCTTGCACCTTAAATGACCAAAGGGCCTGCAATATAATATTTTGAAAGGCAAAGGAACTTGGAATGCAGATAAGAATAAACTACCCCATCAAACTGAACTTTTTTTTTCAGTTAAGAAGATGGACATTCAACAAAATAGTTGAATTCCATTTATTAATGATGAAAAGACCAGAGCTTAGCAAACAATTTGACTTCCGAATATAGAATTCAAGAGAAACAAAAGAAAAGAATGCTGGAGAATTGTATTTCTGTTATAAATATGTGTAGAGAATGCATTTATAATTTGAGTTTACTATTACAATATAAAATAGGAACTAGAAGGAAAGGGGATTGCACTAGCAAAAAAATGTAGAGGTAAAATGAGGGAAATTACATCTCACAAAGAGGGAAAGAAAATCTATTATAATTGAGGGAAAGAAGGAAGAGGGGGGATGAACATTGTGTGAATATTAGACTCATCAGATTTGGCTTAAAGAAAGAATATTTGGTTTCACAGAGAAACTTTTCTCACCTTATAGAAAAGTAGAAAGTTAAAGGGGAAAGGGAAGGGATAAGCTAAATAAAAAGGAAAACAGAAATAGGATAAGAAAGTGGTGTTTAAAAGTAAAATACTAAGGAGGAAGGAGAGGGGGAAAGGAAAGAGAACTTTTTAGTAGCATCTCTGGGATTCTTTAAGTATACCATCTTCTCATCTGCAAAGAGTGACAATTAGATTTCCTCATTACCTACTCTAATTCCTCTAATCTCTTTCTCAACTTTTATTGTAGAGGCTAGCATTTTAAATACAATATTGAGGTTTTTTGGGGGAACCTTGCTTCACTACTGATCTTACTGGGAAAGGTTCCAGTTTATCCCCATTACATATGATGCTTACTGATGGTTTTTAAATAGATGCTACTGACTATTTTAAGGAAAAGTCCATTTATTCTTATACTCTCAAGTGTTTTTATTAGAAACGGATGTTTAATTTTGTCAAATGCTTTTTCTGCATCTATTGAAATGATCATATGGTTTTTGTCAATTTGGTTATTTATATAGTCAATTATGCTTATAGTTTTCCTAATATTGAACCAGCCCTACATCCCTGGTGTACATCCTACTTGGTCATAGTGTATTATGCTGGGGATGATTTTCTGTAATCTTTTTGTTAATATTTTATTATTTAAGTTTTAACATCAATATTCATTAGGGAGATTGGTCTATAATTTTCTTTTTCTGTTTTCAACCTACCTGGTTTAGGTATCAGTACCATGTCTTTGTCACAAAAGGAATTTGGTAGGACTCCTTCAATCCCTATTTTTTTCAAATAGTTTATAAAACTATTGTAGTTAATTGTTCTTTAAATGTTCGGTAGAATTCACATGTAAATCCATCTGGTCCTGGGATTTTTTTCTTAGGGAGTTGATTTATAGCTTGTTCTATTTCTTTTTCCAAGATGATATTGTTTAACCAATTTAATTCTTCCTTTGTTAATCTGGGCAAGCTATATTTTTGAAGTTATTCTTCCATTTCATTTAAGTTAGCAAATTTATTGGCATTAAGTTGGGCGAAGTAACTCCTAATTATTACTCTAATTTCCTCTTCATTAATGGTGAGTTCTCCCTTTTCATTTTTAAGACTAACAATTTGATTTTCCTCTTTCCTTTTTTTAAATCAGATTTATTAAGGGTGTGTCTATTTTGTTGTTTTTTTTTTTTTTAATAGAAGCAACTCTTAGTTTTATTAATTAATTCCATATATATATATATATATATATATATATATATATATATATTTTTTTTTTACTTTTAATTTTATTAATCTTTTCTTTTATTTTTAGAATTTAAAGTTTGGTGTTTGTCTGGCAGTTTTTAATTTGTTCCTTTTCTGGCAAGCCCAATTCATTGACCTTCTCTGTCTCTATTTTATGCAAGTAGGCCTCTAGAGATATAAAATTTCCCCTTATTATTATGCAGCTTTAGCTGCATCCCATACATTTAGGTATGACATCTCATTATTATCATTTTCTTGGGTGAAGTTATTAATTATGTCTATGATATGCTGTTTCACCCAATCATTCTTTAGTATGAGATTATTTAGTTTCCAATTATTTTTGGTCTATTTTCCCCTGGCTTTTTATTGAATGTAATTTTCATTGTGTTGTGGTGTGAAAAGAATACATTTACTATTTCCTGCCTTACTGCATTGGAGTTTAAGATTTTTATGTCCTAATATATGGTCAATTTTTGCATAGGTTCCATGAACTGCTGAGAAGAAAGTGTACTCTTTTCTGTCTCCATTTAGTTTTCTCTAAAGATCTACCATATCAAACTTTTCTAGTATTCTATTTACTTCTTTGATTTATTTCTTATTTATTTTGTGGTTTGAGTTATCTAATTCTGAGAATGCAAGGTTGAGATCTCCCACTATTATAGTTTTTTTCTGTCTTTTCTTCTTGCAGCTCTCTTAATTTCTCTTTTTAAGAATTTAGGATGTCCATCAATTGGAGAATGGTTGGGTAAATTATGGTATATGAATGTTATGGAATATTATTGTTCTGTAAGAAATGACCAACAGGAGGAATACAGAGAGGCTTGGAGAGACTTACATCAACTGATGCTGAGTGAAACGAGCAGAACTAGGGGATCATTATACACTTCAACAATGATACTGTATGAGGATGTATTCTTATGGAAGTGGATATCTTCAACATAGAGAAGAGCTAATCCAATTACAATTGATCAAAGATGGACAGAATCAGCTACATCCAGAAAAGGAACACTGGGAAATGAGTGTAAACTGTGAGCATTGTTTTTTTTTGTTGTTGTTGTTTCTTTGTTTTGTTTTGTTTCTCTTCCCAGATTATTTTTACCTTTTGAATACAATCCTTCCTTTGCAACAACAACAACAACAAAATTCGGTTCTGCACATATATATTGTACCTAGGATATACTATAAGATATTTAATATGTATGGGAATGCCTGCCATCTAGGGGAGGGAGTGGAGGCAAGGAGGGGAAAAACTTGGAACAGAAGGGAGTACAAGGGATAATGTTGTAAAAAAAAAAAAAAAAAATATCTATGCATATGTACTGTCAAAGAAAATGTTATAATTATAAAAATTAATTAAAAAATAAATAAATTTTTTAAAAATCAAAAAAAAAATAATTTAGATGCTACACTTGGTGCATATATGTTTACTATTGATATTGCTTCATTATCTATGTTATCCTTTAGCAAGATATAGTGCCCTTCCTTATCTCTTTTAATTAGATTAATTTTTGCTTTTGCTTGATCTAAGATGAGGATGGCTACCTCTGCTTTTTTGGCTTCACCTGAAGAATAGTAGATTCTGTTCCAACCTTTTACCTCTATTCAGTAAGTATCACTCTGCTTCAGGTGTGTTTCCTGTAAACAACATATTGTAGGATTCTGGCTTTTAATCCAGTCTGCTAACTGCTTCCTCTTTATGGGGGAGTTTACCCCATTCACATTTATGGCTAAAATTACTAATTCTGTATTACTTGCCTTTTTGTTAACCCCTTTTATGCTTTTCTCTTTTCCTTCCCCTTCCCCCCCTCCCCAGTAGTAAACTTGTGAGCCCCACTTGCTTCTCATAGCCCTCTCTTTTTAGTATCCCTCCCCTACCTTAGAGTTCCTCCCCCTATTTTACCCCTTTTCTTCACAATTTCTTTATTCCCTTATGCTTAGCTTACTCCTTGCCTTTTCAACTTTTTCTCTCCCACTTTTCAATAAAGTGGAAGAAGTTTCACCATAAATCGAATATGTTTATATTTTTCTCTTTAAGCTAATTCTAATGAGAATATGATACACACTATGTTCATCCCCCTCCATTCTTTCTCTCAGATATAATAGGTTACTTTTCCCTCTTCTTGAGATGTAGTACCTCTCTTTACCCTTTTTCTGGTACAATTTCCTTTCTACCTCTTATTTCTAGAACAAATTATACATGTGTTCTTTATATATCTTTATAGCAGAAATATAGTTCTTAATATATCTTTTTACTTTTTTAGGAATCTCTTGAGTTCTATATTTGGAGATTTGTTTAGATCAGGTTTTTTTCATCAAAAATAGATGAAATTTACTTATTTTATTGAATGTCCATCTTCTTCCCTGGAAGAAAATACTCATTTTGGCTGGGTAAGTCATTTTTGGCTGCATACCAAGTTCTTTAGCTTTTCAGAATATCAGATTCCAGGCCCTTCAATCCTTTAATGTGGACGCTGCTAGATATTGGGCAATCCTTATTGTGGATCCTCTATATTTGAATTGATTTTTCCTAGCAGCTTGTAATATGTTTTCCTTGGTGTGATGTTTCTGGCATTTGGCCACTATATTTCTTGAAGTTTTGACCTTAGGTGATCAATTAATTCTTTCAATGTCTATTTTACCCTCTGTTTGTACAACTTCCGGGCAGTTCTCTTTGATAATTTCCTGGAGAATAGTGTCCAGGCTCTTTTTTTCATCATATTGTTCAGGGAGTCCAATAATTCTCAGATTGTCTCTCCTAAATCTACTTTCCAGATCTGTTATTTTCCCAAAAAGGTATTTGACATTTTTTTTTGTTATTTCTTTTTTTTGCTTGACTAATTCTTGGTGTCTCCTCAAGTCATTCAGTTCCATTTGTTCAATTCTGATTTTCAATGAATTGTTTTCTTCACTCATTTTTAATATATTTTTCTAATTGTCCAATTGAATTTTTAAGTGAATTGTTTTGTTCTATGGAATATTTTTTTCCATTTCACCAATTTTATTTTTTAAAGAACTATTTTCTTTTTCCAACTCACTAATTCTGTTTTTCAAGTATTTGATTTCTTTATCCTCTCTATCTTTAAATAAGTGGGATGACTTATCTAGACTCTCTTGCCAAGCTTCCATTTCCTTTTCCCTTATGAGAATCATTTTAAATTTTTCTATCAGAGTCTTGTGCACTGAGGACCAGATGATATCGCCTCTTTTGGGGAAAAACAAATACAGTCTGCCTTTTTTTTGGGGGGGAGGGGGTTGGATAATATTACCAAACTTCCTCTACAAACCGTGGGGGACAGCAGGGAAGCACTAGAAGGACAGCAATGGCTGGGCTGTGTCTGCACTCTGAGATTCTGAGGCTCTAGAAGCCTGCTGAGACACCTGGGGCAGGGGGTGGCCAGGTCCTGAGAGACCCTAGCTTTTCTGAGTTATAATCTTAACCTCCTGTGTTTGCAGCTTCTCTGCTGATCCTGGTTTGATGCCAACACAAAATATCCACACTGATAAAGTTATTTCTGCAGAAACAGCAGAGATCACACCCCTCCCCCCCTCAGGTCTGCTCATTTTGAGCTGTCTGCCATGGTCCTGCTGCCTGCCATCAGCCTGAGCAGATCTGGCTGTCCCTGCCCTGAGCAAAAACAGACCTCTTCTGGCAAATTTCAATGATGTCTTCTGTTGGTAATTAATTATTTGTCGGTTTTTTCCAGTCAAACACTAATTCCAAGGCTTGTCATGAAATAAATTCTGAGAGCAAAGACAGAGATTAAGTAGGTGTGTGTGTCCTCTCCACCATCTTAGGATCATTTAATTTAATGAGAAGGAATAAGAAAGACTTTTAGTAAGATGCAGAAATTATTTTGAAGAGTAAATAAATTGAGTTATAATTTATGGATATAGTAGGGACTAGTAAAGAATGTTTTCCCGGCATTCAATTGGTGACACCCAATTGACTGCATTAATTCTTTTTCCTTTTTAATTAACCTTTTGACATCAGGAGATTTGACCATGTCAGTCTTTTTCTCAATAATCTTTTTGGGGGGCCCAATTCACTTTAGATAGAAAAAACTCCCTGTTTCGTTATTAAAATCCTTCAAAAATAGCTCTAAGCCCATCTTTATGTTAGTCTTCCCCAAGCATTCTATATTCCAGCTAAATTCAACTACTTGTTGTTCCCTATATTTTGGAAAAAAAACAAACAAACAAACAAACAAACAAAAACAAAACAAACTTTTGCCTGAAAAACATGGCATCATCACTACCTTACAGTACCTTTGTCTTTGAAGGTTCATCTCAGGTAATACCTTTTATAATAAGTCTAACTGCATCTCATCTTACTAAGCCCTTTCCTCATTCCGATGCTCATTCTCTTTTTATGCTGAAAATTACTAGCTTTATAAGAGATCTATTTTTATATGTTTTCTGTTTATATAGACATACCCCAAAATAATGCAAAATCCTTAAAGTTCTAAAGATTTACTGTATTATTGTCTTTTAAAAATTCATTCAGTATACATTTTTGTATATATATATATATATATATATATATATATATATATATATATATATATATATATATATATATATATATATATATATATATATGTTATAAGTATATAACAGTCACTCCAAAGTATGTGGAAAGTTACAATGTGAAAATTGTTTTGGATTCATCAAAGTAATATAAATAAAACGTTCTTTTTGTCCTATAACTCAAGTAGTAAGTAGGTACAATATTTTTCTCTTGTACAAATAGCAATCCCTGAAATGATTTCAATGAAGTCCTATCTTGCAATGGTAAATTGGTAAAATTCCAGGGGAAGGCAAGCTCATACTTAGATTGCAGACTTTTAACTTTTTAACTTTAATACCTATCAGAATGAAATAATTTTGTATAATAAAATAGCTTCTACATAAGATATTCCTAACTATAGTGTCTTTTTTGCTTGGTATATGTTCAAAGATAAAAATCTATTTGCAGCATCATGATTATGCTGTTAAGTAAATTTCCCAACTCTACTTAAGGCTAAATAATATGAAGAGCTAGTAATAAAACCTTAAGTAAAATTATATAATTAAAGTAATAGTGAGAATAGGAAAATATATTTGAATATCTTCATGTGTGCACTTAAAAAGTACTTCTGTATCACAATTAATAGCTTTATGAAACCCCAACATCTTATGGCAGAAATGATAGAATTAAATACTAGTAGCAGATTTATAGATGATGCATAGAAATCACTTTGTTTAAAAAGCATTTTAAGGACATAAACAAACATTGTAGTTACCAGGGGCAAAAATAAACCCCAAAACAGATTACCTCTAAGGCAAAACAAAATTGTTTTTCACATTAAACAACATTTGTTTTTTTTTTTTTTTTTTGTTGAGGCAATTGGGTTAAGTGACTTGCCCAGGGATATACAGCTAGGAAGTGATTTGAACTCAGGTTCTCCTGAATCCAGGGCTAGTACTCTATGCATTGTGCCATCTAGCTGCCCCTATATTAAACAATTTTGCAGCATCACAGCATAAATTCTCAATCCTATTTCAGTATGGAAACTACAACCAAAGAAAAACCTATTGATCATAATCTTTTTGCCCCTCCTCAGGAAATTCTAAAATATTTCCCTTTAAAGAACGTTAGAAGTAAAGAAACTCAAATCAATGTAGTTTTTTTTTTAAGTGAGTCAAAATCACATTTCAAGGATTAAAGTTCTTTTTTTTTTTAATTAAAGTCAACATATTATTACAATAAAAATGGTATGTGAAAGGTCTTATACCATTTCCTCAAATTTCATTTCTTAAATAACCAATTTGATTATTTGACTTTAAATAAATTGAGAGCCTTTGCTTTTCAAAGGAAGAAATGTATCTTTTCATTTTAATGCATCCTTTTATTGCAAGGCAAAACATTCTGTACATTTTTTCACTGCCTTATAATTCTTTGACAATTTTTTCATTTCCCAGAATATATGACTATATTATTCCCTCAACCCTCTTGTTATGATGTAGACAGATTAAAAGAATGGGTGAACAGTATTTCCTAAGTCAAGGAGAAATGATAGCATATGGCTGAACCAGTTCGTGAGTGATTTGGACAGTACCTGAGCCCCTGGAGTGCTTAGCTTGGAAGCATTTAGTCAAGCAACAACATAATCAGCCCTGGGTCTGGAAAACAGTCTCCTTTAAAGTAGGAATTTTTCACTTTCCAGCACCTTCCATTATTGTGTCACCTGAATGGCTTTATTTTTCCCCTAGTTTCATAATAGCAGCTTTTCCAGCTCTCAGATAATGAAAAAAGGGGAGGGTGTAAAAGGAATAGCAATATACAAGAGGGAAAACAGCTGAATACACAGAATCATCATGAAACTTCACACTGTGATATATTATCTCTGATGCTGTATAGCAGATGTACTATATTTAGTTTTAATATCTTGGAAACAGCATGAATTCAGAATTGTGCATTCGTCAGTCCCCATGGGAAACTGTTACATTTTTCCTAATTTTCTCTTTTCATGGTTACCTCAGAAATATTCTCCGTTTTTATCTCTCACTCTCCTTTTGGCACTGATTTTTCTATAGATGCTGGAAAGTTTCCACTAAAACCTTTCTGAGGATAATACATTGATCAGGAAGTTTTTTTTTTGTTTGTTTTTTTGTTTTGTTTTGTTTTGTTTTTTTTGTTCATGCAAACATCTTTTTTTTTTAAAGCTCTTTAGAAGAAGAAAAAAACATGCTGGAAAATGTTTTCTATGTTTAATGTGTTTAAAATGCCTTAGAATCAGCTTTTATTCCATATTGCCTGAAAGGGAATACATGAAAGTATGATTTTATTACACTATGGAATGATTGCTAGTTTTTGACTCAAAACATCAGACTCAAAAGCCTATTTCTGCCATTTAATGCTTGACTCATCTTGAGCAAATGGCAACATCTTGGGGTTTTAGATTATTCATCTGCAAAATAAGGGTAATGGATTAAGTGATCTGTAAAGAACCCTCTAGGTCCTTTTCTTTGATTCTGTGACCCTTGCCATTTCATTTAGTCTTTCATAAAACATTTTGTGTTTATTTGTTAATTTGATTATGTTGTGTATAGATAGCCACCTGCAAAATAAAGAA
This sequence comes from Sminthopsis crassicaudata, assembly GCF_048593235.1. NCBI lineage: Eukaryota > Metazoa > Chordata > Mammalia > Dasyuromorphia > Dasyuridae > Sminthopsis > Sminthopsis crassicaudata. The sequence goes on from NC_133620.1 coordinate 77,852,924, forward strand.
CTAGATTAATGTTTTTTTTTTCATTTTCAGTAAAAGCAGTCAGCATATAAACCCTGTCTGTAGTTATAAAGTGTACCTAAAAGTATTAGAATGATTTTAGCTAGTAAAATTTAAAACTAATTATTTATAAAAACTTTAAGCTGCATTAAGACTTTTAGCACATAATATATGTCATTTCATGCCATATACTACTACTACTAAAAAAAAAAAAAAAAAAAAAAAAAAAAAAAAAAAAAAAAGAGGAAGGCATATTTTCCTAAATCTCATTTAGGACCAAACTTAGTCATTATAATGTTGCATTATTCTGGTTTCATGTGAATGTTTGTTCATAAAATGAAACTTTTCAAAAGATGAATCTCTAGGTACTAATCCAATTTTAAAGTAACTTCAATCTTATTAATAATGGCATGCAGACTAAAACAAATTTGTGGTATCATTGTACATGCATCATGCTCAACAAAAGAAATTCAAATATCAAGGAGTAACAGTCAGGATTACCGTAGGATCAAAAAATGTAAAATGGAATACATAAAAGAGTAGACATAATATGTAAAAAAATAAGCAAATTTGGTAAGGTCAGTATTGGTTAGTGGCATAAATATTTCAAAATGAAGGTGATACTTATACAAATGTTTAATAAAGGACTGAAAAGGGAAAAGAAAAAAAGGAAGTACAATGGGATAAATTAGATCACATGAAGAGGCACAAAAAAACTTAGTACAACTGATCTAAATAAAGGAGGAGAATGAACATTTTTTGAAGCTTGATCTCATCAGTTTTGGTTCAAAGACAGAATAACTTAATCAATTAGTTGGGTGTAGAAATTTACCTAACCCTATAAAGAAGTAAGAGGAGAAAGGGGAAAGAAAGAGTATAGATAGATGGTAGAGTAAAAAGAAAATAGAAAAGGTAAGAGAAGATTGCATCTTGTTGTGAAAATTCGAAATTAGTATGGCAGAAACTAGTCATTGACCCCAAATTAACCCAGTACACCATGATAAGATCAAAACAGGTTCATAATCCAGGAATAAAGAATGAGATTATAAATAATTTAGAAGAATTTATGATAGTTTACCTCTCAGACCTGTGGAGGAGGAAGGAATTTGTGACCAAAAAAGAATTAGACATCATTATTGATCACAAATTAAAAAAAAAAAAAAAAAATTAATTTGATAAAACTAATTCAGACAAGATTAGAAGGGAAACAATAAACTGGGAAAACATTTTTACAGTAAAAGTTTCTGATAAAGGCCTCACTTCCAAAATATATAGAGAATTGTTTCTAATTTATAAGAAGCCATTCTCCAGTTGATAAATGGTCAAAGGATGTGAACAGACAATTTTCAGATGAAGAAATCGAAACAATTTCTAGTCATATGAAAAGGTGCTGTAAATCACTATTGATCAGAGAAATGCAAATTAAGACAACTCTGAGATACCTCTACACACCTGTCAGATTGGCTAAGATGACAGGAAAAGATAATGATGAATGTTGGAAGGTATGTAGGAAAACTGGGCTACTGATACATTGTGATGGAACTGTGAATGGATCCAACCATTCTGAAGGGCAATTTGGAGCTATGCTCAAAAAGTTATCAAACTGTGCATACCCTTTGATCCAGCAATGTTTCTATTGGGCTTATATCCCAAAGAGATCTTCAAGAAGGGAAAGGAACCTGTATGTGCAAAAAAGTTTGTGGCAGCCCTCTTTGTAGTGGCTAGAAACTGGAAATTGAGTAAATACCCATCAATTGGAGAATGGCTAAATAAATTGTGGTGTATAATTATTATGGAATATTATTTTTCTGTAAGAAATGCCCAGTAGGAGGATTTCAGAAAGGCCTGGAGAGACTTACATGAACTGATGCAGAGTGAAATGAACAGGACCAAGAGATCATTATATACTTCAACAACAACACTATATGATGATCAATTCTGATGGACATGGCTTTCTTCAACAATGAGATGAACCAAATCAGTTTCATTTGTTCAGTAATGAATAAGACCAACTACAACCAGTGAAAGAACTCTGGGAAATGAGTGTGAACCACTACCTAGCATTTATAATTCCTCTGTTTTTGTCTGCTTGCATTTTTGATTTCTTTCACAGATTAATGGTACATTATTTCAAAATCTGATTCTTCTTGTGCAGCAAAATAATTGTATATATGTGTGTGTGTATATATATATATATATATATATATATATATATATATTGGTCTACCTGCCATCTGATGGAGGGAGTGAGGGGAAGGAGGTTTTTTGCAAGGGTCAATGCTGAAAAATTATGCATATATCTTGTAAATAAAAAGCCATAACAAATAATTGTAACTGCCAGGAGTGCACATTACAAATGGCGCCCAACGTGGACACATCAGGAATTATCAGGTTTTGAAAATATTTAATATTCAGAATTAAGATTCTGAAAGATCAGTAGAAATGCCACTTAGGAGAGAAGGCAATATGGACCCAGGTAACCCTGGGATCAGGCTCAAGGATACAGCTGAACATAATGCTTATATAAAGAGGTTAAAGAGCCAGATGGAAGATCTTTTAACAAAGATCACCACTGAAGAACAGCAGGAAGCTTGTAATCAGTCTCCGAGAAGGCTATCCCCACACCCAGTAAATATAGCTGGGAGAGGGAGCAACCTAGAGCTAATGTATTTGTATGACAGTATAGAGTATAAAATCCCACAGCAAGAGTTGCTGGAATTGCAGGTTAAACTACAGATTGAGATAGAGATAGAAGAAAAAGCTAGGTTACTACAGATAGAACAGGAAGAGTTCAAACCAGTGGCTGAAGCTAAGGAGGGAAATAAAGGAACCACATGGACTTCAGTTGGAGAAATTCTTCTTAGGGTTTTGTTGGTTTATCTTGTGTATTATTGTTTTAAGGAATTCATTGATTACTCTTCCATTGAGAAGTTTAGTTCTGTGCAAATCTCCAGTTGGATTTTAAATCAGCCTTTGGGGAATTTTCCAATTCCTCTTCCCTCAGCCTCACCTTCATGGGCCAATAGAGAAGGGGGAGGAGGAAAAGGAAGGGCGACAATATCATCAGCACTGCCCATTAATCCATTTAAAACTCCTGTGTCTTCATTTCAAAGGATGGGAGTAGGCTTTATGGCCCAAGGCAAAAAGGAATTGTGGGGTATTGAATATAATCAGAAAAATTTTAAAAATACAGTTCAGTTAATTTCCAAGAAACCTTACAGGGATAAGACCTTGTAGTTAGAGAGAGTGGAGTTTTATACTTGGAAAACTGCTAGGATCGTCTTTGGAGAGTTGGAAATCCTCTTTTCTTACCTAGTGGATTTTTCACTTCCACAGGTGGGCTTGATTTCCCAATCCCTACTAGTACTTATAAAACAGTGTTTATGTTTAGAATGGTTTGGAAAATTGCTGTTTTAATCACTAGAATAAATAGACTGTGTTTGATCTTTGACCCAGGAGGAAAAAGTAATATCAGATTTATTGATTCACACTCCTGAAGTACAATTCGGTATCAGAAACTCAAACTTTGATTTTAAGGCAAAAGAATTCAGAGATATAGCCGAGTGTTCTTTTTTCATTAACGGTATGAGTGGCAGACGACTGAAAAGGTATCAGCTCTTTTAAGAACATACCCTACATGTCCATTTTCAGAGAAGACCTTCAAATAATTTATAATCAGGCTGCTAGAATCTTATATTTGCAAATTGTGATAACTAAAGAGGAAGCTAAGAGCATGGCAAAAAGCTACATAGCTTATCTTTCTTTCACTCTCCTATACTCCCTATAGCACAAAATGCTTATGGTTTGAAATTTAATGTTTTAAGACCAATGGACATTATGGCTTCATTCAAATCTGGAGAAGCAGCTAGACATGTGATCAACCATTTTTCCATTGTAGAAATTTCACATGCATTTAAGACAGTTTATGGATTGGCTTACAAATATTTTGCCTTTAGGTGTTTTTGCATTGAATTTGACTTTGCCCATTCCATTGGCATTTCTTATAATCCTATTAGTAAAGTCATTACTGCACAGACTATATCCCCAAGATCTTCTCTTCTAAACAAGAGAAGGGAATTTTGGGATATGCACAATATGGGATAAGTGATTGCTTGCAATTTTTAAATTTTGATTTTATATTTTTAAACACTTTTGATTTTACATCTTTAAAGTATTTTGATTTTACATTACTATTTTGATTTTATATTTTTAATCTATTTTGGTTTTACACTTTTAAATTGTTTTGGTTTTACATTTTTAAATTATTTGCATTTTACCTTACCAATGCAAATCGGGCATATGCAGAAAGTGCAGCTAAGTGACAGACTGACTAACTTTTGTCTGACTTTTGTTCATCTTTTTGACAAGAACTTTCTTTCCACTGTGATGTGGAAAGGCCAGGATGGCATTTGGAAAGGCCCAAGTTGGAGTCCGGGTACATTCCTTCCTAGGTGCAGATCCAGCAGCAGAGTTCATCCCCACCAGAGACATTTGTGACCTGGGGATCCAAGAGAAGGACCAGCCTGCCTCCCTCCAGACACTGATGACAGCACTGTCCCTCCTGACTGTGATACCAGAGACAGCAGACACAGCTCCAGTGTTGCAGCTGAAATAGACTGTTTTGGGTGATATGCAATATAAAGATTTAAATGGACAATGGGCCTGCTTGCTCCTCCCCTGGCTACTTGCCATATGGTGGCCTGGGGAGAGGCTTTGCCCTATGCTTTCTATTGAAGGACTATGCTTTTAAATTAGTGGGTGAAAAACCAATGCACCTACTTGCCGTTGTTATTGAGATAATGTTACTGGACATGACTTTGCTTATGTGCACCTGTGAAACTAGAATTGCTCTAGGATTGTGACAAGTGCAATAGAGAATTGTGAAAAGCTAGAATTGCTCTAGAATTGTGACAAGTGCAACAGAGAATTGTAAGAAACTAGAATTGGTCTAGAATTGTGATAAATGTAACTAGAATTGTAACTACTTACCTCACTGATATTTAATTGTTAACTAGAATTGTGATGTTTTACCTTGTTGACTTCCCACCTCAGTGTTGACATCCTACTTCATTGGCATATTATCTCGAGTATGACTTTGATGAATGGGTTGAACACTTGGGCCACTGTTGAGCCTGGTTCTCATTGTCATACTTCTGATTACTGATCTGCTGCTTTGTCCCTCCTTGGGCATAACACTATCATCTCATGGATCAAGTGAACTATAGCTGGTGCTAAAAGTTTAGCTTGATGAGATGTGCATGTGAAATTTCTACAATGGAAAAATGGTTGATCACATGTCTAGCTGCTTCTCCAGGGAATTGTAAGGATGCAGTTCCCGCAAAACAAGAGAAGGGAATTGTAAGGGCTCTTTAAATGGGAGGCACCACAGCATATCTGGAGAGTGAGGCCCAGAAGTAATTTCTGTGGATAATAGGACTGCCTTGTAGGTGGGATCTTGGCCATGTTGAGATAGCTTCATAATGGGTGACTCTCTCGCTGATTGGCTGTGTGTGTGACCTTACAGGCCCTTTATAAGCCCACTGAAGGCAGCAGTCACTCTCTTTAACCTGGCGCTCTTTACCCTGACTGTCTAGCTTGGGTGGCCAAGACAAGATGGGTAGCCAAAAGAGGTAAGGATTTTGGTAGTGAACACGTGGGCCTTCTGACCAAGTGTTCACTAGGGAACCAACAATTCAGGGCATTATGTGAGTAAATATAATAAAGGCTTTTAAGATTATACATGGCTGTTCTTGAGCACGCTACCAGTTATTAAACTATAGATTCAAGAGATTGTGGCCAGAGACTTTGAAGGCCTCAGAGGAGGCAAGCCGGGTAGAGTTCACACTGCAAAGGTCAGTGGTCAAAGGTATTCTGTTGGGCCTAGGACAGACTAGTATTTGTAACTGCCAGGAGTGCACATTACAACAAATAAATAGATAGATAGCTAATCCAACTGCCTCATTTTATAGGTAAGGAAACTGAGAAGATTTACTTAGAATCCCACAATTTTTAAGGCTTTGAAGTCCCTACACTTCCTCCATTACACCATTTGGTGTCCTGAAGTCAACTGGACCCGAATCTTGAGTTCTTTCAGCCATAATAACTGGCCTTATCCAGGCCAACCATGAGGTGAGAATGGGGTAAATTACAAACTCAAACAAGAGAACACCAAAGATGAAAGTTCCACGGGTCTTCAACAAGGGGACCTCCCACCCTTCTTTGCCAGTATTGGAAAAATGTCCAAAAGGCTATGTGTCCTCTGATGTTCACCACATCTCTACAAGTGTTTTTCAAGGACAAATAAAATAACACACCTATAATATCCCATGATATTAATACATCCCAATTTCAGAGCCCCAGAATTTAGATTTGAGCTGGATTAAAGTTTACATTTTTATATTTTACAAAAAACAAAAACAAAAACAAAAACCAAAACAAAAACAAAACAAAACAATGAAGTAGTAAGGATACTAAATGTATATGTGCTAAGTAGTACAACATCCAAATTCTTAGAGAAGGGGAAAGAATTCTGGGAAGAGAGTGGAATAGGTTGGTAAGTTCAAGCTCGCACTATTTCCTCCAGAAAAAGAAAAAAAAAAAAAATCTGTGCCTCAGGATGAACATAGACTGGTGAAAACCAAGAAGACTTGGAAGAAGAACAGAGATCCTACTGAAACAAGTTCTGAAGAAAGGCTCTAGGGCTGGCTGGATTTAACCTCTCTGAAGTGCAAACACCTCCCTGATAGCTCTGCAGAAACATAACATGGGGATTCCTCAGGCTATCTGATTGTGGCTGGAGTGATTTTCACTTCCTAGACTGTTTGCCAAGGCTGTATTTGAGTCTGGGAAGACACCTCCTTGGCTGATTGGGAATTCTAGGGTTAGCTAGCTGCTGAGGTGTGGTGCCGGGCAAGAAGGAGTCTGCATCCAGTGAGTAGAGAAGCAACAGGCTAATGGCAGTGCTGTGTAGACCCTTGCATGAAAGAAACACTACTACTGAAATATATTATAGGAACAGGGAAGACTGGGATTCATCTTCAGAAGAGGATGCTATAATCTAACTTTGTAAAGGAAAAGTTAAGAGAGTTACAAGAAGAAATAGACAATAAAACAATAATAGTGGGAGATCTCAACCTTGCACTCTCAGATTTAGACAAATCAAACCACAAAACAAATAAGAAAGAAATTTAAAAAGTAAATAGAACATTAGAAAAACTAGGTATGATAGAACTTTGGAGAAAACTGAATGGCAATAGAAAGGAATATGCTTTCTTCTCAGCAGTTCATGGATCCTATACAAAAATTGACCATATATTAGGACATAAAGATCTCAAAATTTAATGTAGGAAGGCATAAATAATAAATGCCTTCTTCTCAGACCACAATGCAATAAAAGCTACATTCAGTAAAAAGTTAGGGATAAATAGACCAAAAAGTAATTGGAAACTGAATAATCTCATCTTAAAGAATGACTGGGTGAAACAGCAAATTATAGAGAAAATGACAATGATGAGATATCATATCAAAATCTTTGGGATGCAGCTAAAGCAGTAATAAGGGGAAATTTTATATCTTTAGAGGCTTATTTGAAGAAAATTGAGAAAGAGAAGATTAACGAATTGGGCTTACAACTTAAAAGGCTAGAAAAAGACCAAATTTAAAACCCCCAACCAAAAATTAAACTTGAAATACAAAAATTAAAAGGAGAAATCAATAATATTGAAAGTAAAAAAACTATTGAATTAATAAATAAAACCAAGAGTTGGTTTTATGAAAAAGCCAATAAAATAGATAAACCTTTGGTAAATCTGATCAGAAAAAAGAAAGAGGAAAATCAAATTGTTAGTCTTACAAATAAAAAGGGGGATCTTTCCACCATTGAAGAGGAAATTAGAGAAATAATAAGGAGCTACTTTGCCCAACTTTATGCCAATAAATTTGATAACTTAAGTGAAATGGATGACTTCCTCCAAAAATATAGGCTCCCTAGATTAACAGAGGAGGAAATAAATTGCTTAAATAGTCCCATTTCAGAAAAAGAAATAGAACAAGCTATTAATCAACTCCCCAGGAAAAAATTCCCAGGACCAGATGGATTTACATGTGAATTCTACCAAACATTTAAAGAACAATTAGCCCCAATGATATATAAACTATTTGAAAAAATAGGGGATGAAGGAGTCCTACCAAACTCCTTTTATGACACAGACATGGTACTGATACCTAAACCAGGTCGATCGAAAACTGAGAAAGAAAATTATAGACCAATTTCCTTAATGAATATTGATGCTAAAATCTTAAATAAGATATTAGCAAAAAGACTTCAGAAAATCATCCCCAGGATAATACACTATGATCAAGTAGAATTCATACCAGGAATGCAGGGCTGGTTTAATATTAGGTAAACTATTAGTATAATTGACCATATTAATAATCAAATTAATAAAAACCATATGATCATCTCAATAGATGCACAAAAAGCATTTGACAAAATCCAAATCCATTCCTACTAAAAACTCTTGGGAGTATAGGAATAAATGGATTATTCCTTAGAATAATCAGGAGCATATATTAAAGACCTTTAGTAAGCATAATATGCAATAGAAATAAACTGCAACCTTTCCCAGTAAGATCAGGAGTGAAACAAGGTTGCCCACTATCACCATTACTATTCAATATAGTACTAGAAACGCTAGCCTCGGCAATAAGAGCCGAGAAAGAGATTGAAGGAATCAGAGTAGGAAATGAGGAAATCAAACTATCACTCTTTGCAGATGACATGATGGTATACTTAGAGAACCCCAAAGACTCTGCTAAAAAAAACTATTAGAAATAATTCAGAATTTTAGCAAAGTGGCAGGATACAAAATAAATCCACATAAATCCTCAGCATTTTTATATATCACTAACAAAATGCAACAGCAAGAGATACAAAGAGAAATTCCACTCCAAACAAATTTTGAGAGTATAAAGTATTTGGGAATCCATCTACCAAAGAATAGTAAGGAATTATATGAGAAAAATTACAAAACACTTGCCAAAAAAATAAAGTCAGATTTAAATAATTGGAAAGACATTCAGTGCTCTTGGATAGGCCGAGCAAATATAATAAAGATGACAATACTCCCCAAACTAATCTATTTATTTAGTGCTATACCAATCAGACTCCCAAGAAACAATTTTAATGACCTAGAAAAAATAACAACAAAATTCATATGGAAGAATAAAAGGTCGAGAATTGCAAGGGAACTAATGAAAAAAAACTCATAGGAAGGTGGTCTAAGTATACCTGATCCAAAGCTATATTATATAGCAGCAGTCACCAAAACCATTTGGTACTGGCTAAGAAATAGACCGGTAGATCAGTGGAACAGATTAGATACAAAGGACAAAAAAGGGTACATGTATAGCAATCTAATCTTTGACAAACCCAAAGATACCAACCTTAGGGACAAAAATTCATTTTTTGGAAAAAACTGTTGGGAAAACTGGAAATTAGTATGGCAGAAATTAGATATGGATCCACACTTAACACCATATACCAAGATAAGATCAAAATGGGTCCATGATTTAGGCATAAAGAATGAGATAATAAATAGATAAGAGGAACAGAGGATAGTCTACCTCTCAGACCTGTGGAGGAGGAAGGAATTTATGACCAGAGGAGAACTAGAGATCATTATTGATCACAAAATAGAAGATTTTGATTACATCAAACTAAAAAGTTTCTGTACAAACAATACTAATGCAAACAAGATGAGACGGGAAGTAACAAATTGGGAAAATATTTTTAAAAGCAAAGGTTATGACAAAGGTCTCATTTCCAAAATATATAGAGAACTGACCCTAATTTATAGGAAACCAAACCATTCTCCAATTGATAAATGGTCAAGGGATATGAACAGACAATTCTCATATGATGAAAGTGAAACTATTTCCACTCATATGAAAGAGTGTTCCAAATCACTACTGATCAGAGAAATGCAAATTAAGACAACTCTGAGATACCACTACACACCTGTCAGATTGGCTAAGATGACAGGAACAAATAATGATGAATGTTGGAGGGGATGTGGGGAAACTGGGACACTAATACATTGCTGGTGGAGTTGCGAAAGAATCCAGCCATTCTGGAGAGCTATCTGGAATTATGCCCAAAAAGCTATCAAACTGTGCATACCCTTTGACATAGCATTGCTGTTATTGGGATTATATCCCAAAGAAATACTAAAGACCGGAAAGGGACCTGTATGTGTCAAAATGTTTGTGGCAGCTCTTTTTGTTGTAGCTAGAAACTGGAAGTTGAATGGATGCCCATCAATTGGAGAATGGTTGGGTAAATTATGGTATATGAAGGTTATGGAATATTATTGCTTTGTAAGAAATGACCAGCAGGAGGAATACAGAGAGGCTTGGAGAGACTTACATCAACTGATGCTGAGTGAAAAGAACAGAACCAGAAGATTGCTGTATACTTCAATGTTGTATGAAGAAGTATTCTGATGGAAGTGGATATCTTCAACATAAAGAAGATCCAACTCACTTCCAGTTGATCAATGATGGACAGAAATAACTACACCCAGGGAAGGAACAGTGGGAAATGAATGTAAATTGCTAGCACTACTGTCTGTCTACCCAGGTTACTTATATCTTTGGAAGCTAATACTTAATCTGCAACAAGAAAATGGTATTTACACACATATAGTGTATCTAGGTTATATTGTAACACATGTAAAATGTATGGGATTACCTGTCATCAGGGGGAGGGAATGGAGGGAGGGAGGGAATAATTTGGAAAAATGAATAAAAAAAAAATTAAAAAAAAAAAAAAAAGAAGAGGATGCTATAGTGAAAACAAATTCTACCCCAAAGAGTAATGTGAAATGGCTCCCTTCCCAGAAACAATTTATAAAAGGACTCAAAAAAGAGTTCAAAAAAATTAAATGAAAGACATTAAGTAAACACTAAAAATAAATAAATTAATAAATTAAGCCATCCAAAAAAAAAAAACACGACAATTATAAAGTAGAGTAACCAATTAGAAGAAGGTACAGAGTCTCAGATTAAAGAACTCTTTGAATTAGATAGGATAAGGGGAAACCCAAGAAGCTATAAGAGACCATGAAATAACAAAACAGATTGTAAAGAATGAGAAAATAGAACAGAATATGAAACATTTCATAAGTAAAAAAAAAAAAAAAAAAAAAAAAAAAAAAAAAAAAACAGTGTAGCAGGTAAAAATCTCTGTAGTTCTTGCTGAGGCTCCAGCCACACCTAGATAGCCAGAGAGCTCCCCACTTAATGTTTCTGTGGAACTAGCTTGGGAGGTGTTCCCATTTAAGGCAAGTTAATTACCATCCCAGGGTCTATCTTCAGATCTTCTTGGATTATATCAACAAGACCCCTGTTCTACCTCAGTTCTTTTTGCTTTTTCACCAGTCTATGTTCACCCTGACATGTAAATTTGTTCTATTTGTGAAGGCGGTGGGAGGGAGAGAGAGCTTGAAATTTATCAATGTACTCCACCATTTCCCATTATCCTCTAGGAATTATTTTCTCCACTGTACTTTTGTACCTGCTTTTAGACATGACAAATTCTATTTTTTTAAAAAGTTGTTTTTTTTGTGCTTCTTTTCCATTTGCTCAATTCTGTTTTTCAATGTGTACTTGTCACTGGATTGTCTGTTGTTGTTAATTTAACCTCTTTTTTGATCTGTTCTGCTTTTTTTAAGAAATTGTTTTGTTCAGTATTTTTATGCCTCTTTAACATCTCTCTCATATCCTTTCCCATTTTTTCTCTACCTCTCTCATTTGATTTTTGTAGTCCTTTTTTCAACTCTTCCATGGCCTGAGATTAATGTATATTTTTGAGGCTTTCTATGTAGTTTTGAATTTGTTTTTTTCTGAATATGTGTTTCAATATTCCTTGATACAATAGGAAATTTTTGCTAAGGTGGAGTTCTGTCTCCAACATGAAGGGTGCACATCACACTATTACAAGCGATAGGGTATTTGTGGAGCTGTTTTTAGAGGTATTTAAAGATTTGTAAATTTTCTGTAGTTCCAAGATGATATGAGCTAAAGAGAGGTTGTCCTGTATTCTTGTCTGTGAGAGACCACAAATGCTTTTTTCTTTCCTTGAATTATGATAAGCATTTCAGGATCCTGAGGGTCCTAACTCTGGGACTCCCACTGAGAACTGTGACCCAAAGATGAGCATGAACAAACCAGTAGAATCCTACCCTCCTGCCAGTCGCAAACCCCTGTTATCTTCTTCTGATCAATTTTGGATCCTCTTAACTTCTATAGAATGAGAACTCTTGAAATATCCATTGCTGCTCATTTAATTATTTGCAAAGCCTTTTCCTGTTTTTCTGGGGCCAGATCTCTACTAGTACAGCCTATACTAGACAGCATTTCACTATCATCCTGGTGTCACAGAGTTTTCCTGCCAACCTTCTAAGTTGTCAACTGATTGGAAAATTGTTACATATAATTGTTTTGTGCATTCTGACACTCCAGAATTTGATTTAGGGCCTTATTCGAAGGCATTCAGAGGAGATCATGAAGAGCTTAGGTGAACCTTTTCACCACCATCTTGTATCCAACCTTTGAGTATTCTGTTTTCAAAATATTATATAGTTTTTTCTAAATTTATTTACTTCTTTATGTAGGATGTCCAACTTTTTTTCTGTATCTCCTATGTGAAATTTAATCTAATTATTTTATTCTGTATAATTTTCAAATATGGCATTTTGTCCTTCATATTTATTAATTGCTGTTATAATTGTGTTTGCTTATTACTTTCTCAAAAATGTTCCTTATATTTATTTATTCATTCTGTTGTTTGATACATCTAGTAATATTATTAGTGATCATTTTACAGGCTTTCTAATTATTCTTTAATTTCAATTTCATGTTTTAAATGAAGTGATTTCCCTTACCTTTTCATATGACAATTCATTATGTTACATTTTTATCACTTAAATTGATAGTTACATGTAAAGGCCTAAAAGTCTTAAAAGGTATTCTTGAATCAGACAGTCTAGCACTTAAGGACAATAACTATGAGAAAATGTTTGGAATTTCTCTTCTCACAGTTGATGCTAGCTCAATGATTGGGGAAGAGAATTCTAGGTAAGGATTAGAGGGTGGAATGAGAGAGGCAAGAGGACTTCACCTGGCCTCGGGACAAAGAGGGGAAAAGTGTAGAGATTCATAAAGATTCTGCACTCTAGAATCAAGGAAGAATCTTTGGAAAACACCTGGCAGTTTTGTCCATCTCTTTCACTTCTCCCCCTAAAGACCAAGGACTTTTGCTTATCCTGACTTTGGCTGATTCTGAGGCCTCCAGGGACCTAGCCATGACTTTATATTTTGGTGCCCAATGTGTGAACCAAGGACCCTAATTTCACTGAAGAAGTCCCAGGAGACCAGGAAATAGGGTGAGATAGACAAACAGGGAACTTATTTTGTTAAAAGCGAAACTAGTAACTCTCATTTTCTGGCTGAAATGGGGGAGATATTAGGAAAAGATACTCCCCCACATTCATTGCCACCCCCAACCCCACCCCAAAGAAGATCTACAACAAACATTCTCAGATTGATAAAGAGACAGGGTTTAATTGTAACATGGGAGCAGATTGATGGACTTGTGGATACATTAGAATGTACATCCCTTGTTTCTTCAAGGAAGAAGAAATAAAGGCAGATAACTGGAAACTAGTGGGAGATCAACTATGTGAATATTATAATGATAAAGGTCCTGATTCAATTTCTAAAGATACATATAGATATAGTACAGGAACAACTTGGCCAAGGACATCTACAGCCTTCTCTAAGTCCTTGGAATTCCCCAGTATTTATTGTAAGAAAGAAATCTGGAAAATAGAGTATGTTGACTGATTTAAGAAAGATGGAAACTATGGGAATTCTTCAACCTAGACTTCCATCCCCTACTCAATTGCCTAGAGAATGGCCTCTTTGGGTTACAGAAATTGAGGATTATTTCTATTCTATCCTTTTAGATAAGGAGGATATGAAAAGATTTGCCTTTTTGTGCCCAGCATTAACTTAGCTGAGCCATATAAATAATATGAATGGACAGTTTTGCCACAGAAAATGAAAAACAGATCTACTATTTGTAAAATATATGTTGTTATTGCTCTTACTCCAGTAAGAGAAGCATTTCCAAAAGTAATGCGATTACATTACATGGATGATATATTGGGATGTGTATGTAAGGAACAAATGTTAGAAGCATATCTACAAAATACCATAGAAACACTAAGGAATTACAGATTGAATATAGCTCCAGAAAAAAAAAAAAATCAAAGACATGCTCCTTTTCAAAATTTAGGATATGAAGTATACTCTAAGTACTTGCTTACAGTACAAAAACTTTCCTTAACAACAGAGAAGCTGAACACCTTAAATGACTTTCAGAAATTAATAGGAGATATCCAATGGATGCATCCATCCAGTGTTAGGTTTGACTACTTATCAGTTGAAACCATTATATTTTATTTTAAGGGGAGACAGTGCTTTAAACTTACAATATTAGCTTACAAAAGAAGTTCAAGAGGCTTTGAGAGAAGTTGAACTGGCTTTATCCAATGTTGTTGAAAGAGTCAATCAAAAACTCTTGGAATTATCAGTTTTTGCTACACAAGAAGCACCCACAGCAGTCCTTCATCAAGGAGACAGGGTGATAGAGTGGGTGAACCTCCCAGCCCATCCAGAACAAAGCTATACTCCTTACCCAGTGCTTGTGGCTAGAATTATATTAAAGACCATTAAGTAAGCAGTACAATTATCTACGATAAGACCTGACAGTATACACACTTTTTACACTAATGCACAAGTTAATGTGTGCTGTGAAACCATCCCAGAGTGGCAAATTTTATTGGCCACAGCTCCAAATCTTACACACGTGTCTCCATTAAAGATAACCAGACTATTATATAATTGGTGATAGATTCTTGAAGAAAAGGTTTCTAAAGTTCCTCTTAAAGGACCAACTATTTTTACAGATGCATCCAAACATAATATTTGTGCTGTATTCTCTCATGACTTAACTATAAAGAGAGTAATCAGAATTTCTTTTCAGTCCACTCAGCAGAACGAATTGCATGCAATCATTCTAACTCTTTCTTATTATCCAGGAGATATAAATATAATACCTGATTCAGGATATTCAGTAGGTGTGGTACAAAGAATTGCCACAGCCCAAATAAAATTTGTACTTTCCAATATATATCAGCTCTTTAAGGAACTTCAAGAGCAAGTCAGAAAGCATCCAGGTAAGATTTATATCTTGCACTCTCATAATGGATTTCCAGGTCCTATTTTTGATGGTAATTCAAAGGCAAATAGCCAATACTCCTTTATTTCAGAAAGCCCAAGCATCTCATTCTAAATATTATCAGGTTGCTTGAGCTTTACATTTACAATTGGAATAATAAGAGAAGAAGCTAGGAACATAGTAAAAGCTTATCCAGCTTGCCTTCTTTTCCACGCTCCTACACTCTCTCCAGGGAAGAATCCTTGTGGTTTGAGACCCAATGGAATTTGGCAAATGAATGTCACCCATTATAAATCTTTTGGTCATCTGTCTTTTATCCATGTTGTGGTAGACACCTTTTCAGGACTCACTTTTGCAATACCAGCAACAAAAGAGATAGCCTGAGTGGTCACTGAATTCCTTATCCAAGCATTTGCAATTATGGGTGTGCCACAAGCAATAAAAACAGATAATGGACCTGCATATACTTCTAAACATTTTTCACACTTTTGTGCATAGTATAAAATTTTACACACCACTGGCATATCCTTTAATCCTCAAGGATAAGCAATAGTAGAGAGAAGAAACAGAAATATTAAGATGCTCTTCCAAAAACAAAAGAAAGGGTCATCTACAGGCAACCCTAGGGAACTTCTAAATCTAGTTCTTTATACTATTAACGTCTTGATTTTTGACAAAGATGCACTGACTCTGGCAAACAGGTTTTATAACCTACCAAAAGGGCAGTGTCCAGTTCAAGCAGTTCCACTATCTTGAGATAATTACCAGGTGATGTGGAGAGACCCAGAAACTGGTGAATTGAAGGGACCAGATTGTTAACTGCTTGTTGGAGAGAGTTTGCATGTATCTCCACAGATGCAGAAGGAATCAGATGTGTGCCAACGAGCTGTATTCATATTGTCTATTGGAGAGAGAGAGCAGACCCTTGAAATGAAGGAGAAGACAAAAGAAACATAGGATGGTTCAATCTCTGATTGTGCCCACCACTGAAAGAACATTGCAGTTATGGCGATTGACTCATGGACATCAAAAATTATTGGACTTCAAAACCCTCAGGAATCATTGGATTTTCTGAGAAATGATAAAACTGTTATAGGACATCAAAATCTGCAGGAATCTTTGGATTCATTAACAGATAAAAAGACTGTTGAGAACTTAAAAAACTTTTAGGGGTCATTGGATTCCCTGACACATGAAGTATTGGACAATAGCTTGGTTTTGGCTGCTGAAGGAGGCATATTTTTCATTGTTGTTTACATACCCTCGTTTTAGGACTTCTGGAAATCTTTTACAACATCATGTTGATTTATATTGTTTGTTATATCATTACTTGCATATGCAATTCATGTTTTTTACATCACATTGAGTCTGCACTGGCTGTGAGGAGAGGCATCACTACTAGACTGTGCTTTATTGCTATGTATTTGTGTAATACCTCCCATGCTGTTGGTTTGTGCATACCTGTTTCTAATAAGACCCTTCAGCCCAGAAACCCACTAAGAATATCTGGCTTGATTCCTCACTTTCCTTTGGTGTTTTTCATCTCTCCTCCTGAGAAGTCAAGGAGGATGTGATCATCTCCTTTTTAGTGCTTTCACCTCCCTTCCTGAGAGGGAGGGGGGAGGGGGCATGATCACCTCCTTTTTGGGGTTCTCTCCTCCCTGACAAGTCAGGAATAGTGTGATCACCTGTGTCCTAAAACAAAAGAAAGTGGGAGATTTAAAGGGCTGACTTAAAAGGTGTGCTTGAATCAGACAGCAGAGTACTTAAGGCTAATTACCTATTAGACAATAACTCTATTAGTGTATATTTGGAATTTCTCTTCTCACAGTTGATGCTAGCTCAATGCTTGGGATTAAGAGAGTTGTAGGTAAGGATTAGGGGGGTGGAGTGAGAGAAGAGGGAACTTCATTTGACTTAAGGACTAGGAGGAGAAAAGTGTGGAGATTCATGAAGATTCTGGAGTCTATAATCAAGGAAGGATCCTTGGCAAAACTCCTGGCAGTTTTGGCCATTTCTTTCACTTCTCCCCCTAACGACCAAGGACTTTTGCTTATCCTGACTCTGAGGCTGATTCTGAGGACTCCGGGGAACTAGTCCGGATTTTACAGTTAAATGTGAAATTCTTTTTTTTTTTTTTTTTTTTTTTTTTTACTTAATAATTTTTTATTATATATATATATTTTATAATATTATCCCTTGTATTGATTTTTCCAAATTATCCCCCCTCCCTCTATTCCCTCCCCCTGATGACAGGCAATCCCATACATTTTACATGTGTTACAATATAGTCTAGATAAAATACATGTGTGTGAATATCATTTTCTTGTTGCACAATAAACATTAGATTCCTAAGGTACATGCAACCTGGGCAGACAGATATTAGTGCTAACAATTTACATTCACTTCCCAGTGTTTCTTCTCTGGGTGTAGCTACCTCTGTCCATCATTGATCAACTGGAAGTGAGTTGGTTTTTCTTTATGTTGAAGATTTCCACTTCCATCAGAATACATCCTCATACAGCATTGTTGCTGAAGTGTACAGCGATGTTCTGGTTCTGCTCATTTCACTCAGCAGCAGTTGATTTAAGTCTCTCCAGGCCTCTCTGTATTCCTCTTGCTGGTCATTTCTTACAGAGCAATAATATTCCATAACCTTCATATACCATAATTTACCCAACCATTCTCCAACTGATGGACATCCATTCATCTTCCAGTTTCTAGCTACAACAAAAAGAGCTGCCACAAACATTTTGGCACATATATGTCTCTTTCCGCTCTTTAGTATTTCTTTGGGATATAAGTAGTAGCGCTGCTGGGTCAAAGGGTATGCACAGTTTGATAACTTTTTGGGCATAATTCCAGATTGCTCTCCAGAATGGCTGGATTCTTTCACAACTCCACCAGCAATGTATCAGTGTCCCAGTTTTCCCACATCCCCTCCAACATTCATCATTATTTGTTCCTGTCATCTTAGCCAATCTGACAGGTGTGTAGTGGTATCTCAGAGTTGTCTTAATTTGCATTTCTCTGATCAACAGTGATTTGGAACACTCTTTCATGTGAGTGGATATAGTTTCAATTTCTTCCTCTGAGAATTGTCTGTTCATATCCTTTGACCATTTATCAATTGGAGAATGGTTCAGTTTCTTATAAATTAGGGTCAGTTCTCTATATATTTTGGAAATGAGACCTTTGTCAGAACCTTTGTTTTTAAAAATATTTTCCCAATTTGTTACTTCCCTTCTAATCTTGTTTGCATTAGTATTATTTGTACAGAAACTTTTTAGTTTGATGTAATCAAAATCTTCTATTTTGTGATCAATAATGATCTCTAGTTCTCCTCTGGTCATAAATTCCTTCCTCCTCCACAAGTCTGAGAGGTAGATTATCCTCTGTTCCTCTAATCTATTTATTATCTCCCTCTTTATGCCTAAATCATGGACCCATTTTGATCTTATCTTGGTATATGGTGTTAAGTGTGGATCCATATCTAATTTCTGCTATACTAATTTCCAGTTTTCCCAACAGTTTTTTCCGAATAATGAATTTTTATCCCTAATGTTGGTATCTTTGGGTTTGTCAAAGATTAGGTTGCTATTTATGTATCCTTTTTTCTGCTTTGTATCTAATCTGTTCCACTGATCTACCGGTCTATTTCTTAGCCAGTACCAAATGGTTTTGGTGACTGCTGCTATATAATATAGCTTTAGATCAGGTACACTTAGACCACCTTCCTCTGACTTTTTTTTCATTAGTTCCCTTGCAATTTTCGACCTTTTATTCTTCCATATGAATTTTGTTGTTATTTTTTCTAGGTCATTGAAATAGTTTCTTGGGAGTCTGATTGGTATAGCACTAAATAAATAGATTAGTTTGGGGAGTATTGTCATCTTTATTATATTCGCTCGGCCTATCCAAGAGCACTGAATGTCTTTCCAATTATTTAAATCTGACTTTATTTTTGTGGCAAGTGTTTTGTAATTTTTCTCATATAATTCCTGACTTTTCTTTGGTAGATGGATTCCCAAATACTTTATACTCTTAACATTTGTTTGGAATGGAATTTCTCTTTGTATCTCTTGCTGTTGCATTTTGTTAGTGATATATAAAAATGCCGAGGATTTATGTGGATTTATTTTGTATCCTGCCACTTTGCTGAAATTTTGAATTATTTCTAGTAGCTTTTTAGCAGAGTCTTTGGGGTTCTCTAAGTATACCATCATGTCATCTGCAAAGAGTGATAGTTTAATTTCCTCATTTCCTACTCTAATTCCTTGAATCTCTTTCTCGGCTCTTATTGCCGAGGCTAGTGTTTCTAGTACTATATTTAATAGTAATGGTGATAGTGGGCAACCTTGTTTCACTCCTGATCTTACTGGGAAAGGTTGTAGTTTATTTCTATTGCATATTATGCTTACTGAAGGTCTTAAATATATGCTCCTGATTATTCTAAGGAATAGTCCATTTATTCCTATACTCTCAAGAGTTTTTAGTAGGAATGGATGTTGGATTTTGTCAAATGCTTTTTATGCATCTATTGAGATGATCATATGGTTCTTATTAATTTGATTATTAATATGGTCAATTATATTAATAGTTTTCCTAATATTAAACCAGCCCTGCATTCCTGGAATAAATCCTACTTGATCATAGTGTATTATCTTGGAGATGATTTTCTGAAGTCTTTTTGCTAATATCTTATTTAAGATTTTAGCATCAATATTCATTAAGGAAATTGGTCTATAATTTTCTTTCTCAGTTTTCGATCGACCTGGTTTAGGTATCAGTACCATGTCTGTGTCATAAAAGGAGTTTGGTAGGACTCCTTCATCCCCTATTTTTTCAAATAATTTATATAACATTGGGGCTAATTGTTCTTTAAATGTTTGGCAGAATTCACATGTGAATCCATCTGGCCCTGGGGATTTTTTCCTGGGGAGTTGATTAATAGCTTGTTTTATTTCTTTTTCTGAAATGGGACTATTTAAGCAATTTATCTCTTCCTCTGTTAATCTAGGGAGCCTATATTTTTGGAGGAAGTCATCCATTTCACTTAAGTTATCAAATTTATTGGCATAAAGTTGGGCAAAGTAACTCCTTATTATTTCTCTATTTTCCTCTTCATTGGTGGAAAGATCCCCCTTTTCATTTGTAAGACTATCAATTTGATTTTCCTCTTTCTTTTTTTTGATCAAATTTACCAAAGGTTTATCTATTTTATTGGCTTTTTCATAAAACCAACTCTTGGTTTTATTTATTAATTCAATAGTTTTTTTTACTTTCAATATTATTGATTTCTCCTTTTAATTTTTGTATTTCAAGTTTAATTTTTGGTTGGGGGTTTATAATTTGGTCTTTTTCTAGCCTTTTAAGTTGTAAGCCCAATTCATTAATCTTCTCTTTCTCTATTTTCTTCAAATAAGCCTCTAAAGATATAAAATTTCCCCTTATTACTGCTTTAGCTGCATCCCAAAGATTTTGGTATGATGTCTCATCATTGTCATTATCTTGGGTGAAATTGTTAATTGTTTTTATAATTTGCTCTTTCACCCAGTCATTCTTTAAGATGAGATTATTCAGTTTCCAATTACTTTTTGGTCTATTTACCCCTAACTTTTTACTGAATGTAAATTTTATTGCATTGTGATCTGAGAAGAAGGCATTTATTATTTCTGCCTTCCTACATTTAATTTTGAGATCTTTATGTCCTAATAAATGTGAAATTCTTAAGGAATTTTGTTGCTAGAATTTTAATATCAATTTTTCAAAATCAATTTATACTGTATATTGAAGAAATGAATTATTTCACTTTTGTATTTTTATCAGCAGTTCCTATCATAACAACCAACCATATTTTGTTGTGGTGGTTTAGTCAAACAGTTCTTCATGCTGAGCACATACATAAACTCCTTTGAGTTTTCTTGGTGAAGATACTGGAACACTTTGCCATTTCCTTCTTCATTGGATGAGACAAATAGTAGGTATTTAATAAATACAAGGATTATAAGAAGAGAGATGGAAGCTAGGTGAAAAAGTGCATAGAAATCTAGCCCTGAAGTCAGAAAGATTCATCTAATTTCAACTCTGGCCTCAGATATTGTGCAAGCCTGGACAAGTCACTTAATCCTTTTTGTCTCAGTTTCTCCATCTATAAACTGAACTGGACAAAGAAATATAGCAAACCATTCTGGTATCTAAGTAAGCTAAGCTCAGTTAGGGTCATGAAAAGTCAGAAACAATTAAAAAAAAAAGCTGAACATGGACATATAGGAAAAGGAATATTTTATAATGAAACTAGAATGATAAATAAGGGCAGGTTGTGAAGCACTTTAGAAGCCAAGTATACACATGCATATTGATTTTACTAATAGGAGAGGGATATTGGAATTCATCAAATAGAAAAGTGTCATAATTAATATACCATATAAGGAAAATGAAATTGTCAGTTTTGTAAAGTATGATTTGATAGTGTTAGAAGTTTGTAATTGGGAATTAATTTATAGACCGTTGCAATAGTCTGAGAGAAGATATGATCAGTGTATGAATTAAGGCAATAGAAGTATGATTGAAGATTGGATCAGATGTGAAATATTATAATGTAGAAATGTCAAGATTTGGCAGCTAAATGGAAAGCAGAAAGAGACATCAGAGTTCATTCTTAGCTTGTGAACTTGGAAACCTAAAGTAATGGTGCTTCTTAAAAGCTTATGTTTGGTAGAGGTGATTATTTTATGAATGAGGAAAATGAGCTTTATATTTAATGTGTTGAGTTAGAGATTTCTCCAGCATGTCCATTTTTAAAATATCTGGTAGGAATTTGGTTATGTGAAATTTAAATCCAAGAAACAAATTTAGGATTGATATTCAGATATTATGAAAATATTTGTTTCATTTGGGCTTTGCTTTTTTTCCAATGGGAGGAATTTTAAGGGAACTGGTGATACCCCTTATATCTCATTAATAAAAAAGAAAGAAGAAAATATCATGGAAGCATTTAAAAGTAAAAGCAGATATGACAGCAGAAGAAATCCCAAATAAAATCCAGATAAAGGTAGTTTTAAAAGTACTATCTTCAATTTAGTATATGCCTTTAAATTAATTCTCATCTTCAGAGTTGGATATAAAAGGAAATTGCATATGATTCCAAGAATCTCTGTTATATACCACTCGGTTTTTAAAGGCTTGCAGTAAATTCAACTAATCATCTCTCTGTCAAAAACTAGGTAACTCTTTGTCCAAAATTAATTTTTGGTGGTGGTCTTGACAGTGGTGGGGGTAGAGGTTGTGGTGGTAGTAATGTTTCTCTCTTTTAGATACAGAAGGCTGAAGCATGTTTGGAAGAATTACAGAAAGAACTATTTGGCAAAATGATACAGTAAATTAGACAACACTTAAAATCCAGCTACATGACAAAAGATGCAATTTCCCCTTCAGTGCCCTCTAATCCAAAAGAAATGTTCAGTTATTTTGACTAGACGTCATATGACAAAATTTCTATACATTTTTCTTTCTCTTCTTTTCTCTGAATATGTATGAGAGATATAATATCCTTCTTAAAATATGATACACTAAACTGAATAAAACACTCCAGATAACTTTCTTATTTACTGTGTTTTATCTTTTCTTTCAAATTAATCAAGATATATAAAATAGCAACATTGAGATTATTCCCCCTTATACTGTTAGAATTGCACTTTTAGGGCTTCTTTTCCCTCCTTGTACAACTTTCATTTCAGAATTTAGTCCATGGAATGTTAATTACATTTTCTCTAACCTCCTTGGAATCTGCCCTCACAATATCTAGAATAGATGTCAAACCTACATTCAATTTCTTATATTTTTATCATATACTCTTAGATGGAATAGTTCATTTCATCCACATTTCCCATCATTATTAACTTAGCAACCTTTGCTTCCAAGGGTGATTATATTCTCCAGTATCGGCTTCCTTAAGCTTGTTAAAGCCAACAATGAAAATACTTTGTATGCTGTATGCTGAATTTGTATTTGTATGCTGAAAAAATTAGAGTAGATAGGGTCCCAATAGACTTTTGAGTTGAATGGCTGGGCCTGGGCATCAGTCTACATCAATATTAAATAGTACTGAAGAGCAAATAGCTTTTAGCCTTCCAAGACGCTCCTTTTGGATTTCCTTACTTTCCATAGTTTTATTATTTTCTCTCAAATGATTGAAAGATCTATTTATCCAATCCAAGTTTCAATACAGAGCTCTACTTACATATTAATGGCTTTTGTTGGAGCATTTTATACTGAATGCCCATGGTGGGGAAAAACAAACAAACAAACAAACAAAAAACTATTTCATTTTTCCCTATCATATTTTTGGGTGTGTGGTATAGAATATCCTTAATGTGGAGAAACTGTATATATTTTCTTGACTCTCCCTTTGTACTAGAGAAATTGAATTACCTTTTTTTTTTTTTTTCCGCATGGAGTATCTAAAATATCTTATTGCAAATTTTGGGTTAAATATTTGGCAATAAACTCTGTGTTATTTAACAATAAGGTTGTTCTTCTTAAATTCTCCCCCAAATTCTCATTTAATTTCTTATAGTGATTTATTATATATGAAACCCTCAATGAGGAAAGTTGTTATGTGGAATATTTAACTGCAATTATTCAACTTGAACAGAAATATTGTTAATAAAATGACAGAAAATTTTAATACCACATCATATATAAAATGCAATGATCTTAATGGCCTTTAATAGTGTCAGAATTCTGATTATATATTTTCATTCCTTTTTTTTCTTTGAAATTTATTTATTTAATATTTTTACCCAATTACATTAAAAATGATTTTTAAAATTTATTTTTAAAACTTTAAGTTCCACTAAGCTCAAAAAGTTATCAAATTGTGCATACCCTTTGATCCAGCAGTGTTTCTATGGGCTTGTATCCCAAAAAGATCTTAAAGGAGGAATAGGCACCCACATGTGCAAAAATTTTTGTTTCAGCTTTCTTTGTAGTGGCAAGAAACTGGAAACTGGGTGGATGTTCAACAATTGGAGAAGGACTAAATAAATTGTGGTATATGAATGTTATGTTTATAATTATTGTTGTATTATTATATTTATGTATTATTGTATATATACATTATATTATATGTGTGTATGTATATATGTATATATATACAATAATATAATGTATTATTATAATTATTATTCTGTAAGAAACAATCAGTAGGATGATTTCAGAGAGGCCTAGAGAAACTTACATGAACTGATGTGAAGTGAAATGAGCAGAACCAGGAAGGAGATCATGGTACACAGAAACATCAATATTATATGATGATCAATTCTGATAAACATGACTGTTTCCAACAATGAGATGATTCCTGCCAGTTCCAATGAACTTGTGATGAAGGGAGCCATCTACACCCAGAGAGAGGACTGTGGAAACTGAATGTGGATCACAACATAACATTCTCATTCTTTTTAATATTGTTTGCTTACATTTTGTTTTCTTACTCATTTTGTTTCCTTTTTGAACTGATTTTTTTTTTTTTTTTGTATAAAAAGAGAATGGCCTAAATATGTTTACACATATTGGATTTAACATATTTTGATAGGATTGCTTGCCATCTAGAGGAGGGGGTGGGGAGAAGGAGGAAGAAATCTGAAATACAAGTCTATGTAAGGGTCAATGTTGAAAAATTATCAATGCAAAGCATTTTAAAAATAAAAAGCTTAAAATATTTTTTTAAATGAGTTCCAGATTCTCTCCCTCATCCTCATTCCCAGCCACATTTAAGAAATCACATGCATAGTTATATACAAATTTCCACAAATCTCATATTGTAAATGAAAACACAGATCATGGAAAACCCTCAAAAATGAAGTTGTGAGAGGGAAAGAGGGAGTCGGGAGCGGCAGGGGTGGGAGAGAATCTCTATTTCAATCTGTATTCAGACATAATCAGTTTCTTCTCTGGGTATGGGTAGGATATGGATAGTACTTTTCAGCATAAGTCCTTCAGGTATTTTGTATACAATACATTTCACATTCCTTCCGTTCATGGAGGACTTTTCAGGTTGTTTTTTTTTTTTTGTTTGTTTGTTTGTTTTTTTTAATGTTTGTTTGTTTTTTTTTGAGATCATTCTGCTCATCATTTCTCATAGAACTAATATTCCAAGACAATCCTTAACTTATGGGCAATCCTTTATTTTCCTTTTTTTTTTTTTTTTTTTTTGGTCTTCAGAGAGTTGCTGCAAATATTGTTATACATAGAAGTCTCTTTCTTTTCCTTTTTAAATCATTTTTGGTAGTAAAATTTTTGTTAGGTCAAAAGAAATGTATGAATTTATATTCCTTTGAGCATAGATCACAGCTTTTGATCATTTATCAATTGAATCATAGCTCTTATTTTTTATAAGTTGACTCAGTTACCTTGCTGTTTGAGACCTTATTGAAAAAAAAAAAAAAGCTATCATAATAAAAAATAAATAAGATATTTTCTTTATTTTTTATTAAAGTTTTTAATTTACAAAACACATGCATGGGTAAGTTTTGAACACTTACCCTTGCAAAGCCTTCTGTTCCACATTATCCCCTCTTTGCCCCCACTCCTTCCCCTAGATGGCAAATAGTCCAATACATGTTAAACATGTTAAATATATATGTTATGTCCAATATATGTATGTGTGTATATATATATATATGTGTGTATATACACATAATTATCTTGCTACACAAGAAAAATCAGATCAAGAAGAGAAAAAAAAAAAAAAGTGGGAAAGAAAACAAAATGCAAGCAAAAAACAACAGAAAGGGTGAGAATGGTACGTTGTAGTCCACACTCAATTCCCATGGTTCTTCTCCCTGGATATAGATGGCTCTCTTCATCACAAAACAAGTGGAACTGGTTTGAATCATCTCATTGTTGAGGAGAACCCCGTCCATCAGAATTGATCATCATATAGTTTGTTGTTGATGTAGATAATGATCTCCTGCTTTTGCTCATTTTACTTAGCATCAGTTCATGTAAGTATCTCCAGGCCTCTTTAAAATCATCCTGTTGTTGGTTTCTTAAAGAAAAATAGTATTCCATAGCATTCATATACTATAATTTATCAGCCATTCTATAATTGATGGCCATAAATCAGTTTCCAGTTTCTTGCCAAAACAAAAAAGGAATGCCACAAACATTTCTTTACATGTGGGTCCTTTTTCCTCCTTTAAGGTTTTATTTGGGGGCAGCTAGGTGGTGCAGTGGATAGAGCACCAGCCCTGAATTCAGGAGGAACTGAGTTCAAATCTGATCTCAGACACTTAACACTTCCTAACTGTGTGACCCTGGGCAAGTGATTTAACCCTAGCCTCAGGGAAAAAAAAAAAAAAAAGATTTTATTTGGGATATAAGCCCAATAGAAACACTATTGGGTCAAAAGGTATGCACAATTTGATAACTTTCTGAGCATAGTAACAGATTGTTCTCCAGAATGGTTGATCCATTCACAGTTCCACCAATAATGTATCAATGTCCCAGTTTTCCCACATCAACTTCCAACACCTATCATTATCTTTCCCTGTCAGCTTACCCATTATGACAGGAGTGTAGTGGTATGTCGATTTTTTTCTTAATTTGCATTTCTCTATAAATTGTTTCAATTTCTTCATCTGAAAATTGTCTGTTCATATCCTTTGACCATTATAAACTGGGGAATGGCTTGGATTCTTATAAATTTGAGTCAATTTTCTGTATATTTTATAAATGAGGCCTTTATCAGAAACTTTGAATATAAAGATAGTTTCCCAGTTTATTCATTTCCTTCTAATCTGGTCTGCAGAAGAAACTTTTAAACTTAATATAATGAAAATTAATTGTTTTGTGATCAATAATGATCTCTAGTTCTTCTTGGTCACAAATGCCTTCCTCCTCCACAAATCTGAGAGGTAAACTATCCTATGTTCTTCTAATTTCTTTATAATATCATTCTTTATGCCTAGATCATGAACCATTTTGAATTTATCTTGGTATATGGTGTTAGGTAGTGCCTAGTTTCTGCCATACTATTTTCCAATTTTCCCAGAAGTTTTTGTCAAATAGTGAATTCTTATCTCAAGAGCTGGGGTCTTTGAGTTGGGCAAACACTAGATTGCTATAGTCATTGACTATTTTATTCTGTGAACCTAAGGTCTTATGAGAGTTAATTGCTTCAAAATTATTTTTACTACTACTAATGCAAACTGAATTTCCCCCCTTTTATTTTATTATCTCATTTCTTTCATGATCTTCATCCTCAAAAGTGTTTTTGTACTGACTTCTCTCTCTCTCTATGTACTGACTACTCTCTCCCTCTTTGTACTTTCATCATATTTTTCAAGAGCATAAAATATTTCTATACTTTTAGAGTATTATGTTAATTCTTCTTTTAATCAATCCTGATAGAGTAAAGTTTACTAATGCCTCCACTGCTTCCCCCTTTCTCTTCATTTTAAAAGCTTTTGTTTGCAGTTTTTTTTTTTTTGCAGATAATTTTCAACACTTCATTCTTTCCCTTTCACTCAATATCTTCCTCTATCACTCTTTAATTCATACCTGTGCCTTCCATTCATATATACTCCTTCTTATTGACATCATAATGAGAAAGTTCTCAATTACAAGTATTATTGTACTATATAGGAATGCAAACATATAAACCTTATTAAGTCCTTATTGCATCACTTTCCTGATAACTGCCTTAAATTACACCTGAATCATATTTGAAAATGAGATTTTCCAATCAGCTCCGGTCTTTTTATCACATCTTCTTGAAAATCTTCTATTTCATTGAATATCCACTTTATCCTCTGAAAGATTATACTCAGTTTTGATGGGTAAGTAATCTTTGGCTGCAGTCTTAACTTCATTGTTCTTCCAAGCCTTCCAGTTTTTTAATGTTGAAGATGCTAAATCTTGTCTGATGTTGACTGTGACTTGTGACTATCCTATACTTGAAATGTATCTTTCGGGATAATTGGAATATTTTCTTCTTGACATGGGAGTTCCAGAATTTTGCTATAATTCTTGGGAGTTTTCATTTAAACATGCATATATATTTTTCTACATTATTCCTTGAAAAATCTTTTGTTTCAAAATTTTTCTCCATCCTTTCCTCCCACCCTTTCCCCTAGATGGTAATCAGTCCCTTATATTTTAAACATGTACAGTTCTTCTATCCATATTTCCATCATGCTGCACAAGAACAATCAGATGAAAAAAGGGGAAAAAAATGAGGAAAAAAAAATGCAAGCAAACAAAAAAAGGGGAAAGTACTAAATACTATGTTGCAATCAACAATTGTCTCCACAACTTTCTCTGGTTACAGATGACTCTCTTCCTCACAAGACTATTGAAACTGTCCTGAATCATGTAGCTATTGAAAAGTGCTATGTCCATCAGAATTGATCATCATATAAACTCATTGTTGCTGTGCACAATGTTCTCTTGGTTCTATTTACTCCACTTAGCATTAATTCATGTAAGTCTCACCAGTCCTTTCTGAAATCATCCTGTTGACAATTTCTTATGGGAAAAAATATTCCATAACATTCATATATCATAACTTATTCAGTCATTCCCCAACTGAAGGGCACCCACTCAGTTTCCAGTAATTTGCCACTAAAAACAGCTGCTACAAAGATTTTTGCACATGTAGGTCCTTTTCCTTTTTTATGATCTCTTTGGGATACAGGTCCAATAGAGACATTGCTGGATGAAAGTGTATAAACAGTTTGATTGTCCTTTGGTATAGTTCCATATTGCTCTCCAGAATGGTTGGATCAGTTCACACTAAAACTATATGTGTTCCTTGTTTTCTTGGAGTGTTTCCACTCCAACATTCAGCATTACTTTTTTTCTATCATCTTAGCCAGTCTGAGATGTGTATAGTGGTATCTCAGAGTTATCTTAATTTGCATTTCAATGATCAATAGTGATTTCAAGCACCTTTTCATATAATTATAAATAACTTTGAGTTCTTCATCTGAAAATCGTTTCTTCACATCCTTTGACCTTTTATGAATTGGAGAATGGCTTATATTCTTATAAATTTGAGTCATTTCTCTATATATTTTAGAAATAAGCCTATCAGAACCCTTCAATGTAAAGTCCCCCCCACCTCGTTACTGCTTGCCTTCTAATATTGCCTTCATTGCTTTTGTTTGTGGGAAAAAAAAAAAACAAAACTTTTTTTAACTAAATATAATAAAAATTACTAATTTTACATTCCATAATGTACTCTAATTCTTTTTTAACCATAAATTCCTTCCTTCTCCACAGATCTGAAAGGTAGACTAATATTTTTTCTTCTAAATTGATTATAGTATCACTCTTTATGCCTAAATGATGAACCCATTTCGATCTTATTTTTGTATATGGTGTTAGGTGTGCGTCACTGCTTAATTTCTGCCATGGTAAATTCCAATTTTCCCTTTTTTTTTTTTTTTTTTTTTTTTTTTTTTTTTGTCATATACTGAATTCTTTCCCCAGAAGCTGGAGTCCTTTGGTTTATAAAACACTAGATTATTATAGTCATTGACTATTGTGTTTTGTGAAGCTAACCTATTCCACTGATTCACTATTCTATTTTTTAGCCAATATTAAAAGGTTTTGATGACTACTGATTCAGCTTGGCCACCTTCATTTGCATTTTTCATTAATTCCCTTGAAATTCTTGACCTTTTTTTCTTCTACATGAACTTTCATATTTTTATATTTTCTTGAGAGATTGGTATAGCATTTGGGAGGTTAGTATAATACCAAATGAGTAGATTAATTTGGCTAGAATGATCAGTTTTATTATATTACCTTGACCTACCCATGAGCACTTGATATTCTTCCAAATGGTTAGATTTGGCATTATTTTTGTCGAATATGTTTTGTAATAGTTTTTCATATACTTTCTGACATTATTTTGTCAGGTATTTACCCACATATTTTATGTTAGTTACAGTAATTTTAAATGGAATTTCTCTTTGTATCTCTTGCTGCTGGACTTTGTTAGTAACATACATATATAAAAGTTGATGATTTATGTGGATTTATTTTATAGCCTTCAGCTTTGCTAACTATACCAGCATATCATCTGTAAAGAGTAATGCTTTGGTTTGCTCATTACTTTCTCTAATTCCTTTAATTTTTCTTTTATTGCTAAAGCAAACATTTCTAATACAATACTGAATAGTGATGTATAAGTATCACATCTATGTCATAAAAGGAATGTGGTAGGAGGACATCTTCATCCTTTTTTTTCCACACAGTTAACATAGTATAGGAGTTAATTGTTTCTAAAATCTTTGGTAGATTTCACATAAAGGTCCATCTGGCCTTAATGAGTTGATTTATAGCTTGTTCAATTTCTTTTTTCTAAAATGGGGCTATTTAAATAATTTTTCCTATTCTGTTAATTTAGGAAATCTAACTTTTTGTAAGTACTCACCCATTGCCTTCACATTATCAGATTTATTAGCAATTGGGTAAAAGAGTTCCTAATTATTGCTCTAATTTCCTCTTCACACTTGGAAATTCCATCCTTTTCATTTTCTATGCTAACAATTTGAACAATTTGATTTTTTTGTCCTTTTTCTGATCAAATTAACTAAAGGATTATCAATTTTATTAGTTTTTTTCATAAAAATAGCTCTTAATTTTTTTTATTAGTTCAATAGTTTCTTACTTTCAATTTTATTATTCTACTCTTTTATTTTCAGAATATCAAATTTGGTGTTTAAATTGAAGCTTTTAATTTGTTCATTTTCAAGCTTTATATTTAGTTGCATGCTAATTTCTTTGATCTCTCTCTCTCTCTCTCTCTCTCTCTCTCTCTCTCTCTCTCTGTTCCACACACATACACACAAATAAGCATCTAGAGGTATAAAACTTCCCCTAAGAACTGCTTTGGCTGCATTATATAAATTTTAGTGTGTTGTCTCTCTAGTCAATTATTATAATTATTATGATATAAAAATATAATGAAATTATTGATTGTGTCTATGATTTCTTGTTTTATTCATGTATTCTTTGGGAAAAGATTATTTAGTTTTCAATTAATTTTTTTGGTTTATATTGAGAGGATTTCTTTCAGAAGGTGATTGGTGGATTCTTTCAATTTCTCTTTTACTCTCTGGCTCTAGAATATCAACTCAGTTTTTCTCAATAATTTCTTGAAAGATGATGTCAAACTCTTTTCTGATTATTACTTTCATGTAGACCAAGAATTTTTTTTTTTTTTGTTTGTTTATCTCTCCTGGATCTATTTTCCAGGTAAGTTGTTTTTTTCCTATGAGATGTTTCACATTTTTTTTCCATTTTTTCCATTTTCTTCTTCTTCTTCTTCTTCTTCTTCTTCTTCTTCTTCTTCTTCTTCTTCTTCTTCTTCTTCTTCTTTCTTTCTTTCTTTCTTTCTTTCTTTCTTTCTTCTTCTTCTTTCTTTCTTCTTCTTCTTTTTCTTCTTTTTCTTCTTCTTTCTTTCTTCTTCTTCTTTTTCTTCTTCTTTCTTCTTCTTTTTCTTCTTTCTTTCTTTCTTTCTTTCTTCCTTCTTCTTCTTCTTCTTTTTATTCTTCTTCTTTCTTTCTTCTTCTTTTTCTTCTTTCTTTCTTTCTTTCTTCTTCTTCTTCTTCTTTCTTCCTTTCTTCTTCTTTTTCTTTTTCTTCTTTTTTCTTCTTTCTTTCTTCTTCTTCTCTTTCTTCTTTCTTTCTTTCTTTCTTCTTCTTCTTTCTTCCTTTCTTCTTCTTCTTCTTTCTTTCTTTCTTTCTTCTTCTTCTTCTTTCTTCCTTTCTTCTTCTTCTTCTTTCTTCCTTTCTTCTTCTTCTTCTTCTTTCTTTCTTTCTTCTTCTTCTTCTACCTTTCTTTCTTCTTCTTCTTCTTCCTTCCTTCCTTCTTCTTCTTCTTCTTTCTTTCTTTCTTCTTCTTCTTCTTTCTTTCTTTCTTTTTTCTTCTTCTTTCTTTCTTTCTTTTTTCTTCTTCTTTCTTTCTTTTTTCTTCTTTCTTTCTTTTTTCTTCTTCTTTCTTTCTTTCTTCTTCTTCTTCCTTTCTTCTTCTTCTTCTTCTTCTTCTTCTTCTTCTTTCTTCTTCTTCTTCTTCTTCTTTTCTTTCTTTCTTCTTCTTCTTCTTTTTCTTTCTTCTTCTTCTTCTTCTTTTCTTTTTTTCTTCTTCTTCTTCTTTTTTTTCTTTCTTCTTCTTCTTCTTTTTTTTCTTTCTTCTTCTTCTTCTTCTTCTTCTTCTTCTTCTTCTTCTTCTTCTTCTTCTTCTTCTTCTTCTTCTTCTTCTTCTTCTTCTTCTTCCTCTTCTTCCTCTTCTTCCTCTTTTAGTTTTGCTATTGTGTCTTGATTTCTCATAGTCATTAGTTTTCATTTGCTCAGTTCTAATTTTTAAGGAATTGTTTTTCTTGGTGAGCTTTTGTAGCTTCTTTTTCAATTCATTATTTTTTCTCTTGAAGGCATTATTTCCCTCATTACATCTTTGCATTTCCTTTTGCAAATTTTTCAGTTCTTTTTTTTTCCTTTTAATTTGTTCTTTATCTCTTTAAATTTTCAAAATCTTTTAGAGCTCTTTTATAGCCTGGGCTCAATTCTTGTTTTTTGTTTGTTTGTTTGTTTATTTGTTTTCCGGAGGCTTTGCATATAGGATCTTTGAGCATTATTTTCTTTTGAGCATATTTTTTATTCTTTCTTAACATCATAGTAGCATTCTTTGGCCAGAAACATTGTTTGTGGCTGTTCATTTTCCTGTCCTATTACTTGATATTTAACTCTTTGTTAAGGGAAGGCTCTGTTTCCAGAATGGATGGTACACTGTTTCAAGCTTTAGGGAATTTATACAGCTGTTTTCAGACATTATTCTTGGACCTAACCACAAAGCACTCTTTTCTTTCTTGGGGCTGTTACAAGTCTTCCTGCTTCATTGAAGATGTGAGATTTAGTGTGCTAAAGCAACAGAGAACTACTTAGATGGCAGTGGGGCCAGGGCTTGGCCTGGAGCCTGTACTATGCTGGCAAGATCAATGCTGGCATTGCATGCTGGGTTCCCATTACATTTCCACAAACATTTTCTCCTGGCCTTCCAAAGTGTCTCTTTGATGTCTCTGGGCTGAGAGATTTAGAAACTGCCAATACTGCATCCCTGGGTCCATTCCTTCTTTACTGTTGTGGGGCCAGGGTCAGGGCTGGATCCAGGGCTTTGCTTCCATGGCTTGTACCAGGACAGCATGCTAAACTCCTATCCTGCTTTTACAGACCTTTTGTAATTTTCTTCTGACCTTCTAAATTGCTTTTGGCTGGATTATGTTTTATTCCATTTTGGGGGTATTTTGATGCTCCAAAATTTGTTTAGAGTCATTACTTAAAGGACATTAGAGCTGTTTAGGAGTGAGATTGGGCTAGTTTCTGCCTTTTTTTGGCCAACTTGGCTCAATATCCCCAAAGTCATTTTATTCTTATTTGTTCTTGATTAGATTGAACTGAACAATACCCTAAATGTCTAAAAGCTTGTAAAAGACCCTAACTTTAGATGGATTTGTTTATAATATCCTTTCCACCACTTCTGTTAGGATTTATTCCTTGAAGGGCAAAATAGACTGAATAAAGTATTTTTCCTTACCAGGATTGCCAAGGGCCATTGGAATCTTATGCATAAGCTTTGCCACCTCATTCTATCTTCTTCTCCTTCATTCTTCCTAATGATATAAGTTGCTTTTCCATTGGTCTTGGAGTTGGGAAATTGATTGTGGTCTTCACTCATGTCATACCCACAGGGGAGCAGATTTGCTATCATATTATCTCATTTAAATCAATCTCAACTCATGGTTTTGATTAATTTCAGGACTTTACAACTTGCCTCCAGTTTTCTCCCATTTCAATCTATGGTTCCTGCATTCGCTAAAGTGATTTTCCCTGAGGTTTGTCCCCCTGATTCAGTAAGCTCCAATAGCTCTTAAATCCTCTTTGAAATTTAGAGCTCTTTAAAACTTGGTCCCTTACTACTTTTCCTTTCTCTTGTAAGCTGTTGCCCTGTGCACATAAATTATGATTCAAACATACTTGATTATTTGCTATTGCTGAAAACTACCCTCCATTTATTTTGTAGTACCTTTTTGCTGAATGTTTTATATGCCTGAAATAATTTCCCCTTAATACCAATGACTCTTAGAGTCACTAGTTTCATAAGAATAATCTCACAGATTGTTTGCTCCAAAGAAGACTTTCCTGGGACTCCTAAATGCCAGGGCATCCTTGTGAGTTTTATATTAAATAAACTCAATATTTTTATCTTACGCTCTGACTAATAAACAAAATTTCCTAGAGCATTTATTATTATTAGCTCCTTAAATTCAAGGATTATTATTTCTTTGTATTCTCACATTTAGCCAGTCTCAGATAATTATTTAGCACTCTATGAATATTTGTTTTTTGGTCAAGGAGTTCATTTTGAGGTAGAAGGAATAGACATAAAATTGGATGATTAATTAAATACAGCAGTACTTCACTGATTGGGATGGAGGAGTTAGCACATAATACCCAAACAATGATCAGCTGGAGTAGGAAGGGGATCAAGGGATGGCTCCCTATTTAGCTGATTTTCAGTTCAGTGAAATACTAGATATTTCCTATCTGGGAATGTATTGTTACTTTAGGAGTTGTATTTCTGCCTTTTCCTGGAATAGGAAGTTAGATGAGAAAAAAAAAAAAACCTAAAAGACAACCAGCTCCTCATTTTGTCTACATTCCCTGATTATTGTTGCAAGCAAAGGCATTCTCTTCCTCTCCTCCTCTTTTGTTTCCTCCTCTCCTCCTCTTTTGTTTCCTCCTTTCATCTCCCTTTCCGTCCTCTCTCTCTCTGTGTCTCTCTCTGTCTCTGTCTCTGTATGTGTCTCTCTCCCTCTCTATCTGCCTATCTCTTTTTTCTTTCTCACTTTTTCTCTTTCACTATCTTTCTATCTTTTTTCTGACCCTGTCTCTCTCTGTCTTTCTCTGTGTATGTGTGTATGTATTTGCAATTGGTTGTTCATTTCTTATTGTATTTGAAGATTTTTACAGTCATTTTCACTAAATAACTTGTCAGTTATTGGTGGGCAGATCTGATTATATATAGTTTCCCTGGTATTGACCTCATTTAGAAAAATATTGGCTATGATCTTGACAGATGTTTCAGCTTAGGGTGGCTGCTATGGTGTTAGCCTCCAATGACCTTCCTTTTTTTACTTATGAATAACATGTATCAACTAAGTCACTGTACAATATCAATACTGTCCCACTAAGCATTGCAATGAGATAGGTTCACAATCCAGATTAACTGAGAGTTTTCCTTTTCCTTTTACACTTTTCAAATATATCACCACTGATAACAATGATTTACCTTGCATGCTTGAGAATTTAAAAAAAAAAAAAAAAAAAAAAAAAAAAGAACTAATCTATAGGTAAAAATTTTTAGATTTTTTACAGAAAAGTTTTGATTTGAGTTTGAGTTTTTCTATTAGCAATTGGTAGGACTCACACTGAGTAAACTATAATCTAATCTCATCATATGGAACTATGCAATTCACAAATGGCTAACCTTATGTGGTTTCCTTCCACTAGTGGAACAAAACAAACTGCTAAGTATTCAAGGAAAGAGGGAAATTTACTGTAGAAACTTGTCTATGTTGGTAAAAGAAAGAGTCTTTTGTGTGTCCTAGACACAATACCTGGCAAATAGTCTGAATATATTTATAGCCAGAATCATAAGTTCATAGAACTAGACCTGAAAGAGAAATATGAGTAATATACATGAGGAAGTTGATGCTCTGGAGATGATGTAATTTACCAGTCCCATTAGTAGTATGGGAAGACCCAGAATTTCATGCCATTTCCTCTGTTTCCAAGTGGAAAACTCATTCCAATAATTCCACTAAATATTAAACCAGAAATTTAGTCAAAGCCAGATAAAAGAATTGGTACAATGTTCAATAATATATTTTAATTTATAGGTGACTTTTATTTTGAAAATATTTGTTTCTTACATAAGAAAAAAAAATGTAACTAGTAAAGCGTATCTCTAAAATAAAATCTATTAATTTTGTGTTTTAT
Organism: Sminthopsis crassicaudata; assembly: GCF_048593235.1. Taxonomy (NCBI): domain Eukaryota; kingdom Metazoa; phylum Chordata; class Mammalia; order Dasyuromorphia; family Dasyuridae; genus Sminthopsis; species Sminthopsis crassicaudata. The sequence continues at coordinate 77,889,293 of NC_133620.1, forward strand.
GTTGTAACACATAAATCATTTCTTTTTTATTTTTAAAGCTTTTTACTTTCAAAATCTATGCATAGATAATTTTGAACATTCACCCTTGGAAACCTTGTGTTACAATTTTTTTTTCTCCCTCTCTTTCTTCCACCCCTCTCCTAGTTGTCAAATAATCCATTATAAATTAAATATGTGCAATTTTTTCTGTAGATATTTCCACAATTAGCATGGTACATGAGAAAAAAAAATATATCCAAAAGGGGAAAAAAGAGAAATAAAACAAAATGCAAACAAGCAAACTAGAAAGATGAAAAAACAATATTCTGATCCACACTCTGTCCCCACAATTCTCTGTCTGGGGGAGATGGCTCTCTTCATCACAAGACCATTGGAATTGGACTGAATCACCCTTGTTGAAAAGACTCACACATGTCAGAATTGATCATCATATAATCTTGCTGCTACTATGTACAATGCTCTCTTAGTTCTACTCATTTCACTTAGTATCAGTTCATGTAAGTCTCTCCAAGCATTTTTTAATCATCTTGCTGATCATTTTTTATAGAACAATAGCATTCATATATCAAAATTCATTCTGCCATTTTCCAACCCATAGGCAGACACTCAGTTTCTAGTTCCTTGCCTCTACAAAAGGGCTGCTACAAACATTTTTGCATACTT